>NC_136815.1:87358113-87994984 GCF_951394365.1 Tetrao urogallus | reverse complement strand
GCCTAGAGGCCATTCTGTCCATGCTGCAAATCTTGCAGCCTATCTTCTCCTGTGCCTAGGAGTTCACAAATTAGTATTGTGCCACAGTGTCCTTTATATACAAAAAAAAAAACAAAACAACCAAACATTCCAACTTTTAATTTCCATTTTTAATGAGGCAAGTGAAACTAATTACTCCACCATTTAACATTAAAAAAGTGCATCAGGGGTTCATATTCAAAGAGGCAAATAGGAACTGAATTACTATTCAGTCCAAAAAGCAGTTTCAATTGGCAAATGCTAGCTTCATCAACACAGCTGGTTTAGCTCCTACAAGAAAATGCCTTAATAAATTTAAAAAAAAACAACCCAAAATCCTCTATTTTGTGTTTCTTTCTGGCTTAAGCAACCTCTCCCTTGTGGCAGGCCTGTACATATAACATACTAGCTGTTCATTGTCCATGGAAACTTGGTATCTGGATTTCATCACACATATTTGTGATAGAGTATCCCGAGTTCTTACCCTGAGCTCTGCTTCCTGCAATGTTCCTGTATGCTTCAAAGCCACATCCATGCATGTAGCACATGCCTTCAATTTCATGCTACAGAAATACTTTGGTAACGGGTAGCAACAAAGCCCTCCCAGTGTTTTTCAGAGTCCTTGAAGAGAAAAAAAGTCACACGTAAAAATATTAATGACATTGTGAGTTCAGGAGGGAACCCTATGAAGTCCTAAAGAGAGAGAGCAAATGCTATTTGACTTTAGAAGGAGTTAATCTCAAAAAGCCCAGTCTACACCACCTGGCTTTGATCTTTTATCAAGCAGCTTGGACACTGCATCTCAGTGACCTTTTTTATTCTCCTTCTCTTCAGCCCTCACTCTCTCCTCAGTGACCTTCTGGAAGGGCTGGCATTCCTTCCACTACTGATCTGTTTCAGATAACACCACTTCTTTCTGCAGTGTGGCCAGCTGCCCAGCTGAACCAACCCAAGACCTAGTAATTTAATGTATCTTACCAAATATGAATAGACTGTAAGAATTATTCATTAAAATCACCAAGGATTACAGTCACAGGGGTAAGGTAAAGATTTAGTATCCTGTTACCAATCCCTCAGCCTGCTACTTCATTTAAATAACACTGCCAAGAATTTCTTATCACCCACAGTCCTTCTATTTTCAATCCTTCCTACAAGACTGGAAAAACAATTTTAGAAAAAAAAAATCCAATTTAAACTTAGTTACAATTTACTTGTTAGATTAATCTTGCAAACTTTTAATGGATATATTAATTAGACATCATTAATAACTCCAGTATCAGCCATGAAATTCTGTTGTCCCTTAAACCAAATATGATTAACTTTACTCTTTCTCAAGGACACAGTTTTGCAAAAATTAGCAAGTACGAGAGAATAGGCTATTATAGTATTAAAAGTGTGACTTCGTTTATGATTAAATGTTCAGGGCCAGATCAGCCTAAGAAGCACCCAGAATCTCATGCAGTTTTACATCAATATCCTTGTTTGATAGGAATGACAATCAAATGGAAAACTGCCTAAAATGCCAGTCCTTCAGCCATGTTTCCTGTGTTCTAAGGCTACTTATTTGAAAGAGAACAATTCCATCTGAAATAGACCTTTTTAAAAGATGACATGTCTTGAGATGCTGCAAAACTCTTCCTGATGCTCAGATCCCAGATCTTTTTAGATCTGTTGACCTCAACTTCCAAACTTTCAACTGGTCAAAAGTGAATAAAAGACAATTTCCATATATCATTTTCTTTTCAGGTGGTGTATCAAGTGACAAGGATGCAAATCCATCCCTAGAGACCATAGAGGTCTTTCAAGTTCCTTTAGGCTGAGAGTAATCCATAACTATATGCACTCAAATCATTTTCCCACTGGTAGGGGCATCAGACAGTTGACAGCCCGTGTCTGTGGAATCTTTTATGTAGTCTTAGGCAATCCACTGCACAGATTTCAAGCTTTCAGAAAATTAATTAGTTCAGGATAACATAGTTACATCAGAGCTAAAAAAGTAAATGTTTGTTGAGCGTTTTATGAATTCATATTGTATTTATATGGCAAGAAAAACAATACTGTGTGGCTTTTTATCACATTAATTTGCCTGAGCTAAGGATACTAGGTAATTTTTAGGCAAAAAAGCTAAAGCTAAATTTGGATGTGGCAACATGAAACTAAATGCCTTGATATGAAATAAGTTAGTGTAAAACAAGTACAGCTCTTTAAAAATTTAATATTTTCAGTGAGAAGAATATGGGGTAAAAAGTATATACATTGTTAAAAATTAAAACCTCTTTGTTATAGGCATTTTCATATTTCACGTGCCCACACAATCATAGAGGTCGGAAGGGACCTCTGGAATCATGTAGTCCATCCCCTCTTTAAAGCAGGCTCCCTACAGTAGGCTGCACAGGGAAGTGTCCATGTGAATTTTGAATATCTCCAGAGAAGGAGGGTGCACATTGTCTCTGGGTAGTTTCACAGCTTCACTCAGTCAATTCCAACATGAGGAATCATTTAGAGAAGACATAACACATCTCCAAAATCAGGTCCCTTCCCTTTTAAACTAACAGAGGGAAATTAGGTATACTTCCTTGCCTGTTTTCACAGTGGACAGCCTCATGTTTGTAAAAAAATCTTATTTTCTGAGTACCAAAAACCAGTCTCATTGGCATCTTTCCCTTCTGATACGAATCTTGATGTTTAGAACATGTAAATTCACATCCAGACAGAATTCAGTTATTTCTTATGCTAATACTGAGCCTCTGCAAGTTGACTACAGGGAGATTTTTCTGTATCTGTTACATTTGGGGAAATGTAACCTCACTTCATGCACTGGGGCCTCAGGCTTGCTTATATTAGTTCACATTGTGAAAGAACTTGGCCTAACAATTCCTGATGTTGGCTCATCGTTGCTGAGTTGTAAATGGGTATCTCCTGTTTGGCTGGGTGCCCAGGCAGCTTTCTTCTAAATTCTTAATTCTGCTTAAACCTGTGCTTAATAGAAAAAAATGGTGGTTTCCATACAGTGTCTAAGTAACTAAATAAAGCATAGCTACTCCCAGTTACCTCCACTCCAGCATGACTTGCCAAAATGCTAGACTAAAAGTTATCAGACAGGTCTGTTTCTGGTGTTGCTACCCCTGCCATACAGGTAGTACATCAGACTATGTACATAACTAGCAAGGAGGAACACAAAAAGGAGTTCAGCTCTGTAGTGGCTAACGATATACATCAAAGAGAGTAAAAAGACTTGATGGAAAAAGTGGAAGTATCTCCATTACAAATGAAATACAGCCCTCTTGTCAGAAATATGCTTCCTGCCAGCTTAATTTTTCACTAATAAAACACCAAATACCCAAAAAACTCTTATCCATACAGTTCTTAGGCAACAACAATAAGCCCAGGTTTCCCCATCTATTCTAAAACTTTCTAACGTAGTTTATAGTTCAGATCAGGAAGTTTAGGAAAAAGGATGCATGCATCAGAAATCTTGATTCTTCTCTATAGTACAACAGTGAGACGAATTTGTTACTAAATTGTCCTAAAATTGTCCTAAATTGTTTATAACGAAATGTTTATTGGTGTACTTGAGCAAGATGATAAGCCTTTGCAGAGTTGCACTGGTGAATTTATGCAGCAACAACAGTTGGCCAATACTTTGGCTGCAAGTCAGGAGGGCCTGATTTGGGTCACAGCTTCTTCAGAAATAATAATCCACATTTAAACTCATGAATGAACTTCCTTTAGTTCCGTGGTTAACAGATTTTCTAAATATACATCCTTGAATGACATTTTAATCAGGGCCTTGGCTTTTTTAGAGAGAGACCCTAAGGCATTCCCACACAAGCACTTTGATTTTCAGCAGTGAATGTGAAGGCATCAAGGTGTGTAAGCACTGTTTCTGTGGCCTGGGACCCTCTCATGGCAGGTTCACTGCACCAGGAAACCATGAAACTACTACTGTAAAAGTTAAACCCAAACTTTTCCTGCATATGCTAGTCCAAGCAGACTGTTAGAAGCTGATTACCAAACAGTAGACATCTTTTTAACAGGAGTAATTCTTCCAGTTCTAGCATATGCTCCTGTCTTTCATAAACCCCATACCACAGTAAGTTGTTTTAAATTATGCAGTTTCTTATCTATTTGCCCACAAAGAAATAATAAAGACCAGCTTTCAGAGATGTGATTAGCTGTAAAGGTCATGTTGAAGTTGGGAGAAAATTGAGAGAAGTAGACTTTTACCAGAATGTTGGAGAGTATGTGTATAATGAAGGCTGCAAATATTTCTGTCAAGTGAATTTTATTTTGCATCCTACCTGGTTTCACTTATACCATAATTGAAGGGAAATGGTGAGAGAAAATAAAGCACTTTCCCATGTTGTGTCTAAAGCTATTTTCATTATTAAGCATCAACATGTCTCAAGAGTACAGAAAATCCTGGTGAAGGCCATTTTAATTTTACAAAGGAAATGTGCATGAGAACTGATTGTAGCTGGACAGTTTGAACTAGAGCAGGTCTGTCACCACGGTAGGTTTTATTGTGACACACCTCTAGAGAATTTGCATTAGGATCTCCAGGAGCAAAACTGGAGAAGATACTTAAACTTACCTAAATCAATCTGCACAGAAGCCTGGCCATCTCCCTTGTTGTTACTGCAAATGAAAATGCCACTAGAGGCTTATTTGTAACTTATTCCCTGAAGACAAAACCAATCTCTGCTCTCACTCCATCAAATGTATCTTACACTGATAAGTGTAAACAGAGTAGGCTCTTAACAGGAAAAAAAAAAGGAAAGCAAGAGTCCAGAGAAAAGCAAGAAGCTAAGAAAAGCACAAATAGGAAAAACAGACCACATAAAAGCTTTCTCTCCTGATGCCTAATCAGGAAGATTCTTCAATTGCTACTGACTTGGCTGTGAATGAATAACAAAGTCCCCATATAATGAAGCATTTCATCCCCATCCCACAGGACTTTCTACTCACTCATCAAATAGATGCATCAATGTATATCTCTGTGTTTCATGCATATATCTATACGTCATTCTAGCAGTGCCCCATCCAGTCCTAATCAAAGCAAGCAGGCTTAAATGCACCCTTTCCAATTTATTTTACTTGTGACAGTAGATATATCTGACCAGTATCAGACTGAAGACTGATTTTTCTACCTCCTTTTTTATTTGGTTCTGAGTATTTTTTGCAACCTAGTTTCCTTGTTATGCCTCCAACAACTGCCCAGTATCTGACATGCTTTCCAGCATCCCTGTCCTTCCCTCTCCAGTGACAAGATGTCAGAGGTGAACATGTGCTCAGATTTGTGTAAAAAGGTAGTGTTAAAGAAAGATGAAAGCATAATTCTGATAGTTAACAACCTGTAAATTGGGGTTTTAAGATAAGCATGTATGTCTGTTGACTCAGTTTCCTTAGGAACATTTTTTGAACCAGCAAACTGTGAGCCAACATATTAAAAATTGACTTCTAAGCTCCCATTGGTCAGAAAAAAAAGGCCAACCAGCTAGGCAATTAAGAGTTAAACATTTTATTATTTTACTTTATTCATTTTAAAACTCAATCATGATACTTCACATAAGATTTTCCTCCATTGGCACATGCATTTGGACACTCTTTTATAAATTTCCACTGTGTTTGTGTATGTGAGGACTCTGTTCCCACCAGTAAAATCTCACAAGATTCCTGATGTGTCGCTTTCATATATATACATATACATGTGTGTGTGTATGTACATGTGTTTTGCCTTGAACATCAACCTTGGCATTCTTAAAAGTACACTTGACTTTTCACATTGAGATTCAACAACAGACTGGTTTCCTAAACAATAAAATACAATGACTTGTAGTCCGTGCTTGCGCAGAGTTAGAGAGACAGACTCCACAAGCCAAGTATACACAGTGGGAAAATATCATTTAAAATATCCCAGACTGAACATTTTTAAAATCAGAGAAAATAAATATTTCGAAGTGCTAACCTGCAAACTACTGCTTGCTGATTCTGGAGTTCGATGCAGTTGTTGCTGTAGCTCCTTGTTAAAAAAAGCATGCATCTTTAATGCCTTCCTACAAAGTAACACAAACAGTGCACACCAGCTCAAAAATTATTTTCTCTCCTTCAGCTTAACCTACAACATCCAGCACTACACCTATGGAATTTAGAGTTTTGGCAGCAAATGGAAATCCTGCTCTTACTGGGAGGAGCATCTACTTCTAAGATAAACTAAGATTTCTTTCATGCATATGAGATGTTAGGATTCCAGAAACATATTACCATCATCTCTTATGAACTTAACAACACTGAATCACAGACACAGTAAAGTTTCTTGTGGATATTAATTCATGGCCAGGAATGCCTTTGGATATATGAGGCTCTGAGATAATTCTTATAAATGGGTTCCCAGTTCCATTTCTGGCACTGATGTGTTGATTATTCCCTGAGCCCCATGTGCACCAAATTTTTGAGTATTGTCCAGTCTGATCTGGTTCATTATTTTTTGAAGTATAATATTTTGAACAGTGAGTACTGCCAGCTGTATGACATATGGATATCAGGCTCAGGAATTATTTGTGTCATCATTCCATTGATAAAGCTGCTGCTGGGGACATAGGAGTGACATGAAACAAGAAGAACCAGATGCAGGGAGCAGAAAGAGTGCCCAAGAGGATAACCGACCACAGACATGGCCACTTCTTTCAGGTACTTGGCTTTTCCAAGCCTCCTTACATACCCTCTCCAGACTGACAAAGTGATACAAGCACTCTCAGAACGTGTGTGGGATACGCTACACTCCTCAGGCTTTCTCTAGAAATTCTCTAGGGAATTTCTTGGAAGGTGATGGGGAAGCTATTCACTGTAGGATTAAGTTCAGTAGCTTATACAGTTGTACAGACCACTTAATTTATATCAGATCAGAATACGTCCTCCACAGAAGTATTCAGGATATTGAAAAAGAAAGCCTTTTGAAATAACACTGGGCCTGCACAGCAAGCTGATCACCAGCCTCACCAGTCTAAGTATTAAAACAAGTAGCACAGATAAGTATCAAACCTGGATTTGTTATTCCAACATGTAAAAATGAGATTTATATTTATTAAAAAAAAAAAGAAGTTTAAAAAAAAAAAAAGAGTAAAGACTTGTATCTCAGCAGGCTCTGATATAAATGTCATGCAATTACATTGCTGTAAATGTCCATATCAGATAATTTCATGCTCCACTGGGAAGTTTATCATGCTCTGTAGGTTACAAGCAAGTAAACTGAGAGGTCACACAAGCTATTTCCAGAGCCCTTGAGAGGATCTGAAGGAGTCAGACTTTTCCAACAACAAATGGGAAGGCAATCCCTGTTCTTCCAGCTGGTTTTTCAAGTTGCTTTATCAAGTTTACATAGCGAGAAAACATCCTCTAAAATAATCAGAACGTGTCAACAAGGAATAAGTGAACTGTTGTTACTGTCACCTGCAAAATTAAAGACTGAGCAAAATACTTCTCCCAGTTAGAAAGATGTGAAAACACTCTGGCTTTATGCTTCTGTTAGTAGAAAATTTAGGTATTTCTCAGATAGGCTATCTACTCTCTTCCTTTTAAACCCTCAAAAGCCACCTGGACATGGCCTAGGCACCCTGTTCTGGGTGATTCTGCTGGAGCAAGAGTTGGGCCAAGGACCCAGAGGTCCCTTTGCATCTCGACCATACTGTGATTCTGTATCAACTGGCTCCTCTGAAGTTAAATCCTGGTGAGCGCAGCCATGTAAAACTCCCAGACATCACAAAAATTTGAATCTAATGTTGTCTAAGAAGGAAAGAGAAAGCAATACTAAGATTCAGAGACAGAAGAGCAGCCCATGAATGTGTTAGCATCACATGCTGAAGTTAATAAGTTTGTATTGGTGTCTTCATTTAGAATAAGTCCCTGTGTGGTCTCACTTTTTGTGGAATAAGAGAATCTGCACGGAGTCCACCACATTCCCACACCTAGAAAAGGAAAAAACTAAAACAAACAAACAAAGAAAAAACAACTTCTCTTTGCAATACGTATTTTGGATACTACTGTTTTGTAGATTCTCACATGTAGACAGGCTCTTGCATCAGTGGTCTCTGGTTATTTCAATTACACTATGATGTTGAATGCTGCACTTTATAAGAATCAGATCTATGAGTGAAACCAAATAAACAGTATGACATTAAATACAGTTTTTGTGACTGAACGATAAAATAATGACAAAATCAATTACTTCAGTGGATAATGGCAATTTCTTAACATACTAACACTTCCAAACAGCAAATGGATATGTGGGAAGATTCTTAATGGGCCCAACAACTTCTGATGTGAGCAGCAATGCACTGCCAAAAGCAAATTAGCTGTCCACGCACCCAGTTGGCTGCCAAGGGACTTACAGCACTGAAATCTTTCAGACTTAAGTCAAAAAATTCTCAAAAGCAAAGGTATACAGTAATCTCTGTGCAGCACAGGAAGAAGAATGCTATCTGGTTAACCACTAAACACAGCAATGCATACTCAAACAAAAAAATTATTTGGTCTGAATTGTCCTGTACAGAAGAATGCTACAGAGCACATGTACAGCATAGAAACAGTCAACACAAAGTCTTCTTCATTTGCATTCAACCCAGATTCTGAAGTTCTAGAGGTGCTGCTGCAGGGACATCAGTGCTAATTATACATGACATAGGAATAAAGCAGGCTCATTTGAAAATACTGAATACTAATCCCAGACTCGTGCCAGTAAAATGTACAGCTGCTATGTAATTCCAAATGAATGCACTCGACTGGATCTGCACTAAAGGAAGGATGTTAACATCGCGTTCAGTCAAATAATGTAGATGCTGCAAGTCCCCTTCTCACTACTGCCATGGTGCAAAAAGAGGTGGAATTGGTTTAGAGAATCACAGAACCACAGGATGGCTGAGGTAGGAAAGGATCTCTGGAGCTTATCTGGTCCATCCCTTACTCAAGCAGAACACCCAGAACAGGGTGCCCAAAACCACATCCAGATGGATTTCGATTATCTCAGAGGAGAGAGACTCCACAGCCTCTCTGGGCAGCCTGTGCCAGCGCTCCCTCATCCACACAGTAAAGAAGTGCTGCTTGATTTTGAACATGCTTAGCTCGAGATGCTTAGCTCACAGGTAAATGGTATTTAATTTTAAAAGAAATCTTTCCCTTTACCGAGGCAGAGTAGAAGCAAGACTTAAATTTTAAAGGTAACACATCAGAACTTCTTATGTGAATAAAGTCATGCAGGAGCAATCACATCTGGATGCCACGATTTTGCCTCGGGTAGAGTTTAGTTTTCTTTGTAGAGCCTTTTATGATGCTGTGTTTTGGATTTGTGATAAAAACCGGTGAAAACACAGTGATATTTTAGTTGCTACAGAGCAGTATTTGCACATAGCCAAGGATTTTTCTGCTTCTAATGTTGCCAATGAGGGGCTGTGGGTGCACAAGTAGCTGGGAGGGAACACTGACAGGACAGCTAACCCCAAAGAGATATCCTATACTAGATGGTATCATGCTCAGCAATAAAAGTGGGGAAAAGAAGGAGGAAGGGAAGGATGCTTGGAGTGCTGGCATTTGTCTTCCCAAGAAACCAGTATAACTGACGGGCCAGACTTTCCTGGAAGAGGCAGAACATCTGCCTGCTAATGGGAATTAGCAAAAGAATTCCTTGTTTTGCTGTGCTCGTGTGTCTTATCTCAATCCATGAGATAAGACACCCACCCACAGCACACTATTACCTTATTTCTGATTTTCTCCCCCATCTCACACGCAGAGACTGGGTGAGCAGCTGTGTTAAACCACAACATTGGTTTATTAAATTCCACAGTTTCCTCTGTAATAGTTTCACCATTTGTGGGTCTGGAGTGCTAATCTACTTTTTGTACTTTTGTAAATGCCCTGGATTTCCAGCCTTCCTTTTACTTTTTTCTTTTCTTCAGTAAAACTGCATTTTAAGAATAAATTTCATGATCTATTGTTTCAAAGAGGAATTATTTAATGCATTTTGAAATGGAAGGGTAATCCTCCAATACCTTCAAATCTAGTGAGATGCAGAGACCTATTTGAAGGACTAAGGAACTAATATCACCATGTATTCCAGATAATGCATCAGAATTTCATTTACTCTAAGAAGTGCCTGTGTCTGTTTTCCATGCTCTTCTAATAAATATTTCATATGGTTTTTAATGCATTACAAGGGTAGACCTTTAGTGTAATAGATACAAGATAGAACATCGTTGCTGAAAAGCCAAGTAGATGTGGCCAAAGTGGAAGAAGCAGTGCCCCCATAGATCATAAATAGCTCCAGGAAAATTAACAATTCAGCACACGTGAGTAAGTACTACAAAATTCTCTCCTTTGATGTTATTGAAATATGCTTACATGTTCTCTATCAGTGGGTTCACTTTGTTGACTGAATGTGATGTTTTGCAGTCCCGTGTAATAATGAAAAACTTTTTTATAGTTTCACTTTATTAATGAGGCATTCCAAATCCTTACAAAATGAGCAAAGCAAGCTGTCTATTCCTTACAACGTAAAATCAAATTATTGTGGCTTTTCTATCAAGGAGCTCAAGATCTTCCCTAATTTTTGGTAATGAATCAAAATAGTTGTAATTCTGGGACAATTCCTTTGCTTTGCCATTTCTGCATTCGCCCTTCAAATCCTTTATTAAGCCGAAGCTAAGGAAACAGAACTCAAAAAAATACTCCTATAAGTACAAAATACATTAATATAACTGTGATTTGATGTATTCTATTCAGTATAAATTACCTAATGGAAAGTTAATGTTCTTTCTCACCGTGGCAGGCTAGCTATTTATTTATCATTCAGAGTATCACAGCTGAAAAGATGGAGACAAGAAAACAATGTTGCATAAAACAGACCAGGTCTTCCAAGACTATGATGTCAGTCTGATGTGGAAGGCATTTGATTTTTATGTCGTATATGAAGTATGGCTAATTTCCATCTAATTGCTAAAATAAACCCTAAATTGCAATTTCAGTCAAAGCCTTTAGGTCTCGTTCATCGATAAAAGTGTTTGAAGCTTGCCACAATTGTGCAGATGTTTTGAAGAAAATAACACTCATCATCTTATGCTTTTAGGTCTGTTGAGAACTCTATCCTACGATATACATAGGACCACACTAGAGGACATAAGGATGGCTCAAATCTGTATTTCATGGAGATGAAATAGACTATTTCCCACTGCAGCTCTCAGTCTACAGGACTGTAAGGGAGAATAGTAGGCTTCTTTGCACAAAGTGCATATGGAAGTGACCTCTGCCTTCCTATGAATAACAGGCAGATAAGGCATTGAGGTGATAGCATTATAATACTTTGTAGCTCCACAAGGCAGGGAAGGAAAAATAATTCAGCCCTGAAGACATTTCCTGTGCTAATATAATTTTTCTCTTTTTTGTAGCCCCAGCATAGTTACAACAATGAACTTCTTGTACTGGTGCACCTAAGATCTCTCAGCAAAAGATTCAGCTCATGAGACATCTTAAAGGTATTTCTCTGTAGATAGGGAGAAAGAAGAACAAATAAGTGTTTTCAATAGATTGCCAATCTAAAGGATCCACTAGGCACAGCTTCTCTGAAGACAGTTGCCATTTTGACACTGTTGACATGCATAGACAGGTACAATTAAGAGGTGATGGGTGTAGTTATGGTATTGCACTTCATCGTTCTCATTCACTGTTTTCATTATTCACTGTTTAACAATGACAAGGAACTATTTAAAGGCATGCTCAAGTACTATGGAGATTTCATAGCAGGTTCCACGCGCTTAGTGGCTAAGGTGAGTTAAATGATTTTATTTTTTTTTTTTTCCTCAAAACATCCTCTGCTTGAGGGTGTCCTCCTTTTCTAAATGCTTTCCCACTCAGGACCTGTGCAGATACAGCCTACGATAAGGCAACACAATGAAAAAATTAAATATCATCTTCCTCAGAGTCAGATTGTCTTTGCAGTTCTTCCTCAAAAGTATTGAAAACTAAGAACAGATTTTCAGTTCTAGCCCCAAGTCAGACAGAAAAATGACATGGCTGTAATTGTGGCATAGAAGGTACTATTCCTGCTCATTTCTATACATACTGAAAAGCACTTCTGTGGTGGTAACACTAATGCTAACGAGGGTAATACATGCCTGAACTTAAAATTGAGGTTCAAAGCATCATCATGAGAAACCCTGTACTCTAGTCATAACTTGGCTAAGCTAATTCTTTAGGGAATTTACTAACTTTACTAAGAATTCAACAGTTTAAATCAAAACTCTAGTCTGTGTCTAGAACCTCATGGCTTTAATGTTTCATTACACTGAATGCAGAAATGTTTAATGTATCTCCTCAAAAAGCAATCTTCCTGCATAAAAATATTTCGTTATATCAACTACTATATGAACAAAATAAATCACCAGATGTCAAACTTACTGGAGCCCTGAATTTCTTTTGAAACATCTTTGAGATGTTTTTACTCTTCTTCTCTTGTTTCTTCAGGATTTTCTTCTCTTGTCCTGCAATGTTCAGTTCACTTTGCTACGCTCTTGCTATTCTGATATAGGCAATGTGCCAAAAGAAAACGTGTCCTAAATTCTTTGTCAAAGAAAAACTGTCATTGATATTTGTGACAAAGGGAGTAATATGTTGAAGTTTCCAACAGCTAGTGGTAAGATAAATTGTTATCAGTAGCCATTAAATGTTGTTAGTTACAAGAAAGTTCCACTTTCTCAGGCATCTCATTGGTCTCTTGTTCACATGACAGCCACAAATATCGCTGCTATTTTTCTGGCTACTCAAACATACCATGGCCAGCTGTAGAGATTCTGCCATTTGTCTGTATTTAACACACACTCGTGTTTCCCAAAACTTTAGTCACTCTTTCCTGTATTGAAGAAAATATTTTAAATGATTGCAGTTAAAAAAAAGAAAAGAAAAAAAAAAAAGATGTGTCACTAATTGTAAAATATTTTTAAAGAAATATCACTATTTACTCACTTGCCCGCTGTTCCCCCATGGTCAAAGACATCACTGATGACACTTCCATCTAGATAGATCACTTATGGATCTATTTGCATTTTATAGTAAAATCACAGGGAAGAGCAGTAAAGAATGAAAATACAGCTACGACAGTTACTTGTATATGTATATAAACTAAGTTCAAAGTATCATAGAATCATAAAATGCCTTGGGTTGGAAGAGACCTCAAGGATCAAGTTTCAAACCCTCTGCCACAGGCAGGGTTGCCTGCCACTAGATCAAGTTCTACATTAGATAGACTCCATCTGAGCTGGCCTTGTATGCCTCTATGTGGCATCCACAATCTCTCCGGGCAGCCTCTTCCAGCACCTCACATCTCTCTCAGTAAAAAACTTCCCCTGATTTTAACTGTTTCACATAAACAAACAATCAAACAACAGCAGAATCCACAAATGGCTTCAGTATATTTATTTGTGAAATTATTTTTTGCAAGTTTGCCTCAGAAATAATTATGAGCTCTTTAAAGAAATATTGAATCATCAAGCCAATAGAGAAAAGTCCAACCAAAACGTTTTTGATAACTACAGCAAAGCAATAGGATTATGTCTATAAAAAATCCACTTATTTAATAATAATAATAAAACCCAATGATATAGGATACACTTTAATATTTTATTACGCCTTGGCTTTCACATTCATGTTCAGAGATAAGCAAAAAAAAAAATCATATATAGATGCAGAATATAAGCTAAAAAAGCAGTGGCATATATTAAAATTTATATAGTTAATAATGCCAGCATGAGGAAACTGCACCAGAGAGTAAAAACTAATGACTGACAAATATAAAGCACCAAACACAGTGTATGAAAAATGGGAAAAAAATGGGCTTGTTGACAAGTGAAGAGCAGTGAGAGGAGATGAGATGAGCATTTTTTTTTTTTTTAATGAGGTGTTAAGTAGATAAGCTCAAGAGGCTAGATAATGACTGTGCTGATGAGTTGTCCAGAGGTGTGAAAAAAAGCTGAATAATATGACATTTGGGAAACTTGGGTGAGCAGTGAAACATGAGATGAAATAGCTTCTCAATAGAAAGGTGAACTACTTGGGCCTCTCCGAGAAATTTTAGGGACGTTAGCACTGCTAGGACTTGGCATCTCATTAAAGTAACACATCAGAAATGAAACAAGACAAGAATAAATTTAAAGAGCAAAATTCCAGCTTATACTAACTCCCTCAATGATAGAGTAAGCTTCTGGAAATATAAGTGCTCTGTTATTCTTACTATCATCAGTGTCCTGCTTAAGAAGTTAAGCACCAAAGCTGTATGTAGGTAGTTAATCTGCTATAAACTATATTGAAATTAGTGAAAAAGTGCATGAGCTGATTCTTGGGAGGAAACGTATTCATCTGAAAGAGTTTGATGACAATGTCACATGTCCTCTAAGTGCTCCACAGAAGTAGATTACAGAAACATAGCAATAAACACAAAGTCAGATCATTAGTTTTCTACCTTCTGGCCTTTACCATTAGTTTCCCCTCTGACGATGGGGGACAGAACATTCAGTTAAACCAGTCTTCATATCATGGTGAGCAGCTCCTCAGCACAAAATGATATAATGGGCTTCTGTGGTTCGTCTGCTGGATCTCCAAACACTTTCAAATATTGGTAGTAGTAGTGGCCACCTCCTGTGCACTGCCATTTCCTATGTCCATATTTATGGCACCCCTCTGGATAACCAGGGAGACAGACATACCACCTGCATGGCAGAATTGCCATATCAATGGATCAGATGGAAAAGTATGAAAAGAACAGGCAGGATTTGCTTTGCCGAGCATCAGAATGTTTTTTAGTGAACAACACATCTGTGGGAACATTTTACTGGGAAACAGAGCAAGCAGGCGCGCTGTCAGGTTCTGCAAAAATAAATGTTAAAAGTGTCTAAAATAGCTAGTGTTTGTTTGAAGGAGCTTGACACTGACAAAGGCAGAGGAAGTTTGTGGTGGGTGTCAAGGATGGCAAGGAACAGGATGTGTTTATGTGCAGAGATGCTAAATATAAACTCCAAGGTGCAGCAGAGACGAAAGACACCTCATCAACACTATCTATAGAAGGTCAGGGTGCAGTATAAAAGTGGGAAAATACATAGGTCACAATTCACACACAAGATAACAGTGAGGGATTTTATGCCGTTTCCCCATGCTTTTGCTGGGACAATGCATAAATACACATAAAAGCTACCCTTGCAAACTGAAGCTCTAGATGTTCAGCTGATGTACCAAAATTGCAGAAAACACAAGCTGAAGACCCACACTGCAAAAGCATTCCTCTGAGAAAAGAGTATTTTACAAAATAAGTGTGCTCATTAAGTCAGTGTAAGAGTACTCAAATGTACCTGAGTCTGCTTGTCAGAAAGGATGACTAGAAATATTAGGATCCGGGATATGTCAATTTTTTCCTGGGATAGAAGTGAAGATGTTGGCTCTGAATCCTGAGATTGATATCAAGTGGTGCTACAAAATTAGAAGAAAGGGCTGCATAACTATGTAGTGCAAGTAATGCAACCAAGGCTAGACACAGAAATTCATGAAGCAATATAAAATAATAAAGAGGGTTCTGACTGTGATATTTTCACACTAATGGGCAATTAAACTCTACCACATTGCTCTCTTGTTCCCCCTCCTCAAAGGAACTGGCATAGAAAATGCTATGAAAAAGGAGCTAAGGGTTGAGATAAGGAAAGGGAGATCACTCACCCATTGCTGTTATGAGCAATATAGACTCAGAATCACAGAATATCGCAAATTGGAAGGAAACAACCACCCAAGCCAGCACTGCTCCAACCCTTCCAGATAGTGCTGCAGAAATAGAGAGGGAGAAGTGTCAGCCTCTGCCTGCCATCCCTGCCGTCACCAAGCAGCAGCCAGACCTCGGATGCTACTTCTGATCCTCCACCTTTCATGGTACCCAGTTTTACAGCTGGCCCAACCAGCACACATCACAGAGCATTTTCTATTCATATCCTTCCACAATCACCAGAGCAGCAGGTTCCTGGGACCCTTCTTACCTCATCCCCCACAGTGGCCATGCTGATGTCACCTGACTGGCAGATCCAGCCAGCCCTGTACAGCCCAAGTTGCACCTGTACCTCTCACAGGGCATAGGGGTGATAAGCCAGCCAGCACCCCAGCATGGGACCCACTGCAGACAGCAAGGAGAGCAGCACCAGTTACAGGTTTGTAAGTTGAGAGCCCATAGGCACACAGTTCTGGAAGATGTTTGAGTAATAAACCTTCGCTGTTCTCAAGTACTTTTATTTATTTATATCTCTCTATTTGTTTAATGGCTCTGGAAATAAAGTGTGTGAATAATAAACCTTTTCAGTTGTCATGCCAGTTAGTCATTCGTTCATTCATTTAATGGTGAAATCTCAGCTTGAATCTGCATTTTGTATCTCAAATGGAAGTAGAAGCAATGGTCCTACATCGCTTAAATCTATCATCAATTTAATGGTTTTCTGTAAGAATCAAGCTCTGGGTTCTTAGCTTAGGAGTAACATAAGCTTCAAAGCATTGTTTCATTCTGCTTTTAAATGCTTTTCTCAGAACAACTCTCCATAGAAAAATCATAACTATTTTTTTATACACTGCACACCACAAATTAAAACATTTAACAAGCACACTGTTACACAAATTTATTTTATCCCTACAAATTCTCTATTTGCACAAAGTAAGAGAATCTTATTGTTAAGTAAGATCATTCAGATCTTTTTTTTTTCTCCTGAAAGAAAAAAAGCTCAAACAGCAAAAAAAAAACCCCAAAGCTATAACTATCCTTCAATAACTTCATTTCTTCTCTGAAGAAGACTGAAGCTGGATTGTTCCCGATTAAAAGAAACAAACAAACAAAAACAAAAGCAAAAGCAAAAACAAAAAATCCCTATTGCCCTACTGATTTTGTAAAATAATACTAAGTTGTAAATTGGGAACTGACAGCAGCTTCAGCAACATAAGGAAAATGTTAGAAAGAAAATATTGGGGGTGAACTCGACGAAAACATGAAGGGAAAAAAAACATCCAAAAATTCTAACTAGGAAGCATACAGTTGCATGCAATTAAAGAAATCCGTGCACAAGTAGATAGGCCTAGAAAGGTTTGTTTCTGGTAGAAAGAAAGAAAGAAAAAAAAAAAACAGTAGAGGTAATTGAGAGATGAAGACCAGAAGGCACATTTCTTGTCCTTCCCAAGCTGATCCCCAGTGGACTTCCCTCTGTGCCTGGAGCACCTTCTGCCCTCCTTCTGCATTGACCTTGATGGCTGCAGGGCTGTTTTTCTCACATTTGTCTTCTTCTCTCCCAGCTGCTGCTGCCCAGCAGTTTTCTCCTTTCTTATATCTGCTCTTACAGAGGCACAACGAGCGTCACTCATGGCTGGGCTCTGGGCAGTGGTGCATCCCTTGTGGAGCAGCTGGGGCTGGCTCTGATCTGACATGAGGCAGCTTAGGGGGGCTCTGCTCACAGAGGTTATTCCTGCGGGTCCCCTGCTACCAAAAACAGGGACCACACAAACTCAATACATTGAAAATATGACTTAGCTCCTCATAAATGACCAGAGGATAGGCAAAACTCGGCTCATCAGCCTCTTAACATAGACGCTTCCATTCACTGTCTGGTATGACTGTATTATTAATTTATCATACGGATAGGCTTTAGATCCATCACACAATTTGTTTCTGGTCACAGTCCTTTCCAAGTTTGTTTCCTGAGTCTTACTTTTTGGTTAAGAAGTGAATGGTCCTTCCTTCAACTGAATCCAACTGTTCTTGTTTTAAGTGATCAAGGCAGTGAAATCCATACAGAATGCTCAAACACTGACATTCTACCCTTAACTGCTTGTTTATCTTGTGCATCACAGCCACATTTAATCTGGAATCAATTGGCATTGATTAAAAATGCGAGGCAATCCCAAAGGGGGAAAGTAGGCCAGATGGGCATGTGTAGAGCAGGGTGGGAAAGATGACACTGCTCAGACCTAGCTTTGCAGATGGCTCATGAAGAAAGCATTCACTCCGCACTGCACTGGTGAAATAGCAGGCAGAGCAGTCTGACTTTTGTTGTTATTTCTGCTACTACACCCAGTTTGGCAGCTAAGAAGTATTAAAGGCTGCTATAGGAGCCTTCCCAATCTGTGTGCCAACACAGCTCTTTCCAGCCCAGCCTTCCTCACTTTGGCTTAGGCGGTGGACAAACAAACAACAAATTCAAGACAGAGGAGAAGGGAAGAAGAGGAAAAGATGCTTTGGGAAAAGAAAGAAAAATAATCAATAAACAAGGAAACAAGCAAGCAAAAAAAAAAAAAAAACCAAAAAACTAGATTTTTTTTTTTCTTTTCAAATAATGAACATTGCTCTAGGGTGCATACTGAAAATTATATATATATATATTTTTTTTTTTTTCTGTGTGTGTGTGTGTGTGACTTTGTATGACTATGCTATGCAATCAGCAGGACATTATGTGGCCAGAGAAGACTGCAGGGGAAAACAGACAATTAGATTTTAAGGATTTTTTTTTTTTCTGTTGATCTTACTCTGAACACAGAGACTAACACGAGGGCCACCTGTAATGAAAGGGAAGCAAAAAACTGTGCTTGCCATGCTTTTTAAAACTGTTATGCATAGGTCTGACAGAAACTAACCTAGATCCAAGCAAATTACAGAGGGGATCAGAGAGTAATGGCTACTGAAACGGGAAAAGATCTATGTGTTAACTAATCACAGAGAAATAAAGCTGGTATTGACCAAAGCTGTGAAACCCACGGGGGTATTGAAGGCACTGTTTTATTTCAGAACAACAGAAGAAATTGAAACAGGCAGGTATGCCATGAAAAAAACAACTGTAATAGAGTATAAAGATGTAACATCAAGAACCTCATGTGCAATGAAAGCTGCAAACACCCAACAAGTGAGGAAAGACACTTTCTGGGTTTTTGTCTACATAAACTTTGTTTAGCATGGACAAATGGGTTTCCATAAAAGGAAAAAGCAATTTTGCTTTTATGTATGAGGAGCAGAAGTGGAACTGGAATACCCTTTCAGTTCCCATAAATTACTGCATGAAAGTTCACGGATTGTTAAATATTAGAAACAAGTATCCTTTATCAGTTTTGCTTTTCCCAGTGCTGTCATCCTAGTAGACTAACATGTAGGGAGTGACGTGCAAAATTATTTTTTCCTAGTCATACTCACAGACAAACCCATCCTAGAGAAACCCAAGAGTGCTGGCAATCACACAAACCTTCTCTTGTGTATTCCTGAGCATTGATCCTTCCATCAGTGTGAAAGCCATGTAAAACAAAGGACTCTCCCTGGACCTCTGAACACAAGCTTAGACAAAAATACCATGGACTTGCCATCTCCAGATGTCTCCAGTGCAGCTTCTTTAAAGGATTCTCTTATTTTCTAAGCAATAAGTCTGGACTTTAATCCAGCTGGAACAGTCACAGTTTTCATGTTCTAAATCAAACTCGATCTATGTGAAACATAGAAAGCAATGCCCATGGTCACATGCCATTGTAAAAACCTCAAAGACAGAAGATCCCTTCCTTCTGACAGTAAACTATAAGCTTTACTGGGGGTTAAAATAACAGAAACATCTTCTATTCCTCTCTTCATTTATTTTCTTCAGACTATATTTTCTCCGGCTTTTTCCTGCCTCCCAGTCTAGAGAAATTGCCAGAAGCTCCTCACTAATGTAAGACACATAACCAGCTGCCCCATTGCAGAGCAGAAATATTATCTGCTTGCTCTGCCTTCTCTGCAGCTGAAACAGCAATGGGCTGACAGCTTAAGAGCAAATAAGATGGATGGCAAGTGGATCTGCACCAAAGTCTGCTGTGCCATGTCAGAAAAAGTTCAAGCAGAGGATGGCAGGGTTGAAGTCTGCTTCTTTGCTGTCCTTCCGATGGGACAGATTGTAGTGGGTAGCTGTGTAGAGGTGTAACTATTACGAAAAAGTACTGTAAATTGTTTCCTTTCTGTCAAATTAAAGTCTGTGTGCTTTATATGGGAGCAGTTTAATCACACAAAGCAAAAAAATATACGTGTATTCAGCAATTCAGTTTACTTTGAAGTCTTGCACAACCCTCTGTGAGCAAGCAGTTTCAATCACAAGATGTGTTCCTCTTATTTACCAGACATTCAATGGAAAAAACTTCCTTTTCAGCACATAATAGCCTGCTGATAACCTGGCATTTGTTGACAGTGGCTTCACTGAATTTGAGAACATGGATTCCTGTCTCCCCAGTTCTTTTCATGCTCCATTTTTACACTGTCTTTGAGGAAGCATTTGTTAATATGAAGTTGAAAAAGAAATAGGAAGCATGGTGTTAAGAATGAAAAAGAGGTAAAAATGAAAAAGGTAGAGCTTTTCAAAAGAAGTTTGCAATGCAGTTCTTCCCTTTGCATTGGGAATACACGCCAAGAAAACAAAGAAAAACAAACAAAAACAAACAAGCAACCACACACTTAAGGTGTCTTTGCAAATGCAAAATATGTAGTAACAGTTCTGTTCAGCTTCACCTGTTGAGCAAGAAGTGATTCCTGCAAATTGGAAGTATGTAGATGAAAGTTTGGAACATATTACCAAATTTATTGTTAAATAAAATTGATGAAGCATCTTGAAGTCTGCTTTGGAAAGATAGCTAATACTGCAACAACAAATAGGCACAGAGATAATATGGGATGCAAAACTGGTATATGAGTTCTTTGGTATCTAAAATGTTGTTCACATATCAGATATTCCAATCAGATCATTTGTGTTCCCGCAAGATCTGCGAAGCAAACTTTCAACAGTATCTTCAAGCTGAATCTTCAAGTGAGGAAAATTGTTCGGAACATCTACAAAGAAAAATAAAAGTGTTGCTTATTTTTATGTGGAATTAAATATTTCTCTTTTTTTTTGTTTGTTTGCTTGTTTTTCCTTTTGTTGCTCCCTTCTCATATTTGATCCCCAATACTAAAAAATACATATTTATTTGATAATCAGTTTGAATGTCAGAAAATATTAGTCTCAGGATGTTGCAGTTCATAAGTTATCTGTTCCCTCTTGTTTATTCCTGAGGAATATCTCTAAACACAGAAGAGAAGAGTGAGGCTAAGAGCAAAATAACAGGAAGTATATATGCTCCACCAGAGCATATGCAGTCAGAGAAGAGACTTCAAACACAACGTGGTGCTCCCATCACCAGCATAGCTTTAAAACAAAAAAATGTTGCCACATTTCCAGTTTTGCTGTCACTTCTCATAAAAAAATATTGGTTTGGATATTTTGCTTTTTATCTGTATGTATTACAGAAGCAACAATTCCAGCTGAATGAGGAAAGTATGGCTTGCCTTCTAAGAGGCAAATGAAAGCCTGAACACTTCAAAGCCGGTGTGTTTTGATCCCATACCTGAAAGCTGAGTGAAAAATCCCCTTTTACAATGCAGTTGACCCATTTCTGCTCAGGGGACTTTCAGTGATAACATGCCCAGCATAAAAGATGCACTTACTGGGGTCCTTTTATGTTCTTCCTTGAAATACTGACACGGGTATGAATATGCTAAATGTAATATCAAAACACACTCAAGTGGTACAACGGAATGCTCTTTCTGACAGTCCTTTAAATGATACCCTATTTCTGTTTTCCCCCATCTCACAGAATGAAGACTGCAATTAATCACAAAACATTGAAGCCATTATAAGGAGCAGATACTCTGTGCAACAAGGTCGAGCATTTAAAGAACTAGGCAGTTTATAAATCCAAAGAATAAACACCAAGTGCATCTTAGTGACTGTGTTGAAGTAGCTTTTACCATCGGCTGCTACTTTATCTTCAGCAATTCTTTGCACTTGGGCAGCATGCAATTTTCATTTAAAACTAAATTTTGAAATAATTAAGTGGCATAATTTGCAAATATGTAATGCTTCCGAATATCCAGCTTTTTGTTCTGGTGTAATTATTTGACATATTACTTGTATTAATTGAACAATGAACTTACAGTGAACTTTCATTTTGCTTCTGCGTTGCCACAAGTGAAGAACACTCACTACAAAACTGAAGATGAATTTACAATTTACAACCTAAAGGAGCTTCCCTGCATGAATAGAAGACGGTAATAGAACTCAGAGTAGGTATTTCAAAAGACAAGGATCTTATCCCATACACAGGATTGTGAATATGTAGGCTAACTTAGATTCCTAGATTTGTAAACCAGCCAGGATAATGCTACCTGTATAACTTATATTTAATAAGATCATGGTAACATATTCATTTTAACCAAAGGTAAATGGTTTTAGAAATAAGAAAAAATTAAACATGATAATTGCTAGTCTCAGCATTTTATAGCTCATCCCAGTTTAAAACAAGGGATAAATTATAAACTTATAAATAATACTACAAATGATCTAGAGAACTGTTTGAATTTTGCCACAGTTGCTCTCAAATGAGAATATATTCTTCC
This sequence comes from Tetrao urogallus, assembly GCF_951394365.1. Taxonomy (NCBI): domain Eukaryota; kingdom Metazoa; phylum Chordata; class Aves; order Galliformes; family Phasianidae; genus Tetrao; species Tetrao urogallus. The sequence continues at coordinate 87,972,483 of NC_136815.1, read as the reverse complement.
CATCATTTGGTTTTTCTGCTTCTAGATTTAGTTGCAATACAGAAAAGACTGAAAAAAGAAAGAATGATGAAATATGTTCTTACACAGTCGGACTTGTACTAAATATGCCTTTTAAGTTTGCTCTGAATGTTTTCTTGCTGCAAGGCTGATCACATTCCCCTTACAAAGTCTGTACCTAAACCACCTTGACATCAGCTGAGGTTTAGCAAAACAAGAAAGTGAAAAGTACCGGCCTTAGAGCAGTGGAAAATAGACTTCATTATATACATATGTAGATTTTATACAGAACAATTTGTGCCACTTTTCTGGACTAACACAAAGTTTTACAGGAATGGTCTCTAAGCCAGAAATAAAATGATATCTTTTCAAAAACCCTTCCAGTCTACTCACGTCATAGGGCTTGCTATTTCCTCCTACTGATGCCGAAACTATGAAAAGTCATAGTGCGTGCTGGACAAAGAAAACTTCAAGCATTCACACCCCATTAATGAATTCATCACCTAAAAGCTAAGTATTGATTTTTTTAATGGCTCTACAAATCTGCTTAAGCTAGTATGATGAAATTAAGAGGACATGTGTTTACTGTAAATTAGCTAACAAGTACAGTGGCTGTACTTTCTGCAATAGCAAAAGTCTTAGCTTAAAGCAAACAGCAGGGGAAATGACTATCTGAAGATGTTTTTTTCCACTAATTCTGTACTTGAAACCTACCATTCCATATAAAGAGAGATTATTGTCAGGCTGGATTAATAAAAGCCTCCTTCCTCTAGCAAATTCAGTGGTGGGGAGTCAGTTACTTAATGTAGGTGTCTACATGATTAATTAGAAATTTCAAAGCCAGGCTTATCAAAAAATTACCACAGCGCATGGATTCTTTATAGTATATTCTCCAAAAGTACCACCAAAAGAACAGAGCCTTAATTCCCACAGTTATCATCTGATTATCCACTAAAAATTTTGCTCAAGAAGTCAAATTAACACATGAAATTGTTATTATCTTTTTGCCTTATAGTCGTGAAGACTCATGGTTAAAAGGATAATGATGTGCAAGATGCATTTTGTATGAGTGAGAAAAGATGTAGTCCCCTGACACACAGACTAAACAATAGCAGAGGAGCAACCTAAAGGATATAGACACGGCATGTTGCAAATACACATAGATTTCTTGCCTTGCATTTGCAATGCAAAATGCAATATGCAGAGCATGTCACAAACACTATCAGGGAAGGAAGAATCAGAAAAATGAAGATGAGGGAGGAAGGAAGGGAAAATGTGATCACAGATGACAAGAAATTTGATTTGTTTAAGATTCAACATTTGGGGCATGGGACAGAAACTATTTAAAACAAATCTCTCTTACTGATACATTAAGAAAATGTTATGGGAAGGTCCATGAGATCTTGACCTCTGACCAGCCTCTGCAACCTCAGAACACATCCTGCAGATATCTATGCCACCAATTCCCTAGCTTTTCAATTACTGTGCAGAAAAAATAAAATAAAATAAATAAATCTAGCCATATATACTTTTATGGCTGAAACGTGGAATGCATATTTTATTGTATACCATCCTCCAGAGGGAGGGCTTCAACATTTCTGCTGGAAATAGTTGCCATTATTTCTCAGCTTTCAAATGACATCCAGCTGTTAATGGGAGAAGGGTTGGTGCTTGAATGTACTCATTTTTTGCACAGATAGAAGGAGACCAGGATAATTCTGTTACTACTTTTGACAGCATTAATTAATAGTAATTCTTAGTTTGATTTTTAAGAATAAAAAATGCACTAGAATTTTATTCAAAATCAGAAAGAAATGCAGAGATGCTTCTAAATATTTAATAATGAAAACATGATCGTATTTTTCTCAGTATCATATTTTTATTGAAAGCAGAATCTTCCCAATGGTACACTTTTTTTTCCCCCAACTTTAATGACATTTTGAATAATTAGCCTTTTTAGTTAACTTAATGTTCCATGTTTGCTGATAGGAGCAAAAGAGGAGCTGATTTTCACATCAGCAGGGCCCACAGAGGACAGACATTTCAGTATTCAGAATCTGTTCTTTTCAAGGTCTGGGAAAGACATTGGCTAGCTAATAGTAGCTCTGATCTGTGACAATGGAACAGGAGAAAACATGAAGGTAATTATCATACGTGTGCATGGCACAATGTGTGAATCAATAATTGAAGAGTTAATTATCTCACCAGTTATGGATACAGGCTGGGGTTTAATCCCTGCAAACAGGCCAAGACACAATGATATTTCCTGCATGCAGTGCCAGATAACCAGCCCTTCTCTGGCTGCACAGATGGGGATCTACTAAAGGTGCTGCACACCCATGGAGTAAAGCATTTGGAAATGTTCAGAGGCAATACAACACCATAACAAATACTGACATCGTAGAGTTCTACACCTCCAGATTAGGAATCCTCCAGCAATGATAACAGCGCGGCGTCAACGCATCCTTTTGAAGGAAATCAGCATTAGTGCTAAGTGAATCATAATGGCTGCCAAGAAGATTCATTTGCTCCTCGATTATTGTTGTATGCACAGAGCTTTTCTTTGTGCTAGAAAAAGTGCACTAAGAATTTGATGAAATGGTGATCTGGAAAATGAGTAATCTTAAATACTTCAGATTTCTTTTTGGAATCTGTTTGTCTGCCCATCTTTTCATATAAAATCCCAGACCAAAAGCAGCAAATACAAAAGGAAGAACAGAAACAAGCTACAATTCCTTGCTCATGAGAAAATACATAGCACAATGCTAGCAACAGAATTAACAAATTAATTAATGACTTCAAATTTTTTTGCCTGTTTTCGTTAACTTCACATGTACTCTATGAAAAAACCTCTTATTCTAATTTCCAAGTTAACTGAGGTGTATATACACAAAGACTCTTTTCTAGCAATTTGAAATTATTGGCCAGATTTGTCAGAGCTGCAGCATACAGGAGCTTCAGAGGTCGTGAAGATGATGTCCTCGAAGATAATGAATACAAATTCATAGGTAATAGCTGGGCTCTTCTAGACTGGTTACATCCCTGGAGGTGTTCAAGGCCAGGTTGGATGGGGCCCTGGGCAACCTGGTCTAGTATTAGATATGGAGGTTGGCAGCCCTGCCTGTGGCAGGGGGTTGGAGCTTGGTGACCCTTGAGGTCCCTTCCAACCCAGACCATTCTATGATTCTATGATTCTATGTCCTATAGAACTTCTTGCCAAAGGATGAGATGTTATTGTCAAGATTCAGGTTCTTATCAGAGCTAGAGGCTTGGACTTTCAAGCAAAGAACCTATAGCAGCAGGCAAGAGCAAAACAGGGTAGAATCTGATTTTGGCATTATACAACCCTTGAACTTTAAAAAAAAAATGTTTTATTTGGTATGTGACATTCTATGAATTACTCACTATTGCCAACATCAAGCTTTTGAAAACCATGAGTCAAACCACAAAACATCATGAGATTAGCTGTAATATGAGTTACTGAAAAATAAATAAATACATTTGAGTGTTTTATTTGCCTTTTAATGCAGGGTGAGTTCGGGTCATGTTTTTGAAGTATTCTTTCACAAACACCAAGGCTACAGCCTCACTTTTTTTTCCACGTGGATTTCAGCAAGAAAGACTTGGTAACACAATCACATCTTAAACATCACATGTAGCAGTGCCAGCTGCAAGGACTCTCCACAGACATGATGAAGTCAGCTCAGTGGCTACTGGGACCTCACTGCAGCAAAGATCCCAGCATATCCTGGGATTTTTTTACAGAAAGCCTCAATGGCAAAAGGTCTGTGGGGAACCAAAGGTTGTAAGAGAACCCAGTGACGCTATCCTGCCACAAAGTATGTACCCACAATCACAGTTTCAACACATGGACTCACTTGTGATATGTCAGCTGCCCACAAGCTGGATGCTAGATGTGCAAGGCAACTGCATTTCGCCAAGGGAATGGAATTCCAACCATTATATCTCATTTTGAAAATATTTTTCTTCAGTTAATCTACATTCTTCTCAAAATATTTGGGCATTCAGAAAGAAAACACAAGCTTTTCCCCTAGAAATGAAACAGCACAAACTCTAAGTATGTTGATTTAAATGGATTCTATTGTTACCAGCCCAGTTAGTAAAAGTTCTCACTTTCTCAACAAACACAACAAAAACACAACTCTTCCCTAAGCCAGGTGGACTCCTAACGCCCTTTATTATGGTTAATTTTAAAATAGCAACAATACATGGTACATAACAACAAATTTTGTTATTGCTATATATACGTTTCTCAGCCCCTTCTATCTACCAGCACACATCACAGAGTATTTTCTATTTATTGCCTCCTCTGCTCCTTCTTGGGTGGCGAAAGTCAAAAGCAGTTTCAGAGGGTGTTGAAATTAACCTACTCCATAGAGACAGCTAGGAATATTCTCAGGAAATACACTCTGGATTTTCCTTTGTTTGTTTTTCTTTCACTTTTTTTGTGAGAATAATTTCTATTTATCGGAACCAAATATTTCATTGGGAATGGATCTTCCTTTTTCAGCTGTGTACAAAGTGCCTGCTCAGGGTGAAGGAGAACATCACCCTCAATGTCCCTCGGTGGTGACACTGAGCCCCTGTTCACACGCTGCTCAGGGAAGCTACGTGGATCATCCTATTGCAAACTGTCATACAACAACCTAGGCACCATTTGTCTCTTAGCCTACAGAACTTCTTAAAATTCTTTTTTAAAAAAAATTCTGAAGTTTGGAAAACTTAGCAAGATAAATTGCCTTTCAAGCTATCGTAACCAGTTTAGCTTGTAGATTACTAATCTAAGATATTTACCACCTCTAGGATTAACACAGATATTAGTGATCTTTGTTTAACAAAATCCCAAGAGATTGTGGTTTAATTTGGAATAAATTTTATTCCCAGAAGCGACATTAAGAAACTGTGTCTCTGTTGCTTTTCTAGCTCCTAAGTTCTATTAATTGATCTTTTATCTTGCAGTTTCAAGCTTTACCTACAAACCTGCCATTTCTAAATCTTGCTATGCTGTATTTAAATGTCTAAATACTACTGCACAACATTTTATGCCAGAAATGTTTGGCATATGGTGACACAAGTCAAATCCTGACTGCCAAAATTATGCAACTGGACTTTGATGCACTGTCTCGCTCTCCCATGATCCCTGTGCCCTCTGCCATCACAGTGACCAAAAAGGCAGGCATTGGTGGTTTTGTATCAGAAGTGTGTACCAACTGGTGGCAAGGGTATATGAGCATGTCACATAAGGTAAAAGGCATTAACCTCACCAATCTCCTTTCTTACGACTGTACATTCAGGCTGCTTCTACATATGACTTCAGGTGTGTGATTTCACACGGCTAGACACACTTCATTTGTCATTGGTAACTAGCAGTGGGGCAGTCATATGATGTGTCCTAATGTACAGCATCTGAGTGCTTCCAGGAAAGGCCAGGAAACCAAAGAGATCTGTTGACACTGTTTTACATATTTTTTCTTGGACAAAAGATAGGAACAGGAGAAAAGCATCCAGCTTTTATAAGGTCGGGAATGAGAACTTACAGAAACTTACCTGGTATATCTGCAATTAAGAAAGAACCAGCACATCTTCATAACTTCAGTTACAAAAACCACAAAGAATAAGGAAATCTTTCAGCAGCCCAGGATTAGTATACCATACCAGCACTGTGTTATACAAACACATTTCTCCAGTATCCCTGCTAATGAACTCATGATAGCCATTAGAGAATTGCAACATGGGTCTACCTGGTAGCAAAGGGATTTTAGAGTTAGGATCACGCTCAGAGAGCTGGCAGCACTGCCAGCAGTTCTTCCTTCCACAGACAACAAGATCTTGCATTTTGGCACCATCTTTGTTTGAGGTGTTCCACTCCTAAGGGATAACTCAGATACACAGTGATAAACTGTCAGTATACCATACCAGTCCAGTTTCACAAAGGCTGCAGAGGCTTTTCTTTTAAGCTCCTGCAAGCTTCTTCAAAAGAACTCTGCTAAATTTAACCCATTAAAAACATCAAATGTTTTTCTTCACTATCTGAAATTAAATTCCAGCTGGGATAGGAAATTCTATCTGTCTCTAATTTAACATCCAGATTCCTGGTGCTGTGTTGTAACTCTTGTAGACATCTCAGATAAGTTTTTACCAAAGTCTGCCACTGGAGAAATGACAAACCACTGTAGATTCTTAACATGAGTGTGTCATTGTTAACTGTTGTTGCAAGACAGAGAATACTGGAAAACTAACTGTGGTAAAATTGTATTTTGGAGATTAGAGCAAATACTTAAAACTCTGTCTAATAATCTTTAGTTTCATATTTTTGAGGCATTTAGGTGGATAAAAGGGGTGAGAAGAGAGGGAAAATTATCTTCAGGAAAATTTCTTGCATGTCAATGATGCTGTTCCTTATTCAGCTCCTGACAATTACATATTTTTACTGTAAAGAAACAGAGACTTGATGAAAAAACTAAGCATGTGGATTTTTATATCAACAGTAAACATGCAGAATATTGTAGTCTTTTTACATAACTGTTACTTAATGCCCTGAGCTTTCACATTTGTATGATTGAGCTGTCCTGTTCTCAAACAGAAACTTTTTCTTTTAGATTTTCCGTACAGGAGTGATACCATAGCATAAAACCGTTTGGTCCAAGAAACCATTAGGAGCAGAGTAGGGAAACAATCCCCTGAGGCTTTGCAACAGCTTCTTTTCTCGTTTCAAATGTTTTGATTTGCTTCATCCTATTACTCATATGTTTTCATACAACCTGACTTCTTTTCATGCCCTCTTCAGAGAAGCATTTTTGAGTCTATTAGTGATTTATAGCAACTTCTCAAAACAAATGCATTTGTTTTCCTTGTATGCCATGCTATTATACTGTTATGATGGACTCTCTGTTATTCAGCTTCAACCAAGTCTTTATTTATTTGCCCATTTCACAATCAGAAGACTGCTGGGTAGACTTCCTGTGACTATCTAAAAGATATTTTCCTTCATTTATCAAAGAAGTCTGAATTTAGCTGAATTAATATGGCTGATTTAGCCCTCCCTAAAGGAAGTGTATAATACTTTACAGAAATAATGTAGCTTTTTATATAAAAATCTCACTATAAATCATAGAAAGCTAACTTGGATATCCTGCTTATCTGTGAAAAACAACTAACTCAAAATAGCTTTACCCATATTCAAATACACACATGCATAGGCTTTTTGTCTTTTCTCCCAGCTCTTTCTGCATGGAAACAGTGTTCACAGAAAGTGCTGGAAGGGCAGATTTGGAAGCAAAAATCCTGGTTTTGTTGGTACGGCCAAGAAAACAGAGACTTCCATTACTGTGGCTTAGCAGAATAAGCTTGATGAATGAACAGACAGGCATTCCTGCATGCCCTCTGCTTTCCTCAAGCCCTCTCCCAACCAGGAGCAGGCAAGGCAGCTGTTCACAAGTTCACACCCAAAGACAAAAACTTTGGAACATCCCAAGTTGGAATGGACTCACAAGGATCACTGAATCCAAATCTTGACTCCACCTAGGCCTCCACCTTGACTTCCCCATAGGAATTTTCTCAAAATTCAAGCTGTATTTCTGAGATCAAAGAGGCCATCAGGCTATTCTGCTCTGATAACATTTTTTATTGCAGTTGACATAGATTATTCTTCCAAGACTGAATCTATATCTTCTCCTTTCCTCTTCTTAAGCTTTTCCCGAGACATTTCCCAGTCATTAAATAGCCATACTGAATCTCACAGTGCTTAAATCATAGCTTTCCATCTTGAGCTCAAGCTTCACCATCTTCTTTATTTTAAAACCATGTCAACTTCTACATCCCTTCAGTATGAAATACCAGCCTTTATCAGTCACTTGTATGAAAACTGAAAAAACGAGAGCTTTATCTTATGCTGCACTTCACATGTAAGAGACTTCCTGTCAACACCAACAGCAGTTATGCACTATCAGTTTTCAAAATCTCACCTTGAAAATATTATTTGCTATAACGTGCTGATGATCAAGAAAGCAAAACAAACAAACAACCAAAACAAAACAAAAAAAAAGCAAGATAATTTCAGAGGTAAAAAAGTAAAATGTCAGCAAATCAAATACCGAAATGTTTAAAATGTGGTTATTTGTATTTTTAAAAAAATGGGCTTAGAAATTAGGGAAAATGAGAAAGCACCTTGGAAAGAAGGAAATAGAAGGAAAGAGAGAAGTAAAGACATAATATAGATTAAAATTGAAAACTATAGGACATTTCTGGAGCAGAATAGTCAGGCAGAAACAGAGAAAAAAATTTCCCGAATTGTAACAGTGTAAATTTCAAAAATCTTGGATCAATCTTCTCTGTCTTCCCCACCTTTTAGTCTCCAGAAAAGTATCATAAGATAATATCAATTCAGTTATATCTTCAATCTCCTTTTGAAATATTGAATCTTTGAATTTCATGTCTTCCAGCTTTCCCATACTGTAATAAAAGTTACACATTGAATTTATTTTTTTCAATGAAAGGCAACATTGCAGGACTCCAGGAGGAGAAATTTTAACAAAGACATCAAGTACCAAAAACCTCATGATGCAAATAATCACATTTGCTAGCAGAGGAGAATTAGCAAATAGTCTGTCGCATGCTGATCCCTAAGGTAGTTGCTTGCTTCAGCTCACATTCTCTCTAAGACAAGCTGACCTACATATTCCTATTCTTTTTTCCAGGCCTCACTGAGAAGACAGACTTCTTAGTATTACTGTGAGGTTCACTGAGAGGTTAAAAACATGAGGAGTTATCTCTGAGTACAGAAGGAGTAACATTTATTGTGTAAACATTTACACTGTGAACTGACCTTCTGACTTCTGCTGTTAAAGGGAGAAGGGGGAAATATTTTGTGGTAGGAGTCCAGGAAGCTGAATGGAGGGGGAAGATAAAGTTGAATGGGACAGCTGAATGGGACAGTAGAGAGAGATGAGGAACCTTTCCCTGAGTCCATGGAAAGGATCATACCGCTTTGGAAAGGGATTGCATGACACAGGACTCTGAGGTAAGCAGGGAAGCAGAGATGGTGCCCCAGAATCTCCTTCCTATGCCATTAATCTAGGCAGCTTGTTAGAAATTGAGGAAGACAAAGCATTTCCTCGAGAATGCAAAGATGTAGGGAGTCACAGAGTCATAAACTCACAGTACACCATCCTTTGAACTACACAGCCACAGCTGTATACAACTATACAACTGTGCTGTAAGCTCTGCATGCTGCTGAGAGAAGCCTTCATTCGCTTCCTCCTTACCCACCTCACAAAGCTGAGATTGTCTGAATTCTCTGATTAGACTATGCACTGGGATTCAGCTGCCTAAATGCAGTATAAGGTTTAGATGCCTAAGGACTTTTGTCTGCCAGTCCAGAAGAGTGTGTGTTGTGGGGCAGGGGAGGGTAATGTCTCTGGGAGGTCCCACATCTCATCTATCATCCCCAAACCCCACAGCAGAGTTTCAGCAGCTAGGATATCTCAACATGGCTTCTGACATATTTACATGTCTCAATCTGGAGCTGCCTATAAAGCATACTAACTGCTAGAAGGATTTGAAAACAGGTAGAATAATGTCTTTTATACATACTATACAGCGTACACATCAATTAAATTACTTCTCATATTTTCAGAAATCTGAACATGGAAAGCCTGCTTATCTTGCATGTGTAAGGCATGCTGGGCCTAAGACATTTGAGATTCCACACAGTATTTAGGGCTTGCAGGTAGGAATACAAGATATTTCACAGGAAATGAAATAGATCTATGACAATCTGAAGTGGCAGCAGTGCACCAGGTGTGATAGGTTACATGTCCCTGAATGAGAAATTTGCTGGGAGTTTTTGTGTTTGTTGTTTGCACTGTTTATTTTTAACGGTGGAAATAATCTTCAGTTTAGTTAACTTTGACATTAATGATCACCTGTCATGTAGTCCCATATTTCTGCATACTTAGTGTCATGTGGTTTGTGATGGGGATTGGCAAGAAACTATAGTGGTAGCAGGTTAGTGGTCTACCATTTATTGCTGTTTCCAGAGAAATGACAGTCTGGCCTAAACCACTGTGTCACTCACATCTTCCTGCCAAAGCAAGAGAGCAGAATTAGTGCACACGTACATATGGGAACAGTGTGTGGACAGAGATCTAAACAATGTCTCTGCCTTAAGAGAATGACTTCAGATGATGACACAAAATCCCAGAATCCACTTATTTGTGGTTTTGTTTATTTGTTTGTTTGTTTTTTATTCTTGCTTGAGGTTTACATCCTGGTACACATTTCTGCATACAAAAGAAGAAACATCTTTCCTTGGGCAGATGGATTCCAAGAGCTATCATACTTCTTTTAGTCCCAATTCATACAATCATAGAATAGTTTGGGTTGGAAAGAACCTTCAAGATCATCTATTTTCACTCCCCTGCTATAAGCAGGGACACCTCCCTCTAGACCTGGTTGCTTGCAGCCCCATCCAGCCTGGCCTTCAATTCCACCAAAGAGGGGGCATCCACAACCTCTCTGGGCAACCTGTTTCAGTTTCTCACTACCTTCATAGTGAAGAGTTTCTTCTTAATATCTAGTTTAAATCTACACTCTTCCAGTTTAAAGTCATTTCTCCTTATCCTGTTGCAGCATGTCCTTATAAAAAGTCCCTCCCCAGCTTTCTTGTAGACCCCCTGCAGGTACTGGAAGGCTGCTATGAGGTCCCCTTGAAGCCTTCTCTTCTCCAGGCTAAACAGCCCCAGCTCTCACAGCTTGTCCTTGAAGAGTAGAGGGGCAGAATCACCTCCCTCGACCTGCTGGTCATGCTCCTGTTGATACAAGTCGTGCAGGTTGATGCACAGTTCACTGTGTCTTTCTATGTGTCTCATATGGGACATTGCGCCTCCAATAAACAGCCGCTAGGAAAAGAAATCAGCCTGCACAGAATAATTAAAAAAAAAAAAAAAGAAAAAGAAAAAGTATTCACTATATAATTGCAGGTGCAAATGTTCCATTAAGCTTTGTTATTTATTTCTGTTAACATTAATGAAATTCATGAGTCTGGACTGATATAAACAGTAGCTAGTATGGAATTTTTAAAAATTAATAGTTTTGGTAATCTTTTTCTTTGTCTGCTCTGGGATATAGAGAGACAGAGAGACTGTACTAACAGCATCAGAAGGCTCTGTCAGAGAGTCAAGAATTCAAGTAGAACTTCAAGGAATGGATTTTAAGTGAGGCAAGAGCACGAAGGGAGAAAAACAACCTGGTGCTCTTTTGAACTCTGACAAGACAGATGAACCTACACCTAAAATACTTGAAAGTAGTCCTGATGGCTTTCCAGGGCAGATGTTTGTCTGCAAGTTCAGACTAACTGTATCAGAACTTGACATGAGGTTTAAAGTACAGAATGATTGAGTTATCTAACAAAAAGTTCCTAGTGAGCCTTGACGTAGGGAAGGCCAATAATTACAGCACAAAGGTATCCAACACCTTTAATACAGTAAGAGTTGTCTATAAGACTTCTTGCATTTCAGGTGGGGAGAGGTTTCCCTTTTTTTTAAACAAGGCAATTTAAGCACTGCACATTCACTGTGCAGTGGAAACTTGCATAGGTATTGAGCAGTACAGAAGTCAATAGATGAAGTCATTTGAGAAATGATTATGAAAATTCTATTCTTCCCTTCTTCTCTAAACAAAAGCTGAGAAATGCCTGTCTCCTGCCACTACCCTATATATATCCCATCTCTCTCTCTCTCTCTGGGTAAATTCTTTAAAGTGTTCTACATAAGAGATGTGAAAATTTGCAATGAATGAGGCCCTAAAAATCTGACAGTAAATCCCATGCTGAAACCCTAGAGGCAGAGTGGAAAAGATTTCTGCAGAATGACTGGAATTCTGCCAAAAATCTTTTAAGAGCTTGAATATCTCTGGGGGAATATATAAAAACAACCTCATGATTCAGCTAACCAAGGCAGAAAAACAAGTTCCCAAAGGCAAGGATCAGCACTTTGAATATATTTGGGTGCTTCCTTTCATTCCTCTGTTCCTTTTCCCTTCTTCTGCATTTTTCTCAGTTCTTTTCTCTTTCAGACTTAGAAAGGTGGGCTTAAAAAGTTACTTTTCCTTCTCACCCAGCCAACAGGGAAGGGTCATAAGTAGGGCAGCCAGTTCCCTCTTCTTTGAAAGCTGCATGACTGTTCTACTTTAGATACACATCCTCCCTCCTAAGCCCCAGCACAGTGTGAGCCCTATCACAAATTTATAAGCTCCAGTTCTGTCCTGTGCACTACCTAGTCCAGACATGTAACCGTCATCTTAATTATAACTCAAATGTAGAAAGTATGCCATCATGATCTTTCATGGCTAATACAGGACGAAGCGTTTATAGCAGTGTCTTATAGAATGATATTTAATCTCCAGCATGCAAAAAAACCTTACTACTGCACAACTTAAAAATGCTTGTATGTATTGTCTGTTCTGGGATGGGGATCCCTCTAGTTCGAGGAAGCCTGTCTGACCTCCATGAATAATGAACTCTAATAAAGAACTTCAAGAAGAATCCTCAAAGAGATCAATCAAGTCAGACCAAAGGGAATGACAAGAAAAGAAAAATTAAAGAAATGACTCTGATCTGTTTGTCTGAACTTGACAAAGTTGATTTGAGCACAGAAAAGTTTAATAGATTTAACAGACAGTGGCTAAAGCTAACACACTTCAGAGCTCACGTGATCTTTGCTGTTAAGTATTACAACACACATACAAATAGTCTCAACACATACAGACTTTCTGAAGTGTGTTGTGCTTGGCTATTAGTTAGGAATGCATGGTGGTCATTAGAACATTACTGGTTCTCAGAAGCATCAGGAAAATGACATGTTGTAATCAACAAAAGGGAAAGCTGCTAGGAACAAGAAAACATCGGCCATATCTACATATATTAGCAGCTGATTTCACACAAGCAGGTAACTGATTGACATCAACACTTTCCACCTTTAATTAGTCCTGATATAGAAGAAGAAAGGCTATACAACAAGACAAGAATTTCTCTTTAGAAGTAACGTAGAACAAGAACACTAAGGATTGTTTAATGAGTGACTGAACTTCAAAAGAAAACTTAACCAGGGTTGACACTGAAATCCCCAGAAGAGGCCTCATCTGTTCGTTGTATATAGTGCTTCCAGGAAGATGGATAATTTTCTGCTATTACTAAGAAACCAGTAGACATCCTTCTTAATGATATAAAAAAAAAAAGTTTGTTCCTAAATATATATATGTTTGGGTTATATATGTTTTTTTTTCTGAGAAAATTTGTTTCAGTTATAACAAGCAATGAACTAAATCAATATGCTGAGAAAGAAGGAGAGCTCAGCATTTTGGTAGTTGGAGTAGATGACCTTTAAAAGTTCCTTCCAAATCAAACAATTGTATAATTCTATCTGAAGATCACACTGGCTTATTAGTGCTCCCAAGGAATAGGGAATAAAATCGTGAGGTTTTAGGATAACAGCACTGTCTATATTCATCCCTTAGTCTTGTTAACAGTAAGAAGTATGTTGCATCACAAATCTCTAGCTCATTTAAAATTTGTCTGGTACTTGAACTCCCACTCTTCAAAAATACTGAGCCAGTAGTCAAGAACAAAAGTTAACATTGTGCCAAACATAAAGAAAAAGTGTCCATGACTTCAAGTCCCCAGACCAAGTATTTTTGAGTGCTTTGACACTCAGTCTCAGGAGCAAACAACTGTGAATAAACCATTCCACCAGACTTGATGGGCTTAGTATATAGTATGTTATAATGTTAGGACATACACTAAAACAAGTGAAAACTAAGACACACCATTAGAGACTGTGTCTCTACAAAACCAACCAAGAAAGGGCTATATACCAACTCTAACAATTTTAGGATGAGAAAACAAAGAGCTTAAAGTTATCCCATTGTTATCATCCGGAATATATTTTTGTCAATAGAAACTGACAAAAATATTCATTTTTTCCCCCTCTAATGGCATGAATTTTTGACTACTTTCATCACACTACAACTAAGATCTTCTTAACTGTCTGAAAGGCCCTTGGTAAAAATACTGACACTGGTGGAAGTTCACTGTGTGGCATTCTGCTGTATTTACATCTTCGAACCATAACAGGAATTCTTTAAGAGACAGCAAGAAGCAGATCACTCTGCCAAGCTGGTAGTACGTGAATGACTGTATCTATTTAACAAGGTGTTTGTCAATTTAGTTCTGCTGAAGGAATGGTAACAAAAGTTTTACCAATGCTTTGAGACAACATGAATATTTATATATTGGAATCTCAAAATTGGTTCTATTAACAGACACAAATATTGTGTAATCACTGCAACAGTTTTTCCAGTCTTGGAGATGGGTAGAAGGAGAAGTTATTTCCTTATTCTAATGAAGTAATCAAATTAATAATGAATGCCTTCTGTTATTTATCCATCCGCCAGACAAATAGATCAGTGGGGTCTGATGTACTGTGATAGGCTACAGTCAGTCTCTTCCTTAACCTCTTCCTATGCAATAGGAAACAGCCTAGAAGAAATTACTGTGAGTTGGGTGTACAGTTGCCCAAAAGATGCATTTTAAATGTAAATATCAGCATTCATATTCGAACAGGAAATATTCATTAAATATAACATCCTGAAGTCCATAACATTATGTTGGTTCATTAAGGACTTGGACAACAGAGTAAAGAATATATCTGTAGACTGAAAGCAACACTGAATAGGATGAGTAGCAGACACTTCTGAGAGTAAGTCTGGAAGGAAAAGATTGGAGCAGTACTTGAAATACAATCAGCATCAGCAAGGAGTAGTGCAAGCTCCTGCACTTAAATCAGAATTAACAGCGCTATAAATATAATGAGAAATAAAGCAAACAAATCACAAACTTAGCAGAAAAGAATCTGAGGCAATTCCAAACTGCACATGAGTCAGAAAGCCAGGCTGTTTCAAAAAATTCCATCCAATAATTAAAGACATAAAAATAAAAGCATTTTAAGAAAGACAGCCTTAGGAAGCTCCTTGCTTTTTCTATCCCCAAAGCTGGGCATCAGCAGGGTGACAGCCTCTGAAAGAGTGTTCAGGGGAGAATGGCAGAATGGAAAGAAGGAATTAGCCTCTTCAGTCTAGAGAAGAGGGCTTTCTGAAGGAGCATTGTGATTCTCTTCAAAAATAACAAAGGCTGACACAGAAGAACCAAGTGATTCTCTTTACCCACGTGGAGTAGGACAAAAGACAATGCATTTCAATTGCAGTTGGGAATCACAGAATCACAGAATGGCCACATCTGGAAGGGACCTCAAGGATCATGAATCTCCAACCCCTCTGCCACATGCAGGGCCACCAACCTCCACATTTAATACTAGACCAGGCTGCCCAGGGCCCCTTGAACACCATAAACAGTAGGAAAATGTTTCTAGGGTGGTGGTTGTAGAGGGTGCTCTATTTTGGTTGGCTTTTTTTATTATTTTTTTTTGACAATAATGTTAGAAAAATAAGTGTGAGAACAACTTAACACCTTTTCTTGGGGTTTGGGATAAACAAGTAGAATCTTAAAGGCTCTTGCTTTGCATCTTTTGTCTGAAGAGATATATCTCTGAAGAGATATGAAAGAGAATATGAAGATGCTTTCTTTCTTTTAAGGGTAGTAGGCATGGTTCTTGTTGCATTTACATCTGCATGTAGCACTGACGAGCAAAATGACAGCAGTTTAAAATGATTTGAAGAGAGAAACAGATCTTTATATGATTATACTAATATATGAAGAGTTATTGATCTGAAGATTTGTTCCACACGGATGAGTGAAAGTACTGAACAAGCATGCTTAATGAGACTTGCACATAATAGCTTAATAATGGAACCAGAATATGATACAAAATAAACATCCATGCAATGCAGACTATATCTAAACCTGGTGAATGAAGGAGACAGTTATACCCAGCATTCAGACCAAATGGTTTTCATTTACACTTGGCAGCATGTTTTCTCCATTTTGGAATATCTAGGCAAATTTTTTCCTCAGTATTGCATTCCTACTCTACTGTTTCAGTGCTCTGAGTGTCTGCCCAATGAAAAGCTAATGAACTATGTGCATTTCATTTAATCACACCAATACATCACCTCTGTTCATTACTACACAGCCCAGAGTTGCAGCACACACGAAATCTGAGAGCATACTCAAGTTAGAAAGGAAGACATGAAGGAAGTTAGGTAATCTAATTATGAGAAAAAAAGTTTCTTAATTAAACCCCATTAAAAGTTTATGAGATGGTCTGATGAGGCCAGAAAGGAAAGATTTTCTCAAATGGAACATAGAAAAAGCCAGCCATATTACTAACAGTATGGGCAGAATGGGAATTTACCCTAAAAAGATATAGCTGCTTCCAACAATGAAGAAAATAATTTGGAATATTAAAAAATCACGATAATACAGTTTTTGTAAAGGTTCCCACTCACTCATAATGTGTTCATTGTTTCTTCTGTAATGATATAAGCATGGGGATGGAAGGGGAAGAAAAATCCCAGCTTACATAGGGAATTAGAAACTTTAGATTCTATCAGCTAAAAATCTTTAAAGATTTTTTCATCATTAAATGTCCTTGTGGCTCTCACAGCTCCTAGTAGTCACTGTTCCATTCCCTCAAGCTCCGCAGCCTCCCCAGACTGCATGTGTGCAACTTAAACAAATATGCCCCAAACTACAATTCTGTTTCTGTGGCCGGCAAAGCCAGGATTTTGCTGGAACTGTGACAAAGAACTTGTCTCTTCCCACCTCTCAGTAATCCTCCTGCTAGCAGCACATGGCAGGAAATCATCTCATTTTGGTACAGAAAGTGTAGAGGGAAAAACTGAATGGCAAAATCGAGGGAGTGGGGCACAAGAAAAACAGACATACAGGTATGTCTAGGCAAATTTATTGGGAACTAGAAGAATGTGGAGAAGCAAAAGATGGAGAAAATTAATCTCATGAGGCAGCAGAGCTTGAGGCTACAGAAGATGTCCGGCAAGGAAGTGGAGACATGACAGAAACAGATTAGAGGAAAAAGATAAAAAAGAGTCAAGCTGCTGAAAGAGAATGAGCAGAAAATGTTCTGCCCAGGAGAGAAGTTTCTCCTATAAAGCTAGAAATGAAGCCCAGCATCCAACATTGACCATTACAGATGCTAATGTCCACGTATCTTATGCTCATCTAATGATTATTGATACAAGACAGCAACTTAGAGTCAGTTATTCCAACTCAAACAGCAGAAATCTGAACAGTTCACCTAAACCATAAAGATTTACCCCGCTAGGAGAATATTGGTCTCATTTTCAAAAGAAGGATAAATTACATATGTACACAGAGAATTCTCAATGAATACTGCTGAATTTGCAAAGTCAAAGAGAAAGAAATGCTGGAATCTAGGTTAAGTCTAGCTTGTGTAAACACTTCAAGCAGATCCATTAGGATGTAAACATATAAGGTATGCAGATGGCACTTGTCAGGGATCAAGATGCATTAGATATGAACTAACATGCTACTACTCAGTCTTTTTAAATTATTGTTGTCTGTATTTCTTGTTTCCTGTAGTTTGCTGTTCTGTTCTTTTACATTTGTTTCTAAAGTTCTATTTTTATTCTTGCAGCAAGTACAGAGGAGAAGGGGCAGAATTCTATGAATAAATTCATTTTCTTATAACAGTCCATATTAACTTCCAAAAAATAACATGCACATCGTCTATACCACTGTACAAACAAAATAAACCAGACACTGTTCTTTGCCTAAGAGCAAGTGACAGCACAGTCCAGATCTATATGACTAACATATCCTCATCCCAAAACAGACTAAGTGCATCTAAATTAGCTACTAGAAACCAACCCTGGGTACTCAGGTTTTGTCTTAGCTCTGACAGATGTTTTTCAGCCTGAATATGAAAAAATTATAAGGAGGACAGGCTGATAATATTTACACAGGGTAGAGAACTATTAACCCATGTTTTAGCCCACATACCTTCCCTGCTTCTATTAGTAGAAAATGGTAAGATTAGAATTTCATGTGAGATGTGCTGTGTAAACAAAAACATCATTAGGTATACATAGAGCATCTTCAGATCTGGTGTCTCCACATAAGTGAACTTGACTTTAAAACTTCAGTAATGTGCTCTTAGTATCATTTGTCTCTGTGTTGTGTAATCGACAGGGACAACAAGCCCTGCATGGGAAGTTGGTTGATAAATCCTGAGAGAGAGAAGAAATACACCTTTAGAAGCAAAACAAGGGAAGTAGCCATAGGGCTGGAAAACTAAGATCTTCTAGCAGACAGGGTTTATGCCATAGCAGTGAACAAAATGTACACATTATACAAATGCATCATTAATTCCTGAAATAGTATGTGCAGCATGGCAAATCATTCTGCAGAAAAGCAGTTGGCAGGTAGGTTTTACAATAGCAAGATGAATTCTCAGCATGGGATGTGTTGATTGTTCATGTCAGTCCCTTTGAAATTTTAAAGAGGTAGTAATCAAAGTTATAAATCTCTCCTACATATAATTAGATTACTATTTATACCTACTGTTGCTAAAACCAGCCTAAGAAATTACTTTTAGGGAACCATTACTGAAGAAATAATCTCTTTAAAACAATAATCACTAAGTTAAGTACAATTCATATGCCTATTTTTTTTATAATGAGAATGCATAATGTAAGTATTTGAGAATACTGTATGTCTTCTCCTGTTTAAAAGTTTGATGATAGCATTTTCAGACTTCAGAGTTTTGATTTATATACATATATATATATAAAAATGTATATTTTTACATTATACAACATGTCTGAGAGCATCCTTCAGTGCACCAAGGTACAGTGCCCTCTCTCCACAGAAAGCACCCATTGAGGAGTGCAAGTTTTGTATTACTGAAAGCACAGGTTATGACTAATGCAGGAACCTGCAGGGAATATTATAATACTGAGACAATTATGATCAACAGACTAGAACTAGAGTTATCTCAATAGGCTCTTTATCTTTTAGTAACACATTAGGACTGCCAAAAGATTCTGAATTTGTATAATTTGGGCTAATAGTTCACTCTTGCTGATTTACATTTTATTTCCCATGGGAACTGCCCTGCCTTTTTTTTTTTTTTTCCCCTTTTTTTTGCAGGAGATAGAAAGCATAGTAACACACAGTCAGTAAAACTTAGAAGTGTCTAGTGTCATCTTCTGTCTAAATAGATCTCAATAAAGATAGATATCCCTAATCCCTGTGTAAAACGTGGATGTTTTTTTCTTTGTATCAATATCCTGAGATGTAGGTGTTCAGGGCCAGCTACATCACAGGGGAGTTCTATAGGCTTTGGTCAGAGAATGCTGATGCCCTTTGTAGTCGATCAATACTCTGCAGCGTGTACCTTCATTAAACACCAACAGTTGCATGAAGAACACTGACAACAGAAACTACCTCTAAGTCCTTGGCTGGCGGACCCAGGTAGACAAAAGATCATTGCATTATACTAATTACACACATTAGCACGTATTCTGTTACAGGATCTAGAAACAAAAGAGGCTGTGCGTTTCTTCACGTGTATAAACCTCAGTGAACCTTGTTATTCATTTTAGTAGTGGAGTTCAGGAATCTCAGAAATTGGAAATATATATGTTTGCAATGATACATCATAATAAGAATAGAATCCCGATTTAATGCAGTTTTCCATTGCATAATCCAGCTCTTGTATTTAAAACAGTTTCAGTTTCATGCTCTTTTAGTTTTATTTCTTCTTTTAAAATCTTCATCTGAAGAACGTCCCTAATAGATATTTCTGTTTTAAGAGGCCTCTATTTAATTCTCCAGTTATTGCAAAATGTAATACTAGTCAAGTTAAACTTAAATTATAAAACTACGAGTTCAAACATAATTCTCCATGTAATGTTATTCTCCCATAAGGCAAAATCTGGTTTTCCTATTCTGCTACACTTTCTACTAATTCAACAATACTTGTACTGTATGTACATTGAGATTTTGATTTTGTTTAGTTTGTTACACATTTATGATTCTTAATTGAATGTAGCATTTCATCAATTTATCTCACTTAAAGGTATCCTTTAAACACTCTTCTCTTCATTGACCCCAAAACATGTTCTGCTTAACCATATGAGTCCCATTTAAGTGAATTACATAAAGACATTGACCACAATCATCACACACATTTTAACAGAAGTTACTCTTCTTCCCCTAGGTGCAAACTCTCTTCAAAACCACATTCATTAAATTAATCTGCATAAATTTTTTTTCTATTTGCTTCTATTTGTTAGAGACAGCATGAATGCTACAAGGGATGGAATGTTGCCACTATCTGATGCTTGTTATACATGGACCACACAGCACTAAAATCCAGGAGATGAAAGAAGAGGAAAAGGACCATAAACATTTTAAGATGTTTCCTATTTCAGATTCATATTGACTCAACTGCATGTATCTTGTTGGTCACTGGTTGTTTGTTACTGTCCAGCAGCAAGCAACTGCACCCAAAGGGAAAACTTACTCTAGTTAAAGATCAGCTTATGTACTCATCATCCAAATTTTACGGCTTTTAAAGCACAGTAAGAGAAACATTTATATTGAATTTGTTGCACAGGAACTTCAGACGTTAGGGCAGTCCTTTCTTGCACGAGCATTATATTTAACTGGAGGCAGCAGAGGCACATTAAAAGGGAGAAGGAACTTCTTCAAAAATTGTCTAGAAAATAAGATGAAAATAGAGAAATGCTACAGTGCCAATTGCCAATATAAAATGATTTACTTTTCTCTGAACGTGTTCCTAAGTTACAAAATGCTTGGAGTGTCCTTGGAGTACAGAACACCTGAATTTCAGTAGCAAATGTCTGTGCTGTTTAACCAACTTTCTTTAACCAATTGCTTGTGGGTTTTTTTCCTTGTGTATGTGTATGTATGGAACAGAATATTATTTATAATCATTCAGAATCTGGCACAGCAATTTTGAATCAATGCCATTCAACACATCAGTATTACAGTTGTTCTATATTAAACTAACGGTTTTAACCACATTTGAAAGTTTGTTCTTCACTAAAATATATATTTATATGTTCTACAGTTCTAGTCTCTTGGATAATGAGGTCCTAAAGATAATGTTTCAGCACCACCTTTTGCAGTAATATTAAAAAAAAAAAAAAAAAAAAACAACACCACAAGTGCATACCAATTGACAGACCTCCCACTATTATTAAAGTCTGCAGGAAGTCTCAGTCTAGATAAACCGATCTAGGAGTTGAAGTGGCAAAAGTAAGGAATGTAATTTCTCAAAAGAGAAAAACACTCTAGGAGATGGTAGGGAAGAAAGATTTCATAGAATTCAAAAACAAAATGGCCAAAAATATTAAATCAGGTATCATTTGGACAGAGAGTTTATGTTGTTTCCATTCCAAAAGCTAGCTTTTTAATAGAGGTGTCTTCATGTTTGGCAGGATTACTTGCATCTCATCAGCATCATGTTAAATCATACCCAGTGTCAATTTCTGGTATTGATTAAAAAAAAATAATAATCAAACACACACACACAAAAAAAAAACCAAAAAAAAACCAAAAAAAAACACACCAGGTTTAATTTCTGAATAGGAGAGATGCTTATTCACATTTCTTAGTTCTTTGCTAAGAATGTTGTTACAGGTAAAATATTAAGCCATGGGGAACCTTATCACAGCTTTCTTGATGAGGAGAAGACTGGGCATTCTGAAGGGCTGAATCTCTCCCTCGTAAAAAGTGAAAGGAGTTCATTCTCTCACTACTAGTGCCAAGCACATGGAATAGCAATGAAACAACAAAACAACAAAGACATTCTTACTTCAAGCCTTACAGATATTTAGGGGTCATACAGAGAGCACATGGGTGTCATTTCATGATGCCTTTTCCTCATTCACTTGCTATCATTGTCTAAGACTCATCTTTTTACAGATCAAGCAGCCAAACTGCCAGAAATATCTGACCTCACCAACAGCTGGATTCTGTGTTGGGCAATTGTCATTGCCTGAATTGCAACCAGTCTCAAAGCTCCCTACAGGTGATTTAAAAAAAAAAAATAAATCAACAACTCTACTGAGTATGAGCACAAGTATGAGCACATATGAATACATACATATACTTGTGTGTGCTTTTTTTCCTTTCCTCATTTATTTTTAAGACCATGAGGACACTTCTACATCATCATAATTTTATCTAAGTTTTAGCTCTGAATAGGCAAGTGTTCTGACCACCCACTAGGATGACATTGCTGACTTTGATAAATACAGGATAAATTGTGGTAGGAAACAATAATATCAGGAGACTTCAGAAATCCAGGTAAGCACTGACAAAAAGTCGCATCAGAGCCTGGTGTTCAGACCAAACTTTTAAACACTAATGATTCATTTATGGAGCAGCTAATAAGGAAATCTATCAGAGGGAACCAACAAGAGGAACCCCTTGAACCTGTGCATTGCTTCAGTGCCTTCTAAATCTCTCACTCATTAAAACAAAGTTTGTAGTTAAAGCAAATTGCCAGTGGGTTTTGAGCATCCTTCTTCACAGAAACCTTGAGCAGTGAGACCAGTTCTGGATCCATCTTCTTAAAACTGTTAAGAGTTTAAATTTAAGCTACAGATTAATAATTTGCCCACAGGTCATGAGGATTGATTGCTATGAGGTGAAATTAAGGCCATCATAAAAACTAACTCAAACTGCTACCACAGACAAATATCTGAATCCTACTGCAAGACTTACTCACGGTCCATCTCTAATAGAAGGTTGATACAGGAAGTATAAAATGGGACCACAAATTGCATCATCCTTTAGTTTCCATGTAAGGGTTTCATACTGGCAAGTTAATGATTTTAAGCTAAGAGACTTTACCAAAGTTTGAAAATAAACATTTGTGAGCATGCATTTATGAAATGGCAACAGCCATCTCATTTGTCTCTGAACTTTTCACTCTTTTACTTCCAAGCCACATATATTTTTAATTGCCTAGTTTCTCTGTTACCTTATACTATCCTTAGTGTAATAAGTGATGTTGGGTAAGCCTTATCAGCTTAGTTGTTCTAATTTACCATTGTCTTTTTTAGTAGAAAATGTAATTTGAAATGGCAAAGGGTTAATTATAAAATTTTTCAAGTGAACATTCCAAGGAAAGAGAAAGATACAGAGTAAAATCAGTGAAATGCTAATTTTAGAATCTCATTTCTACTCATCTTTCTTTATGAGATACTCTTCTATTAACCCTACAAATGGAGAAACTGCTTAGGACATTCTGAATGCCACTCCAAAACCAAGGAAAATAGAACGTGTTAAACAAGGACCCTACGTAAGCTTTTATTGAATTCAATATGTTTATACACCTGGCTAATTAAACATGAATATCTAAAGATTTGTATGCCTCTTTTTAATTATAAACAGGTGCAATTATATATAACGAGTTCAATTCTCTTTATCTTTCATAAGCTCAGGCTTATATTGAACAAGATAGTTTTGGACAGGACAATATCAAATAAGGTATCAAGCAAATCTCCGTTGCTCAACAAAAACATGTACAGGCACAAGCACAGGCACCTGCTGGGAAATAAGGCCCAAACCAAATCTTTACATTTGAAATCTGAACCCAGAGCCTCGTGTTTTGCAAAGTGTCAGCTGGTGACATTTCTTTTCGTGAAAATGTAGCATTTACAAATGAGACTATTTCAGACAGGTCTTTGGCTTCCAAGGAACACAGATCCTATTCCTGCACTGACGCACTGAGGTTTAAGAAGAAGATTCTCCCCTGCTATCAACTCTATCAGAGATATTCCCCAAAACTACAACAGCAGACAGAGCAAAGAGTACTTCAGCCTGCCTCTTTTCTCCCTCAATTCTCGTATCTGGTAACTGTTCATTGGCTGCTCTCTCAGCTGGCCTAATTTGTTTGTTCTGAATGAAAAGAAAAAGATCATCTTCTCAAGAGATTGCCAGTGCACTGCAACAGTTGAATTCCCATGACATTTCCTAATTTGAGTCAGATATTATGTTCCAGGAAACATTAGCTTCAAAGGGCAGCAAATACGTACAACAGGTGAGTACTCCTGCATTTATGTTTCTAGTCTCATATACATCGCAGGACAATTAATTTGGTCGACCATATCAATCTTGCTCATAGAGGGGCCTCAGTACACAGGAGTAAGACACAAGGGAACTAACTTAATTTTCAATATTGCCCATTCACCATGGGAATTTGAGCAAATCAGTTTGAATAAATTAGTGATCTGAAGAGTTCTCCGTCTGTTCCAATTCTACAAAATGAAAGTGATATAGCTTTTTGATATGCCTACAGCACCTTCAGTTACATGAGTGCTGAGAGGCGCACATTAAGACTTGATTTTAAGCAGATTTCAAAAGACCCTTGGGAGTATCTTCCAAAAATCACTGCATGGCAATGGAAGTTGTACACCAACATCCTTCAAGCTTCCTTGTTGAAGTCAGCAAGTCACTTCTCCTGCTGACTGTGCCATGTATGTACACATTTCCAATAAGTTTCTCAAACCTCTGCAGCTGGTAAGAATTCCTCATAAAACTCTCAAACAGGCCACCTGTACTTGTTTCTATTAAATATATTCAGAAAAAGATAAGGTTTACAACTGGAAAGTGGAAAGAAGAAATTTTTTTCCACATAAATTAAATACAGTGAGAATCTTGAATCATGTAGCTGCTACACAAATTGAATCTGTCACCCGCTTCGCTTCTGCAGCAGGGCACATGGACTTGTCTCTTCATTTAAGTTGTCAGCTCTCCTCAAAATTGGTAAATAGATGGGACCAGGGTTGTAAATTTTTCTACCATCTTTGATTATTTATTTTCAAGTTTAGGGGGAAAATGCAAATTTGTTAAGATACAGCTACTAATACAAAGTTTTTATGCATTCTAACTCTGCTGGTTAGGAACCTAGTGCAAAACTTGCATTTTCTGGTATTTATATTCTTTGCTGAACCCAGCTTGTAATTATAATTTTTGCCCATATTTTTCAACATCTGTGTGTTTTACTCAGTTGAAATCACCTAACACACTGTAATTTGTTATGTCTGGCCTCTAGATGATGCTACAATGCTTTTAACTCTCTGTCATTTAGTAGTATGGTACATGCAAACAACTTCAAATTGTAAATTTGATACAGCAGCTTAAAAGCAACAGAAAAGTGACTCTGTGTACAAAAGCAAAAGGACAGAAGGACCGAGACCTTTTTTACTTGAAGGCTTCTACTGCAATTACACTGATGTTAGGCAAAAAAGAAAAGATGCTATTAGAACTGCTCTCCTGCATTTCATGGTAAAGACACTGAGACATTAAGAGTGGTTTAAATTTAACTCTTGCAATCTGTAGCGACAACTCTTGAAATTCTCATCCTATATCCTTAGTTTTCTCCATGACCATGAAGTGCCTTTAAGTCACAGAATCATAGAATCACAGAAGGGCTGGAAAGGAACTCAAGAGATCATCAAGTCCAGCCATCCTGTTAAAGCAGATACCCTAAAATAGGTCACATAGATAGGCATCCAGATGGGTCTTGAATATTTCCGTAGTAGAATTTGCCTTGTGGCAAATGCTTGTGGATCACTGGCAGACAATCACTAGTCAAATGTGATGATTATCACAGAACATAATTTCCTAGTGATCCCAGTGAGAAACAAGTTCCTCTCAATTCAGGATGCACTTGTAGCTGACCATGCCTAAGGAGGCCTTGACTGTTTCCTAATCCTTCTGCTTCACAGAATGTTTACATCAGCCCGAGAAGGGGAAGAATACAGGCTATCTTTGATTGGAGTATTTGGAGGGAGAAGAGGCATTGCACCAGGAAAGACAAGTGCCTTGGCCTTGTTTCTTTTAGGAGGCTTTATGAGAGAACAGGATAACGTTTGACAGCTCAATAAACCAAAAGCATTGCCAGAGAAAATTCGCCTTTGTCCAGGTGACCATCTTAATCAATATCATGGAGATTCCAGACCCTTCCTTGTGATTTTTTTTTCTATTGAATGTTTTTTTTATTTTTGATTTTGTTTTTGAAAATCAAATGGAGTGCAGCAAACAAGATAATTTTATCTCGTATGTCCTCCCATTTGGCAGCTTAGGAAATGGCATTCTACTGCAAGCACATGATGAAGTTCTGACCAGTAGTAGAACCTTGACACTGTTACAAAGTAATCACATTATTTCCAAAACTTCAAAAGAAAAGGTACTACCAGTTACATGCTCTTTGTTTTAACCCGTAGAAAGCAAGCTACAATTATTAAATCCACATTTTTCACCTAATGGTTTCTAGTGATCACAAAGTAGTGGACAGCCAATTACAGCCATCCTGTCACGCTCATGTCATGTTATGCTGTACTGTCAAGCTGAGACTCCTGTCTAAGTTGTTTGGCGCTAAATGCAACTGTACAATATATTATCTTTAAGCCATTAACATGTTGTTTTATGATTCACAGATACTGCACTCGCAATAAAGGATATATTTTAATTTCTTTGGGCTGGAAAGCTGAAAAAAAAAAAAAATCATTCATTTACAATGTTGATTTTGGAGCTGATAATATCCTTCACATCCTGACAGGATATCTAAAGAATTGATCAGCTGTGAAGGCTGTCCTTCAATATCACATCCGACTTGTTGGTTATAAGGATGCATAGAGAACTCTCCCCACTTTGCCATACAGCCTATTGTAAAGACCAATGGAATATCCTGGTTTATACTCTTCTGCTGTCCCTGATGAGCAGACTTTCTGTAGGACATTTCTTGATTAAATCAGCTCTCAGACACACAAACTGGAAACCTATAAACTGTAGAAGGCAATAAGTTAATGAATTCATCATGTGCCCAAAGATGAATGTTCATACTTCATTTTTATGAAGGAGCAAATCACATGGAGGGCATATTCAGCATCACCAAATGGCCTGCTGGCAGGTAAGTCAGTCAGTCTAAACTGTAGCAGGAAACTGCTATAAGGCTTAAAGCAACAGGAGATTATCTTACGTTTTCATGGTCTACCTAAGTGTTGCACAACAGTTTACCTGAACATGTGGATCTGCAGTTACACACAATTGTTCATAGATCAGCAAGACAACAGAGGTGTGGAAAAAACACTGAGAACTAGCAGCTGAAGAATAGTCATTGCTACAGCTTCTGACAACTCTTCAGGCAGAAGAGTTTTTCATGACAGCTTCTCTAATAGTAACCACTTCCATGTCTTGATTAGATGGTGATGGCACATCCAGTGAGAGAAGAATTCCAGCAGGCAGTGAAGAAACAGATGGCAAAGCCACAGCATCCTCCTGCCAGCTGCTTGGGAAGAAGCTCTCTCTGCCCTGTAATAAAAATGGCATGAGTTCAAGTGTGTTCCCAGACTACTCACTGAATCAGACAAGAGGTGCCTCAAGAGCATGGCATAGAAACAAGCAAACCTAAGAAGGAGAGACTCATGAGTGTCCAGATTCTGGTAAGCATGAAATCCCACATGGTTACTGGAAGTCTGTGGCATTTAGTTTCACTTCTAATTGGAAATATAAAAGGGAAGCATTGCAAGTACTGACATATATCTGCAAAATTGAAGGCTGGTTTAGAATCAAAAGTAACATGATTAATTTGTTCTCCTTCAAAATGTTATCCTATGTATTTCTTTTAAATATTGCCTTCATATTTGCAGATACACTACTGTAGATGAGAAAACAGCCATATCATTTCAGGATGGGAAAGGTTTGTGAGAAAATGATATTTGTTCATTTACAAATATTTTTAGTTTCATCTTCTTTACACTTAATTTCCTTTTCAGACATATTTCACTGATGTTGTCACAAAACATCACAGCATAATTCCATGCAGGAATACAGGTTACAAAACTGCTTATGTAAAGAGGTGCCTGGGGTTATCATTCTACCCTTACCACTGTTCCCACTTTTCAGAAGATGTATATAGTATTGTTTTCTGCATAGTATCTCTAGTATGGCCAGGTCCCACACACTCATTACAGAAAAGTAAACATTACTGAAACACATATTATTATCTGTGGAAAAGACAAGAGTCAATAAATGTGACCATTGTGAAGTTTTAAGGTGTATGTCTTTGGTAAAGGCTTTTCAGGTAAGTAAATAAGAAGAGATAATGAACAGACAAATTGTTTTCTCTGTTTTCATTCTAAAATAAAAGCTCCAAACAACAGCCTTCTGTAACAGCGTTAGCATAGCTATTTGGGCTATTGTGAAACAGGCTAATTTAATTTCTAAGGATTAATAAGTCAAGGTAGACTTGAAATGGGGCTGATTTCTTTCACCTATCTGCAGGCAGCATCTGTTTCTCTGCTTCAGACCTCTGACATGGAATATAACACCTAAAAAAATCCTCAAAGGATTATGCCAATAAACGTAACCTGGGCTACAATATTCAACCTCCACAGCCAGACTGTACGTTCATTTGGATTTCTCTAAGGGGACTGTTTTAAAAGGGCGTAGGTGTAGCAGCCTGGCTGAGCTCTGAGAGGAACTAACCATGATCAACTCCATGGCTCTGTGTGGCTGTCTGCACAGTCGGATTTTCCAGTGTGGTCACCAGCCAAGGTTTAATCAGATGCTGGTAGGGGCACAAGGCAAGAGGACTGTTTGAGGCCAGAAAGCAGTTAAACTGCCAAAGAGATGTGAGCTACATTCTTTCAAAAACATGATGTTAAACTGGACCAGAGATTTCAGGCATGGGGATTTTAATCCAGGATGAGATTCCCTAAAGTTAGTTCTGTGTATTGCAGAATCATGGCCTTTAGGCAACGGGATGAAGTCAGCAACAGGCTGAAGGTCAGAGCAGAATGTGCAGTATGTCAAATGATTCAAAGGATAAACAGACTCAGGAAGGGCAAACACACAGCTCCAGAGAGGCAACACAATAGGCTGACCTTCTCAACTTTCTTTCTTCAGCCTACCACGTCATTAGACGTAGATGCAGGCAAGAAGATAAAATAAATGAAAGATGGATCTCAGCAAGTGGTCGGATGTTGCGCTACTGGCTGCTCCAGCTGCCTTGTGTAACGGAGTGCAGAGATGAACACGAAAACAAGCAGAGAGATTCTGGCCAGCTGTTTTAGCTTTAGTGCCAACCTGAAAAATATTAGCAGATGTGTTTTCAAACAGTTAAAAAAAGAAAAAGGAAAGCTTTAACAAACACTGTATTGAGGGTATAGATTTGATACGTTTTCATAAATTGGATAGTGAGCAAAGGATTTATTTGAAAGTGTTATACAATGCGAAGTAGCACCTAGAGATAATGGAGGCATTTCAGTTGTTGTCTGCCCTTAAAATATAAATTTGGATTACCCAAACTTATCACAAATACACATCAAA
The DNA here is from genome assembly GCF_951394365.1 of Tetrao urogallus. NCBI lineage: Eukaryota > Metazoa > Chordata > Aves > Galliformes > Phasianidae > Tetrao > Tetrao urogallus. The sequence continues at coordinate 87,943,100 of NC_136815.1, read as the reverse complement.
CTCATCAGATTCTCATAGCCAAAAACATTCTGTAAAGGCCAAAACATTTCATTTTCAGATTTCCAGAAGAGAATATTAACATTCTATCCTCAAGAGGTTTTGAAAACATTTTACTTTTTAGTCAACAACAAATTTAAAATGAAATCAAAATTTAACCTGGAACACCCTTGATCAAACCTGCAAAACAAAACAAAGAAGTCAATTATTTGCACAGCTGGACTACTAATTAGTAAATAAAGGCAACACAATTCATGTGTGACCATTTACTTACCACATCCAACCACAGTGTGCTCTTTGAATACAATAAAAGCAAGAAGGACAAAAGCCTTGGACAACAGCTCTTTGCCTAAAGGCAGGATCTCCTAGCATAGCTGCACATTAGCCAGTGGTTTATATCACTAAAATTTTTTTATAAATGCTTCTTGAACACAAGAGAATTTGTGTAGGTGAAATCACCACCAAGAACTTAACAACTGTCTTTCCACTGGGGAAATAATTCAAGCCAAGCAGATAAAATAAGAAATTTCCTTTAAAGATTTGAGATCCAAAGCTCAGGGATGCTGCACAAGAGTTTTCACTACCTTTGATAACATTTCCAGCAAAAATAAATAAATAAATAAAAGGTCCACAGACTAAAAGGAAATAAAGCAGGAGGAAGGATCTCCTCTGTCCTGCTTCTGAGCTGACCCTGAACTGATGACAGCTTCATTTTCCACTTGGAACAAGATGATTTTGGAACTCTCCCAACTGTATGAGAAGTGCTCCCAAAAATCCTGTGTCCCACTTGTGACCTGAAGCAGAGTCCATCAATGTGGGTGAGTCAGATCAGTTAACAACTTGTCAGAATAAATTAAAAATAGATAGATAGATAGATAGATAGATAGATAGATAGATAGATAGATAGATAGATAAAAGGCACAAAAGGGAGAGGAGAGGAAGAGCAGGAAAAACATACTCCTGCACTTCCTGGCTAAAGGATATGATCAGGGCAGGGCAGCTCACTTGTTCCATTATAAACTAAGAACCAGACCCCATTCCCCCGTGGCTTTCGTGCACACAGTAAGCTTTCTGTATTTTAAGCAGTATGTTCATGTTCAAAACTGCTTGTTATTTCCATGCAAACATTAACTTCAACTGCATAAGTGCCCAAACAAAGAGGTCACTTCTCAGCCTGGCTCTCTTCCATGACCAAAGGGGTGGGGAAGGGAGGGACTAACTGTAGCTGGATCCTGAACTACCATAGCCCCACAGACAGTGGGAGCAGCCCAGGATTTACTGCCATTTATGCAACAAGCTGGACTTTACAGCAGAAGTGGTTTGGCAGAGCATGACTCTGTTTTGCATTCTTTCTACTGCAAAGGGGTTGTTTTTGCTGTGTTTATAACCGGTGAAGGAGTTCCCTCCTGTCTGAGGCCATAATGCAGACTGGCTAATTACATCCAGGCCAAGCACTTTTTGTACTGAGTAGCGGCCGGGAAGCCTCACAGAAGTAGTGACTCTGATTTTTTATAAGACTTAAAAACATGAAGCCTGGATCCTCCTTGCAAGACAAACTTTTTTTGACTCTCAGCTTTTTCTTTGCCTTTATGGAACCATGAAGTATTAGTCTTCTCATCTGAAATGATGAATGGTTCTGTGTAACTGGAAGTTCATGATTTTAGTACATGAGGAATTTGTAGTAGCAGGACAACTTTATCTCCAGTTCAGGTAGGAAGGGATAAGAAATGAGCACCTTTCTGCAGGTTATGGCAAATAGGAGCACGCAGAGCTGTATGGACATACCAGCTGCATTCAGAAATGCCATTTGGACAGCCAGTAAAGCAGACTACAGTCAACTCTCCCCCTCCCTTCCTCTCATCTTTCTCCAGCTCCCAGTTCCTTAGCTATTAACTAGCCATACATCTCACCAGCCTGGGTCTGGAAATGAGAACCAGAGAGGAATGAATAAGTCCCAGTGTTCCCAATGCCTTCATTCTAGGCAGTGATACATCCCAGTGCTGTACTTACCAGCGTGGTCAGTTTTCAGAGTGCAATGCTAGCTCTGTCTTGCCTACATCAGGTATAGTGAATTAGCTTGAAGATCAGGCCATCAAATGCTTCTTGACTTGGGGTAGTCCAGCAAAGAAACTCTTATTTTCATAGTGCTCCTGTCAGAGTTCAGTGGGCACTTCATGTAGTGGGCACATAAGCCATATTCCATACGAAGCTACCACTGATAAGAAAAAGTCCACTGCAAGTAACTGAATACATGGATGTACACCAAACATCAAAATCACAATAACTAGTAGCATCTGTAGCATGCACACCCTGACACCAAATGGCTTCTGAAGCTCTGGCTCCACTGATGTTCAGGCCCAGAGTTCATTGCCTGGAATATCTTTTTAGAGGCCTCAGCATTTATCCTATTTCTAAATAGTTCTACAGAAACCTATTCATCTAAAAATAGTATTCAACAGCTTGAAACGTGAAAATTGTGCTTGTCATTAGATATCTGAGATACATGATCTGTCAAATAAAGCATAGGAGTCCCTGCTGTCATGAGCAGGCAGCCAGAGGCTGGACATATAAGATCATTTAAATTGGCAGTAGACCTTACTTTTTAGTACCTGTATTGTTCTCTAATACTCCTCTTGAACTATTTTCAGCTAAACTGACCTGCCCATAAAACTTTAGTGAGCAACTCACAACAATTTGAGCTAAAAAGATGTCCAGATTTGATTTACAGGTGTTTATATTGATTGATCTGCCACAGGTAGATTCAAAGATAATTTGAATTATCTTCAAAGAAAAGATTCCAATTTTCCAATATACCCTTTATCTTTCCTAAAGAAATCCTCCCTACCTGAATTCATTACATCCAAGGATACAATCCACTGAAAAAAAATAAATAAATAGATTAAATCATGGACACATTATGTAATTCAGTTTCTCCATTTGTATGTGCAGCTTGAATAGCTTTAAGATGCTACAGCAGTCAGTGTCAATTTATTCCAAAGGATTATTATCATACACTACAAGTCACAGGGATGCCACACTAAAGCTGTGTTGCTGCAGGATTCAGAATATTTGGGGCTGGGGATTTACTGGTTTAGTACAGCTTTTGTTCATTCTAAAACTCCTGTCATATTTAGAGTCTTACAGAGAAATGTCTTTGCAAAGCTATGTTCCCTCATAAATTAAACTGCTTAGCAAAAGTGCTTAGTAATGATTTTACATTTTGGCTTATGCACAAACCTTTCTAATTTGTTGTATTACAGCCTGTACTCCTTGTGGAACTATCAGCTAATTTAATAGCCTTCTTTTCTGGCTTTCCTTTTAGCTGAGGCTTTCATGTAGTCTTCAGCATGTTTGATTCTGTTTCCAGATTCACAAAATAAGAGGTCACTCCCCTCTGCCACAGGAAGAAAATAATGGCTTTTAAACTGACCAAAGATCATTGCACAAAAAGGTGTCTGCACAAACTCTTTCAGATCCCACCCAAAAGGAGAATTAAAAACATAGTGTGGTCCACATGTGAACACAATATAACACCAAAAAATGCCAGCAATACTTTTTGTGATAACAAATTAACTGTATGTTAATAGTTACTATTAACTGTATGTTAATAGTATGATACTTTCATAACATCCTCTTTTGCCTTGTTTTATTGGCTATCTGAGAAGAAGGCTCACTACAAAAGCACAGGCTTGATCCCAGTACGTGTAGCATAAACACGAGATTTTATGTGATTAAGACAATTTAGAGGAGTTTCAAACCAGCTTTAAAAATCCTGTGTCTCAGATCCATGTTATGATATGCATAAATACATCGTTTACATGAAAGAGAGAAAGAGAAAAGGAGAAAAGGAAGGAAGGAAGTTTCACCATAGCAAGGTTATCCCTTTCCATGTGCACACTCAAAGACAAGCCTGCTATGCCTAGATAGTTCATAATATAAGTATTACACTACTGAACTTCTGGCAGCGAGTAAAATAGATGTAAGGCTGTATTAATTCAAATGGTCCCTGTTTTTATAGGATTGCACCTACACTTTAGCATTAACTCCATTTTTAGTTTTTCATTAACATAAATACAAATAAATCCTATACAGAATGTTATAAATGGATTTGCAGCATGCATACATACTACATACCATAAGATATTTTCATTTCACATTAATTATATGAGGAAGATGTATTGGACAATAAAACATATTTCTGACAGGTTTGTGCAAGTTTGGAATTGTTCATCCCAAATCTCCTTTTCCTAGAATCATTCTCTAGTTTATTTATGTTTCAACACTTTCCTAAGACATGTCTCCAACTATAAGATTGTTACATCCATTGCTACAATCCAGGTTACTACTCCAAATGTCTTCATGTCTGAATCAAATATTAAGCTGCATGTAGGGTAATTAATATTCCCAGAAAGCTATCTAAAATCTTTCATTTTCTATTCATACTTACACTCTAAGAGTCTTGCATTTTATGCCATTTAAATGAGAAACACAAAATGAAATCTACTCACTAAAATCACGTAGGATCTGTGCACACCTATGTAAGACAAGCACCTCACTTCCAAAAAGCAGCTATCTAATTTTGGCAGGTGTCTTCCTGCCAGTCAACTTCTATGTATTACATAGGAACTAATTAGAAATGTGCTCACTGCAGCATATTTCAAAGTAAAATCCACAATTCCAAGGTGTTTCCACCTCATCTGCCTGCAATCCAGCCTGTGGCTATTTGTTACATTCGATTGTTGCTGCCTCTGTGGTTCTACATGTAGGTGTGGATACTCAGCTTGGTGAGAACTCTGTGCATCCTTTACAGAGGCATGCTGGTTCAGGATAACCACTTAAGTCAGGGTATCTGTTGATATAAAAGTGTAATATGAAACACATTTGTTCTCTTCTTCAAGGCAGCCTTGTTTGTGAACAGTTTACTGCTAACTGTACAACTAGATTCTCGTTTGAGCCTTTTGTTCTGTAGTTGTATTGTGACCATTAAACATCCCAAACAGTGGGAAGCATATGCTAGGAATGTCACATTTTGGATATGTAAGCAACATCGCGTATACTTGAGTAAATATAACTGAATTGGTTATCACAGCATTCAGAAACAAAAGGCTGGGCCAGCTCCTAGCCAAGAAAAGCAAGGGTAACTAGCATCTGTGTGTTCTCCTCTCACCTGATAGAATTCCTTCTTCTGGATGATAATATTTTTGGCTGTCATTTCCACGCAGCAGGAAATTTCTTTAACTGAAAGTTTGACTGGCCTTTAACTTAATGGAGATATTGATGATATTTAATTATTTTGGTTAGGAAGACGACCCTGTTTATGATTCCAGACCTCCAGGAGTTGTGCTGTCATCATAGCTCTGCAAAGATTACCAAATTTCAGTATTAATTGGTTGTCACACTACTACCTCATACTTAAAATTTGGATGCTGAATATTCTGATTAATTTCCAAGCTTGAGGTCTTAGGAATAAGCTTTTCAATGATCATCTTTAAATAAAGCTGGAATCCCAGATGCATGCATATCTTAAAGGATTCATGACCCAAGTGCTGACTTAAGTACCACCAGATTCTGATTAGTAATTATCAAGAAATCCTGCCCTGACTGCCATCAATGAGAAAATTGAATCCCTACCTTTTGTCCTTAACATACATGGGTTGTTTTAGAGCAGGCTCTGTAGAGTAGGTTGCACAGAAAAACATCTAGGCAGGTCTTGAATATTTCCATTGAAGGAAACTCCACAAGCTCTCTGGGCAGCTTATTCCAGTGCTCTATCACAGTAAAGAAGTTCTTTCTCACATTCGTATGAAACTTCTTGTGTTCCAGTTCTCCTGTTACCCTTCTCCTGTTGTTGCTCACTGGTGCCAATGAAAGCTCCTCACCGAGTGTTCTCCATTGGCCTCTTGGTGAATGGAACAGGAAAGACAGCAGTCATGTATCCCATTTTGATGTTATCATTTCATTAGACTTGGAAGGAAGAAAGTGGCAGAACCAATTGTCAATCAATTGTCTTTCATACTGGGGTCTCTAAAAGTGCAGAGAACTTGTCACAGAGATTGACTGTATTTCACATCTACTGAAATGCAGTCATATCGAGCAAAACAAAGAAGTTCCCCAGCTCTCTGAAACAATCAATGTTAATATAAATTAGTTTGTGATCTACATTACTCAGCTGTATAATTTTTTTTTTTATTATTGAACACATTAATGTAAAATAAAGACCCAAGTGTTCATTGTACACAGCCTGAAACCTCTTCCAGCAGAAGAGAAATAAAAAGTAATTAGAAGAATAGCTGACTAAAAGGATTTAAAATTTTATTGAGACCTCTGGCTTGCATAAAGCCTACATTAAATGTTATTCATCTGAATGTTTCACTCACCTCATTCCATTTTTCTGATACAAACACAATAAATGTAATAGATTTTAAGCACAATTAACCCTATATCATCATCAGAAAAAGAAGTGCAGAGAGAAGTACAATACGGCAGCAAAATAAGCCATCATAAAATACTGCCCCAGGACAATACCACACCAATCTTAGTCAAATCAGCCAACAACAAACAAGAAAGTATGCTCTGGATATGTGTTCTGTCCCTTTCTGATTAAGATGGAGGATGCCTTACTCTTATTTCCACACACTCATGAAATGACTCTGATTTCTGAGTAAAGCAATGATCTCACAGGAGCCAAGAAATGATTGCTTAGGTCTGAAATATCCAGGTCAATACACTTTAAAGCTACATGTTATATTACTACATTATTTATTTCTTAAAATATGTAATGTATCCTTCATTGATTCATCATTATGTCAACAACATTACTATAAAATAATGTTATCCATTACAGACATGTAATATTCTGGTATTTTTGTTTTGTTTTATTTTTCCTGTAAGCTTTCCTGAAAAACAAGCCTTGAATGTTGAGAGCTAAGTCACACCAATTTTCTCCCTGTATCATTGGTTGTAGTGGAGTTTTACCAGTTCATTACCAGTTGCTCTGTCAACTCTTACCTTCCCAGCTAGAAAGGGAAAGACAGTGATGTTTAGTACCCAAAATCTCTTCTCCAGAGATAATTTTGTAATGAACAGTTGTAAATACTGCTTCTTTCTAACTAGGACAGAACTTCACAGTCTAAAACAGCTGTCAGTGTATTGTTCATATAAGGCCTAGGTCATATTCATAGATTTATATTTCACTCTGCAAGACGAGATGGTTAAACACTACCCCCTGAATTCATACTACTGCTCCTCTTCCTTACCTTCCACCAGAGATATTACAAGCCCATTAAAGCCTTCAGTAAACTCTCCGAAGAGGTGTGGAAAGCAGATGTATTATTGCTTCTATTTCACAAAGGAATAACTGAGGAAAATTGATTTACCCAAAGTCCTGGGGTCAGATACACCATAACATCATTAGAACAGTATGCAGATTTCCTCACATCTTCAATTGGTGCAAGGCAAGAAAACATTGTTGAAAAAGTTATCCTTGCTAGAAACAGTGACATTTTTGTGGACTAAGAATTTGCAAAGAACACTAGCTCCTAGAAGGAACATCTGGCTTGGAACTGCATTTGTTTTGGTGAAAAACAGGTCTTGTCCCCATACCGATAAGAAATCTGCATCACTGATTGCAAATGTTTGTTGACTTTCGCCCTAATGGTCCCAGTTCTCTCATTTCAGTTTGAATCAGCTATTATGCTGCCAACACAGCAGAATAACATAGCCTTTACTTGTAATCAGGAGAAAAAAAAAAAAGAGCAAAACAGAAAACCTTGCACAATGAAGGATTCTGAAATACTATTTCTCATTGTCCAGACCCAATAGTATCACAAAATCTTGGAATGTTGAAGAAACAGGGAAAAATAGGTGCTGCTTTTAAAAGCTTTCTCAGGCACAGTGGTCTAATTAGAGTCAACAGTATAGTCCAGCAATTCTCTCTCACTGATAAAAAACATATGTGGAAATAGAAGGACCAGACTTCCAAGGCAGCCAAAGATTTGCAAGAAATCATCTCCATCTGCATCTGTACCTCAATTTACCTATCCTAATCTGCAGCATTCATTCTACAGCATAGTTCTAGCACACAGAAGAGATCTGCAGCAATTTTCAATAAAGCCTCTTAAGAGACTGATTCTGGAAGGAGCTTCTTTCTTTCTGTATCCCAATCCTTTTTTTTCCTGTCAGTAAGTTTATATAACAACTTCCTTAAGAACCCTTGGAGGAAACAGATTGTTTTCCATGCACTGGGCTGCAACAAAATCAGAGTCCTTCAGACTTATGAGACATTGTTAATTGATGGAGAGGACTGATCTCAGTGAGCTGCCCTTTTACAGATCTGGCCAGAGAGGTTGAAATGTTCTTGCTCCCTGATTACTGACCCCATCCTTGCACTGACAGTTACCATCCATTCAGCCAAATAACATGAATAAGCCAGCAACATACTGCAGTTATGCCAGACAGCTTAGTCAGCATGTCTTTTAATAGCAGTATTCTAATAGGAGCTTCCGATAACATTTGCCACTCATTCCAATATCCCATCACTCTCACTTTCCTAGTTGGAGCCTTATTTATGCGTGTTGGTGGTGGCATAACCTATAGATGGGACTTTTCCAGCTTGAAAATGAGATACTGTCATATATGTCAGAGAAGATCAAATGAAGCTTTCCAATATACTGCCCCAGAGGTATTAACTTCTTAGAATGGCTGTCCATTTCCCAAAGGATTGAAATAATCTGCCCAGAAAGCATGAGCCTAGCAGTCAGTTCCAACTGTTTTAGTGGAAAACTGGGGGAGATCTCAGTATTATTTAATAACTGTAGCTTCTGGCAAGGGTTTAATATGCACATTTAAGCACTGTATTTTGCTGCACTTGTCTGAATGCTAGATTGGATCTGCAGGGTACTGAAGAACAGCACAAACGTGGCTGATTCCTCTGAGAAATTCTCACTCCCTGTGGGACCAACCATGACTAAGAATCATGATTTTTCACCTAAGGCAGTTTCTTCTTTGCAAAGCTAACAATTTTATAGTTGTAAATAAAGAAACATAAATAATCAGTGGTGCAAGTAATACAACAGCAATAGGCCATTTAGGTATCAAAATGACATCAGAAGGCTGCTGTTTTCTCCACTTGTAGCTCCAGAGGGCTGTAATTTACTTCAGAAATTTGGTTATAACAGATGAGAGTGGAGGTTTTCTCAAACAAAGCATACTGAATCGTTTTCAAATAGAAATACTAGATATTGTTCCACAGTCCACATGTGGCAAAAAGAACAGTAATATAAAACATGAAAAATCCAGTAAAAGAGGGTTTGTTTTTATGAAGTAATTTATCTCTATGCTTAATAATGTTAGGTGTGATATAAGTTATGCCTTGGATTTGAGAAGAGTGTAATGTCATGAAGAAATTCTATAATTAAGCTTCTCCTATGGGAAGATTATTTATTTTTGCACCATGAATATTGAACCAAAAAAACCCAAAAAAAACACTATTACCTTAAAATGCCTCCAGGGTAATTTTATATCATGCCTACAACCTGGATAACAAATACAGATCAATATGTTTTTTGCATAAAGTAGTATGACAGAATCATAGAATGGCCTGGGTTGAAAAGGACCACAATGATCATGGAATCACAGAATGGCCAGAGTTGGAAGGAACCTCAAAGATCAACAAGCTCCAACCCCACTGCCACATGCAAGGCCACCAACCTCCCCATTTAATACTAGACCAGGCTGCCCAGGGCATCATCCAACCTGGTCTTGAACACCTCTAGGGATGGGGCATCCACAACCTCTCAGCGCAGCTGTTCCAGCACCTCACCACTCTCTCTGTAGAGAATTTCTCCCTGACATCCAACCTAAATCTTCTGTCCCTTAGCTTAAAACCATTTCTCCTTGTCTTGCGGTTATCTACCCTTTCAAAGAGTTGGTTCCCTTCCAGTTTGTAGGCTCCCTTTAGGTATTGAAAAGTCACATCACAGCCCTCATTTCTCCAGGCTGAACAAGCCCAGCTTCCTCAGCCTGTCTTCATAGGGGAGGTGCTCCAGCCCCCTGATCATCTCTGTGGCTCTCCTCTGGACCCTCTCCAACAGTTCCCTTTGTTTCTTGTACTGGGAGCTTCAGACCTGGACACAATGCTCCAGATGAGGCCTCACAAGAGCAGAATAGAGAGGGACAATCACCTCCCTGTCCCTGCTGGCCACCCCCTCTTCTGATGGAGCCAGGATACCATTTGCTTTCCAAGCTGCAAGGGCACACTCCTGGCTCATGTTAAGCTTTTCATCCGTCAGGACCCCCAGGTCCTTCTCAGCAGGGCTGCTCTCAAGGACTGCTCCTCCCCCTCTGTATAAATGCCTGGGATTCCTCCAGCCCAAGTGTAAAACTCTGCACTTTGCCATGTTAAACCTCATTAGGTTCACCCAGACCCACCTTTCAAGTCTGCTGAGGTCCCTCTGAATGGCATCCCTTCCTTCCATGATTTCAACCACACCACTCAGCTTGGTGTCATCACCAAATTTGCTGAGGGTGCACTCGATTCCCCCATCGATGCCATTGATAAAGATGTTAAAGAGCACTGGTCCCAAGACAGACCCCTGGGGGATGCTGCTCATTACCAGCCTCCACCTGGACACAGAGCCATTGGTGACCACCCTCTGTCTGCGGCCTTCCAACCAATTTCTTATCCATCAAGTGGTCCACCCATCAAATCCACATCCCTCCAATTTGGAGATAAGGATGTGGTGGGGGACCATATCAAAGGCCTTGCTGAAGTCCAGGTAAATGACATCGGTCACTTTCCCTTTGTCCACCAATGCTGTCACTCCATCACAGAAGGCCACCAGATTGGTCAAGCATGACCTTCCCCTGGTGAAGCCATGCTGGCTGTCTCGGATCACACGCTCATTCCTCATGTGATCAAGCATGTCGTCCAGGAGGATCTGTTCCACGATCTTCCCAGACACAGAGGTGAGACTACAGGGTGGCCTGTAGTTCCCCAGGTCCTCCTTGCTCCCTTTCTTATTCATGGCAGTGATGTGACGCTTCCTCCAGACATCCGGGACCTCACCTGACAGCCACGACTTTTCAAATATGATGGAGAGCGGCTCAGCAACCACCTCAGCCAGCTCCTTCAGAACCCTGGGAAGCATTCCATCCGGCCCCATAGACTTGTACACATTCAGTCTCATGAGGCAGTCTTGGACTCGCTCTGCCCTTACAGTGGGGGGGGGGCGGGGGAGGATTAACTGTCCCGGTCCCCACTTAGAGGTTTAGGAATGCAGGGCTCAGGGACGTGAGAAATATTAGAATCCTGGCTGTCAGTGAAGACTGAGGCAAAGAATGCATTCAATTCTTCAGCCTTCTCTTCAACCGTTCTCCTTTTACATTTACCAAAGGAGGTACACTTGCTTTGGCCTGTCTCTTCTGGCCAATGTACTTGTACAAAGTCTTCCTATCGTTTTTCATGTCCCTCACCAAGTTCAGTTCTGCCTGTGCCTTGGTTTTCCTGATCCCACGTCTGCAAGTCCAAACAGTATCCCTGTATTCTTCCCAGGTGACATGGCCTTGTTTCCAGAGCTTGTGTACACCTTTCTTTGCCCTTAGCATCCTCAGCAGGTCCTTGTCAAGCCCATGTCAGTTTCCTACCTCCTCTGCCCACTTTATTATTCAGAGGGACAGAGAGTGCTCTCAGGAAGGCATCCTTGAAGAGTAACAAGCTCTCCTCAACATCTTTGTTTTTAAAGACAGCATCCCAGGGGATCTTGGCCAACAGCCCATTGAACAGCTTAAAGTTCACTCTTCCGAAGTTCCGGGTCGTGACGCTACTGTTTGCCAGGTCCACATCCCTCGAGATCAACCAGGGCATGGCCAATGCAGCCCAGGCTGTCTTCAACCTTAACACCTTTAATGATCTCAAGATGATCTTTGATCATTTAGTTTCAACCCCCTGCTATGTGCAAGGTCGCCAACCACCAGACCAGGCTGCCCAGAGCCGGCCTGGCCTTGAAAGCCTCCAGGGATGGGGCATCCACAACCTCCTTGGACAATCTGTTTCAGTGTGTCACCACCTTCTGACTGAAAAACTTCCTCCTAATATCTAACCTAAACCTCCCCTGTCTTAGTCTAGAACCATTCTCCCTTTTTCTATCACTATCCACCCTCGCAGACAGCCCAATAACCTAGTATAACCTAAGTCTAGCAGCAAGAATAAACCAGATTCAGATGAGAACTGGAATTGTCAGGAACAAACATCCTGTTCCTCCATAAACAGGCAGAAGACTAAAGTCACCTCTTCCTCCTCTGCATTCTACGCTTACACGTACATGGAAATACAGATGAAGTCCTTATGAGAGCTGGTTTGGACAGCTGTAAAAAATCAGTAAGACCATCTGAACTCATAAATCCATGCAGCATCACAGAGGTCGGTGAGCAACTGCTGATCCAAGAGTCTCCTGGACACTATCTGTGAAGTAGGAACAATAGTGCAGAACATATTTCTATATGGCTGGTCAGTATGCTATATCGTAACTCAGTCAAAATACTCAAGCACATGCTGTTTACACTAAATAAATAGATTCATCAAATTGCTTTTGATCTGTAGCAGAGCAGTGTTCACAATCATGCCACAATGGAGTAGACAACAGTGGAAGATCTGGGCTTAAAAGGCTTCCAGGATTACAAGCAAAAACACTAGTATTACATTTGGTACGTGAATAAAAACAGAAATAATTCTGATAGCAAGAAATCTGGAGAAATGCGTGGGTATTGATTCAAAAGAAAGAAAGGTACTCATCTGTGTCATTTGTGTATGTTCCTGCAACAGCCTTCACAGTTGAAAATGACACAAAAATGCATATAAAAATACATATGCTTATACCAGCCAGTTCCTGGCAAGCTTAAATATATCATTAAGCTTCATCTCTTTGTCTTCAGTCTTCAAAAACAACCTTCCTTAAATTACAAACTGATATTACTTTTAGAGAACAATAATCTTATTTACATACAGTTGCTAATGTGAAAAAAAACAACTTACTCTCTTTGGCATGAACTGAAGACATCTGGATTATTTTATCCTCCTATCATTGCCTGGCTCTGGTACCGTTCAATACATGAATGTAAGTAAATCAAGAAGTAAAAAATAAGGAACATAAATAATTATTTCCTTCCCTTTCCCCACCCTTTAATAAGCAAAATGTCAGGCTTCTTGTTACTAATTCATTAGTGAGGTTTTAAGCCTTTGTTGTTACAAGCATTCCACTATAGTTTGAGTTTATATTGCACTGATTGGAAGAAAAAAAAAGAATTTAGAAAGGGTTAACATGTGGAACACACTATAAAAGAGCAGCAGTAAAAGCTGCAACTATGTTCAAAAGGAGACTGACACTTAAAAGGGGATAAAAAATAAATAAACCACTATTGAGTAGAAACACAAGCCTAGAGAGGCCTTGAAAGAACCGACCTCCTTTCATTCCAAAATATTAGTATGCTATTACAATTAAATTAAGTTTTTACATTATTATTCCTAACTCTGGTTAACTGATTTCTTCCCAAACATATGCTTTGTTGATTAGCATTGCTCATGATTCTCCATGCTTCTCTTGGAGGTTTAAATATTCAGTGCACTGATCCTCCAGCTTTATCAAAGTATTTTTTCATGTCTACCCCTCTTTCTTTCCCCCTCCCTTCCCTTCCCAAAACAGAGAAGTAACCAGATTAGGACAATTTCTACAATTTGCATCTTCACCAATGGTTGTTACAGAATTGTCCTGGCAATAAACTTCAAGAAAGGTAAAGCACAGATCTGCTCACGGTTAGGGTTATGGTTAAACTTTGTCCAATCTAGCCACAATTGCAGAGATGCTGCAGTGTGAAGCACAAAGCAGCTAGAGTGACAGCTGAAGCAAGCCCAAAATACTGACATAGTGACTTTAAATCAGAGACAGCAGATTTCTGTGGGCGAGACTGTTCAAAATACTAAGCAGCAAGAAAATGACAGCTTCTAGGGTTTGTGAAAATGTATGACAATTTGTGGATTGGTTTCCAATTTTCTCCCGTTCCTGTGGAAAAGAATCTTCAGCTGGGAATGGATTTTAAAAATAATTTATGCATAGGTATGCTAGGGCAAATCAGGGAGATTTAAACATTTGGCATCAAGCAGCATTTTGCCCTATATTCAGTGCATTGTTTTGATTTAATAAGTAAACCATCACATGGATGATTCAGAAGTTTGCGTGCAAGACACTAGTTTAGGTGGTCAAAGAAACCAGCATGCAGAAGTAAGGCCATTCTCTTTCTCAGCAAGTCTTTTTTTGACCTGCAATACATGATTTGAGAAGAAAAACATCAACAAGTGGAAGCTGAGGTGTCTATCTCTGATTTTTCAAGATGTTTAGGCATGTGAATTATATTTCAATTAAAATGAAACTCTCAGAGGTGTTCTCTCCTTTCATAATTGCTATCCACCTCAACCCTGGTTTATTAAAATCAAGGTTCGTTTAGTTTGTAAATCACGCTAATGGAGCAGAATTGGCACATAGGAATTAGCATCAAATTACTAAACAGTAAAATTCCAAGGAGCTCAGCCAAGGATAGGCAGAGGTTGCGTGTAATTCATTGCAAGTTACAAGGAACTTAGGGGCAAAAAAATGGCAGGCAAGGAAAGAATATTCTGAAGACCGAAAGCTGTCAAAGCAGTTTGAGAGAAAACACCGAAAAGATCAGTCAGAAAAGAAAAAAACAGGGGTTAATTACAAAAATTTCAAAATTTATAACCCCAACAGAAATTATTTTCCTATTATATTCCGGAAAAGGAGAAATGAAACATCAGAGAATTAAAAGGAGTATGTGGAGAGTATGGCAGAATCCCGGTGGGAACAAAAGGAGCCCCCAGAATCCTTGAGTGGTCAAAAGCTTTGCTACTTTGACAATTTATTCAAGATTAAAAAAAAAAAAAAAAAAAGTATCTTTTAAGTTCTTTATCACTCTTAAACACTTATCTTGATAAAAAAATAAAAATAGACAAGAGAAGATTCCAGAGGAAGATTTTTGCAAATCAACAGAAAACAGCACGAGTGCTTGTATATCCGTGCGCTCATTGCTGTTCAGATTTCAGATTTGCAAAGTGTTTGGGAAGGTATTCTGATCCAATAACCCACATAGTAAAGGAAATAGTAATAAAGGAAAGGGAGAGGATCCTCAAATATGTTCATTTTTAGTCTATCCTCACAGTTCTAATATTTTTATCTTAATATTGGGAGGCTCTCCAGAGCCGCAGTCATTTATTGCTAGGAATGAGCAATCCAACTCTGTTTACAAAGGTAACTTAAAAGTTACCTTAACAACTGTCAAACAATTCTGGACTTCAGAAGATACAGTTATTTCATGTCTGGTGGGGATTTGATATGTTTATTCAAACTTTTCACTTGTTTATTCAAACATTTCTCTGAGACTTAAAATTAACATCTCAGCGTTCTGCAAAAATGCCTATTATGCTAGTATTTCTGATTCATCCATAGCCAAGAACTGATAGAAATCTGATTTATAAAAAATAAACAAAACAGACAAAAAAAACCCACCTTTTTTTTTTTTTTTCCCTCACATTATTTCCTACCTATCTTTTTCAATTGTTACAAGGACATCCAATAGATAAGACAACGGCCTGGAAGTGCACAATCACAACAGCCACAAAAGATGTATTGCTTGTACTTTTTACAGTTCAGTCCTGTTCTCAGTTTTTAAAAGAATGCATGTTTTGTTAGTAGTTTGCTGTAGGCATTAACTTAAAGTGCACCTCTATTGCTCATAAAGCAGCAGCTTTTCTTAGCAACGCTTGTTATAAGACTTTCACCCATAAAAGACACAGTGAAAAACACAGGTAGGAATAAGTAAAATACCTGTATACTAAGGGAATAATTAATCATCTAGCTATGAATTGAGCAGAAAGCTACATATTGATATTCTAGCTACAGATTTTTCTAGGCAGAAACATGATTTGTAGATGTAAATAAATATTTCAGGAAAAACTAGCATTATGAATATAGACTCCCATTCAAAAATCAATCCTAGTTTAAGTAAATGTAAATTTAGTTTAAGTAAATGATCTGCTATGATAATCAAAACTACGATTTTTTGCACCATTCTGAGCTGGTGCTCTCACACTTTGAATGACTTTAGTTGATATTTGTATTTAGATGCTGCTTGTATTGATAGTGACATATCAGTGCTTCACATTTGAATCAACTGTGGTTTCTGTCAAAGCTTGTCTGTTGTTCCAGCCTAGATTTTAGGAAAAGCTGCAATGAACCACATTGCCTTCAGTTCTGAGTTTAACTTCTAATCAAAAGCTGAAGAGGTATGACTGTCTCTGGGACTTGAATCCGAGCCACTTGATTGCAGTGTACTACAACTGAAGATTCTACTGACAAATATCGTGGACACAGTGAGGCTCCACAGATGGATGAAAACTAGGAGTAAACAGAATAAGGAGTCAGTACAAACTGCTGAGCAACAGTAATGCTTAGTAACACATAAAGAATTTACCTGTAATACGTAGTATTTATTCTTTGAGTTTTCCTCTCAAATATACATCATAAGATGCGTTTTAAATTTTTCTCTTTGTTTACAGTTCTATTTCTTTACCAAATAAAAACACCTATTTTTAAAAAAGAAACAGCCTCATTGTTGACTAAGTCACTAATACACACATCCATGTCATAGAGCACCATTGTAGCTGAATAAAATATACGAAGGGTGTGTGAATATTGCAAACTGTTTTTTTTTAAACATATGGGCATGTCATTTCATGCATGGAAGAAAAAATGTAAAGAAAAGGCCTTTTCAGACTGGCCAGTTGCTGATTACAGTGGAGAAACTCCAAGGGGCGAAGAAACAGCAGAAAAATGACAATTGTGCTTTTCAGACTTCTTTCTAGACTTTTCTCCCTTTAGGCATTGAAATGAGTTGAGCATCTGAAATTGCATTTTCTAACTTTCCGTTTCCATCCAGCATTTCTGTCAATGGGGGAAGATTCTTCATGTAATCAAAAAGAAGATGAGTGTCTACCCACGTGGAAAAAAATCTCTCTTGCTACTTCCTACCCAGGTACAGAGTTACA
Organism: Tetrao urogallus; assembly: GCF_951394365.1. Classification (NCBI taxonomy): domain Eukaryota; kingdom Metazoa; phylum Chordata; class Aves; order Galliformes; family Phasianidae; genus Tetrao; species Tetrao urogallus. Next base: position 87,925,993 of record NC_136815.1, on the reverse strand, counting down.
TAATTCACTATTTTCATGTTCAGACGGTCCCCTTAATGTCATATCCAAGCAAATAACAAATGGCTATAACAATCGCTTCCATGTTTCCTCTTCGATTATGAAAGAGGCACAGCTTGTCTCATTTGTAGCATACTTACTTCCCTTTGCATGCCACACTATGCAGCAAGACTTCTCTGAAGAGTTCATGGAGAGAAAACTGAAATAATGAGAACGGACTTGTGTGAGACAGCAGAGGGATAACTAGCTCCAAAAATCAAGCATTGTGAAAGCTGATGCTCTAATGGTACTGCAGTCTCTGGATTGCCATGAGGTTGTTCATGGCATCTGCACTGAATTTCCTGGGTTACTGAAACACATTACAAGGATATGCTTTGATGTGTCCCACATAAATGTCGTCGTCAACACACTCTCTTCCTTCTCCTCCATTCTCTATCTACTACTGGCCCTCAGACCCCGCACAGCCCACAGCAATATCATGCTGCATGCCTTCCTGCTCACATGAGCAGCAGTTGTCAGAGAAATGAATCCAAAAGAAACAGTCAATAAAAACAGAAACAGCTGTAACAATTTTCCATGGCATGGTTCTGATTTCTGGGTCTATCCTCCACACAAATGCTTTCTATTTCTCTTTTCTCTACCTTCCCCAAGTGTCTTGATCTTGTACAGCTCTATGGAAAAACAGCTAGTAGGATGGAGACAATGCAGCAGAGCAGTTCTGCTTACAGGGTTTGTGATTCAGAAATCCATGTTTTAGAGATGTTTTTATTTTTCTTTTGTATTGCTGACACGGAAGGAAATAAGTAGGGAGATAGATTAGAGAAAAAAAAGATTAGAGGGCAGGATAAAAGGAGACGACAGGCCCCACAGGCAGGTACAGTTAATTACAGCCAGAAATCTGGTAATGTTTTAAAATCTGCTGTCTCCACTTCCTACATTCTGCCACACTTACACCTTCCAACAGAAGGGTAGGGTGTAGCTGTTGGACCATGAACTGCAGTTTTTTTCGTGTGAGAAGGAGCTAAACTGACTTTACTGAGAGGCTGTGCATCAGTTCTGTGTTATTTACAGCAGTACAAGGAATCTCAGAGTCACCCTCCTTCATTTTTAGAGACAGAATGATGGCACTTAAGGTAGGAGCCATCCTCTGTTACCAATCTCAAATAGGCTTTTGAGATATAGTCCTTCACCAAATAATGAAAGAGCCCAGAGCACCTGGGCTTTCAACGCAGCGACTCATCTGAATTTAGGGGATAGAAAGGAATAGAGATGATTCAGTTACAGAATTGAATACATGTATTTAGCAAACACAAGGCACTATTAGTAAGAATTAAGTACTATTTTAGGGAAACATCAATGAAGAATCTAACAAATCTTGTAATAATCTCGTGCTTTTCAGACTAGCAAGGCATGCCCCTGTCGAAGTAGACAGGATGAGTTATCAAAGGCAGGATACACAACTGGTGGCATGAATTGCAGTTCACAGCAGACATTTCAGAAAGTACCCAGAATACTTCCTATTCTCTTGATGGCACCTTAGATACATCATAAAACTTTGAAACTGTCTTGGGTATTTATCTGACATAAGAATGCAGTAGGAAACTGACAAGGTTTATACAAGATCACCTCCCAGAAAGTTCCCTTTATTTTGCCAAGATATAGTACAAAATAGTGTAAAATAGGATTAAAAATACATCTGAAATAACCCCAGTATATATTTTCAAGATTTTAAACAAAAGAAGAAAAAAAAAAGTGATTGAAGATGGCTGATTTGCCTAAAGTTTTCAGCTAATGGAAAGATAAGACAAAGAAAATATTTTTGCTGAACAGACGGTGTAAAGCTACCTGTAAAGTCCAAAGAAGGGCAACAAGGCTTGTGAAGGGCTTGGAGAATATGTCCTATGAGGAGAGACCAAAGGAACTGGGGCTGCTTAGTCTGGGGAAGAGGAGGCTGAAGGGAAACCTGATTGCTCTCTTCCAATACATGAAAGGTTCTTACAGCAAGAGCGGGGTTGAAGAAAGAAAGAAAGAAGAGCAATGATTCTGTCTATTCATAATTATTTAAGTCATGTTTGAATAAAAACAGAATTTGTGCCTGTATTTCCAAAACCTGCAATTCACATTCAGTAGTCTTTTTTTTTTTTTTTTTTTTTTTAAAACCAAAAATGTCCCAGTTATGTTTCTTACTTCCCAGATCTTTTCAGCTGTTTTTTTTTTCAGTTGCTGAAGCCAAATATGGTGTCTCAATAAATCAGCCATATTTCAGGCTCTTATAATTGCATTACATTACTTCATCTTTCCTTAAAGATAATACTAACATGGGCTATTTTCTGCTCAAACCATTTCATAGAATCATAGAATGGCTTGGGTTGGAAGGGACTTCAAGGATCATGAACCTCCAACCCCCCTACCACAAGCAGGACCGCCAACCTCCCTATCTAATACCAGACCAGGCTGCCCAGGGCCCCATCCAACCTGGCCTTGAACACCTCCAGGGACAGGGCATCCACAACCTCTCTGGGCAGCTGTTCCAGCACCTCACCACTCTCATAGGAAAGAACTTCCCCCGAAACATGTAACTACTGAGTTCAATATATCTACACTTTGCTGACAACTAGAAGAGTTTCACAACACAGTATTCAGGGAGCACAAACACCTGGCTTGCTCTGTGACCTATGGGTTACAGACCCTGCAACATTCACAGCAAGAATGAGGAATAACACTGGCATTTCAGCCAAATACTCCCTTTCCAAGTACAACGTATCCTAGTGGCTTGGCCATGTGAAGGCTTTAGCCAAGTGCTGAGCCACGCTATGCAGGTAGTCTCTGTCCATTGCAGTTGGTTGGAGTAAACGATACTGCTGATTTTTTCATGCATAACCAATTAAGAAGCAATATTTAATAGAACTGAAAACTTTTAGGTCTTCCTTTCTCCTTTTCATGAATATGGGAGTGATGTTTCCTTTTCTCCAGTCACCAGGGACTTTGCCTAACAGCCATGATTTTTCAAGTATGATGGAGAGTAGCTTGGCAACCTCATCAGCCAGTTCCTTTAGGACCCTGGAATGCATGTCATCTGACCCCATATACTCATATGCATTCAGCCTCATGAGGTGCTCTCAGACTTGCTCTCTTCTTACACTGATGTCTCACGCATGTGAATAGTTCATGCACATCTGGACAAAGATAGTCTTTTCACATAAGAATCTAATAAAACGTGAAAGGCAGCTCTGTGTATATTCATGCAAAAGTAGCAGCAGCAAGAGGAAAGAAAGGTGCTCACTCTTTATGCTGCATTTGACCCTCCATGAAACCTGAGCAGACGAGATTGCTGTTGTTGTCCTACTGAAGACAGGAATCGCCTCAGCCTTGGATGACTGTGTCTTAAAGGGCTGTCAAGTAGTGGTAGTTTGGAAGGACAGTTCAAAGTACTCAAAAAAGATTTTAAATGTCTGTGGGCAATATAGAGCAAAGCCATAGACATGCAGTATACTGCAGTTCAAGTTAAGATTCTCCACACAGGTTAGGAAGTCTGTAGCTGTATTTCAATGTGCATGTGTTTCAGTGAGCATGTATTTCATCCTCATGTATTTCAGGTCTGCTAGGTGATCTCCCTCTGACATTATGGCCACTGAGAATTCCTCAAGTATTTTTATTAACTCTCCCTCAACTTTCTATGGCTATACCCTGGCTTCTGAAAGCTCTCCTTCCATTCAGCTTCACATTAGCTCAAATGTGTTTACCTTCAGGGCAAGGTGTAAGGTTCATCTATTCATTTAGGTTTATGCTAGTGGAATGAATGTAAAGCCTTGACCATAGCTTTGCTTATACAAGGAAGGTAGGGTGTGAATTTACAAGCTACAGTGTGAATTTACACCATGCTGGCTGCTCCCTGCATGTGTACTTTAACATTCACTTGAGGAATCCACTTCATACAAAGAAACTCTTAGTGTGCACTCTCGATGTCCATATGGGGTTGCAGAGCAAACACAACCCAAACTGTGTATTACACTCTACTTTCAGGCTATTCCCTATGCAACCAACAATTCCTGAGGGGTTGAGAAACAGTAGGTAGAAGATTCTTGTTCAAAAAATGATATATGAATCTTTTGACCTATTCATGCGTTCCTGTTACAATGCTCTCCAACAGTAATAGCTGTGCTTGACTGTCTAGCACTTAAGAAACCCAATACATTCTTCAGTTTGATTCTCCAGAGAACATAGCTAAACAACGATTGCTAAACAACAACTCTGTACTACACGAATCAAGACTTCATTACACTGTTTACAAGTGACTCACAATTCTCCTTCTCTTTCTTGGGCAGAGCGACTTAAGTCTATTTTGAGAGCTATGGATTTAGGAATACAATGAGGACATTTATGAGGAAATTTGGCTGTGTGGACTGAAATCTACTGTCTCCAATGTATCTTGTTGGAAGCTTCGAAAGATTTATCCTGTTCATGAAAACTGCGGCATAAAAAAACAGAAAATGAGAAACACAAAGTTATCATTTTCTTATTCAGAGTTCATAGCTTGGAAACACACTCTGTCTCTAAGCACACATAAAGAGACACACACAAAAGGTAAGTAACAAATCATGACAAACCACTGAGTGCAGTTTAAGCCCTAGTTCTGCAAAGACTTCTCTATGCACTTAATTTTACACACCATCTTCCTCACTGACTAAGTTCAATCAAAGTAGCTACTCGTAGTCTTAAGTTTAAGCACTTGTTTACAGGACCAAATGAGAGTGTACTACTGCCAGTTTACCTTTCCAACTTCTCTCCTCCTCAGACGAGGGCTTTGTTGTCACCCTCTGTGGAATTTGAAGTGGACGTTCTCTGATGCTGGACCACAGCCTTAATTTGTTTATGCGATGGTAGATAACTAGGCAACAATAATAGTGGAAATGCCATCAAGTAACTGCAAAGTTGTTAAGGTGTATAGTCAATTAAATCAATATTTGTGGCTGAAAAGGGTGCAGAAATTAGAGCCAAAAACTGTTAGATTTTTTGGATCACATCCAGTGGGCTCACTCTAGATTTATGAAAAGGAAATGGAAAGTTGTATTTGTCCATCTCTCTTTCTCAAATTCTTTTTTCTTTCCTTCTATTAGTAGGAAAACACAGGAAAAAGCAGATGAAAAAGGTGGGCATCTCTCTCTCTCTGCTTCATGTATCAGTAAGCAAAATCAAACATTCACGCAGGAAGCAGCCAGCTGCCTTTTGCAGCCAGGACTCCCACTCATATGCCTAAGTCACTGAAAAGCTTCCATGAGTGGCATATTTCTACTCCACAGTTCAGCAGAGATGTAAGCCTTCACCTGCTCAGCCCTGCCACTGAGATCATAGAATCATAGGATCACAGAATGGCTTTGATCAGAAAGAACATTTACAGTCATCTAGTTCCACCCGCCTGGGTAGCACAATTGCTACCCGCAAGATCAGGCCACACAGGACCTCATCCAACCTGGCCTTAAACACTTCCAGGGATGGGGCATCCACAGTCTCCCTGGGCAGCCTGTTCCAGTGCCTCACCACACTCTGAGTAAAGAACATTTTCCAAATATCTGACTAAATCTCCCTCTTTTTGTTTAAAACTGTTCCTCCTTATCCTATCACTATCACACTGTAAAAAGTCAGTCTCCATTTTGTTTAGAAACTGTCTTTAAGTACTGAAAAAATGGGTTGGAAGAGAAGAGAAACAGTCCTTGTGCTGGTCCCTTACCAACCATTGTGAACTACAGAAGATCTGAATATACCCTGTCAGGGTACATTTCCATTATTTAAAAATTAAAATTCATGCCACAGTGAAATATGTTATTGCCTCCTGAAAATCCATGAACAGTTCAAGATCATTAAAACTACTCCTCATCTTGTCCTCAACTTGTCCTTGAGTAAACAAGGTTTACATTAGATTATAGCTGACTCATTCGGTTCCAAATGTTTGGAGACTACACATGTCCAAGCAAAGCTCAAACATATTATCACACTGCAAAGAGAGGGGAGCCTCCTTCCCAAGGAGGCTTTTAACTTACCTTCCACTTACCATAAATACAATGTGAGCTGAAGCAACTCAGCACTCCCTGTAAGAAACTCATAGTGAGCACCCAAACCACACATGAATTTGCAGATCAGAATCCAAGCTTTATGCCCCGAAGCAAACCTGTAAGGGCAGATTTTGGGAAGTGAAAATAGGATACTGCCTGTGACTAACTGTGCTAAATAAGAAAGCAGTTGCATTTGTACAACAGCCTCTACAGTTTTCTGGTTTTGCTTGCCTACACCATTTTCTGGCATCTGGGAGGGAAATGTGAATTCCAAGCTTGCCACAGATAGAGAGCCCCAATCAGTCCTAAGACTTAGCAGAGTAATCTGAGTCCAATTTATTTTGGGATTGGGGTTTGTTATACTGAATAGGATACAATATAGTATCAGAGAGTGGCACTGCAAAAACAGAAGATATAAGTAGATGAAAGCTGGAAGAAAAGCAGTTTTCTATGAGACCTTGTGAAGGAAAAGGAAAAAAATAGCTGCTCAGTGTATATTTACAAAAGGGAAATAGGGACAAATGGTATCTTTTGGCAAATTACACCACACATCTGGGAAACTGAAAAGAACGCACAATAATTCACTCGTGCTACACTACAGGCTATTACCACCTGCACTGAGTTGAAAGTACTGAGCAAAACTTTAAATTGATTGGGAATGTAAAAATATGGGAGGAGAAGAGAAAAGCAGAGGGCAAAGGAGGGAGCAAAGTGTTTGTAACAAAAGACTTGTCAGTGACTTTTACACGTACACACTTCCCTCACCATGACCAAGCTGCTCTCTGCTGATAAAGCCACGGCCTTTATTCCAAACTGGTATTGATCTGAGGCCTTTTCTCCACTGTCAGATGGCACATGCCATGTGTCAGAAATTTTTTTAGACTAAAACCAAATTTGAATCCACCCTAGACAGTTGCACTCCTGTTCTGACAGTCTGTTCCAAATTGACTGGAGATGATAAAAGAACTGAGGGTGGAAATACACCTTCTCCTTTAAATAAACACATTTGTATCATGTAAAAGAGTCATGAAATAAGTAAGAGGGTTTTATGAGTATCAGCTGAAATCAGCCTCACAGAGCAGGGGCCAATATTTACATTTCTATTGCTTAGCACTGTTTGGGAATTACTGCACTCCTCTGATTAACTACCTGCAGGCATGCACCAGTTTGACCTTTTGCATGCTAAATTGCATGCACTAAATTAAATTTTCCTCTCTCTCTTACTGAGATAAACAAGACCAGTTACATGACTCAGGATGCCCTTTTCCTCCTGCTGCTCCATATGCAAAATCAATCCTAACCAGTTAATCCTCTAATTTAAGAGCAGACTTCTGAATTTTTGTAAGTGATTAGAGGGATTTGGTTTCTTTTAAGCAGTTGTAGGTCAATAATTTGTATTTAGATTGGAAGCAAATGCAGGTAGCATCATAATAACGTAAGTTTTCCTAATAGCAGTTTTATACGAGCACTTCAGAGGCATGTTAATGACCAGTATTTGTTATTGTCTTTTTAGAAATATGATGAAACAATATCATCATGCCAATGGTTAGTTAGCAAACCTCTCCAGAGAAGATGGGAGAAAGAAAAAAGAGGAGAAGACTATGTTCAGCAGGTGATCGATTTTCTTTTTTTGTGTAGACAGTAGATCAGAAATTCTTAGATCAACTCCAATTATTCAAAGATTTGAAATACTATTAATTAAAAGAAAAATATTTAAATCACATTATTAATTATTACATCATTATTACATTCTCAATTGAAATGATGCATATCACAGACAGTTTTCCTGAAACCCGATGGAATTATTCTGAGCCCGAACACATGGGCTTAGTACTACTTATACCACATGTCATGAGGAAATGTAACCAACATATGGCATGTATTACTGAATTCATACAGATTAAGGATACAGAAACAAAAAATGGAATCATAGAATTGTTTGAGATGAAAGGGGCCTTAAAGACCATTTAGTCCCAAACTCCCTACCATGGGCATGGACACCCCTCACAAAACCAAGCTGCCCAAAGCCCCATCCAGACTGGCCTTGAACATCTCCAGGGTTGGGGCACCCACAACTTCTCTAGGCAGCATGTTCCAGTACCTCACCGTCCTCAGTAAATAATTTCTTACTAATATCTAATCCAAATCTCCCTGTTTTTAGTTCAAAATCATTACCCCTAGTTCTATTACTACTGACCCCAAAAAAGAGTCCCCTTTTATGCACTGGAAGACATCTATAAAGGACTCTACAGAGTCTTCTCTTCTCTAGGCCAAATAAACCCAGCTCTCTCAGTTTTTCTTCACAGCACAACTGTTCCAGTTTTCTGATCACACTTGTGGCCTCATCTGGAATCTGCATCAAGCCCATGTCCTTCTCGTGCTGGGGCCCCATTGAGCATAGTAGTGTCTGTTTTGAATGCCTAGAATAGGAAGCAGTCATAATATCCTGATGGGTGTAAAAGGTTTCTCCCACAAAGTTTACTGTTGTGCAATGAAAGCTTACATTCTGTTGCCATACTGAGTCTCATAGAAAACATCAAATTCCAGTTCAGTCCAGCCATGGCCAATTCAGCAGCAAAAAAACCACACAGTTTACAGCTGTGATAGCGAGTGGATAAGCCTCAGTGAAGTACAGTGATGTCCCATTTCCAAGCCTTGTAAGAAGAACAAAACCTTAGAATAAGAACCACTTTAATAGGAACCAATGTTGCTCAAACTTATCAACTCAGGACCTTTCAAAACTTTCAACAGACTCATTTCTTCTAGAAAAAAATGGTTTGCAAACACTATTCTTTGTCATTTGCAAATTCTCTTTGCAAGTGCCTCTCATGTCTTGTACAGCAACATATATACAGCAGCATATGTACCATGACTGCATTAGGACTTACAGAACTACATTTCACCAGGTGCAGTTAAATTTCACTAGCCTATTTTATTAATACGTGCATGTAGGGTAAAAGCACTTCTGAACTGATCAAACTTAATGAATTATGATTGAAAAGAAAGCTTTCTACTGAAAGAGTAGCTCCATTTGTCACACACTCTCTGCCAATTCAGAGCATCATTGTATGTGCAACCAGTTTCTTGTCAAATCAATATATATAAGCATAAAACTTCACAATGCTTTATGTACTACCTCTACACAGATAGTTTTCCTGTATATAGGTTTCCAAAGGCATTCCAAATGCAACCACTGTAAGAAAAGAAACCATCTTTCTTAATTTGGCAAATCTGAGAACAGAGCTAAATGAGAGCGCCAAATTTCTCCAATACATTGCTCAAAGCTCAGCAGTCTTGAATTTGTGTTACATTTGCTTATTCTAGAAAGTTGGGCAACTGAAGGTTTAGTGCATTGTTATTAAGGTCAAGCTAGATGTTGTAGAGACAGGATTAAATGATCCTTCAATATGTTTAATGAGCATTATTATCTAAGGAAGAAATAGAGAACAATATTTTGGTTTGTGTTTATCTGCTCCTTTATGGTATACGTTCACAAATATTCCTTTTTATTAAATGGTATACACTGAAAGCCATACTTCATTTATAGTATGTAAATGCAAATGTAATTCACATCAGCCACAGGTGACCATGGATATCATGATGCATAAAGAGGATCAAAACCAAAATGCAGACATTCTGTGCTAGATTCAGTAACAATCAAAGCAAATTTCTAGGATGTTTCAGTGCTGGAAATATGTTGCATTTTTTTCAAGGTCATATTCCATTAGCTCAAGTTCAATGACTCCATGAGATGCTTCCTGCTGGATCATGTGAGCACTAGGAGAAGGGACTAGAGGGAAGGGGACTAGATGAGTTGCAATGAAAATCCTTTTAGAAGGCAAATAATTCAGAGAAACTGATGGCAATCAGTATAGCTGTGAGAAAGTGATAAGATACACTTGGGAAATTCTCCTAGATATCCATCATAATTTGTTTAGTCCATAGTTCAGTGTTAGTTCAGTGGCACAGATTCACATAATTTTCCTTCTTCATTTTACCAAGAGAGAATGAAATTTGTGTCTTCTAACTCATCATTTCCAATTTTGTAAGATCTTTATTAACTCCACACACCAGAATTACGCTGAGGAAAGCTCTCTGACATGTTTTCATATGCAATGGTAACTATGTACACATGTAGACAAAGGAAAGCCATAGATTGTTTTATAATCCATATTGTTCTATCTACTGTGTAAACATATATTGTGCATTGATTTTGAATTGCATTGTCAACTGTCTCCTAATATTTTAATTGTTTGTAAACACTGAATGTGTATTTGCTTCTATAAAGCCAGCTAACAAACAATAGATGAAATACAATAAATAGTAATATAAAAATATTTCCTATATTTTCTCAATGCTCTTTGATATGTTACAGCAACATGCATAGTATGTTACAGCAATATATAGTGTGTTATAGCAACGTGGTATATATTTTTCTGCCTGCAAGGTATGTCTAAACCACATCTAGATCTCAAAGAGAATCATCAGTACATGGTTGTCCTGGGAACCATCCAAGAGTAGCCTATAAGGAAGTCATAGAAACAAACAGCTCTCAAGGTTTGTTGAGAAGACGTGCACGTTTTTTCATTTCAGATGTCTCCTCTCACCACTTTTCACATACACATTACTGATTTAAACCTCCAGCAGCATGTTGGCAATTTCTACTGTATAAAACAAAGGGGATGTGTTCCCCAACACATCTATTCTTTTATTTTTTCTCTTCCTCTGTATGGGGTGTGGGGGAGGCGGGTCCATGAGGTGGAGAGAAGTTATAGCCCATCATTTCAAAATGGAAACTAATTATTACAGTTCTTGGGCTCTGTTTCACTTTGGCTTTGTTAATTAGCCACAGGTGGTGCAAGAATCCTTTCACATCAACCTCACAGACCCCAGGTTGAAAGTCAAAAGAGCCTTAGCCTTTTGAGTAATATCTTGACTACTTGATAGTTTCAGCAGCTGAGAGATTTGTTTCCACAGTTGGCTCCTTGCACAAGGAGACTGAAACTGAATAAACAGAACATGAACTCTTGGACCTATGGAATCAAAGGACAAACCTCTCTCTAGAACTGAATAGACAGGAGCTTCATTTTAGGAGGATAGCACAGAGGCTATGAGTAGTTCTTCCAACACTAATCAATTTTCCCTTTACTTTTTTCTCCAAAAGGATTCACAAAATACTTTCAATAATTCCAAGCACTGGAATAAGCAATTCTGTCCCAGAAGCAAATGTGAAAAGGTATAACCACTTCACTTTTGTTTTACAGGAAATATGTGCCCACAGGGAATTTATAGATTTCTGAGAAGGGTAACTGTTCTTAACCAAACAAGGTGAGCAGAACTGGATCAAGGGATTAGCAGCACAGGTAAAATTAACTTTTGCTATCTCTGTTATAAGAAGCAAGCCATTCTTATTAGAGAAAGAAAGGATCAGAAGGCTATCTGCCTGTAATCTGACCTCCAAAATGAATACTTGCTTTCTGCCTGTATCTAGAGATCACCTGAGATTCACATAAAGCAAGGAATTGGAAGGGGATATACCTAGGTCTTTTGATTACCTTTCCTTCTAACTCCTATTGATTCCTTGCCCTTCCCTTTCCTCAGCTTTCCAGAGGGGATAATCCTTTCAATTCCCAGGAATATCAGGAGTGTGACACTGACTGAGGTCACAACAACCTTGGTGTGCTAAGCATCACACACCAGAAAAAAAAGACTGATCCTAAAAATACACACTCAGCAGTTTTAATTAGCAAAATGAAGTTCATGGGGGAGAACAACAAGATCCGCTTATCTGTAGATAGAGAACTCTATTAGAAACTTAAATAACCTCCCTAAGATGCAGGAGTTGTGAAGGAGTTAGGAATTGAACCCGGGTCTCCAGAAAATCAGTTCAGTTCTTTCACCATGGACTGTGTTACTGCAGAGAAATAACTTTTATTTCTGTCACAGTCTTTTGGTGTAAGACTGAGCAAACAGCAAAACTCAAGTTTATTCTGAAAAAGGAGAGAACACATAATACTTTCAAGAGTTGCAAGCTGCCAAGAGATATCAAAAACACAGAATGTGAATTGAATGAATTAATGAGCATGAATTAATACTACCACTGCATTTAGAAGAAAAAAAAAAAAGAAATGGAACCCATACCATTTAAAGCCTTCTTTCATAGTCACAATTTTATTCTTACATATGCATCTTGGCAATTAGGGACTAAGTTTCAAGTTGGTGAAATTCAAACTGTGCTGAGGTAGATGGGGTAATTGTAGGAGTTAGCAAGCCAAAGGACAAGATAACTCTATAAAGTGTGACCTTTGACCAAAGGGTAAAGAGTGCTAGGGTAAATCTGGAAAAAGACCAGGCTACTTAAGCCTTCTTACCTGGTCTACAGGAGCGAGCTCCTCCAGCTTCATTCATTTTTGCCCGGAAATGACAAAAATCTCCAGTTTTGCTTAAACTATAATGACTACTTCATCTCCTGCCATAGACAAGATGTTAGTCTTTGAAGCAGACTGTGACAAGAAAACTTTCATTCATGCTACAAGGTTGGCATGTCAAGGAAGAATGAACAGAAGAAACAATAAAGAGATGCTACGTTTTCCCAGCTATAAAACTGAGACTATCAGACATTGATACACGTTTTTAAAGTAGTGTTTACCTCAGCCATCTTCAAAGGTCAGTTTCCTCCACATTCTATAAACGCTTCAGTGTGATTTTGGGAAGAATGTAACATTAAGCTCAATACCCTATTGTGTACGAAGACTTTTATAGTACCTTATCAAGTATACAATTAAAATGTAAGAATTTAAGTTTGATTTTTAGAGTTAAGTGCACTGTTCCAAAATAGTGTTATTTCCAGTTTAATATCTGCCTGATCAGCAAGGAAGCAGAGGATCACCTGGCTTCCAAAGCTATTCAAAGCAGTGGAAATTATACATATTTTTCACAAAACTTACTGCAAACTAACTTAGAACAAGAATATCTCTAAAGAAATTAACACAACACTTTGAAATGATAGGTGCAGAAGAAACAAGCCACAGAACAGCAAAGCACTGTGGATGCAGTTTTAGCGTAGGACGGACTGTTTAGCTCTTTGAAACCCTCTCTAACAGGAAATGCCATATTAGGCCCCAGCATGGCAAGAACAGAGCTTAAAATGTATTTTGCTGCCTAGAGACTCATACAGATGAGTTATGCTTCAATCCTAAAGGTAGCATGAAGCACTCGTTCTCCCTTCTCTCCCTCCATAAGGGCACAAAGCCCTTTTATTCCCCAGGTGGGAGGATGCCAGGCTGCAGGCCAAGGAGAAGGTTGCTCAGTCGCGGGGGCTCAGTGACGAGTGTCACAGGCTGGCCAGCTAGGCAGCAAGGCAGGCCACAAGTAAACAAAGGTGCTGAGCCAAGCCGGGTGCAGGCAGCCAGGAGCCATGAGCTGTCATGTCTGAGAGATCCTCTTGGGCTTCCCCAGCCTAAACATTGTATGGAGTAGGGATCAAGGGTCACCAACTGTCAAAACACACCCCAGGTCACACAGGGCTCCCATGAGGACACTGAGCAGACAGCAAAGGCAGAGTTCACAGGCTGGACTCCTGAGTGCCCATCACCAACAGTAACTCTGCACTTAAAAGGCAACAGGCTTTTCCCCTGACTCTCCCTGATTTTTACAAGTTAACTCAAAGTGTGAGGTTTTATAAGATCAATGCACATCTGAAATTAAACTACTCTAAAAGGCTTTTTTCTTTCTTTCTTTTTTTGAAATGGAGGGAAACAACCACCATGCTTTGAACTGTCAGATTTGTCCAGCAGCAAACTCCAAAGCACAAAGTGGTTTCATAAACCCAAAGGTTCATAAATCTCCTTAAAGTTTCCAATTTCAAAAAAGGGGTTGTTTTCTTTGTGGTTATTTTTCAGTTTTTCTCCCTCCCTCCCTCCTTCTTTCCTGCCTTTGGGTAGATGTCCTGCCAGCAGCCTCTCAAGCTTACCATCAAAGCTCCTGCTCTCACTGCTAGGTTCCAGCTGCCCACTCGCCAGTGGGCTCTGGGCATGGCTTCATCCCTTTGAGGAATCACCGAAAAAGGGGCTGCAAGAGGGAAGTGGATTCTATTTTTAAGCATTGCCTGTTGCACAGCACCAAAGAGCACAAAGAGTTCAAGCATTCAACAGATTTGTTCTTCCTACTGCTTGTGCCTTTAAAATCATCATCAAGGCATAATAACCATCCGCCTGCTTAATCTGCAATCCAAGGGCTGCATACAAGGCTACAGTGGCAAGGTTTTCTTGCAGTCAGACCCTGCTGATACCATTCTGTTTGCATATTTACCCTTACACGTATACAGTGGAGCACGAGAGCAGTACGCTTCCAACAAGCTCCAAACCTTGTGTAGTTTCTGTGATGGGAGAAGAAAAGCACTTTGTGTGCAGTCCTCCTCAAATGTTGGATACTACTTGTTTAGATGAAAGAATTGGTCATCGGATTATGCCCCCCTATTCTTTGTTTCCTAATTACACCTCTAAAATGCAGCTTATATTCACATGTATCAAATCATACAATCACAAATACCCTCAGGCTAGAAAGGCCTCAGAGGTCACCTAGCCAAACCCTTGATGGCAGCCAGCTCCCTCTGCTTCCTGCTTTGCCCCCCAAGTAAGGTAGCATGGTTACTGAAACAGCTGTGAAACTGCTAACACACCTGCTTTGCCTAAATCATACAAATGGGAGCTGTCAGCCCATTATGGCTCTACAGAGACTGCTCACACAATGATGTTGATGGTCTGGGTGAGGGCATACTACTAAATTCCCAGCTGTTTGATGGGTGAGGGTGTTGTCCAGGACAGAGATTGCATTAGGTCTCCTTAAACATTAGGTAATTATTACATTCCTGCAAAGACCTTGGATAAATATCACTCATTTTTATTGATGAAGCTAATGAGGTTACAAAGTTGGGGAATGTGGTGAAGGCCACACAGCAAGCCTGGCCAAGTATCAAAACTAGGATCACACAGCATAGGCTTGGGCTAACTGCTCCAGCCCTTTTGTGGCTCAGAATATTAAGCTGTCCACCTTGGAAGCCTGAGTCATTTAAGTTGATGAGGGTCCAGATATGCAAGGCTGAGTGAAACAGTGGTTTAGATATCAGTAAGTTACCCACGCTTTTGGTGCAAGTCCTTCAGTTGGGAAATATTTTTTCCTCTGGAACAAGTGTTCCTTAGTTTTCATTGGAACTTTCTTTTACCCTCCTTCATCCCATGTCTTTCTTTATCCACCACACATATACAAACATACACATGCTTTGCCTGAATATCAAATAAAAAAGAAAAAAAAATGATTTTAAGAGAAAAAAGAAGAGCTTCATTCTCAGTTTTTATGCTTTTGCAACTTCATTTGATTTAGTCCCATGTGCAGACCCTTCAATAATAATGACTAAAGCCATTTTCCTTTTTATTCTGCAGGCTATTTAGGAACTATGTGGAACTGCAACCACAGCTATCCAGAGAGCTCCCACTGCACACATGTGGTAATATTTACCAAACCTCCTGATTTATTAAATATATTTCTAGTTCCTAAGAGGTTTATTAATATTCCTCTGTGGTATCTTCATATTGATTATAATTTCAAAATTCTCCACTGGAGATCAATGTGCATCCACTGAATTAAGTGACAGTTGATGGAACACTTTGTTTTCTGCAGCCATTGAAGTAATGGAGAGATCCTAGTCTCTCCTCACTCAAACTCCAGAGCTGACAGATTCTGTGTTGTAACGCAATAAAAGTAACAGGAGAGTAAAATTTGGTCCTTAGCTAGTTAGCAACAGTAAATGCTGCACATAAAATCTTACAGCATAGTGGTCACTGTGACAATAAAGCCATTACTTTCTGCCATAACTCCTGCAAAACTTGGATCCAGTTTTCTCTTAACTTTGGAACGTTAAGAATATTGCTCTCTTGACCTGATGTCCCTGAGAATTATGGACCTTGTTGTGAAATAACCGTTTCAGACTGAACAAGAAGGGTGTATTTGAAGTTTCCAGGCAGAAGGCAATACTGTCATGACCCAGTTGAAACTATAGACTTCTTATGGTAACAGAATCCATGCTTCAGCTGCCAAAGTGGTGCCAGACAAGCAGATTACTGTGGGTTTGTTTTTGCTTATACACTTTTAAGAAAATTGACACAAATATTTTTTCTTCCTGTCCCTTTGACTGGCCAAGATCTATAGTGACTGCTAGATGTAGGTTTGGAAGTTAAGGCCTGTGGCTGTGCTATCGTACATACCTCTCTCTCAGGTTGTCCTTAACACTATTTGAAAAAATATTTTTTGGATTCATGTGTAGCAAGCTAGTAGCTAAGCTAGAGAGTCCTCTAATAGAATATCACACCAGCATTTTGTACTGTTTCTTTTATGTAGCTGAAATTATCTATTTTTTAAATGTTCAGTCACAATTAAACTCATCTAGTCCTGTCTACAAAGGAGCCCCTTGTCATTCTGCCACACATTCTGATAAAACACCTGGGTAGGATCTCAGACCTGACAGAGAGCAAGCTGGATCTTGGTGGAACAAGGTTTGGCTATAGGACTCATTTTTTCCAGTCATCCAGTTAACCTAGAGAGATGACACCCTGAGGGAATTATGTATGCCTTCTCTTTTTGATGAAGCCTTTTCCAAAAATTTTAGAGCAGCTTGTGGCAAACATCTTCAATGGAATGTGGCATGTAATTCTTGCCAAGAAAATATAACCACAACTACTCAAAGATTTGTTTGACTTACAGCATTTTTCAGAGTTACTAGCAGTGAGATAGATAACTATTCTCAATTTTTGCCAGATCACTACATTAATATTGCTAAGATTAAAACAAGACAACACGGTTGCTAAATGTTTAAAATTCTGAATTAAAATCACATTTTTAAAATTTCTCTCTATATGCTTTTTTTCTTAAGTAGACTTTGCCAAAGAAACAAATATATTTCGTGTTCTTCAACAGTTGATCAAAGTGACAGGAAATTCACCTATTATTTGCTATGTTCACACAATGTCCATTAGCACTTCATTGAGGTTATAGTTGTGACAGTCAAAAAAGCATTTATCTACTCGTAATTTTCTTCAGCATTTATTTGCCAAACCCAGTGTCATTCAAACCAGTAGGTTTTACTACCATGTCAAATCAAGGACTTGAAAATTTGTTCCTTCCTGAGGTCTACAGGAGTGTGCTTTAGAAAGGGAGCTGTAGCCATTCCCCAGCTTCCACTAATTCAGTATCGTAGCCAGACTTTACAAAAGACCGTGGCATTTTTCTGACACTGAGCTTAGGATCACGTATCCTAACTGTATCATGACCTACTGGAAAACCTGGCCAAGTTCACCTGCAAATGTGCTAAGATCAGCTGATATTCTATTAGCACAAAACAAAACCCAGAAGCAACAGATCAACTGATGGGAGAGAGAGATAGTAGGTAACTCATTTCACTCTTGCAGTAGATTCTTGCTCTACAAAAGCATTACAGATCAACATGGAATGACCAGGGAATGACATGGCTAGTATTCCCTCTACCTTTCACCAAACCTGACAGCCATTATATGGAATGAGGCTCTGAAGTGTATTTGCATGCAAATATCCACCCTGGTAGGGAATTTTTCCACATATGCATATAGCTAGAAGTGTCTGTACAATAGATCTGTGGACAGATCTAGACCATTTTTCCAGAAGTACATACAATCATTAGACCTTGATACATGCAGGTAAGGTGGCAGTCTGGTGGATTTTTTTGGAGGCTAACAATATTTGTCTTGAAGCAGAAATTACAGTGCTTTTCCATCTGGTTCCACAGCAGGAATAGGAAAGAATGTATGTAGAGAAAGGAAAGCCAAGTTCTGTAAAAATGAAATAAACTTGTATGATATGTAGATGACTCTGCAGGGTTTGGGAGAGATGTAGAACTGAGCATGGCTTGGGTTAGAAGGAACCTGAAGGACCAACAAGTTCCAACCCCTCTGCCACATGCAGGGCCACCAACTTCCATATCTAATACTAGACCAGGCTGCCCAGAGCCCCATCCAACCTGGCCTTGAACACCTCTAGGGACAGGGCATCCACAACCTGCCTGGGCAGCTGTTCCAGCACCTCACCACTCTCATAGTAAAGAATTTCCCCCTGATATCCAACCTAAATCTTCCTAACTCAAAACCATTTCCCCTTGTCCTGTTGTTATCAACCCTTTCAAAGAGTTGATTCCCCTCCTGTTTATAGGCTCCCTTTAGCTACTTGCATAATCAAAGAACATTAGGATGCTATAATCACAAAATAAACAAGAGAGTTTGGCAAAGCAGATTATGATAACAAGAAGAGAATAGATAGAAAGCTTACCCCTATCCTGGGCTCATTTACAAGACTCCAGCAGAGAGGATCTCCAGAAGAGATCCTTCCCCACTGGCAGCCAGCTCTTAAACAGGTCTAGGAGCAGCTCAGCTGAATTGCCTTCACCTGTGCTCCTGTGGCTGACTCAGTGCTCGCCTCAGGTGATCAATCAGAGGTTCAGGCCGTGGCTCAGCAGTTCCCATACACTACTGAAAGGCTGCAATGGGATCACCCTGCAGCCTTCTTTTCTCCAGGCTGAACGAGCCCAGCTCCCTCAGCCTGTCTTCATAGGGGAGGTGCTCCAGCCCCCTGATCATCTTTGTGGCCCTCCTCTGGACCCTCTCCAACAGCTCCCTGTCTTTCTTGTATTGAGGGCACAACTGGGGGCCCAATACCTCTTTTTGTCTAACACAAAATCAATGCCTAGTGTAACACACTCTACAGTCTACCTGATGTTATTCTTCTTTTTCAGTCATGAAACTATATTATGTCAGCCATTTGTGATGACTAGGCACTTCTGGTGATGACAGTGCCATGACATTTCCATGATGACTGTGCCCTCAACTTTGTAAATCCCAGAAGCTTAGGTTATAGACTGAGAACTTAGGAAATGAGTAAGAAATCTCTAAAGGAGAAAAGCTGTGATTAGATGCAAATATATTCATTAGAGAAGAGATTGAACAGAAATGCATCTTCCATTTTTTAATGAATTTTTAAACACAGAAATGTACTGAAGGTGTGCAATTTAATGTATTTGACCTTTTAAGGAGTTGTTAGCAGTGTTTGCTACTAAAGGCTTTCATGACTGTATTTTTTTTTTTTCTGTTTAAAAATGTTTACTTTAAAAAAACTCCTCAGATGTATAGGATTTTTTATTAACAATCATTTCTTTCTTCTTTGCTGCTACTATTCTCTGCAAACGCAGCTACTGTTTGTGAGTATTAAAGACACAGTACCTTGGGATAGCTGACAGTCTCTGCACAGAACACATGGACTGTGCCTGCTGTGAACATTTGTATAGATTTCCACACATCTTTCACCTTACAGCACACATTTCTTTTTAATACCTTGGAATATACAGTCACAGAATAACCCCTCTCACGTTTCTTCCCCTAAGAAATCATTTAAGCTTTGAGAAGAATTTGAATGCCAAAGCAATTTCATCTGTTTTCCAAGTATTAATTACTAGCCTGTGTTTAATAAATATGACAAGCTTAATTGATAAAATAGTTGTAATGAGACACTGAACAAGAATTTAAGCTCCAAATTTCCTATGGATCACAAGATTCCTGCTACATACATACCTCATTCCTTCAGTTAAAAAAAAAAAAACCCACAACATATATATTTATTTTTATGTAATTGTTTTAGAGATGGTAACAAGAAAATGAAGAGGAAAAACTTAGTTAGATTTTGGAATCAGTAAGAGAAACACCTGATGTTGAATATTTCTTGAAATATGAAGTATGAACTTAAGGTCACATTTTTTCCGTATCACCTCTATCCCATTATGAAATTGAGAATTTCAAGTAGCAATATGAATTCCTCCTTCCGATAAGAGCACAACTAAGACTGAAATCCTCTCAAAGAAGCAAGAATGTCAGCTTTGACCTCTGCCTGCTTTCAGCTAATATCACATCCACCCTCCCAACCCCATAAATTTTTCTTCTCACTTTTCCTCTTCTCTCAGTCTTTACATATATACCAAAAATTATCTGACCAAAGAGTACTTGACATAGGAAGAACAACGATCTTTAGGAAGTGATTACTCTAAAACTCAGGACAAAATCCCCATGTGCTATTTCAGGATCCAATCAAACACTACATTCTAGAACAAAAGCATATTTACCACAATCCTTGAAAATACTTACCTACTGAAATATGCTCAAAACCTCCATGCACACTTCACTGCTTTTTCCAGTGTATTTGTAATTAAAAAAAAAAAACAAAAAACAACAAAACTCTTACTTTTACAGACTCTAGTTCTCAAAGCAGTTAAGAAAATGTTTTTTTCAGTGGTGCATTTATCCATAGAATTAAAAATATGCAAATAAACTGGGTTCTTCTTTCCTCTGTTTCCCACTTGTTAGCAGTAAAATTGCAGCTTCCTGATGGCAATATCACTCTTTATTACTTTTTATTTAAAAATATGTTATACAAATATAATTCTTAAAACAATAACAGTAATACAGTAATTACCTAGTCCACTAGTGAGTTCCACTGTGGCATGCCTAAGTAAATTCTTGAAACTTGTTCTATTTTATACTAAAGAATGCAATCAGTTGAAATCAGGGTTTTATGCAAAATAGCTCACTGATCATAGCAGAATGTAGTCATTAAAAATAAATTAAGAGATAAAACCAAATTTATGGGAAAATAAGCAAAATGTACAGACTTTTTAACCACTCTGTCTTCCTTTCTTGGGGGGTTATGTTCAGTATGCCTCAGAAAGAAGCACATTTTTTCTTGTATGTAAGAAAGAACATTAAAGTGAAGCTCTTATGAGCAGTAAATGCATCCAGTGGGTCAAAATGGGCAAATACTTAAATTATTGTAAAACTCTATTTGGAAAGGACTATGCCTTACAATTTTGGAAATCAATGTAACATTGGCCAAGTGTATAAATCCACCATCCCAAAATGATAACTGGACTGAAATTTGACAGAAGAAGCTGGCACAACTTCTCAGATCCTCAAATGTACAGCGATGCTACCAGGAGTCTATTCAAAATATTTTCCCCCTTATTTCCCTTGTCTTTACTCTTAAAATCAATAGTTTTTTTAGCTCTGAAAAATGCAAACACTCAGCCAGCACAAGCTCACTCTACCATTTCAAATTTATACAAAATTTGTGTAGAATAACCTTGTCATAGCAGATGTCAGATTCAGAGAATCATAGAATCACCAAGGTTGGAAAAAACCTGCAAGACCATCCAGTCCAAACGTCCATTACCACCAATATTTCCCCATCAAACCACCTTGCTTAGTACCATATCTAAATGTTACTTGAACTCCTCCAGGAATGGTGACCCTACCATCTTTGTAGGCAGCCTGATCCAGTGTCTGACCAGTCTTTCAGAGAAGAAATTTTTCCAATGTCCAACCTGAACCTCCTCTGGCACAACATGAGGTCATTCCCTCTTATTCTATTGCTAGTTACCCAGGAGAAAAGGCCAACTCCCACTTTGCCACAACCTCCTTTCGGATAGTTGCAGAGACTAAAAAGGTCTCCTTTGAGCCTCCTCTCCTCCAGACTAAACAAGCCCCATTCCCTCAGTCCCTTCTCATAAGACTTGTGCTCCAGAACACAACAGCTTCACTGCGTTTTCCACCTTTCACCAATCAAATAAACCTGGTATCAAATACCAAGCCAGCAAAAGTAGCATAACATAGTCTCTAGAAAATTCAGCTAGTGACATAATGCAGTTATGTGTGATCCAGATCAAACTTACACTGCCAGAAGTTCTGTGTCCAAGTCTGAGGCCTCCAGCACAAGAATGACATGGACCTGCTGAAGTGGATCCAGAGCAAGGTGCAAGGATGGTCAGAAAGCTGAAGAACTTCTCCTATGGAGACAGACTAAGGAGTTGGGGTTGCTGAGGCCAGAGAAGAGAGGGCTCTGGGGACACTTCATAGTAATAAAAAGAGGCATGCAAGAAATCTGGGAAAGGATTATTTGTCACAGAGTGTGGTGATAGAACAAAGAGTAGCATTAGTTCAAATTGGGTAGGATTAGGTTAGATATCAGAAGGAAATTTTTCACTAGGAGAGTGGAAAGATACTAAAACAAGTTGTCCAGAGAAGCTGTGGATGCCCCATCTCTGGAGGTGTTCAAGGCCAAGTTGAATGGGGCAACTGGATCAAGTGGATAACAACTCTGTGTATGGCAGAAAGGTGTTGGAACTAGATGGTCTGTAAGGTTCCTTGCAACCCAAAATGTTCTGTGATTCTGTGATAGATTATTTGACAACATACAGATCAACCATAAGTGAACACAGTCACACGCTGCAAACAACATCAAGATCAATATGCAGAAGCTAGCATTTGCTTTGCTTTTTGTTAATTCCACTGCTTTTCTGGTGATTATTAGCTGAAATTCTATCTGGAATTCACGCAATATTTCATGGTGCATTCGGCAGTATGTCATCATAGTGCCAATGCTAATAAATAATTTTTGAAACACGTTCTTCCATTTCCTTTTTATGTCTACTTCTGAAATCACAGTAGAACTTAAATTAAAAATAAACTGAAATTCTTCCAAAGATTTCCATCTTTTTTTCTCCATATGGAACAATTTTCCCTTATGTTCTTATCTATATTTTACCAGCAGATCTCTTCACATGCAGAGATCATGCTAAAAAATTGTCCAATATGCATTTTGCTGTTTCTGCTGAAACAAACACTCAGGGAGAATGCTATTAAAATTCTCCTACTCCCTAGATAAAGAAGAGGGAGAGGAAAATCCCTTGTTTTACAGATTTGGAAACCATTTGAATTTTGAATAACAATTTAATGGACATTAGGGGGAGTAATTAGGAAAACAACAACAACAACAAAAACCCTACAACCACAATCATTTGTCATTTGTAACTATCTAGATTGCAAATATACTGTTTACTTTCCTACTCAGATTATATTTTCCACATTCAAAACATTAAAGTTCTCTGAAGGTTTCTTTTTGATCCAGATCTAACATCTTTGTTTATTTCCAAAGTCAACCATTCAATTAAGTTGATTGGGTAACTTACTAAGCTATTCTACAAAAGGAAAACAAGAACTACATTTTCAGTATTCTTATTTTATTTCTGACTCCCATATGCAAATTAGGATTGCAGATCCTGTGCATCAGAGGAGTAAAATGTTCATATAATGTAGAGAAATTTATTTGCAAATTCACTTTTGCATGCTCATTCATCTGAATTCATAACACAGGGATCATCTTTTAAAAGCATAGCCAAAAATTTGGAGTTTCAAATTTCCGTATAAACTCATGTTCTGTTATTAAATCTACTTCCAGCTCAGTAAAAAATAAAATCAAGTGGCATTTCCCACTTTTCAGTTCCCCTTCTTAAAAGGAAGCATCCCACAAAGAACCTGGAAAAGATCTTCCATTCTTCTTTGACAGCTATCAGTCAACCACAACAATTTTCATACCGCAAGAAATTCAATTAATATGTAAAATAGGATCAGAGTATTTGATCTTTCAGTACTTATCAGTAGATCTGAAACAAAATGTGACAGTCTAATGCATGGCCAGTCACGTGGTATATGAGATGGGCAGATAGGATTATTGAGAAATGACCACAGAATGCTGTTTTCTGTAATATTGATACATCACATGTGATGCCTGTGAAGCTCTAGCAATGAGGTAAGACATACGTATGTAGGTCACTTCAAAAGTAACGTCTCCTATTTATTTATTTCCATGGAAACTACAACCAATACAAAGAGCACAATAATGCTATTTGATAGAAGAAAATCTCAGCTATGGATCACTGCTTTTCAACATAGTCACCACCATGAGCTATGCATTTTCATCATCCATGAACAAGAGCCTGCGTGTTGGTCTCGAAAAATCTGCACCAGCAGAGCTGATTCCTGGCCCTGTTGCCAGTGCTGAAACAAACCACCCACCACCTCACTGTGCTTACATGCATTGTTTGTTCAGCAAGCATCCATTAGTTGGTAACAATCTAATAATTTTGCTTCCATAAAAGCCTTTGAAAATAAAAGGAGCATGAAAATTTAGAAAATATCAATTCAATTAAATTCCTAAGGTAAAAGTGAAAGACAGAAGACAGAAACACACAGCTCTTCACAGCTATTCTGTATTAAGTTGTTCTAGGAAGATTCCCTTCTGGTTCTGATGCTTGTCTAGCTCTCTGCAGTGCTGTCCTGAGGTACTCTCAGAATTAGGAGACTATTAGGAGCAAGGATCAGCTTCCTTTACCAAGTATCAGGGAACATTTTGGAGAACATAGGTACAGTTAAATCCTTTAGAGGACATAACCCAGAACCATTTTAACAGGAAGAGGGGGGTTATTTTCAGCTACTTTTAATTAATATTTGGACCTATTTATTTTGTCATATTTTTCCTCTTGATCCTCTTCTCTCATCTTTGCTTTCTTTTCATACTAGCAAGGAACGTTATTTAAAATCTTTATTTAAAGTACAGGTCTGGGAATTTTTTCCCTCTTCCTGTACAGCTATGAATAAGCATCTTAACCTCTACATTAGTTCTCACACCTGATAAAAGAAATTTACCTTTACATTTACGTACTTTGTAGAGAGTTTCTTCTGTCCTTCTGCCAATGATTCTTAACTGCTGAGAATTTTATTCCATTCATGTTTGTAAAGCATTTCAGGATGAAAGGCGCAAGAGAAAAGCAATGTATGTAATTATGTGGTGGAATAATTTAATTAAAACATCATGCAATGGTTTAGTATAAATTATACTATGATCTACATTTAGGGTACTTGTATTCCTTTTACAGAGCAAGAGACAGGCTTTTCTAGAACTTAAGTCACATGAGTATCCTAACTTTAGTTGATGCTTCTTCCTTCAATAATTGTAGAGGGACCCAGGCATTTTACCTCCTGCCTTTGTGAATGCCTTCCTTTGTTATCTAATCCCTGATATTAATGAAGTCTGTGTTTTATTTTGGCATTACTTATCAACTCCTCAGAATGAACAAGAAAAGCAAAGTGGTAAATGAAAGAGCAAAGGGTGAGTTGAGAAATACTTGTTCTTTTACTCACAGAACTCCTCTCACGTTATAAGACACAAGGATTTTTCAGTCTTATCTGTAATATCTTGGGTAGAGAAGATGAATTAAATCAAGAGCACAAACCATGTGTCTGTGGTTTAGAAGACAGCTATCTTTCCACCATCCATTCTAGTGTTTTGGCTGTGGCCCTGTTCTAAGTGCCTTGATCAGATTAAACTTATCTCAGCTGGAGGCAACTACTTCATGTACTCAGTAAAGCCTCAATTTCCAAATCAGACCCAGCCTCTGAACAGAACAAACTGTTCTAGAAATCATCCTAGATCTGAGAAGATATAGACTACTTACTACCAGTTCTCGTTTGCTGCTGAAGCATCTCCCTTTATTGCTTCCCAGTGGCTGTCTTCCATGCTTTACCCCCTGAATCATAGAATCATAGAGGTTGGAAGGCACATCCTGGAGGTCACCAAGTCCAAAGTCCCCTGCTAATGCAGGTTCCCTATAGTAGGTTGTACAGGAAACTGTCCAGGCAGATTTTGAGTATCTCCAGAGGAGACTCAACAATCTCTCTGGGCAGCTTGTTCCAGTGCTCTGTCACCCTAAAACTAAAGTTTTTTCTAATGTTCATATGGAACTTCCTGTGTTACAGTCTATGCCCATTGCCCCTTGTTCTGTCACTTGGCACCAACAAAAAGAGCCTGGCCCCATTCTCATCCCTTTAGATATCTATAAGCATTGATGAGATGCACTCAATCTTCTCCAGGTTGTGTGACCCCAGGTCTCACATCCTTTCCTCATAAGGGAGATGCTCCAGGCCCCAAGTCATATTTGTGGTCTCCCACTGAACTCTTTCCAGTAGTTCCCTGATTTTCTTAAAGTGGGGGGCCCAGAACTGAGCACAGTACTCAAGATATGGCCTCATCAGGGCAGAGTAGAGAGGGAAAGTCACCTCCCTGAACCTGCCAACCACATTCTTTTTAATGCATCTCAAGATACCACTGGCCTTGTTGGCCACAAGGGCACACTGCTAGTCCATGGTCAACCTGTTGCCTACCAGGACATCTAGGTCTTCTCAGCAGAGTTCCTTTCCAGCAGGTCAGCCCCCAACCTGTACTAACGCAAGCAGTAAGAAAGGTCTACCTTTTTTCTCCTTTCATAAAATCACAGAATTGTAGGAGTTGGAAGGAACTTCCAGAGATCATCTAGTCCAACCACCCTGCCAAAGCATCACAGTAACACAGGAAAACGTCTGGTGGGTTTTGTTTATTACTGCTTCAAAAAGCACAGCCATAGTTACGAAATAATGGGAGATTCAGGATTATACACATACCTGTTCCACATGTACAGAACAAGTTGTCTAGAGGCAAGAAAATTCATTAACACTGTATACCTTATTCATTATGATCATCTAATTTAGAAGGTCTTTTCGTGGATAAATGCATCTGAGAAACAGATGAGAGATTACGCATTTGCTAACATATTCGTGCAGATGAACCTCACACAACAAGAAAACAGGGCCAACCTGCTGAAGCTAGGTTGCAGATTACCACAGACACATTAGATCAGGAATCAGATTCCACTGATTACGACAGCATATACTGTGATTATGGTGGACACGAACATCTTTTACGCAAAGAATTTTCATATATAGAAAATGATTTCATGGTTCAGGAGCTTTTAAAATAATGCTGATTTAATTACAAAATGTTTATGATTAAACAGTAAGCATACAAATTCTTCCTCTTTGTTGTTACAAATTATTACTTTTTAAATGACAACTGTCCCTATTTCTCAACTTATCCTTAATACCAGTTATATCATGATCTGTTGGTATATAATATCCTTTTTAGCTGTATGGAGACAAACACACAGAATGCTGTATCTGTAACACTACGTATAATAATGACCTGTCTTTCCAGAAGCCTCCATTCACATGCTCTGGATCAACTTCAGTACAATTCCTGTTGTTTCTCTTACTGTAGAAATTGTATTGTTTCCTTTCCAGAAATAGCTAGAATTTTAACATTGGAGGGTGAAGAGACAAGGAAGAAACAGAAGATATCTGCGGGCAGGGAGAACAACATTTTATAAACATAGAGGAGAACAGTCTCAGAATTGACAACTGGATCTTTCAAGGATCAGTGGCATTTGCAGCTAATTCAAGGCAAAATTTTGGCTTTCTCTTCATCCAGCCATACTCAGCATCCCACAACTGAAATTGTTAATGAAATTTGCACTCACAGTTGTTTTTTTTTCTTTAAAAAAAAAAAAAAAAAAAGCAAGTATTGAATATGAATGTGGAAGAGAGGCAATTTGATGTTTGTAATTACCGAGGTAAACTCCACAACCTGCTGAATGTATGCAAACTGGACCCCGGATGGTGTATATAAATCTGACATGCAGAAAGTAAGAGCAGGTATTGAGACTTCTTTCTGGTAGAGCAAGTCATCACAGAGAATCCCTACCATGAGCAACACAGGGGCTTCATTGAAAGGTAAGACTTTTGCTATTCACTGTCTGATAACTCCTATGCTCAGGTTTTGACTGAATTAAGAAGAAGCTGAAGGAAAACAATTCTAGAAACTAAGTTTTTCCAGCCTCTCTGTTTTCCAACAGTGGTGAAGCTTGCCTCCTCCTCAAATTTTAGTGTTCAGTCCTTGGAACTAGAAGGGAGCTTGATCCTCCCTTTTTTCAGTCTTTGGTCTCCTGGATTACCTTTGAACTAAGCAGTGTCACAGAAAATTGACTTGAAGGATCTGATACACGCACACAGAAGACTGGACTCTAACTGCTCCACTACTCACAACACTGGTCAGAAGGCAATGACTTAAAGTCATCATCCACAGAGTACAGAAGCAATTGGATCATTTTGAAGTAAATGATTTCATAATCACGTTTAACTTTCTAAGCCAACAAGTCTTAAGTTTTCTTGTTCATAGAATCATTCCCCAGAACACTGTTCTAACCGGAGGAGATTATTCATGGAGGAGGAGAATATTTTACTTCAATATTGTGTAAATGGGCAGACATTTCTTGAACTGAGAGCTAGAAAGAAATCCATCATGTGATAGCATGAGAGACAGTTCTGGTGATTTATAGAGTATATTTGAACTTTGACTTGAGAGTGAATATAGTGAACCAATGCATGTAGCAGGTCAATTTTGAGAACCAAAACTCAGAGCACAAAACGGTATTCTTTGAATAATTACACCCATTTACCAAATATTTGCTTTTGAAGTTTTCTATTGTTTTTCTCTGCATATTTTGTTTTGCTGAATTGAAAACTTGACACTGTTATTATTAAAACTTTTTAGCAGATGAAGTTCTGTCTCTTAGGTAATGAGAAGGCCCTTGTATCAGTTTCAGAAGTTCAGGAGAAAAGTTGAATATTGCCTGTTTTCTCTAGTAGTAGGTAATTTAGGGTTAAATTCTAAATAGCAAAGCAGCACAAATGCTGGAAGTCTTCTGAAAGAACTCCCAGGACAATCAAAACCTTTAAAAAGTGACCTAACCGCCTTCCCACAAAATTAATTTGAATTCCAAATGTTTGCAAAGAAGGAAAGGACCTGTGGGAGGAAGAGAGAAAACCAAAGCAAAAAGAGAGAGAGAGAGAGAGAGAGAGAGAGAGAGTAATCTACTTTCTAAAGAAGTTTGTTTTTCTTTCTTTCATTTATCATTACATAATAAAGTCAAGCACAATAGATAGAGATTTTGGAATACAGTGTACTGTAACACAGGTTACCACGTCTCCTCAAACTCTGTAGAAAGTTCTGCTGTACAGGTAGGATGATGGAGGGTAGAAAGAATAATCTAAGGACAGTGCTTTCACCTTCTGTTTATTTTCAAGAGTCAGCACATCGGATACTCTGAGCCATGTGGCTGAGCAAAGCCAACTTCCCTGCATGCTGATCATTTGCCTCTGACAGCTATTTCCAAATGCTTGCTTGCATCAATATGTTCCCATTTTGGTTTGTTCCAAACCTGAACAGGTTTGTTGCTGGCGGTTCTTCTGGTGTCCAACATGCTTCTGACCAAGGAAGGAGTGACCTCCTTGCCAATCTGCTCCAGTGGATCTGCCAACTGCCAAGTTTCCCTTGGGGAGCTTTTTGATCGGGCAGTTAAACTTTCACACTACATACACTTCCTCTCTTCAGAAATGTTCAATGAATTTGTAAGTACTTTCTATTTTCCTGGGAGTGAGAACATGCAAAATCCAGTTCAGTATTTTTTGAGCACAAACATATTCATATATGAAACTTTTAAGTACGTAAACAAATATGACTGCAGCATAGACAGGGATCATAGAATCATAGAATGGCTTAGGTGAGAAGGGATCTTAAAGATCATCAGACTCTGACCCCACTGCTATGGGCAGGGCTGCCAACCACTAGATCAGGCTGCCCAAGGCCTCATCCAACCTGAGCTTGAACGCCTCCAGGTGTATTATGCTTTCATAATATAGTCCTAAAGGTGGCTTACAGTGCTGGCCATTGCTAAGATCCCCAACATTCTAGTGAAAGATACAACTTTCCTATCATTCGTTATGTATGAAACAAGTTTGTGTTTCTTTAACTATAAATACTCACCTGAAACTTCTGACCTTTACAGAATAAAAGTAGTGATAGAATCACAGAATCACAGAATCGCTCAGATTGGAAAAGACCTTCAAGATCATCGAGTGCAACCAGAACCTAACCATGCTACCCCAACTAACAACCCTCTGCTAAATCAGGTCCCTGAGCACCACATCCAAATGGTTTTTAAACATATCCAGGGATGGTGACTCAACCACCTCCTTGGGCAGCCTATTCCAGTGCTTCACAACCCTTTCTGTAAAGCAGTTTTTCCTGATACCCAACCTAAGCCTCCTCTGGGGCAACTTGTGGCCAAAAGCAATGGAACAACAATAGGTTAGTATAGTGTTTGAATTGCAGCTCTTATTTATATCAAAAATACCTCTCCTTTATGATCTGCAGGATGAACGCTATGCTCAGGGTCGGGGTTTCATTGCAAAAGCTGTTAATGGCTGCCACACTTCCTCCTTAACCACTCCTGAAGATAAGGAGCAAGCACAGCAGATTCATGTAAGTCCTACATCTAATGCCAATGACTATGAGATGAAGTGTGGGGAAAAAAAAGAGGGAGAAAAAAGACTAGAGAGGGGGCAGGCAGAGACAGAGGGAAGTCAGATTTTTTAGAATGAAATAAAGCCAGAAAGAGGAAACCTCCAAAAAGCCAAGACATCTGCAGATGTTAAGTTTCAGACTGTACAGAATATACAAGACTAGTGACTCATTTTTCTGTATGTTGCTTTCAGACATTGCATCTTACTTCCAATTACAACCTAACCTCATGGAGCAAAGCCAGTTATTGTGCTTCTACAGTATTCAGAATGCTACAAGCTCTGAACATTATTTTAAAACATTTTATATACAAGTGTAACAAACATAAAAATACATTGGCGATATAGTGAATATTGTATGTAGGCAAAGGAAAATGGTTTACTGGAACTGAAGACACTGACGTTACCTAGAAAATGCTAAATACATATTTTTGCAGTTAACAGAAGGCAAAAATGGTCACATCATCATTCAAAGGCAGAGACCTTAGTGTAAAATACTGCAAACTACTTGCAAAGAGAAACCTGTACGTACATCAATTAAATAATGACAGACTTAAAAATGAAGATAGTCTTGTTCAGCCTATGATCACAGATAAAATTTGAAAATACCCTGGAGAAAAAAAAAAAAAAAGTAAGCACAGGTGTATGAATGTGAATGTATCAGGGGGAAATTTTTATCAGTTTCACAGCAGTAATAGCCTTGCAGTGCCAGTATAACCATCTGGGTATATAAAAAGTCTGGTTGTATTCAGATGCAGAGTATCCAGCAAAGAAAAAATGGTTGAACATTACCATAACCATAAGCTTTATGAATTTTCATTTGCCCACAAGGAAGAACAATTTTCAAAATCAGAGAGCTATTGCTAGAAGCACCGTTGTTCAAAGGGGAAGGCAGATGAGTTATGCAGAAGTAATAAAAGCTATTTAGTGGTTAACAATAATTTCCATTTTCCATTCCATACTAAAATAAATGAAAATTGTTGGATTATAAATTGTTCATTAAAATCAGATAAAATTTTTCACTTTTTTTTTCCAGGGTTTTTTTTTTGTTTTGCTTTGTTTTTTTTGGCAGAGACATGAAATATAGTTCTGCCTACTAGTTTGTAAAGTGGAGAGGGTTTATAGATATTTTCCATACAATTACTGTAACTGTACTAATATTGCACACAATAACAACAGCGACATATATCAAAAATTGCACTGAGATATCTAAGATAGGGCTGCAGGGAGCAGTCAATGGAGTAAATTCCCAAATTTCTGCATTTGAGGACATTGCTTTAATTGTCTCCTAATGCTGCCAGCATATAGCCTTCCTATTTTAACTACCTTTTCTTAACATGGATGACCAGCATGAAGAGCTACTGAATTTGATACTGGGAGTGCTGCGCTCCTGGAATGATCCCCTGATCCATCTGGCCTCTGAAGTGCAAAGAATCAAAGAAGCTCCAGATACCATCCTCTGGAAGGCTGTAGAGATTGAGGAGCAAAACAAGAGGCTTCTAGAAGGAATGGAGAAAATAGTTGGGCGGGTAAGTGTTAGGTCCTTACAGTCCTTCCAGCCTATTGGTGTAAAGAAGCCATGTGCAGTGACTGGATCTCTCTACTTGGAAGAGGAAAGAGAACAGTACACAAGAAGGGGGGGCGGAGGGGGAGGGGGAAAGGGAGATAAGATAGCTGAAAAGTTCTCAGATTCAGCTATAACTTTTTCTGCCCTCTTGTGATTTCTAAAAAGAGAACATGATGTGATTGTACAGCATAACACAACATAACTCTCAGTCCTGCTGCAAGAGGAGGTGTGATCATCAGAACTGGAAACCTTCATTCCATCTGTGGGCATTTTTGATTTTCAAATTTGTGAAGCATGTGTCTGTGTTTTTTCACATAGTGAAAAACATCCACATCCACACAGTGATTTTTCACATCCACACATAGTGATGGGTGTTTATAAGCTTATTTCTATTTGTCTGTATACATGTAGGTATTGTGTATAGCTTTTGGAAATGGACAGTATGTTTAGGACTGTTCTGGAAGTCTGGCCTATGGTGGTGGTAAATAACAAAGTCCTACCAGTCTGGTTCAGTCTCCAGTTCCACCACACTGGTTCTTTGGAACTATGAGTCTGACTTGGTTCCCCCTACGCTTGGAGACTTAGAAAACAAGCCTGTTATTTGACAAAAGCCAAAGTCGAATACTCCTTGTTATCAGCAATTGATCAAAAAGCTTTCTTGAATAAAATTAACTCTGACCTGTTTATTTTTAAAGAGGCCCTCAGCAGTCCCTATACATCATTCTGTCAGTGAGCTATATGTTAATAGGAAGTTCTCAGTTCACCAGCTTTTGCTTTAGAGCAACTGAATAGCAATAAGAGCACCACCATCCCTGTATCTACCATCTTCTGCTGGGGTACACATCATTTCTCTCTTTTATTTTGGTGTCTATTTTACTCAGAAACCTTCTCCCATTCAGGCCACAAATGCATTTATCAGTGTAATCAAGTACATCTCTATCCCATATCCAGGTGTAAAAAGGTGGGAATCCAAGACAACAGCAGAAGACAAGCGCTGCTACAGTTATACTGTCACCACCTTCTCATTCACAATATTTACTGAAGAAGGAGGTAGAAGACAAGATTGGAAAATTCATTAGTGTCAAACATGTTTTTGAGTGATTGCAGACCTATTTTTCTTTTTTATTTCTTTTTTTTTTTTTTTCCATTTGCTTAAACTAAGTGAAAGAAGTTTCACAGATATTCTGCTGTATGCATTCACAAAACATAGCTTGTGAAAAATAAGATTCACCAGTACCACTAAGCACAGATTTCCTTCCTCCTATGAAGGGTAGATTTCTGTGATGTGAGAAAATGAATTATTGCCTCTTTCAAAAGAGAAGACTTAAACCAATCTTCACCTTGGATTCTAGCTCGTTACGCAATTTCCTACATGTAGCTTTCTAGCATTAGAGGTCACTGTATCAGTCACAGCTTTTATTGTCTTTCTGTTTTTTCTTTAGTGGTATACAAAAATGAGAGATTTGCCTGGTAGCACGTTCTACAAGGCTGCATGTATCTGAGAGACCACCTAAGAGACGCACTGAGGCAAAGCTGGAGACACAAAGAAGTTCTAAGAACAAGTGCTTACAATGACTTTAAGGTGGAGGAAGCCAAAAAGAGATGCCACTGATGAATCCAGGCACAAAGGAAGGTTTGATTTATCTGCAAAGTCTAATTCCATTAGACATTGCTAACAAACTAGATCTAAGAAAACTGACAGCTAAGCTTACAAATTTTAAGGAAATAAACTGAAATATCTGGTGGAAATTCAATCAAAATCTGCTTGAGGATATATGGAACACTATACAGAACAAAGGGAGCCATAACAGGAAACACTTTACAAGCTGCACACTATTAACTAGCGTTCCTCAAGGCCAATATTTCTTAATTCTCTGTTCTACACCCAGTCAGATTGATTATCATCTCTTACAGTACGATTATGTCTCTCTAGATGCATTCTGGCGATGCTGGAAATGAAGTTTTCTCTCAGTGGGACGGCCTTCCATCCCTGCAACTCGCTGATGAGGACTCCAGACTCTTTGCTTTTTACAACCTGCTGCATTGCCTCCGCAGAGATTCCCACAAAATCGACAACTATCTTAAAGTTTTGAAGTGCCGCCTAATCCATGATAACAATTGCTGAGTACCTCTGGGCTGCATCACTCACTGCAACCATTCCTCATGGTGTTCTTGTTGCTTTGCCACTTTTCACTGCGAACTTTATGGAGAGCCACGTTGTATGGCACCAGGATCATCAGTAACTTTCAGGCATGCTTGTGTGAATTCTGGCTGCAACTATTAGTGCCGTTTATCTTTGTGTTTAAAATGCTGTAAGTCACTTGTATAACAAGAATAAACTTCTCTGCCTAATTTCCTCACTTAGTAGCATTTCACTGATAAGTAGATGATGTAGATACAAATAAAAATATTATTAAATTCAAAATCACATAAAATCAAGTAGTATCTGTGAATAAAAAAATAGCTGGGATGGCTTACACCTCTAGCAAAACCTTTTCCTTTTGGATCTCGTCTCCAACTACTGATAAATGACAGGATATCTTGCTTTTATTTCTTTCTGCATGACTTTAAAAACAGGGAAAAAAAGAGATAGGACATCAAAGCAAAATATTCACCTATCACACTAAATTACCCTAGACTGAAAGTATGGGCTGAAATGCAAGATATGCTGATACATGTTTTCAATCAGGTACAAAAACTGCCTTGAGTAGGGGACAGAAACGTAAGAAAGCCTGGCTAACAGAGCCACTGATTCCATATGCAGTGTACAGAGCATGAAGACACATCTGGAATTTTAAGAGCAGATCCATATTTCTCTATTGACTGTCTGGGGAAAAAAGCATTTCCAAAGGAAATCTCATTACTTTAAGTGACTACCTGAGGGCAAAAGGAACCAATAGGTTTCAACTAGTAGGTCCCAGTAGGAAGTGCAAGGCATCCAGTCAGGATCTTATCCACCTACTCTCCACATTCCTCACAAGTGATGTGGTGGTTGCAGATGCCCAGAAAACTTTCTAGCTATAAACAGGCATTAGCTGAGCTAAACTGTCTGCTGTCCTGAATCCAAAGCATCTCCATTCATTTTGTACTTAGTCACACCCAGTTTTCAAAGTTTGCCTTTTGAAACACAAGTAAAGCATCATAAAATAACAAAATTAGCACAGCCCTAGTAGTTATTTACCTCTATATAAATGTCCATATACACAAAATGCACGCAGTAATAAATAGGCACTATGTAAATAATGTGTAAGAGATCAGATAATACAAACAGCTGAAAAGGTTTGATTTCAACCATCTTCAAAAGGGATAAAATGATGCTTGCAATTATAATCATATATATGCATACACATATGTTTATTATAGTCTTTTAATCTGTTCAAGTTTTCAATTACTGATTTCTTCAGACTTTATCTGGGTAAGTGCAAACCAAGCCCATTTTTAATGTAGGCAAAACCATTTGCACAGCAAATTCCTTGTTAGACAGTCACAACAGACAACTTTCATAAATTCCAAAATACACAAAATTTGTGGCACACACAACAGCAGTTTAACAACGCACAGCTGTACATCAACACAATCATGGAAGCAAATGGTAAAATTTGCCAAGCAAAATGCGAGTGCCCAGACTGGAATTTAATGTGATAATAATATTCAATTTTCTTTTAAAATGCCAGTTGTTAAAAAAAAAAAGAAGAAGAAGAAGAAAAGAAGGGGAAAAAAAAGCATTTTAAAGGGACAAAAAAAAGAAGGAAAAACTCCTTTATAATTATCACAAGTGCTTAGAATTACAGTGTGAGTTCTTGTTCAAAAGAAAACATGAATAATGGGACAGCTCTGTATTGAGCTGGAGAAATGATTATGTCTCACTGAGTAAACTCCTACCTCAAAATCTCTTTGCAATTCAAAAGCAACTTGATTAATAGGGCAGACATTCATAATTTTACACTTATATGACTAGATCTAAAACAATTACTTTCATCAACTGCCTAAAAATTACAGTGCTAAAACAATTGTTTAAAACTTGCATGCACTGGTTTTATTCAAGCTTGTTCTGGTACAAATATGTGTTTTTAATTTCATAAAGAAGGATAGAAAAGAATGGCAAAAAAAAAGATTCTGAAGATCTGAAAAGCAAGCGTTTAGCTAAAGAGGTATTTAAAGCTGATTCGGTTAATATTCTGAGTCATCCCAGCTGTCAAAGAGACAGAAAGCTGCTGAACCCCACGAGCACATTGAAAGCTACCCCCTTCATTGTCAAGTGGCACAGACAATGCCTCCAGAATGCAGTTGCTGCTCTGAATGTTCAGACCACAATACAGGCAATTGGCAATTCTCCTTTTTTCAGAAGCTAGTAAAGACAGTGCATTCTTATCTCACTGATACTTTGTTGATTCACACGCGTTTGTACGACCTGAGCAACCATTGTCTTTCATCCAATAAAAACAGTTACGTAGCCAATCTCTTATTTTATACAGCAGTGAATTCACGAGCGTGTTATTTCAAAGTGAAAGAAACTGTGACCAATTAGTCAGTTTTATTCCAAATGTGTTATATTCTAGATATGCCAGGATTTCAGCATTCAAAACATCTAGCTTTCTGATTATTTATTCAATACCCAGACAGGTGATATTTAAATATCTGCTGCTTTATTTACTCCTGTCCATTTAAGATGGCTTAGCGACAGGAGTAAAGGCAAGGAAAGGTCCACATGGCTGAAATACAGGCTCAATTCTGGTTCCTTTAAAAATGATATTCGAGCTTCCACAGATGGCACTAAATTTTAGATAAGACCTCATGACATGAAATCTAAATGGTATGAAGGTCAAAGTAATTTATCACTTGGGGAATTTATCACTGAACACAACAGAGCAATAGGGATATGCAGAATGAAAATCTAACATATATTCATGACTTGTATCCAGAGTCCAGGATTACAGCCAACCTTTGGATCAAACAAAGAATTTTACGGTTGATCTTAAAGCCAGTAAGAGAAGATTAAACTGACGGTATTTGGCATTTGGAATCAGGTGTTGAACTAGTAATGTGAAAATCTTTTTAGTGCTTTTTTTTTCTTCTTTTTCTTAAGGTCCTAGAGAAAGCTTGCAGTTGTTGAACTCCTATTAGGAGAAAAAAAAAAAAAAAAAGAGACTTGGCAACTCACCTGTACAATACAGTTTACTTGCACAATATTATTTCAAAGGCAATCCGCAATGCTAGCAACAAGGGATAAACAAAACCACACACACCACCTACGTTTAATTTCTGAACAACAGGAATTCTCCAAGGGCTACGTTTTTAAACTGATTATGCTTATTATAAATTAAAAGTATATGAGCTACAAATTAAGTCAGAGATTTTAACGCAGTAATCATGCTTATGTATATATCCATACAGTATAGAAATGAAAATACTGCAGTCATACATGGGAATAACACCGCAGACACACATTTCCACTGAAATTATTGGATTTACTGACCTATGAAGCTACTCACACATGCCTGTTTGCATCTTGAGTTCTTAATGACCTGTGGCTGCAAATTATGTCAGGAAATCCTGAAGACTTAAACTGCCCTTCAAAATTCAATTCAATTGAAATTTAATACTGACTATCAATAGGTTTATACTAAGCAATAAAATGAGATTTTAAACTAGTTTTAAATATAGCAATACCTTTTTGAAGTTTCCTATGCTGCTCCATCTTTCAGCAGTCTTTAGCAAGTTAAGTTTAAATAAACATCAATGTCTGAAAACACCAGGAACATCAACCATGGAGTTTTACCTTTTTTTTTTCCTCCCCAGAGAACGCAGTGAAGCATAAATACACATAAATGTTCATCAAGAAAACTGATGTTCCTACTTACTCTATTTATATTTCTATTTACAAATGACAATGACTATCAGCTAACATTACAACAACATCCACCATCCCTGGAATTGTACAGCTATAATTAGAGACATTACTCTGTACTTGAGCATTAAAAAAATGTATATTTTCCGGCAGTAATTTTTCTTTTCATTTATTAGAATAGGAGGAGGAGATGAAAGCAGCTGGGTAATGGTGCTTAATGTTCACTTCACTATATCTTTTCTTACTTATTTTTTTCACCACAACTGGAAGCGGTAAAAATTGTCCTGATTTCTGGTGAAAAAATGCTCAGAGCCTTCTCCCACTTTCTTAGAAATTTTGTTATTTTTTAAGGACTCAAGGACAGATTCTGTGGAATGTCAAGAAAATATAATGCCATTAAAGGATAGTGGAGAGACCACCTTTAAATCAGTAATTTTTTCATGCACTGGAAAAAAATCAAACCTTGTCACTTGCTTTGTCACTAATTCTTTTTATACTATAACATTTAGCATTTAAATCATTTGAGAAGCACTACAATCTCATGCTAACACTCTGCCTTTGTGGGAAAAATAAATTGTGATAGTATACTGCATTCTAATTCACATGTCCAAAAAAGAACAAAAAAGAACACAAGGTATCTCTCTTCCCCTTCCCCTTCCCCTTCCCCTTCCCCTTCCCCTTCCCCTTCCCCTTCCCCTTCTCCTTCCCCTTCCCTTTCTCCTCTTCCCTTTCCCCCTCTCCTTTCCTTTTCCCTTTCCCTTCCTTTCTCTTTACTACCCCATTCCCTCTTAGCTCTTCCTCACTCCCCCCTCTCCCTTTCGCCTTTTCCCTCCCCTCCCCTCCCCTCCCCTCCCCTCCCCTCCCCTCCCCTCCCCTCCCCTCCCCTCCCCTCCCCTCCCCTCCCCTCCCCTCCCCTCCCCTTCCCCTTCCCCTTCCCCTTCCCCCTCCCCTCCCCTCCCCTCCCCTCCCCTCCCCTCCCCTCCCCTTCCCTTCCCTTCCCTTCCCTTCCCTTCCCCTTCCCCTTCCCCTTCCCCTTCCCCTTCCCCTTCCCCTTCCCCTTCCCCTTCCCCTTCCCCTTCCCCTTCCCCTTCCCCTTCCCCTTCCCCTTCCCCTTCCCCTTCCTCTTCCTCTTCCTTTCCCTTCCTTTCCTCTCATTTCCCCTCTCTTCCCCATTCCCTACCTTTCCTCCTTCTACTCCCCAGAGTTCTTTTCTTGTTTGTTACGGTTATATATCTCAGTATTGGCCAATACATACCTTTCTATATTTCTTCACCAATGCAGAGCAT
Source organism: Tetrao urogallus (assembly GCF_951394365.1). Lineage (NCBI taxonomy): Eukaryota > Metazoa > Chordata > Aves > Galliformes > Phasianidae > Tetrao > Tetrao urogallus. The sequence continues at coordinate 87,887,057 of NC_136815.1, read as the reverse complement.
GAATGGTAACAAACTAAGTGAAAGGAGGATATAGAAACTTTCATGGTCACAGAAACACTTGGTCATTGGCTCAAGAATGGACTTACAGAGATGAATGTTCATTTCTTATCAACCGACACTGACCCTCACTAAAAGTCCTGAGGAAGTGTCTTGGACCTTTACAGGAAACTCGTATATTTCACAACCATTTCAAAAATGATGGCAGAGACACTAGACAAAACTCGTTCAAGTTCACTGCAAATATGTATCCCTATTTTATCCAGACAGCTATCAAAAAGTGCTTCAACAAGCATAACAACGAATTGCATTTACCAACAAGATTTTATAGAAGCAGTACCTCAAAAATTCACTTTTCCTGTCAAATATCAGCACACTAATTATGGGAACACTTTTCGTCTTTTAATAAATTACAGGCTTCATTACACTGAAGAGTACAGATCAATTATTAAATCACAAGTGACAATGTGAGTCATCAGAAATGCAAAGAGCTCTCACTCTAACATGTCAAAGAAACTATGAAGCTCATATCATTTGTATCAGACACCACATGTTGCAAAGGAGCTTGCAGAATACAAAATACATCACATACATGTACATTCAATTATTAGGAATTAGTTTGTGTGCTAAATGAGTAACTGTAAATATATTCTTATTCACTGATGGATTTTTTTTCTCCCACTATCAAGCTGACTACCTCCCTGCAGAATTCAGTGTTAAATGTATCAGGAGTTAGTGAAGCTTATTGCATTTTTACAGTATTATCAGAATACATAGACCCACAGTCATCAACCAGGCCACCGTCACAGTACCCTAACATGGCACAATAAAAAGTGCCTCTGCAACAAGGTCCCACTCTGTTTACTTATAATTCAAGTAAGTAAGAAACAGGAGTATAAAAAGAGTGGAATATAATACAGTTTTTCTGTCTTACCTTTCACTCTTTTGCTAAGGTAGCAATAATTCCTGTCATATATTGATATACTTTATTGCACTATCTTTGCTGACTTCAAGTTTGAAAGTACTTTAAATGGTTTTCAGGATTGGACCAATATTCATACATTAGAATAGGCTCTTTCTTTAGTTAGAAAATTGAAATAACAATAATCTTTCCAAGGAGCCATTCCTGGGAGATTTCCAGCCTGATGTCACAGACAACCATAGTTCATACAGCTCAAAAAAGTCTTCAAGCCTTTGGAAGCCTAACTAAAACCTCAGAACCATCTGGATGTTCCAATATCCTGTAACTACAGCACATGTACTAAAACTTAATAAGACAAAAAGTACTTGAATTTATTTGACGTGCATAGGATCTTCTTGAGACCCATGCAATACAGATCACAGATATTAATGTCAAAGGTAATGCAATAAACAGCTCAACAGTTCTTTAAAGTGGCTTTTATGCTACTCACAAGGAATTTCTTCTTCTGTGTCCCTCTTGCACTAAAGTAAGAAAATAAAAAAGGCTCTTTTCTTTATCATCTTCACTGTATTAGAAAATTGTCTCTCAAGGGCCACATGAAGGAAGAGAGTGCAATGTATAGCCTGAGTTTATTAAGAGATTAGATTCCGATAGATGTCACCATGAAAAAAATGTAAAGTAAAAGCATCACAAACGGTTTGCAAAGACTTTAGGATATCCATTTATTTTTATTTTCACTTGCGATTCCATCTAAGAAAGTAGGACTTATGTGAATATATGACACACATAGGCTCATATAATAGCAAATCTTGAAGCTTTTTTAATACAGTGGTGGATAGCAGCATTGTTCAGCAAAGATATTTTCTGTCCCCTAGACAACCCTGCAGCATACAAATCATTACTTACAAAAAAAAAAAAAAAAAAAAAAAAAAAAAAAGAAAAGAAAAGAAAAGAAAAAACAAAACAGAGTTTCTCGGCTACTCTAAGAGGCTAAAGGTATTTGTGTAATTATTTATACCATGCACATCACCTTGGTATCAAAGCATTACATATCTGGTATTGCCTCTATCAAAGGGACTAAGAGTGCTGCTTCAGCCTAAATTAAGGGTAATGTTATATAGCTAATGTCACAGCATAAATCCAACTGGGGACAAAAGAGCGGAGCAAAGCTGTAGATTGATGGATCTATACTCTTGAACACACACAACACAGAGAGATGGCGAAGAAACACCATGTGCTCTCCTGAGCACTCAGCATGCAATGAAAGATGCTTTTGATGGAGTTTTAGCCTTAAACCACATCAGCAAGACTTTTTCTTTTTTACATTTAAGTGTAGCCATGGCAAACAGGATGTGAACTCAGCCTTCAACATCATAGACATATCGAAGAAAGAGGCAGCACTCAAAAGCTTCTTTGAATGAGGCAAATCATTTTATAGTTAGTTCATCTATATTAATATAATCAGTTAGCTGAGACTCATTTCTTTTTCTATAAACTACAAAGTGCATCACATTTCAACTGTACAAACGTATATACATTTGTGTAAGAAATATGCAAGAGATTTGTGTATATATCTTTTCTAAACCTACTTACAAGCAGGTAATATTCCCCAAAAGATCATAAACCTTGGAATATACCTGAACAAATGCCTTTTTTTTACATTTCCTATTTCTTTGCAGATATAAAACAAACAAAATCAAACAAACAACATCTGCTGTTAAAAAATAAATGGGGATGGGGAAAGCATTCTTCAAAATATGCTCTTTTTCTTAACATGCAATGATTCTGTAGTAGGAAATTTGTCATGAAAGTTCTCATTTAGCAAAGAAAAGTTTCTTTCATTTGGTTTCAGCATTTCTCTCCTCACAAATACAGTGACATTCTAAATGAAGTAATGCCTAATGATTTCTCCCTAAACATATGAATTATGCATTCATAACTTTCAGAAAGAAAATCAGTGTTTTCATTAAAATTTCTGTTTTGCTGGTTAAAAACTGTCATCTCACCATACTTTCTCCAACAATAAAATTTTCCTTGGGCAGGTATCTACATCATCTCAACATTTTAGCAACAGTTAAGGAACACTTGTCAGTGGAAAAAGGACTAAAAAGGTAATCAAATAGAAAACAATAAGGCTATGCACTATGCAAAAACTTTTGAGACATGCAATGCTGTACAAAGTATATCAGTTCACAGTTCAAGATGAAAACTTAAATAAATAGCAACTGAACAAGTAGTTTGATGTACATAAGAGGGTTCTTTGTGCTTTTTTGGGGGGGAAATGAAAAAAGAAACTTCTTTTTTTTTGAGCCTGAGACAGCCAGTCAAGTAACACAGACTTTCAAGTAACGTCTAACCAGGATGCCTGACCCAGTAACACTGCATGAAAATAAAAAAAAAATTAGACTTTCCCAAACCAACTCCCTGGGGCCAACACCTAGAAAGCAAAAATACACAAGGATTACATCAAAAGGAACTGACCTATTTTTTTTTCCCTTCTACACAAGCTTCAGAAATTAGCAAAACACTTCCCTATACAAAATTAGTAATCAGCAGCTGCAAGTCATCAAGATTTCTCCAGTGAGTCCCCCTCAAATGGCTTATTCTTTGAAGGGAAATCCAATTTCAATCACACGTTAAACATTTCCCGGTGACCCCACAGGGCATTTTCGAAGAGCTTCCCCTGCTATCATCACAAGAGGCGCGGACTTCAAAATCCTGATGGAATTGAACCCAAATTCTGAATCGCTTCTTCAAGCGGTTGTCTTTATACGACAAAGGATTTACGTTGTTTTACCACATCTCTGTGGCTGGGAGGCTGCTGTGCCTCATCAACAGTGCTCACATTCCCTCCAGCAGCCACCCATGCACCCTGCTACCTCAGTGCAAATGTTTGAGCAGGCATGAGCAAGCATGAGGCAAGAGCTCAGATTGTCTTGGAGGGCAGTGTGTGGCTTGCTGTTGATTGCTAGGCAACCCAGGCCTGCTGCTGACCCCAGTGCCTTCACCACAGTTGGGGCTTTTGAGGGAGAAAGGACCTTTCAGCAGACTGTGCAGAGCCCTGTTAATGTAAAGCCCTGTTTCTGCAAATAAAGGGCAATAGCAGGGTCGCCCTGTGTTCAGTGCACTCAGTGGATAGCTAGGTGGCTTTATTTATTTACTTATTTGGTTTTATTTTAATGGAGCTGACAAAATCTGGCAACAATGCGCTGTGTAAAAAGTGACATTTTGACTCTAAGGGAGGAATTATTTGCGATTTGTTTTGAACAGAAGCTTAGTTCATGTCAGATGTGAACCTCCAGACAATCATTAGTTTAAACTGCCTGCTATGTGTTTAAAAATTTCAGTCAATTTATAACTGATCTGAATTGCAAATGGGATGGTAATAAGCCATTAGGGAACAACATATCTCTTTTTCACACTCGCAGCCCTCTGCTTTGAGGGGCTTCAACTGCTCTGAAATATGAAAATACCCTTTTAGTCATGTGCAGTATCAACAAACAGGGCTACTTTCGAGATGCAGAAATGGAATTTCTTGGAAAATCACCCAGAGAAGACTGGCAGCTGACACAGGAGCAAAGCAACACGGAGCCCAAGCTGTGAATAGCAGGCAGTGGTCAGCTGTCTGAAGAACAAGTAGCTTGATTTGCTGGTGGCACTGTAATGCCTGGTATCTGACAAGCACTTGGTTGCTGACTAAGGGATCTGAGCCATTTCTTATCCTCTATGAAAAACCACATTTGTGAGTGAACATAGGCTTTGCATTACCAAAATATTTCTGCTTAGTTACTCGCACTTCCTCAGTACTGATTCTCCTGAGCTCAAAGGAGTAAAAAGGTAAAATTTTTTGTCATTCTCGTTCAAAATGGGGATCTACAGTAGGTATCCTTAAAAGGCCTGCACAACTAAACATAGAGCAAGTGTAAGATAGATGATAGCATTAAGCATCGTGGCTCTTGTCTTGAATATCTCTTCCCTTTGATCATTATCATAATTTATATCATCATAAATCACCTACTGATTTATCATGCTTCATAGTTGAAAAAATTATCTTTACGTATCCTTCTTGTTACTTTATATTTCTATAGCCACTGTTAAGTACCTGCCACTAATTGTTGAGGTTGTTTCTTGTTTTTTTTTCCACAGACTAATAAAATTAAATTCCCTTATCAAATTATTTCATTGTTTCTCAAATCTGCAGCTGAGCCAACTATATGACTGACTGTGCTAGATGACAAGCCATGTAATCTCTACATTCAAATAGATTCTCTCCTTCCTCCTATGAAGGAGGGAGAAATTCAGACTTCTGATGTGCATCTGTGTAAGTGAGCACTGGGGACCACAGCACTGGTATAAAAAGTGGTGCTATTGATACTCCCACATCACTGGATACTTTTGCAACCCTAGAGGTGAGTTAATGGGGTTCTGGAACACCTTCCTCCCTGAAGCTGTATGTATAATACAGCTCCTGGAGGTTTTGTTTCTAAACAATCTCCTTGTTGAGGGGAGATTAGCCCAGAGATGCCTACAACAGCCTGCATAACTGTAACCACTCTGCAGTATTCCCCATGGGAGGTCCAGCAGAACAAAATTCTGTTGTGTTAGCACACATGCTGGGCTGGATTTCTGCAGAACGTTCCTTCCTTCATGAGAGAGCATTAAAATGGATATTCCATCAATTCTTTCACAGCGCATCCACTTAATCCCCTCTGCTTTTCAGAGATAGCACCATAGCTGATAGCAGGTGAACGTAAGAATTACACCATATCTCAGGTTTTCTAGGGAGTTTACAACAGCTCCTGTACATCTGGCAATATGCTAGAAAGAGGATTGCTTGCTCAGTACTATTATTGACCTGCTGTGCAGCAGAAAGGAAACTGGCAAGGTCAAATAGGTCAAAGGTAGAATGTTGAGGCAGAAACTTGCCTTGCTTAAGGAGGGTAGAAATAACAAGGACAAAGCAACTCAGGTAAAACCATGGGATTTGATGACTGTTACAGGAACTTGATTAACTACTAGGACTGAAAAAAACATCCTCTATCTGTATCTCTGCCTCAAACAGCACACATCTAAAACAACTATAACAAAGACTGATTCTACTGAGACCAGCTTTCATCAAACTCCAAACTTTGGTGTACATATGCATATAAAAATGTAAAATCATATATGATTTCATTTTAACACTAGCGAGAATTTCTGTTGTATAAATATTAAAACCAAAGGGAAAACATATTTTCAATATTCAAATTTTCATATTAAAAGTCTGTAGTAATATGAATAAGCCCCAGACAGGAAAAATCTGAGTTTTTGTTTTGTATTACTTCAAGAACAGATGCACATAAAACTACTCAAGCATAGAAACTTCACAGATAATTCTCAACCACCAAAAGTAAAGAATTCCAAATTCCCAATTTCCTGAGAGCACAACAGACCATTCATCTCCGTCAAATCCCCATGAAGTAAATTAATCCTTTCCAATTATCCTTGCAATGCATATTTGGGATAACAGTTCTCTACTTTGAAATGCACATGACATGTGGAGCTTCCACTCATTTTAGTGAGATAAAAAGCACATTTCCAATTTGAGTCTTTGAAAAAGTCTGATGTTCAGTATTTATTATAACACAGAGATTAAGGACAGTCCTACTGAACACTAATATTTAAAGACATATTCCTTTCAGAAGTGATATTACAGCACAGGACAATTAACACAGTCCCAGAAGTACATACTTCAAGCAAAAAATATTTCCTGTGACAAATACAGAATTTAAAAAGGTATTATGTGTTCGTTCAGATGGAAATACAGTAATACTACCAATTCAGTAGTTACATACTTTCAAATCTAAACTCCAGCTATTTACAACTTCCCCAGCAACTGCAAAACACTAAGAATCTGCATTCAAAGTTGCCCTGGTCGAGCTTGTAATCTTTTGAGGAATGTGGGCCTGGCAAAGAGTGGTGTCAGGACCCCGAATTTCGGAAGAGTGAACTTTAAGCTGTTCAAGGTACTGTTGGCCAACATCCCTTGGGATGCTGTCCTTAAAGACAAAGATGTTGAGGAGAGCTGGTTACTCTTCAAGTGTGCTTTCTGGGAGCAAAAGAGCTCTCCATGCCTCTGAATAAGAAAGCGGGCAGAGGAGGCAGGGAACCAGTATGGCTCGGCAAGGATCTGCTGGGCATACTGAGGGCAAAGAAAGGTGCACACAAGCTCTGGAAACAAGGCCGTGTCACCTGGGAAGAATACAGGGATGCTGTCCGGACTCGCAGACATGGGATAAGGAAAGCCAAGTCACAGGCAGAACTGAACTTGATGAGGGATGTGAAAAACAATAGGAAGACTTTGTACAAGTACATTGGCCAGAAGAGACAGGCCAAAGCAAGTGTACCTCCTTTGGTAAATGTAAAAGGAGAATGGTTGAAGAGAAGGCTGAAGAATTGAATGCATTCTTTGCCTCAGTCTTCACTGACAGCCAGGATTCTAATATTTCTCACATCCCTGAGCCCTGCATTCCTAAACCTCTAAGTGGGGACCGGGACAGTAAATCCCCCCCCCCCCCCCCACACACACACTGTAAGGGCAGAGCAAGACTGCCTCATGAGACTGAATGTGTACAAGTCTATGGGGCTGGATGGCATGCATCTCAGGGTTCTGAAGGAGCTGGCTGAGGTGGTTGCTGAGCCGCTCTCCATCATATTTGAAAAGTTGTGGCTGTCAGGTGAGGTCCCGGATGTCTGGAGGAAGCGTCACATCACTGCCATGAATAAGAAAGGGAGCAAGGAGGACCTGGGGAACTACAGGCCACCCTGTAGTCTCACCTCTGTGTCTGGGAAGATCGTGGAACAGATCCTCCTGGACGACATGCTTGATCACATGAGGAATGAGCGTGTGATCCGAGACAGCCAGCATGGCTTCACCAGGGGAAGGTCATGCTTGACCAATCTGGTGGCCTTCTGTGATGGAGTGACAGCATTGGTGGACAAAGGAAAAGTGACCGATGTCATTTACCTGGACTTCAGCAAGGCCTTTGATATGGTCCCCCACCACATCCTTATCTCCAAATTGGAGGGATGTGGATTTGATGGGTGGACCACTCGATGGATAAGAAATTGGTTGGAAGGCCGCAGACAGAGGGTGGTCACCAATGGCTCTATGTCCAGGTGGAGGCTGGTAATGAGCAGCATCCCCCAGGGGTCTGTCTTGGGACCAGTGCTCTTTAACATTGATGGGGTAATTGAGTGCACCCTCAGCAAGTTTGGTGATGACACCAAGCTGAGTGGTGTGGTTGAAATCATGGAAGGAAGGGATGCCATTCAGAGGGACATCAACAGACTTGAAAGGTGGGCCTGGGTGAACCTAATGAGGTTCAACATGGCAAAGTGCAGAGTTTTGCACTTGGGCCGGAGGAATTCCAGGCATTTATACAGACTGGGAGGAGCAGTCCTTGAGAGCAGCCCTGCTGAGAAGGACCTGGGGGTCCTGATGGATGAAAAGCTTAACATGAGCCAGGAGTGTGCCTTTGCAGCTTGGAAAGCAAATGGTATTCTGGCTCCATCAGAAGAGGGGTGGCCAGCAGGGACAGGGAGGTGATTGTCCCTCTCTATTCTGCTCTTGTGAGGCCTCATCTGGAGCACTGTGTCCAGGTCTGAAGCCCCCAGTACAAGAAACAAAGGGAACTGTTGGAGAGAGTCCAGAGGAGGGCCACAAAGATGATCAGGGGGCTGGAGCACCTCCTCTATGAAGACAGGTTGAGGGGGTAATAAATGGGGATACTGGTGGCCCTGTCTGTGGCAGAGGGCTTGGAGATTCATCATCCTTGAAGTCCTTTCCAACCTGGGCCATTTGTGATTCTGTGATTCTGTTTTCTATCATTACTTTGGGTCTGAGAAAAACAGCACACAGAAAAAGATGATCAGAATCCATCAAAAATTTGTAAGGGAAAAAAATGTGGAAATCCTTTGCTCTCTGCTTCTTTTTCAGTGATGTTAGACTATTTAGTATTTCTGTCTCCTTAGATCAGGTATTCAGTATTAATTCCCTCAATTACTCTAGTAAAGTCAGTACACGCCACAGTGCATGCTTTAAATGCATTTTATTTTCCATACATCATTTTCCTCATCACCATAAATGGGTTCTTGCATGTACAACCTACCCCTTGCACTTACACCTGCACAATCTGGCAGTTCAAATATGTATATTACGTAGGGAAACTGTTGACATTTACATACCTGCTCCATTTAAATTGGAAAACTGACTTCCAAGGGGAAGGTTCTTATCCTTATTTGACATGTGGCACAGGCCAAAGATCTGCAGTTGTATTTACTGAAAGGAAACCAACACAAACAGTGAGAGAGAAAGATATGAGCAACTTGAGAGATGTGATTTCTTGGACTTTCAGTCATGTGTGTGTGATTGTCATATACTTTTTCGTGTGAGATATTTGGCTATCTGAATATTACTTTTCACATGACATAGTTCTAAGAGCATGTAGTATAAATGATCATAAATCAGTTATGAAAAGATTGTCATGTGAATGGCATCTCAAAGACAAACAATAATTTCTGTGCTCTAAATGAACATAATCCAAACACAGAATAATATTTTGGTTTGGTTAAAGAAGAATTCTACAGGAATCAAAGGCTTAGCCCTTCATTCCTTCCTTATGTCGATATTCCTATTGAAATCAGTGGGATGCTCTATGTATATTGCTTGCTCTGAAAGTAATTTTCCTTCTACTTATTTCCATGGAAATTACAATGGATATGAAGAGGACAATAACACTATTTGATGGAGCAGATTCTCGACTACAAAACACTATTTTTCAGTACAATCACCACCATGAGCTATACATTTTTGCTTGCGATGAACAAGAGACTACATGCTGTGGTTGTAAAAATCTGCACCAACATTGGTGACCCATTGTTGCTGTTGCTACTGTTGAAATGCACCATCCACCACCTCACTGTGTTCATATTCACTTTTTAGTCTCCCTAAACATTCAGCGAGCATTGATGAATGCATGGAAAAAATTCTCTCACTCAGCTGCATACCTTTGCTTTATACATTATTTATAAATTCTGTTGTTTTCATGGAAACAAATGGGAGGCATTACTTTTGGAACAGCCTACATACATGCTTCACTATGGCTGGATCTATTACTTACATGAGGTTCAGCACTGAGGTTGTTCTCCATATTATTATCAAATGAAACTGTAACCTAGGATTATCCTCCTCTTCCTTGTGCAAATTCTTTTGGCTAGTGGCAATGATATTAGCATGCCGTAGAAGAGCAGTCTAAAAAATTGCCAGGAAGTACAGAAGAAAGATATTGCAAAGATACCATCTCAGGGAAAAACAAGTGAAGACAGGTCTCAGTGATACGCAAATCAAGCCTTGAGAAACAGTTCTCAAGTGAAGTTCCCTGCAGGGATGATTTAAATTGAAATGATTTTTAATCAATATAGTCCAAGTTCAAAATAAAAGAATTTGGCCCTTGACTCTAAATCTGTCTGATTCATTATTAATAGTTATTTCAGAAGTTTTTCTAACCAGTAGTTCAAAGTACAAACCTATTGTAGAAACGACCTTGTACAATACTAATATACATTCAGTATTTTAAAAGGGTTTTTCTAAACCAAGAACATGTAAAGAAAAGCACTACATGCTGAGATTCATCCAAATTAGAGCAGCGTATTGTTATCCCAGCACACCCAGAGGGAAAACAGAAATTTTGGAGAAGTCCAACCTCTTACAGTGTTGCTGTTCAGTTTTCAGTGAACCCAACTGAAATCTATCCAAGTTGTCTTGTTGCTATGTTAGATCGAACTTGTCCTTTCTTTTGAGTTGGAGCTGAATGCGGTATTGCAAACAAGAGGCAGTGCATAAACAGATTTGAACTTGAGCACACAAAGTTCCATACTAACATGCTGAAGAAATTCTTCATGGCAAGGGTGACAGAGCATTGGAACAGGTTGTCCAGAGAGGATGTGGAGTCTCTTTCTATGGAGACATTCAAGACCTGCCTGGACAGCTACCTGTGCAAAATATTGTAGGGTATCTGCTTTAGGAGGGGGGTTGGACTTGATGATTGTTTGAGGGCCCTTCCAACACCAGTGAATCTGTGATTCTGTGATTGAACAAAGCCTCAGAAGATTTCCAGAAAAGACAGACAGAAATGTCAAGGCAGTTGCTTCCTACGGCCACCACCTGGAGGCAGAGAAGTGGGAATCTGCATGCAGAGTGTCTTCTACATGCATATCTACAGAATTCCTCCATTTTCCATTTTCTGAAAATGTTTTTTATTCATTCAAAGAATGAATGTGTGTAGATATGAGATAACATGGGCCTCAGGGCTAGTATCAGTAGGAAGGTGAAGGCAACAACCCCAGATGTGAAGGTGAAAACTATGATGCAAAATGAAGTTCATCTCACAGCAGCTCAAACCCTGAAGACACATTACTGTGAACACAAGTCTTGAATGACCAAGAAAAAAAAAAAAGTAAACATTATTTCCCAGATGACTCTGTATAAAATGTTCTATCATCACTGATAAAAAACATAACACAAAAGAAGTAAATAAAAAAACATGAAAAAAAAATGCTTTTTAAGATGTGTGGATCATTAAATTTGCAGAAAGAAACAGCTGCATTCCTGGATTGCAGTGTTATCAAATGACTGCTCAGAGGCAGAATGCGGTGTGAAGCCATAATGCCTCAGCGTATGACATTGTGGTCACAGATGTCCTTTACTTCATACACTTTGTTGAAGTGGTATGGAGGTGGGACTTGCTTTCAGCTGACTTTTACTTTCATTCTCTTTCATTAATGCACAATACTAAACTGACTTCTTCTTTGCCTAATGTGTCCAAGTTTCCAAGTTCTTACATGTGCATAGCTTTCCCCTCAATGCCATGACAGCATTTAAGAAACATGGGATTGGCCCAGAAAAAGAGAGCTTCTAGGAACAAACCAGATATTTGTGTTTATGAAAGTACGTCTGCTTCAGAAGTATCAAGTCATACTGGGACTAGTTCCTGTGGTGGATTTTAACACTCCATCCATCGATAGACAGATCAGTCCTAACAGGTTGGTATTTACGAGGTTTTGTTTTGCTGTGTTTGGTTTTTATTTAATCATTTAGCAAAACACAAGTTTGCACAAAAGATGAAAATCCACTTGTACACAGATTGAGAGGTCAACAGCATAGCTGAGTGCTCAGACGTTGGCTGTTCTGTAGCTAGGCTGTGTCTGACAAATAGAATATACCTCAGAAAAGGGGATGTGATTTGAAATATTAAGGAGTGTTTCAAAGGTAATAGCTGTAAGGACAAGATAAACACTGGAGAAAGATTATATCTGGCTGCGTATCTATGTATATCACAGGACTCCAGTATATACTACTTCTAGATACCAGGGCTTATCTCATCTGTAATATCCTAATTTCAAGAAGATCAGGATTCACCCACACAACAGTCCTACAAAAGGTGACCAGTCTTCCAAATTCAATGAGGTAAATGGTGAGATTGCAAAGCAACTTGGAGCAGCTGGAGCTGGTGTGAGCAGTGCCAAGAAGGATGGATTTTAACAGGCAATCAGGCAAGCAGAAAGTAGCATTAGGCTGCATAATTTCCTGTTGAAAATGATGGAGAAATGTCAGGAGTTCAAGGGTAGTTATGGAGCATGCATTACCAGAAGACTGTAGGGATGGATATGTATACGAAGGGTTAATCTTGAACACAGCTATACACTTTGCTGGCATATAAGCTTAACATACTTAATCAGGTGATTTATGCAATGTAGAATACAGAAGCATAAATGCCTATCTTCTGGTACCTAAGTCCATTAACATTAGAATTAGACATGTCATCTATATCCAGTATGCATTATTTTACTTATGGTTACATATTTATTCCTTTATCAGATTTTTGTTTAAATGAGCTTCACTAATCACAAAAGACCTGAATAATTTGATGTGCAATAAATGTGTCCTCGTAGCCTTATTATTCCTTAAATAGAGGAAAGAATATGTCTGGATTAGCTCAAACGACAATTCCCTATCTTACATTAGGTTCACTAAGTTACAGTGGAAAACATTCATGCAATCTCAAATGAAAGAGTTCAAAAAAATGACAGAAGGTACAGTTAATTAGTTGACTGGATTATTCAATCCTTGCATAAAGGCATGAGCTCAGCTTTAGCGAAGAAGTAAGCACTGACAGAAGTTAATGCCTTCTTTAAACATCTTAGACTCTTGTCAAAATTATAATTGCGATGATTTCCTGCATTTGGTATAACAGAGGGCTGATCTTTTTTCACCTGATAGGAGTTCTTCAGTTAGAAAAGGGAACTGAATAAACCGAATAAAACACAAGTGTATGACATGCATTAGTACCAATTGCATTAGATACTGTACGAAACACCTTGAAAAAACAATGTTCTTTATGTTAAAGACACTTATAGGATGAGAGGGACAAAAATGACAAACAGAAAAAGGCAGACAGATGGAAGAACAAGGATACAGTGACACAGTTGGTCAGCCTGACAGGCCAGTACATCTCCAGCATGGCAACTGTCAAAATTTTATTAAAATTTACAGTAAAAGAAAATTTTACAGAGGCAGCTAAGGAAAATCTCTTAGAAAAACAGTGAGGTGAAGCAAGCTAAAAATCAAAAATATGTGAGACAAATCAGAATGAGGCTTTTTTTTTTTTTTTTTTTTTTGCTCTGATACACTTTCCTTCTGAAGGAATAAAAAATAAAAAAGAATGGTTTATTTTCCAGATATCTAGATCCATACCCCAGTACGATACACTTTCTTTTCATTCACTAATGTTCTGCATTCATTGTCTTAATCCAACTGAAGAAACCCTTCAGAATCTTTACTTGAAATTCCCCTATTTCCTAGAAAATTGATGTGTCACGCTTTAAGAAAAAAGCTGCTTTTCCTCTGAACATGTTTACCACCTTCAGTCATGCCAGACATTTTTGGAGTGTAGGAAACATGGCTTTGTTGACATGATAGGAAGGCCCTATAGAGTGGTTTCGGACCAGAGACTAGGACCAATGGGATGAAATTTAACAAGACCAAGAAGGGCAACAAAGCTGGTGAGGGGTTTGGAGCACAGATCTTATGAGGAGCAGATGAGAGAGCTGGGATTGTTTAGTCTGCAGAAGAGAAGGATCAGGGGAGACCTTATCACTCTCTACAGCTACCTGAAGGGAGGCTGTGGTGAGGTGGGGTCAGCCTCTTCTCCCATGTAACTAGAGATAGGACTAGAGGGAATGGCCTCAGGTTGCGCCAGGGGAGATTCAGGTTTGATGTTAGGAACTGTTTATCTTTGAGAGTGGTCAGGCACAGGAATGGGCTGCCCAGGGAAGTGGTGCAGTCACCATCTCTGCAGGTGTTCAAGAAATGTTGAGATGTTGTACTGAGGGACATGGTTTAATGGGAAATACTGGTGACAGGTAGACAGTTGGACTTTTCCAACACTGGTGATTTCTGTGACTCTATGATCAACAACTGCACTGTGAAAATACCTGTGAAGATGGAGAAACAGATTCCTACCCATAGTCAGTTCTGCACGTGGAAAAGTGATTAAAAGAATAAGGCTAAATATTCCAGGAAATCAAAAAATTTCCTGTAAAAGGAAAGAAAAAATAAATAATTTTCTGTGAAATTCAGATGGGATGAGATTGTGTTATTTGCAGAGTTTTCTTAAAACTCTTAAAGTTATTTCTTAAAGTTATCTAGCAGAGTGCTCTCAAAATAACTCATATTTTATGTTGGCTCGTGACATCAGAGGTGGATGTTGGTGGTATGGCGGTAGAGACTGAAACTTCCCACCAATATTTTGTTGTATTTTGTTGATGTGGGACAGACAGCAGTAGAGGGGCAGTCTGACAGAATACCATCTGACATGGAAGTGCCTATGGAACAAAGGTGTGTCATTGAATTCCTCTGTGTGGAAAAAAATGATACTCACTGGCATTCATTGACGCCTGAGACTTTGGCTCTATCAAATACTGCGACTGTGCTCTTTTCCATGTAAATAAATAGGAGGTGTTACTTTCAGAGCAACCTACATACAAGCACTACCCCTTTCAGCATCCATTTTGAAAATAAATCTAAGCAGCAAAAATCAAATCTGACCTTGGGAACGATGGTATTATGACCCAGAAGCTGGTCTGAAATCCTGTCAGTAATCTTCCTAGCTATAAACAGAACAATATACAGTTTTTCTAATGCTCACGAAGACTTCATGAGATAGTGCTTCATGTATTAAGCCAGAACTAAATGATACAGACTTTCCAAAACAAGGCACCATCATTTAGCTCCTCGTTTTATCTTCAGAACTCGTTATGACAATGTTTTCAGCCAGATCACAGTCACTTACAATGCACATCTAAATAGTATGCTACTCTGTCTGCAAAGATTGAATATAAAGAAAGGAGACTGATGTAAAACAAGGTTTTCAAAATGAAGAAATATTGAAATTAGCATTGCTGCTTGTTTCCCCTTACTGTCCACACCCTCCCAACTATTTTGTCTGTAAAACTGAATGAAGAACAGAAAATCAAATAAGTTGAGAGACTGCTATTGATCTAAATGAGTAACAGGATGTCCTATAGAGAAACAGAAACACTGGGGGAGGGAGACAGGAAATAAATTAAGAAAGGAAGAATTATTCATAATGAAAGCTACTCTTGTCTGCCTAGGATTCAGTGTCTTAGATTTATGTTTGTTCTCTCACACTGATCTGCCTCATTCCCATTGTTTTGTTTCTGTTATTACCCAGCAGGCTTTTGCAAAAAGGTGTAATTTGTACCTGCTTTAAAAAAAATACTGTGTCAGTGTCAGCTGTGTTATTTCAAGTAATCCCGGGTGAAGATCTGCAAATAATTTCTAAATAAAAAAAATAAAGTAAAATAAAATAAAATACAGAAACTATTACATAGATTTCAGCAAGCATGAATACATTTGCTATTAAAGAGTACCATTCCCCTTTTCACACCGTAGCTGAACAGAATTTGTAGCTGCTGCTCCAAGGATCCATAGGATAAAAACTGGCTCACTGCATCTGATGATGCCTCTCACTTGCAAAAGAGCAGCAGCTTGACATACCACAAGTCCCCATGCTACAACAAGCACAGGTAAACACTGACATCCTGTCAGTAACGCCTGACCTTGCATTACGCAGCACTATACCTACTCAAGCACGTAAGTGGCTAAGTCATTTTCCAAAACTCTCACAGATAAGACTCAGATATTGCCCTTGTCCAATGGAGACAGCTGAACATGCTATATTAACACTGATATCTTCTAAAATATCCCCTGAGCCTTAAAAGGCCACTGTTTGAATAAATTCATTAACAGATTTTAGTGTTTTCCTGCATGGTTGTACACTTCTGTATCTGTAATGTATCAGTTGTCTCAGGTAGTTGTCTCCACCAACCTGTTATTCCTCTCCACCTAGAACCCAAGTCAGCCTTGTACACTGAGTTGTGCCAACAAAACATTCTTACATCAGAGCACTGCTGATGCTTTACTTGCCGATATCATGCTGATGAGTTCAAAAGGTTCCAGCCGCTCTGCAGTATTATTTGTCATCTCCTAAGGCAACATCCATCAGTGGACACAGTATAAGAACCGTGCAAACCTTTTACTAATCAATGTTTTGATAAATGACTGCTCAATTTGTTTACTAAAAAGCACTTAACTTAAATAAGGTCTCATCTTTCTGCTTTTGCTCTCCGCTAGTAAGACATTTCCTTGTTAAAAAGAATTCTTTCAGCTTTGGTATTCTTAAGATTATTGATAGTAGATGGTCTTTTCCTCTTTATTCTTGTCCTGCAGATACCAATCTAAGCATTTTTAAATGCCAAAACATTATCCAGCTTCCTTTTGGCATTCCCAAAACTGCAGACTACACTTCCCATCCAAGAATTGTTAGACTTTAGAATGTCAACTACAATAAGAAAGGCAAATTATTACTATCTCAAATTATTACTAATACTCCATTTCAGTCTGCCATGGGAAAAATCAGGAAAAAATGAAGATATTTATGATAAGCAATAACTGACAGAGATTATAAACAAACAAACCTCTGTCTTTGAATACCTCCCACTTCTTGCTTGCACAATACTTGCAAAACAAGTATTTTCTTTCTGTTTTGTGTTCCAATGCCATAGGCTTTACATATAGGGCAGTTGTTACAAAGAAGATACTGCTGCTTGCAAGGAAAGTACTAATCCAGCTCTAAAGAATTTGCACTCTAAACTGGGCACTGGCAACACAATACACATACATATTTGAGCAGGCAAATTTGAGTTGACAAGTGAAAGCCTATATTTGAGGGCCAAGCAATGCTTTACGCAGGAGCTGAAGTACTGATTCACTCTAAAGAAAAAAATGGTCTGTAACAATGACCTGTGGGAGAAGTACATGCAAAGATCATTAGAGACGAGCAGCTCTCTTATCCCCAGGTCCTCTGTATTACTGACAGGCAGCTCAAGAAGCGAGTACCAAACCAAAAGAAAAAGTATCATAATTTATCTTAAATTTATTAACAGTAGAAAACCTCAATTTTACCTTCAAAAGTCAAGACCACAGATTTTTGAAAGAATTTATTTTGGTACAATTGTGTCAACAGACTTATTTTCTATGACATAAATAGTTGTTCTGTGAAGTCAGACTGTCTCATAGCATACACTCCTCTCACTGGAATCAACAGACCACTCAGAACTCTTCACAGAACACAGTTGTTTAGGAATTAATGTCACCCTGTTCCAGAGAAAAGATGATACAAGGCAGAAAGTCATAATGCAAGGGCCCCAGACTTTTCAAAGGAAAGGTTCAGAGTGAATGCATGTTGCTTCTGAGCAAATAGTATGCTTTGTCAGTCTAACCAATGCTGCTTGTTCTGTGCATGGAAAAAGTGTAAAGGGAAATGAAATAATCCACGTTTGGGGAGAATACTGAATGTAAAATTTCGTACTGAAGGTGCAGGAGTAAGAAAAGAAAATTTAATAGCTTTTATAAATCAAAGCAGATTAAGTTCAAATATAACTACAAAAGATTAACCTCAATCTTTGAGAAAAAAATGCACAGTTATACTGTGAATCTCACACTAGAGAATCTCAGAACTAGAATCTCACAGAGGCACCATTTTTTTCCCTGCATTTGTTTCTTTTTTTAATTTATTCTCTTCAATGAATTTTCCAGAATTGCATTTGGAATTTGACCCTAAAGTCAAATAATTAGGATTGAAATCTTCAGCTTTTTTTTACAATAATTCATTCTATATTTTTAGCTAATATGTTTGTTGCTTATTTTTATTGTCCCAGTGTAGTAGCTTTTAATCAGATTCAAATAGTTAAATATTCTTTTTCTGACAGAAGGTGTATATCTATCAGTCTTATTCAAGAGCATGAATTTTATCCAGGTAACTGTGAATAACTGATCAGGTTTTCTGCATGTCTGGGATCCAGCTTTTCAAGATTTCCTCTGTTCCTTATATTGGATAAGTAGAAAAAAATGCATTCCTCTGAATGTCCATCTATACTCTTTTTCAAGGTCATAGGCATTTTCCATAGTTCCTTCCTTCACATTTTCCTCTGGACCCCTCACCTTGTCGTTGTCCATGAGAATGACACTCTTGGAAGTGTTTTCCATTCCAGCTCTGGATTTTGTAGCCTCACTGACACCCGGATGAACTCAGTTTCTCTGCTTTCATTTTATGTGTATATAAAACCTCAATATATATTATCTGTATATAAACCTTTTCCATTAAACTGATTGTAATAACTTTTATTACTTTTAAGGGGAGTGTTTCAGTTCTGGCTTTTGGGAAAAGTAATGTCCATTCTATGATTCTATGATTTATGCATTTCAAACCCATTTTCTATGATTTATGCATTTCAAAACCATTTTCCTGAGCAAATATGATGGAGAATATTCTTTTCATCATATCAACGTTTATTATGCAATGTTTGTATGACTGAGAAACTATGGTGGTTTTGGAAAAAACTGTATACACAATGCTGCCTAATTAATATGCCTGATCTACATACGTCACTCTGAAAGTAGTACCTCCTATTTATTTACATAGAAAACGCACCAGATACAAGGAGCACAAGAACACTATTTGATAAAGCAAATGCTAAGCTAGAAAACACTATTTTTCAACAGTCACCACCATGAGCTTCACATTTTCACCATCCATGAACAAGAGCCTGCATGCTGTACTTCTAAAGATATCCATCAGAAGAGGCGACTCACTCTCACTGTCACCACTGCTCCACCCACTGCCTCACTGTGCTCACATCCACTGTTTGGTTTCCATAAACATTCAGCAAGCATCGATGAATGATCAATGTTTCCACGTGGAGGAACTCAGTCACACACCTTTGCTTCATACTCATCTCCATGTCAGACCGCCCCCCCTGCTGTCACACAGCAACAAAACATAATGGAATACTGGTGAGAAATTTTAGCCTCTGCTGTCATACCATCAACATTGGCCTCTGAGGTTATCGGCCAACATAAACAAATAGGAGGCATTATTTTCAGAACAGCCCTCGTACAATCCTTCTGAATGGGGTCCAAATCTAGGGTTGAAAGATCAATATGGTTACCAGCTATTCGTGGAGAACTGGAAAGAGCAACCAAAGAGGATGTGAATTATTATCTGTATCAGTTCAGGAGAAAGGGAGCCCTCCCATAAAATCAGTTTAAAAGGATGAAAAAGAATCCCTTTGTTTAGCACCGTGTCCAAGACAAAATCAAATAGACTTACTGATGCAAATACACTCCTCTACTGGCATGCAGGAAAACATTACAGATCCTCAAGAGGAAGTAATGGGAGATTTTTATGACTTAAATCATAATAATAAAAAATCCTGTGTTTACTCTTGCTATAGTCTCAAGCCTCACTGAAACCTTACCAGTGATAAGAGGGAAGGCTGTTGAGGTGGGACTGGGATTTTGGGATCCTTGGAAGTAAAGTCTGCTTTTCCACATGGAGCCATTGCTCTCCCTGTACACTTTCTCCTGACCTACTTATGGGAGTGGGTGGAAGGTTGGGGAGAAGTCAAGTCCTTCTCAAGGACAACAAAGGAGGCCTTTGTAAAGCAACATGGATGCTAAAGTCCTAAGGGAAGTCCTAAGGGATTAAAACCAGAGAAAGAAAATATCCTTTGGTCCTCCAAACACAACAGTGGAAACATACTTTTCCTTTACTCAATATTTAAAATATTAAAAGTTTGCAAATTCCCTAAAATGGAATCCAATTATCCTTACAAACAGAGTCTGATTTCCCCAACTCTCTGAGCCACTGATGCTCAGCAGCTGGCTGAGCTGTTTTGCACTCTAGAATCTAGGACAGCTGACAGTCAACAGATCCACTTTGCTGAGAGGATTTGCTGGTAATTTTGTCCAGCTTCTGTCTTCCAATGACAGTCAATATTTTCCAAGTAAACTCATCTATGTATTCATGTAAAGGTCTGTTTCAAAGCATTAGGCACTGAGACATCTCCTTTTAGTGCTCTAGATAAAGTTTAACTCCACCAAAAGCTGAGCATTTGGATGGAATGCAGTGATCATTTATGTGCTGTTAAAGTAACGCAGCCAATTGAGCACCTTAAAATGCTGACGTGTTACTCACTGAATGTCTTCTGTTTCAATGATCTAAAATTGGCACCAGTTATTTGCTAGAAAAAGCACATAAAAATCTGACCAGTGCACAGCAATGCAACAACGTTGCTGTCAGTCCATGATTGTCTCAATGATAACTAAGGGCCAAAATCAGCGTATCTTTCTTGGGAAGCTAGCTACAAGACGAGGAAAGGAAGGAAATACAGAAAGGAGGAGAAGAAAGAAGCAAAGTACTTCAATTAATCGCTCATCAAACTTTTGCTGGTGCACCTGTACCTTTGGGAACCTGAATATCTCACAGAGGTCACCTCATGTGTTTACTGCAGTTCATCGTTTGCTGGCTAAAGCCATGATTGTCAGACTCTGACTGTATTCAGAGTAGGGTGTGACCAATGGCCACCAATATCCTGTGCAAGGGTACTTTGTCAAAACAGACACTGTTCTGTCTAAATATGCTTAAGATCAAATTAGTATAAATAAGCAGCAATCAGCAGATGGGTAAAAGTGTATGATGTCAGTTAATCAAAGAAGGTTCACAGTTCTGTCTTTCTGACAAAGGACAGACCAGGCAGAATCTCTGATATGCTTGAACTCCATTTTGTGCCATGATAAACTTGCACCAATTCTTGGAAATGGTCTTGATTGAATTAAGCTACTGTAAAATCCATAACTTCTCCCTCTCATCCATACCACTTACTGATACATTCTATTTTTTCCAAGTTTGAAAACATACTGATGACATTTAAACTGCCTCAAATCACATGTCAATAAAGCACAGCAGTTCTGATCACTAGGGATCTCCTTGCTGCCATATAAACTGTGTAAGGTCTCACTTATGCAGAACTGAACCATTCAAATGCTCTCAACTATGACTACTGTGATAATGTCCACTATTGCAAGAACTACGTCACTGTTACTTTAAAGCTGAGTCACACTACCAGTCATATTTGCTAGTCATACAAACACCTTTCAGACAAAACTAGCTGCAATTTCTCCTCTAAATAAGTTTTAAGGACTTTCGAAAGACAGGAATTGTAAAAATAAGTTGCACTCCACCGTGATGCACAGTTGAGTGCATCTTCATCAAGGTTGTGGATACCCCATCCCTGGGGGAAACTAGTACAACGTTTACAGGAGCAAATTAAGAATAATTATAGAATGGATACTCAGAGTAAATAACAGTGCATGTGAATTAAGTAGTGGAATAAATGTTAAGCAATAAAAGTGTCTTAAATCCATTGGTTTAGAAGGAGATTTCTTCATTCAGGCATCTGTTCATTTATATCAAATGGTTTTGCTCCTCTGTCACTGAGATATTTTTAACTTCTCTTCCCCCTCTCTCTAAATCTGTTCATTCAAATAGTCTCAGCTTGACATATCACTGAAAGGTATTTCTGCTAGGGTTTAGAAAGTAGACAGGACTCACTCCATTATTCAAAGTGATGAACAGGATGCAGTTCTACACAGAACTGCAAAATTTGAACCCTGCTAGGCAAAAATTAGCCACAGTCCAGATTTCTGAGTGATATCTTTTCGTATTTTTCCCAAGGAAAATAAATTCCCTCTCCCCCTCTATTTTTCCTTCTGTTATGAGAGTATTCATAACATTATCCCCAACTCTAGGAAAATCCACATCACACTGTGGTTAATCTTCTTGGGTTTTCTTACTTTTACTAAGAGAACACCATACCATCTTTGTTAATACCAAGAGACGAGCATACCATCTTTCTATGACCAGAACATAGTGCTAGAGTTACAAGCACAGAAAAGGGAAAAAGCATACTTGCCATGGATAATAAAGCTAACTATCACCCTAAAGTAGAATAATTATCCTATAGTACCTATATCAAAATACCTTGAATTTCCAGCATCTTCTGAGTCACTAAGTTTATTTAAAACAGCTTGTGATCAATAAGTTTAAGAAGTTAAATAGAAGAGAGGTTTGATTTTACTTTTCTAGAAAAAAAGTCTAAATAAGAATACAGCTTTAAATTACAACATGTTTTAATTGTTTTATTAGGTATCTTCCTTTATTTTCAAGGGCCAGATTTCAAAGTAGTCTTTTAAAAGTACCTAGTTTTAAGACAACCAAGCGTAAGTAAGGTCCTGGTTCTGGCCAATGAAATAACTGGATCCATAACCAAAGCAATATTTCAATTTCTATGTGACCTAATTTGTTAACACAGGTATTAAGCACACCAAAAGCAAGTAGAAATCTGAAATCCAAGCTTTTTTCTTCTTATAGCCTGTGTCACTGCACAGCTTCACATACAAGGTACAGCACACTGCATCATGTAGGGAAAGGACTACCACAGAACAGATTCCTTTTGCCATGATAAGTTAAAGTAATATTCAGATCTTCAGCAAAGATACGCATTAATTTTGAAGATTCTTTCTTATTGCTTCCTACAAATGCTTAATGCATTACTGAATACTTGCACAGACTCCTTCCAACTACATAGACAACGCTTAGAAGGATTCTTTCAGCACCATCTTTATCCATAACCCATTCAGCACTGACTGCCAAACATGGTCGTGTGACAAGATTTTGGCCAAGGTGATAAACCGGGCATTTTTCTTATGTCACATGATTTTTGTTGCTTATTTGGCATCATGAAAATGAAAGGATTTATTTTATCATCATTTTCACATATATTTTACCTTTGCCAAATCCAGTTCTTAGTACACGTTCTAAGCAGACTTCACTTTGGCCTTGAGGGAAAAGAAAATTGAGCAGCCAAGGCATTGCAGAGCAGTCAGCATCCATGAGTGAAATTCAACTTTGACATAACCTTACTGGCTGGGCTTCCGCAGGAAAGTGTCTGTGCAGGAGGAGCAAGGATGGAGGTGGCAGGTATTTGGAAGAGCATAGAGAAAATTGCCAAAGTAGTTCAGAAATCCCTGCAGCAACAGCTACAAAAACTGACAAACAAGTGCAAGAGAACCGAACCTGAGCAAATAATTCATGGTGCATGCACATAAATTTACCTGGAAAATCCATTGCTCACTCTTAATCCCTTGTTAATCTTCAGCATGACATAAGTTTTCAGGCTAGCACTCCACAGAATGATGAGTGATGAACAGGGATGCTTCAGCTGGGCAGAAAAAAACAACCCTTGGAACGCCAGAAACTCATTCTTCTGAACAACACACACTTAAGGCAACAAAAAATTTATAGTGGATGCAAACAGCACGGCCACTTCCTGGAATCACTTTTATTTCTCTTAATGCAGTCTGTGCTTTAAGTGCCCCTTACTCGACAAGGGAGCTAAAGTTGGTTCTTCAATACAGAATAAAAACGCAGTGATGTAACACAGAGTTGGATCCTTCCATTTGTCAGCATGGTTCTGATGAGATTCATAGCTAAGTGTCACACTGTGCTAACTGAGCTCCCGACATTGTGCAGCCACACGAGTTCAGGCAAATGACTGCTTTCCAGGAAATTTTGTCTGAATTATCCTTCTGAACTCTGGCTAAAGGATTTTTCTTTAAGTTAAACTTGAAGTCCTGAAACATTAAAGAGCATTATGCATCAACTTAATTGGAAACAGTTTTGCCTCAACACATCCTGCATTTGTTCAAGGACTTAGAAAGAGAAAAGCCCATGCTTTGAAGCACCGTGACAACTTGAGATAAATTTCACATTACTTTTCTAACAGAGCATAATTGAAAACATACTTCATCACAGACTGTAATCTTATTCTGGGTAGAGATGCATTTAACCCACAAGCTTGAACTTCAAAATTCCCAAGTCTTGATCAAATTCTGACTGTGGCCCAAACTGTCTTCTCCTTCTGTAAGAAGCAAATCCAGTTTTAATATTACTAGGCTTATTATTTATTATTAATATTAAAGTATTAATATTTAACATTACCCCAACAATTAAAAAAAAAAAAAAAGAGAGAGAAAAAAAATAAATAAATGAAAAGGCTCCAAATTATGTAGCTCCTATTTTTATAGCAGTTTTTCAAAAGGTCTTTTTCTTACCCCAGCACCCATATCTCTCCTGCTTTGGGTACTGTTGCCATTTTAGAGTGAGGCAATACACAAATCGCTCAAGGTCACAGAGGAAAGCTCTTCCAGAGCCAGAAATGTGAATCAACATCTCCTGTGCCCTAACCACTAAGCTCTCCTTCCTCTCCTTAACAACACAGTGTGTTTCTTTGTTAAGTTTCTTTCTAGTTAGACATGACATAATGGGCCTTTTTTCTTTATTCATAGATAATGGCAATATGACATTACGAGACGGGCAGTTGTCATTCACAGTGAATGTTCTTTTTTCCCTTGCCCCTAAAACATAAACATCACTTAGCAGATTGTTGTCAGTCAATGACACTAGGAACCCTCTGTGTTTCATCATCTTTTTCCAGGAGTCTCACAATGGAAATTTGTCCTTTCTTTCTATTTTCATGACACAAAAGTTTGACAACTTGTGGATCCTGGATTGCAAGTATTGCTTCCTTTCCCATACCACCTTCACTGGACACGTAAGAAAAAAGCCTTCTTCACCTAGGAAATGAAGTCTACATCAGGTATTTGCTTCAAATCCTTGAGAAGGACTACATATCACAGTAATAGATCAGTAGCCACTGTCTACCACAATATGTGAGCAGCCGTCCACATCCCTACTAGACATGAAGAGCACAATAGCATCAAGTGGAAGACCCAAGCACAGTACTGCATTTTCTGCTGTCACATTCTCCATTTAAATCAGAGGGACACATTTGCTATTTCAAGACTATGGTTGGAAGTCATTCTATGAAACAAAAGAATTATAGATATTCACTTTATTTGTGCAGACAAATAAAAGAATGCATGTGAGAAATGCCTGACACGCAGAACCCCATCTTTGGGTTACTATTTTTGCATTCAACTCTTTAAAAAAGAAAATTTAATATAGTTTCTTTAAGCCCTATCCTCTTTTGCATGACCTTTTTGATCAATAAGCCTTTGTTTTGCTGCGATGCCTTGGCAGCAGAGGACAGCATGACTACAGCTAGTCCTTATCTCATATTTACTTTTAAGCTCTTTGGGCCATGGCAGAGGTCTGAGTCATTTGTTTTCTTTAGGTTACAAACTCTAAATGATGTCCATCACTTCAGAGTGTGGTCTTCACACGAGACACAGAAATTAGCTGAGAAATTACCTCCACTCTTTGATACATCTTCTGGTAAGTCAGTGAAATTCAGGTTGACAGCTATTTTCATGTAGAAGACAGGCCTCTCTGTCTTTTTAAGACTTCTTTTTTTGGGGGTGGAGGGGGATGGAGTATGGGGAGGAGGAGAGACATGAGAAGTCTCCATCAGATTCTGCAGTTGCTATCATTAAAAAAAAAACAAAACAAACAAACAAAACAAAAAACCCAGCACCAATGGCTCTCTGTCACTACATGATCTTCTCACAGGAGTTTCACTGATAAAAATAAGTTTCCATTTTCACAAACTAATGTGAAACCTTCTGCTCTCCCTTAACTTTGTTGCCCTACGTAAAAAGACAGTGTCTGAAAAGACATTCTTTTCAGACAGTGTACCGTAACAGCAATCTCTAGCTTGTCTCTCAGCAAAATCTAAGACATCTTAAAAAAAAAACAAACACTGACATTCTACTAATTCTTGCTTTTTTCCCCTTCTTCAACAGCAAATGCTGAAAAGATGCAAGTGACCAAGTTCTGAAATGCTACATAAATGCTCTGAAATAAATCAAAGATTTATACCCAAGTAGGCACAACTAAACAAAACTCACTTTCAGCTTCACAATGTGGAGTAACACATCAGTGAGTGACTGATATATTGCTTACGAAAAGGGAAGAAAAAAAAATACAAGAAGAAGCCTTTTCACAGTTCAATAGAAAGTCACAATATTTGAGAAATGAATAAGGAGTCATGTAATGGCTTTGCAGCTTTTGAACTTTCACGTGTTTCAGATTTTTCTAATGCTTGCATGGATTAAAGAGATTCACATCTCAATGGCTGGGGCACCTTAACATTTTTTCTGGATCAGGTTTAATGCTTTCCACACTGTAAAAATTTCCCTTTGTATGAACACACCCTGAATTTAAGGAATTCTTCATATTTAAGTGTGTGTTTTCCAGTATGTTTCTTTTTATGTTAACCCTGTCAAAGGGCATGGTGTGTGGATCATAAGAATCATCAACTCCTTCAATTTCACACATCAATACACTGGGCCTTTTTGGCATGCTTTTCTTCCCAGACTCCAAAAATAAATTACAGGGAGGAAAAAAAGTCAGGAGACAATAAATTAGAAGACATCCAGACTTTTTCTTTTTTTTTTACTTCTGTGTATTATCTCAACCTGGACCACAGAATAAAAAGGAGAACCATTTATTGCAGTAATGTGCAAAGTTCATCGTTTTAAAGCTATAACTACACCCTTTCCATCTTTTTAAAAATGTTTCAAAGCAGTGGGGCCCAAAGAAAGAGTCGAGTCTCTGATGTCCATCCAGCTCACACAGAAAAACACTGTGTTTTCTGCCCTTTGACAAAGGATTAAGGAGAGACAAAAAGCAGCTCCATCCTTTCTAAAATATGGGTATGTGTGTATATGGATACGATGCAAACTCTAACAGGTATAAGGAAAGGATGAATCAAGAAACAGTCTTCACAGGCTTCATGGAAGCAGGCACATCCATTACATCTTTATGGCTCAAAAACAGGGGCAACCAGGTGTTTAGAACATTAGCACACAATAGGAGTGACAGTCCAAGATGTTCGGTGCAGAACAGAATGCTTGGGGACTGTGTAGAGCTGAATCTAAAGGATGGGTGTTTTGTTGTTGGGTTTTTTCTTTTTTTGTTTGTTTTGGTTTGTTTTGTTTTGTTTTCCTAATTGTAGACAAATAGAGAAAGATGATCTGGGATAATGCAAGTAAAGGGAATGTGAGAGCAAAGAGGAATGTTGTGTACTGACACTGGGAGGATGAAACTTTTTTTGAATGCTACTTGCAGGTATAATCATTTGGAAAAGGAAGAAAGAAAGGGAAAAAAAAAAGAGAGAAAAAGGGAAAGAAAGGGGTGGGGGGGAAAGAAGGAAAAGCTCCGATGACTTTTGCCTGCGTTTGTCAAAGTAAAATTGCATACTTGCTCTGTAAAGTAAAGCACATGGCTGCAAAACTGCCCCAAAAATACATTTCACTTCTATCATCAGTTTCTCATTCTTACAGGAATTGCCAGGTTCTGAATTCTGACCTTGGGGCTTAAAACACAATGAATGTGTATGAAAGATTATACACACTTTTCACCAAAAAAACAACTTCTTTGTCCCAAGCCACAGCTTTTACAACTAACAACTATATTTGAAAACAAATGCATCCTTTCACCCTGTGAATTAAGCAATAAAATGCTTTTGTGGGCAGTCTGTGTTCCACAGGGACATTTATTACTGAATTTCCATTTATGACTATGCTCAATTTGTTTCACTGAAGTTTGATTCCTTCATCTAAGCAACCATAGCCACCAAAATATTATGGATACTATGGAATGACTTCTCTTCAATAACACACCAGTTCCTCATGTAATAGCAGCAGATGATGCTATTTTCTCTCAAAGCTTATCAGATCTGCTAGTATGTCAAACAGGGATACCATCTTAAAACACAAACATTTTTCAGGAGGCACATGTTCAGTATTCTGGATGCATAAGTCCACTTTTTAGTCTACAGCACAAAGTTCAGGGCACAAAAGAAGTTTTGGTAATATAAGGTATTAAAACAAATACCAGTGAATACTGGTATGCATCATAAACATACAAGGGATCTTTAAGCTGACTCATTAAAGGTGAAACAAAACACGACACCATACTTAGTAAAGTGATTTTTCTCCCTGAGAAATCAGTGTTCTTTTTCTTCTGTTTTGTCTCCTTCCGATGTGTTGCAAGCCAGCAGTTGCAACAAGCCTAGCGTATAACTGATGGTATTGGTCTCCATCATTATGCAACACTGGAGCACAGCCAAAAATTCACTGCCTGAGATTTCTTCTAGCTTTCTGTGTATTAGAAATGATTGACCCATATAGAAATCTTAAACTATGGAACACCATTGCTCCAAAATCCTGTCTGGCTTCTCATTATTTTGCATGTTTTGAACTACCATTAGAGTCAACAACAATCATAGAACATGAGGGAGCCAGGACTGCCTAAGGCTATCAAAAAGCCAAGGGAGAGAGGTGGTTTGAATAAGGGTATTACCTCTTTACCTCTCCTTACAAACACCATCATTGAACTGAAAACAGTGTTTTCAGTTCAGCACTATGATTGAGCAAAGAAGGCAACATTTGAAACTTTGGAAAATCCCTTTGGAAAACTGGACAAGCAGGTATCATGCCCCAGTTCTTACAACTCTCCAACCAATCCACCAGTCTCAGCTTTCACTGTGTCCCATGGCTTAGATTTCAGATGATCTATTCTGAAAACAGACAAGCAAGTCGTACTGCACAGCATTATTTTCCCATCCTGCTCCTTGTGAATGCGTCATAGCATGAGAATCTGCTTTGTGAAATCAGAGATCACCTGCCTGCTTGGGCCCCTCAGCGTGGCATTTACTTGTTTCTTCTAAAAGAAATAAGATTACTCTCATAAAACGGGAAAATATCTTGGAAGGCAGTGGTTAGTATTTGTCTCTTGCATTTTGTTCTCATATTCAGCTAACATACTAAATATGAACTGACACTACAAACAGAGACACCATGGGAGGCTATTTATTTATTGTAAGTGTCTCTCCAGTACCACAAAAATATTAGGAATAGTCAGTGTAATGCCAGAAGATCTGAGACACGTCCAAGTGCAAGACAAGTGTGCTATTCACTGGCTGTTAACAGAAAATACTTGCTACAAACAAGAAGAAACTTGACTGAAGTGGAGCAAATAAGGCTCTGATATGCACCAAAATCTCGGCTCCCCCACAAAAAGAATGGGTACATAAAGCTCACATGCACGGAGTTAAGCCAAAGCTAGAGGGAAAGGGACACAACCTTACCAGTCTTTGGAGAGCCAATGAGCTTGTGGTCTCACCAGTGAGTTATAAACAACTGCAGGTTTGAGTTTCAAAGGAGTAATAAGAAAAGCACAGCCCCTAACAGTTCAGTTAGGTGGAGATGACTTCACTAACAATTCAGTTCAGCTAAAATGGTGTGTATCTATTCTCATGCATGCATGCAAGAACTGTAAGTGAGAGCCATAATATACTGCCATTATTACAGGTCACGAACAGGAGATTTACACAAGGATTCATCAGCCATGTTTCAACCTTCACCAAACCAAGTTTGCAGCACAATGCCTCCTCCTCTGTTCAACCTGGGTTCTCCAAGTAGCATAACAGAGGACAAAAATCTATCATCAACAGTCATCCACTGGCTGCCATTTTTCAAATGCTTTCAACTTAGAGGTATCCAATCATTTTTTGCCTCGGAAAAGCCTAATTACTGTATCTGTCAGGCTTATAACAAAAACACAGAAAATTCTAGACACAACTATGTGGCATACCTACCTCCAAATCAATATTTTTGTTGGATGTGGATATGAGTGTTTTATTTATGCTACATCAAAGTTTAAAAAAAAAAAAAAAAAAAAAAAAAGGAAGGAATCCATTGTTAACTTCAATGATGATAACAGAATAAGTCACTAGAGAGCTAGAAAGCATTTCCTTTTAAAGACTGCTTTTTTTCTGCTTCTGTAATTCTGGGCCCTATCTTTCTAGGTCAAGACATAACCACCTTATTCCCTGAGTTTCCACAGACTGTTATAGCCTGGATTCATTCTTTTTTTTGGGTTTTGGTTTTTTTTTTGGTTTTGTTTCACTTGCTGTTTCATTTCATCAGAACAAAAGATATTTCATGATGAAAACAGAAGTATATGAAAACATACAGCTGTGAAGACTAACCCCAGTGCAACCTTATCTACTCAGAAGGGAAGTGTTACTTCCTCGCATTTTCTCATACTCAAGGGCAAATTTATGGTATGTTGCTTGAAGATTTAAGTGTTCAAGGAATGTTTAGAGGAAAAGAAGAAAGAAAACTTAAAAACAGAAATACTACACTTTGGAGTGAGAAGAGAGAAAAAGATATGTTCAGCTGAAAATACGAAGACCAGATACCTGGTCCCACTGAATGCCAAGATATAACAGCCATTGGTTGAGGTAGGGTCATGATCTCTGTCAAGATTTAAGTCTGGATTAACTTTTGAAGCAGGTGTGAACTAAAAGCAGGAGGGAAGAATTAACAATAAGAAAAAAAAAATGCCTCTCTGTCTTAAACAGCCATCAAGCATTTCATTTTACATCATTTGTGACTGCAAAAATTGAAAAGTGGTTATGAAACCCATCTACCTAGTTACACACTAATTTTCACCACAACGTCCCCTTTTTGTTATCTTTCTATTACACAGCATCATTTGTTGGTGGTGGTGGTGAATGGGATGACAGGATTAATGTGATGGTTATGCTGTGTGTTGAAATGGCACGAATTGTATGACAAGATGCTATTATCATAAACAAGCCAGCACCAAACACCTGGAAGCACAGTTCTGGTATTAATCTGAGGCAATTGTGATTATACACTATAATGTATGCCTAGTACTGCACTCGTGTAAATTGTCTATGTCTTTTATAAACACATGCACACAGTATGTGTACAGTATATCCGAGTATATAGGCGCACACAGGCAGGAAAAATAAGAATTTGGGAGCCACAATAATGCTGCTCCTGGCTGAAGGTAACGTTACAGAATTTGTTTCCATCTTAGTGGATCACAGGAAAAAAAATATTGTAAGGATTATTTTAATTTGTAAAACATTTGTATTCCCTCCTGTATTGCAGTAGAAGGAATGCGCCAACTGCCACTTTTTAAGAAATATAATACGCTTCCTCCTACTTTGGGTTTGAAATTGGAACCAAAACAAATTTGCTGCAGCAAAACTGATCTTTATGGTCCTGGCAGGAGGTGAAGGCTGGGAGTGAGCTCACTCTTTGCTGCCATTATCCTTTCATGGGAATCTAGCCATTCTATATCCTGCATCCTCTGCTCCTTTCCAGAAAAACAGAAAGCTGCAATGACATCACAAAATGCACACAGTGCACAACCAGCCAACACTCCTGGGTGAAGAGTACACTGACCACCACAGCCAACTCAAATAGTGGCAGGATTTTGGATCCTTGATTGGAAGAAAAAATTGTCTGCATGTGCTACTTGTAAATCAGCACTTGCTTAGCCACCCTAGAGCATGAAAAGCAGCACAATAGATCTTTCACAGCTCACAGGAGAGGTCATGGTACAAGAATGCTGAACAATGCAACACAATCTTTTGTAGGTGAGCAACTTCGGGGTGGGAGGTGTGAGTTGTTACAACAATAGAAACCTCAGAGGAGACAATCAGAAAATTCTTAACATGTTTTTCAAAGGAATGTACACAATTGACTGTGTTTTCAACAGACATACATTTCAAACTCCTCTGGTGCCCTGATTCTTATGCTTTATAAACACATACATAGAGAGAGCTAGATTTTTTTTCTGTTTCATTAACTCCGCATTTTTGCTACTTATAATTATCCCAGGCATTATAATCAGACAATTCACACATTAATTTATTTGGAATAATTTCCATTAAGGAGACATGCAGAATAGTAACCTAATGTTGAGTACAATTTCTGGTGCACTGCATTTTTCATATTTAATATGTCACTTGACAGTTTGTTCAAACTGACTGACTTGATGTTTGTTATAAACATTCACTGTGCTGAAATCCCAAACAAATATCAGGGATATAATTCTTTTCCATAGAGTACATGCTTAATATTGTTTCTTGCCTTCCTCTGGGCTCTTTCTTAGCATGAATATGCCAGAATAAGATGACACTCATCTCATTTTTCTAAAAAAGAGGTTTCTGCTGAAATGAATGTAATACTGCATGGTAGTTTTGATTTGCTGAAGTCCAAGTTAGCTGATGTTGCAAGTCAACTGGGTGAAACTATGATTGGCTACATCCAGTGAGGGTGAGAACTTTAACAGACAGCTGCACACAAAGCCTGTCCATTGCCTATCTTCCCCAAAGCAAATTTCTCCATGACCTGATCCTTCTCTCTCATCACTAGAACAGGTTTATCACATGGAATGCAAGTGGGAGCATGAGGGGAAACGGCAGAAAACACAGCATCTAGGGAGGTTTGGAAGACATGCCAAAGGAAAAATGATAGCCTAGGTGCAAAGCCAAAGCCACGGACAGCATCCCACAAGAAAGCAGATCAAAAAATAGGGCTTTGATCAGAAGAACACTGGGAGGAGTGGTGCCTGCTGTGGGAAGCAGAACCTGCATCACAGTTACACTTTCAAGAGTTACATCTGGACAGATGGTAAGAACACAGACAGCAGGAGCAACCTGAGGGTTTCCAATAATGCCTCTCTTCACTTTCATGCCTCTACAAGTCTGTAAATCCACAAAGCTGTCAGGAAGAAAGAGACAGGGAAGAGCTATGTGCTTCAGTAGTAAATGACAAACAGGAAAAGAGATGCAGGAAATTCAAATCTGTATAAAACAAATGCTTTTGCCTAGGCCACAAAATGCATTCAGATGTATGTCTCCATGTTTAACTGCTTCACCTTCCAGAGAAAACTTCATGAGCTGAGGCAGGGGGCCAGGAAACTGCAGGGGTAATGCTGGCCATCCAGACAGACACTGCTCTGAGAAGTGTCTCATTCATCCAGGTATTTCACATGGAACTTGACCGAGCTCACACTTTTCAGCAATGAGTCACACACTCATTTGGCAAATACAAAGACTTTCAGAGTCCCTCTCCCCCATTCCCAGCTACTGGGAAGTCACAATTCTTTGAATGTGATGTCAGGAGGTGTTGCCATGAAAACCGTTCTAAAATCATAAGCACTAAAGTGTAAGTCCTTTGCATGGTAAACGATCACACGGGGGGCACTGTGGTTTGGACGAAGATATCTTATAATTAGTGACAATAACAAAGGAAATATTCATAATTACATCAAAGAAGTCTTCACTGAGTATTGTTTGTATTTGCTTCCAGAGGGAACACTGAATTCTCTGAAAAAACATGACTGTTTTAAACAGATGTAGATAAATAAAAAAGGGCTATCAGGAGAATCTCAACTTCAAGCCGGAAAAATACTTCAAAATGCACATGAGGCTATCTAATCAATCAGCTTAAAGGCCAGCCATCAGCTCTCTGCCAGCAGGCAGAGCTGCTGCGTCCGCAGCGTGTGCGCATCTTTTCAGATGAACACGGCACACTTCAGCACATCCTGGGTGCATGTCTGTGCATACAGGAGGCACAGTCTGGGGATTCGTTTCATCCAGCAGCACAAACACAGGACTAATTTTGTGAAGTGCAGATAGCTAAAAATAGCCAAGAGTGATGTTATGCAAGAAAACCTGGTGTACGTTTCCCCTTTCCAGATGAGAGAATCTGACATAGCTTCAAATAGAAAAAAAATAAAATAAAAAATAAGGCGACGGTCTGACCAGAGTATAAACTATATTACCATATTCATTTCATTCCCTTCTGCAGAGAAGGAATTTGAATTTCCTATACATTAAAGATGCATGCCCACTGTCATACCATTTCAACGACTTAAATAGTAAATGATCAAAAATTCACAGTGCTTCTGCCCTCCTCTGGAAAAAAAATAGGTCAAAAATGAATGGAAACAAACTGTCTTCTCCTTTTTATGCATTTGAGAGAGGAAAAAAAAAAAAAACAACAAAAACCAAGGGAGATAAATCTGCATAATACTGAACCGAATCTCTTTAATTCCAGTCAGCTTTTATCATTCAATCACTGAGTCTGTATGTGGAAAAATTCATGCTAATTCCCCCTAGCAACAGCCTCAGCCTATCAGGACAAGCCATGCACCATGCAGCTGCCAGCCAGCAAGAATAACTCTAAGTAGGTCAGGCCTGCATTTCTAAAAATGCCACGGTCTAGTAACCCCACTGTCCCGTCTGTCTGCCCTGCCCCATAATAACCTCAATTGCTTGGTGACACAATGACATACTGCCCTGTTAGAGCGCAATCAAATCACGCTGCATTATTCCGCTGCGAGCATCGCTGCTGGAGGAAGGAGCCGTCGAGGGGCAGCATTAATCAGGCGGCCATTCATGTCCACCAGCACTTCACTCTGGAGATGGGGCCTGCATTAATGACCAGCTGTTGGAAGGAACACAAACAAAGTAACGCCTTCCACCCTGCCGGCTGCGCAGAATACGCCATTCTGTTCAGGCAGGTTGCGCTCATTGACAGAGGCCGCGATGTAAATTAAACAGCCCCAGACAATGCTGGCTTTTGTAAGCTGCTACTAATTAAAGTAAGTATATTTAAATTATACTACACACAATTCAAAGAGCTATTGGTTTAATATACAGAGTCATCTCCTCCTACAAATTTGTGTTCACGGTCAGGAAAAAAAAAAAGAAAAAAAAAACAACAGAACCCACAACCACTGTTTGCATAATACAATCTACATATCCTGGTAAATTAAAGAGTGGCACAAAGAGTAGAACTGCAGCTGACTTGTGCTGGGACCAGGGATCCACGCCAGGCTTCCAAAAACAGGCAGCAATGCACACTGACTGGCGAAGGGCTGTCGATAAAAGCCGTGTAAACATCTCCAGCCACAGCACGGGGAAAGGCCGGTCAGAGCAGGGTAAGCACCCCTGCAATCTCACCGCTTAAGTGCTGCAGAGCCGCCAGCCCAGATCGAAAAACAACAGCAGGGGTCAGAAAGCTCCAGGCATGTCCCTGCAGAGCAGGCAGCCCTAAGCTGCTGCATTCCCAGTGCACCAACAGGACCACGTTTGGTTGCAAGATGTTGCGCTAAGCCGTTTTTTGCACCATCCCTTAGCCAGAGGAGCCTTAATAGAAACCACATCTGACCGCAGTAGGTCTGCACTGGGGTGGTATTTCAGCATCAAATCTGCAACGCCAGAGCTGAGTTTTGGTGTGCTGGCTTTGTGTTTAATTTTACGCGTGCTTTTAAACACCTCGGTGTGTCTGGCCGGTCGCTCCCTCCCATGCCTTGTGGCACGCAGCTGCCTGTGCAAGATGGAGACAGGAATGACATTTTCTAGGACAGATGGCTTGTCTGCATTTCTTCCGAAGGATTCACACTTCCAGCCGGTGAACGCGTGCCCTCTGACAAACTGATAAGTCAGTTTTCTTTTTTGCAGAGTGCAGCCAGTCTTATACATGTAATCCAACCAGCTCTCAGTTACGAATGCAGCCGATTCATTAATCCATTTCGCTCTCTTGTTCGAAGCAGGCTCAAGAACCAGGTTATGACTGCCTTCCTTTGCTTTGTGGCACACATCACACAGCTATTCTTGGAGAGATACAGTCCCTGACGTAACCACGGGCTCCTAATTACAAGCTGCTGACATTTTGCAGCTTTGAAGCTATGAGCTAAAAGCCACTCTTCCTCCTGCTCGTTTGCTTTAGAACAGCCTGAGTTAAAAGCACAGCAGTTTCAGAAAGGTGCAGGAGTGGTATATGCTTCTTTTCAGATCCTGCTGTATTGCCAAGGTCATTTTTCTTTAAGAAAACACAAAACTACAGTATGGGAGTAATAAGACTCCTTTGCCCCCAGCACAAGAATGTTACCCAGCAGCTGGCTAAATATAATCCAACACACAGGGCAGCCTTTGTAGACAGGGTAACAGTGGAAGGGCCAGACAGGCATCTTGCAGGGTAGCTCACCATGACTATTGGGAAATCCCCTCGTATGCAGTTTAGGATGACATTACGGTCTACGGATTTGTAGAAAAGGGAAAAATAAAGGGAGAAAAAAAAACCCTCTTTCTCAGTAGGCAGCTGCTAACAGCCATGCCAAGCCCCACTAGCTGACTGCAGTACTTGTTTTCCCTATTTTTGCATTGTTCAGATATGGGCAACCCGAGCTGCCAGCTGATCTCAGTATGCCAAGCACTGTGACTAGTCTCCCTGTTCTAAAAACACAAGTCTCCTCAATGCATGCAAAGAAATATAAACCAAACAGATAAACAAAAAGAGCTCAACGCAATCAAATTACAATGGCAAAAAATAAACAGGTACATTTCAGAAAAATCTGCTGATAACTGCTGTCTATTTTCAATAGAGAAATAATCATTTTAATCAGAGGCTGATTTTAAAATTCTAAATTAAAAAAAAAAAGAAAAAAAAAAAGAAATATAATGCTGACTATAAATGCTCAGTTGAGCATTTAGCCATCTGATGACTGTGGTAGCCAGCTGGTCTAGAGGTCATCTGGGATGCATTTATTTTGATTAGATTGATCACATTTCTATTATAGCATAGAATTTTTTGCCGCACTGAATATAGCTGTGTCTGTAAAGATTTTAAGATAGAAAAAACGACCCCCTCCCCTTAGCTTCTCTCAACACAGTGCAGAAGATTCAGTGCTCCAAGGTGTTAAATGGAAAGGATCTGCTTTCACATTTCTTAGAAGAATTCTGCCTACATCTGCATTCGCAAAGTGCCGCCTCACTCAGGAATTGGGTGTAGAGCTAGAGCTGAAAATACAAGCTGCAATCAAGTCTGACCATCAAAGTGACAAGCTTCCTCTGTAAATTGGTCAGAAATGTCTTTCTTTCATGCCTGTACATGCTCCCACACGCATAAGCACACACATACATAAGCACATACATACACAGCATGGCCGCTGTTTTCCCTGGGGATATTGCTGCAGCCACCTAGCTCATCAGTTCCCTCCCTGACAGCATCAGGAGTGTTCGAGCTACAATTCACAGTGCCTCCATCCATACATTGCTTTCTTAATCACCCCATCCTCTCCACATTGAGAATGCACAGAATCAGACAAACAGCACGCAGCGTTTCTTCTTCCACTGCATTTGCACGCACTCTCTCGCTCGCTCTTCCTCCCGTGGCTTTGCCTCAGCAGGCAGATACGACCAATACCTTGTTTATCCATCTCCAGCACAACGCTGAGGTGCAACTCGACTGCAGCTCTGTGGCTTTCCCCATCTTAATCCTCTGGAGCAGCAGAGGCTGGATTCTTGCTGCTGATGCCCTTGTTGAGCACTGGATTACTTTTCATCATATTTCTTTAAGCTTTTACCCATTCCACCCTAGATTAACATCCCTTCTTTTTCTCCCCACCAAAAAAAAGAAAACCCCCAAACCACCCCACATCACAACCCTTTGCTTCCAGAACCAACAGAAAAATTGCGGCTCCATCGCTTCTCTTCCTTAGCGATGCGCAGATGAGGGAGACTCGCATCAGCCAAGCTGGGGTGAAGTGCAGGCAGCGAGGCTGCAGCAGCAGCAGAACCAGCAGCAGCCACCCAGGTAAATGCGAAAAAGCAGGCTGTGTCGCAGTGCCGTAGCTGTGAGGAAAGAATCTTGCTTCTTCTGAACAGTGCAGCTTCGTGCCTGCAGGAACGGAGAAGAGGGAAGACCCAGAATTAAAAATAGAAGCCAAAATAGTTAAGAAGAAATTATGACTATAATAAAGGGCTGTAACTTTATTTTCTGGGCTTTAGGGGTTTTCCTAGGGGGGTATCTTTCCCCCCTCCTCCCCAAAATCTCCTGTGTTGCTGGATGTTACTGTCCAAGAGTGGAGTCACAAAGGCTCACCCTCCAAAGCGCAGCGAGACCAGCATCACATGAGAAACCACATGACGCACCCAAATCGGATGCTGATGCGGTCCACTATTTCACTCGGGGGGGGAAAAATCTCGACCGAAACATGTCCCTCTCTAGCGGTTAGAAAGAATTTCCCTTTAAAAGAAAAAAAAAAAAAAAAACAAACCTCACAAAAATAAATATCTCCCTATCTCTTGTCTTCAACACCAGAGCTTTGCGAGGCAGGAGAATGCTGTTCCGCAGACACTAGCTGGATGGCAGCAATATTACTTCCAGGCTACGTTATGCAAAGCTGATTCCACTTAAGTGAATTCCTGAAAAGCATACTCCATGTCTTCATAACATGAACAGGCTCTGAAAACCAGCTCCATTATCGTTCCCCACAATCTGTGCCCAAACCTGCGTTCTGAATAATTTATTGGAGACTAAAAAGCTGTTTGCCAAGACCGTTCCTTTTCTCGCTCAGCCTCACACTCAAGACCGACTATGGTGAGGAACAGAGGGGCATTCATCATTTCCACAATCAGTGATTTTAGAAAAAGTGCTATCCCTCAAAATAATCACAAAAAAGTGAGAAGAAAGGTTTTTTTCCTCATTTATGGGCGCGAAGGGCTCTGCCTGGTTTGCAGTCATTGACAGCGCTTTCCTAACGTTGCTGACTCCAAGGCTTTCAGTCCAAGTCAATAAGCAAACAGTATTGCCTGCCAATCCCCGCAGAGGTGTTGTGGCATGCTGTTAAACGTAGTCAAAGCTGGACACCCCAGGCCGTCCCCAACAGGAATGTGCAGCTCCGCAGTGCTGTACTCTGTCAGGGCACTGAGCAGTTAACATCCTTGGCTGCTTCACCATCTTGCCTATAGGAGCGTGGGACTGAGGCACTGGTTAGCTTGAGAAACAAAAGCAAAAAAGCTGACCTTGATGATCGATGGAATTGCTGCTGCATAGAGTTCCCATTCAACAAACGCAGCTAGTGGTTTGTAGCTTGTTTGGCTCCTGGCATTTGTTGAAATGACAGAGCAGATGGCACAGAGTCCTCCACCTCCTTTGTTTGCAAAACTCGGCCACCACCTTGCAACGCTACGCTCCCAGCTTTCTACATGAAACTGTACATGGTGTCAGACAAATGGAAAATGATAGCTGCCGTGAGTCCACACAGCTGTTTCACACAGGATCCCATTGCGAGCTCCGAAGTTTATGAGATGGAGATCAAGCACAGAATTCCCCAGAAGAGGGAGGTGCCTGGCACTCAGGTGGGAAAGTGCGACAGGAGCAGAACCCGATGCTCCTTCGTGCTGATTTCAGCCTTACCAACTGCACACACAACAGCAGATTGCAAAAAAACATTTGCACAAGGCAGTTGATGCTTGTTCTCATTGGCTCCTTCCAGAAAGGGGTTTTTCAATGGGCTGCACCTATGACCTATGCACACATACAATCCAGTTACAGTGTTTGCTCTCAGCAGGATGCTGATGTTGAGGAAAGTCCCACAACCATATATACAGAAATCAAAGGGTTTCCATAGTCATCCTAGAGCATTTTCACCTGTGATGTAACAGTATTAGTAGGGTCAAGTCTTTGCTGGAAAACAGATACTGCCACACCTACACTCAGACTCTAGTTAATGGATACAGTATTTCAGTTTTGATGTAGTGTCAGCTAATCTGGAGAATAGAGGCTTCAGGTGGTGTTTTCAGTCTAAAAGATAAGCATTACCAACAAGGCAGGAACTGAGACCAGCAAAGTAAGTATCTTCAGGCCTTTGGATTACAAGGAGCTGTCCTGGTGACCATACTCACTATTCTTAAATGCAGCAGGTCGAGGGAAGCGATTCTGCCCCTCTACTCTGCTCTCATGAGACCCCAACAGGAGTACTGCATCCAATTCTAGGTCCCCCAACACAAGTAGGGCATAGAGCTGTTGGAGCAGGTCCAGAGGAGGGCCATGAAAATGATCAAAGGGCTGAAGCTGCTCCTCTACAAAGACAGGCTGAGAGCTGGGAATCTAAAGACCAGAATGGCCTATAGGAAAGATAGTAAATTTAGACCAGATATTAGGAAGAAAATCTTTACTGGAAGGGTGGTGAGACACTGGAACAGGTTGCCCAGTGAGGTTGTGGATGCCGCCTCCCTTGAGGCGTTCAAGGCCAGGCTGGATGGGGCTGTGATCAACCTGCTCACAGGAAGTGTCCCTGCTGATAGCAGGGGGTGAAATTAGATGATGCAAAAGGTCCCTTCCAACCGAAACCACTCTATGATTCTACGACAGTATGTCTGAGAATGGATTCTTATACATTCCCATTAGTTTCTAAGACAGAGAATCATAGAATAGCTTTGGTTGGAAGGGACCTCAGACAACAGGAGCTTTGTGAGCCGATCATTTTTTTATTTTTTCATTTTTCCATTTTTTTTATCAGTAGCTCATTTATGTGTTCTGACTTAGAATAAAAAATATGTTGGTTAAAAAGGTGTGCTGGAGGTCACTCAGTGAGCTCTCTGCTTGAAGCATAGCTGTCACCAACATTGCACCTGGTCAGCCATGATTTCTCCAAGACAAGACCTGAAAATCCTTGGGGATAGAGACTACTTAAGGTTTCTGGGTAACCTCTTCCAGTGCTGCACCTCCTCCCTTGTGAAAATAGATGTGTGGGAAAAAACATGTTCTTTCTCTGTTTCTTATATACAGAACCTTCATTGCACTACTAGTGGGAAATACTGAGTTGCATACACTGCCTATCTTTAACACTGAAGCAGGAGAGAAGTGAAGGAGTCAAGGAACGAAGAAACTTTTCATTTCTTATTCAGTTTGTCAAGTTCTGCTCAAATAAGGAGCATCTCCAAATTGCCATCATGTGAGGACTTTTCTGGTATCTGTGTGCTCCCAGCTCAAGTATTAACCTAACAGCTAAGACAGCAACAAAAGCTGTGATGACAATTCTCATCTTCTCCTATGTATAATAATTATGAGAAAAGGGAATAAAAACCGAGCCCTGATACATGCAAAACCTGAGCTACTGACATTCAAGGCTAGGCTGGATGTGGCTTGGCTAGCCTGGTCTTGTGGTTGGTGACCCTGCCCATGACAGGCAGGTTGAAACTAGATGATCCTTGAGATCCTTTTCAATCCAGGCCATTCTTAGATTCTACGATACCCAGAGAAGTCTGAACGAAGGTTGAACCAACGGAAGCTGGAGGATACTGGTTTACTCAGGATGCATTTTTTAAATAGACCTGAAAAAGGGGCCCTGCAGAATTTATAAATATATAAAGCTTGTGAAAAACTTTCCACGTAGGTACGTGATACATGTGCCTTTAAATACAACCTAGAGATACACATCTACATTAGATGCAAATAAAGAGAAAGGGAAAGAAGGAAAAATACAATTACAAAGAGAAATACAAGTCAACATTTCTTTAGAAATGTAAAAGACTTAGGATGAAGAAAAGCTCTTTGTAAGAGACTTCTCTAAGCACATAGAGCTGAAAAATCTAATCCTTACACTGAGATCCCTTCAGATAACCTCTCAGTTAAATTCTTTAATAACAGCATGGGTAACAAACTCTCCAAATCTCTAGAATAGACACCTTCCTTTGTGCAACACTGTCAAACCTTGAAGTAATTCATGGGCAGACTAAAGTTACCTGTCTAAAATGACTCTCTCAATTGACTTCCACAGTATATATTCTCCCCTTCCATACAACGAATGGAAAAGAAGGATGTTGACCACATTGAATAGCTGAGGCAGGAAGTTCTGAATGGCACTGCTAATGCCAGGGGAAGATATGGAAAGATCTGGGCTTATTTTGAATGCTACTTTGACACAGGTAATAAACAGAATTTTTCCCTGCAGCTCTTTGGTGCCAGCATTTGAAGATCTGTTCTCAAACATTTCATCACCCTGCTTTGTTTTAGTGTGGATTCATGCTGACTTATCGATGCATTAGCTACCTTAGATTTGAAGCAACTGTCCACAGGGAACTATTTTAGAAGTGAAAGTCAGCATAGAGTAGACTTTAGATTGACAATTAAAATTAGATTAATATGCAAGCAAACCAAAATAAGAACAGTTCATGACCCCAGGGACCTGGACAAGCTTGAGAAGTGGGCTCATGTGAACCAAATAAGATTCAACTAGGCAAAGTGAAAAGTGCTGCACTTGGTATGGGACAATTCCATATATGTCTACAGAACAAGAAAAGAGCTTACTGAGAGTAGCCCCACAAAGAAGAAGTAGTTGCAGGTTCTGTCAAACAAGAAGCTGGACATGATCTAGCAGTGTGTTCTTGCAGAACAGAAGACCAATTGTATACTGGGCTGTGTCAAAAGAGAGGTGGCCAGAAGGGAGAGTGAGGTGATTTTCCTCCTCTGCTCTGTTCTCATGAGGCCCTCCCAGGAGTACTGCACCCAGGTCCAAGGATCCCAGCACAAAAAAGATGTGGAGCTGCTGGAGCAGGTCCAGAGGAAGGCTACAGAGATGATCAGAAGGCTGGAACACATCTCATATAGAGACAGTCCGAGGCAGCTGGGCTTGTTCAACTTAGAGAAGGCTCTGGGGACACCTAATTGCAGCCTGCCAGTACTTGAGGGGAGTTTATAAACAGGAGGGAGCCTGGCTTTTCATCTGGACAAACAGTGATAGGGCAATGGGGAATGGTTTTAAATTAAAAGAGGGGAGACCTATATTAGAGTCTAGAAATAAATTCTTTACTCAGACGGTGGTGAGGTGCTGGCACAGGCTGCCCAGAGAAGCTGTAGGTGCCTCATCCCTGGAAGTGTTCATGGTCAGGTTGGATGGGACCCTGATCAACCCCTGATCTAGTCGGTGGCAACTGCACCCATGGCAGAGTGAATGGAACTAACTAGATGGTCTGTAAGGTCCCTTCCAACCAAAGCCATGCTATGATTCCTTTAAGATTATTGAATGCTGGGGAATGATTTTCATGTGCTTTTCAACCAGATTTGGCATGCTTCTTTATATGGCTAATTATCTGCTTGGTACAGCATTCCACTATAATATAGACCACTACGAGTCTAAGATTCGTTGAATTTCACTGAAGATGAAACACTGGATCCTAACAGAGAGAGAGTTGAACTGCTAGAGGGATCAAGACCTAAAGCATTAGCAACCAGACAGTTACCCAATTACCTTCTGAGCACCCACTTTACCCTTTGTGAAAAGTCCCTTTTGGGACTCACGTCCTTAAGTCAAAGCAAGCAGAGCTTTATACGGGTTAAGCACAGCACTGGCACTGCATAAACTGGGCAAAAGTAACAGGACTTAAATAAAAATCTGGCCAAAAACTGCCACTGCTGCGTAGGACTAAACAGTGCTGCCCAGGAATCAGGAACTGAAAAACAGGAATACTGTAACTTCAGTTGAAGCAGAATGTCACCAATAATGTGCATATCAGTAAAGTAGCGTTGCTAATTTTGACAGAAAAATACAATTGCTAAATTCTGCAGGGAACGGTCCATTTGATGATTCTCAGCAAGTATTAAGGCTTGGGGTTTGTTTTTCAATGACCCCTCACTTCAGAATCTGCAGCTGGAGAAAACATTATCATTAGGCTTGAGGTTTCAACCCAAAAGCCAGGCAAGACTTGATGTTTCACTGAACTCAAAACCTCAAACTGAAACTCAAATGTGCAAACTTTATGGACTCGAACCAGAACAAACACTTGCTAGCCCCATGTAAACAAAAACTACAGAGCTGCACATAGGTTTAAGTACTGAGACATAATGGCTACTGGCTAAGGCATGAAGTACTCCATGCTCTTTTGAAGTGCCCTACCAAATACTGGTAGGTT
The DNA here is from genome assembly GCF_951394365.1 of Tetrao urogallus. Taxonomy (NCBI): domain Eukaryota; kingdom Metazoa; phylum Chordata; class Aves; order Galliformes; family Phasianidae; genus Tetrao; species Tetrao urogallus. Next base: position 87,843,061 of record NC_136815.1, on the reverse strand, counting down.
TTCAGTGACCACAGAGTATGTCTAGACACACACTGCCATAGCTTAGAGATGCTCAAGCCAACTTTAACTGAGAGCTCAATCGCCAGAAGCATTTTCTCTGCAGTTCACAGAGATGTAGAGTAAAATATCCCACAGTTCTGTGTGGCCACAGTTAAACTTCATCAGTAGTTGACAGGCCTCTTCAAACCCATCTTCCGATGGCACCTGGAATACCAATCTAGCTACTGTGTCTTACCAAAATATGTTTTGGTTGTCCATTCAAGCAAGAAATAGGTACAAACACATCTTTTGGTAATTGCCAGGATATGTCTAGAGTACTACAGCAAATGCATTTAAAAAAAATAAGGAAAGGTCTCTTCTGTATTTTTAGCACAGACCTTCATCACAAGAAACTGCTGATGTAGACAGTAAATCTCTTGTCATTCTCATCTGGAATCAGATTTTAATTCACTGATAATTCAACACTACTCCTTGAAAAAATTCCCCCATTATTTCTGGACATGATAGGTTATTGCAATTATATTACCTCTCAAAGTTCATCTATTCCACGTAATAGCCCTGACCATATATATTTGTATTTGTGAGCTGTTTAATCATAATACTCTGTTCCTACTGTTAATACCTGCTATTTCAAAATTGAAGTTCACCTAGTACAAATATTGTGTACATTGCCGAAACCTCATGGTTCCACAAGCATTAACGTGGGTAAATTTATCTGGAATATATACAGACAAGAAGCAGAAAGGAGATCCAGACATAGCTAAAAATGCTGTATTTATATGATGTTTTCACAACATTCAACCACATTTCATCATTAGAAAATATATCTAAGCAATTCAAAGGACTGAGACTCTGCATCTTAAGTGCTGTGCTTTTGGATCCCTGTAAAATGTTTGTGTGACAAAGACTGCAGTGGCTGTCCTGGAGGAGAGCAGAAATGTGGGAATTCAACTGGGCAGAATGTTGATCTAAATGCATCAAAATGATAATCACTCGAAAATACACACATGATTTTCTCTGCATTTACAGAAGCTTGCTAAGGTTAATATTTCCATTATTATTTTGACTTGCTAAAAATTGTTTCCTCCTTTTCACTTAGCCCTTGGGCTAAACTGTTCCTATGGTTCAAAAGCAACTGCCATGATGCATATTTCAGTGTGAAAGAGGTCAGGATGTAAGATCCTGTAGGGTACTGTAATTATGGTTAGGATGTAAAAAGAAAATAAAATTTGTATAGAAAATTTGGAACTGCATTAAAACACACATAATGAACAAACAACTTACAGCAAAATATTAACATTCTGTGTTGCTCGTTCACTTGCATTCTTGTCATTGTTCCCTCCTAATTTCCCGAAAATGTAAAATAACACTGGTTTGACATAACGATGGAATATCTAATAGCTACAAAACATATCACTTGACTTACACCACCAAGAACAAAACCACGGAACTGGGCTCCAAGTCACCTATTACATTTGTAGTTCTTTCATGTCACGATTTCATTTTGACTCCAAAACTCAAATGCCTTGTTTTGTAAACCTGCACTTTAGGAAGAGAGTCTAATCTGAACACAGATAGTATAAATATCCTAATTTCCTTATAAAGTTGTACAGCTGCTAGTATTGGTTTTATGAACATGGAATGCTATGAAAGACAATGGAGATGTCAGAAGACAAGCAGATAGTGTAATCTTTGGTTCTTCATACAAATAAATCTCTAAATCCTAATGTGTTTTACAAACCCAAGAAAAACTGTGTGATGAAGAGGCTGCACAGAGATCAGTCAGAACTGCACGTGCAATGGCTACAAGTCTATGAAGGGTACAGAGCTGCACACAGAATTAGTATCATACCCACGAAAAAATTAAATAAACAGTGAAGTTTTGTGATTATAAATCATGCCACAGAGGGAGAAGCATACAGAAACACATCACAATCAACTCCTTGGTGAAACTGCTGATAACGCAGTTAATGTTTGGTCTTGGGCAAGGGACTGATTTCCTTTTGTTGGCTGCCCAGTTTTAGACGGGTATTTTACATGAAACACATTAAAAGTTCAAAGTGGAAGAACTATGTTTTTTCACCTGTGAGTGGTTTCAGCTTAGACTTCTGCATTACTGTCGGGAAGTCAGTTTTTCCATGCTTGTTACTGTAAACAAAGATTGTATGGCAAGTCTCCAAATGTGATAGCTTAAGGACCAAACTGCAGGAGTGACAGGCTACTTCTAGAGAAAGTGAGAATCACTGTGCATTTAGACTGTATTTGGTGTGCTTATTACTCTGCTGCTTGGAAAGCACAGCAACCACATGCAAATATCCCTTGGCGTACATACATACAGTGTGCTGAAACGGTGAGTGAATAGGCAGGGAAAAAAACCAACAGCATCACTTGTTATTAGCACTGTTTCCCACTCAGTCTTTTAATGGCTGCTTATATCTATCAAACCTCAGTCTAAGCTCTGCTTGGTTTTATTTTACCTTTCTTTGTAAACTTACAGCAAAATAACATTTGACACTTCCAAGAGGAGTCCTTCTCTTCAAACATTAGCATTTCTTTGTAAGAACACTACCACTTCCAAGACTAGTAGCCAGAAATTAAAATTTGAGAAGCATTTATCTTGTACATTTTGGTGCTCCTTGGATGTGAATCCAAATTTACCAATGCTGTAATTTTACAAAATTATTATTGTTTTTCAGATCTGAATTCCCTTCGGAAAGCTGAAGGGGTTTGTTTCAGTGAACATAATCCACTCCTTCTGCCCTTGTGCAAGGCTTCCAACAATGACACACACTTTCTAAACGTGCATTTTCCTATATCCAAGACCCTGTTCTGAGGTTCTGCATCAACAACTGAAGCCAATGGATGCTGTGCCATACAGCACCATGCAACAGTAGCATGTAGTGTATCTGGCATTGAAGACACTAAACTGGTGGAGATTGCACTGCTGTATCTATACTTCAGCTTCATGTCTGTAAAAACAGGGATAATATCTGCCCTTCATCTCATGGGAATGTGACAAAGATTAATCAGATTGTGGATCAGTAAGATAATACACACATTAACTGAAGACAAAATACATTTCTCTTCGGAGAAGAGACCTAAAAACACAGGAAAAAAAAATGCACCCTAAAATTTGATGTTTTTAGACTCATGCACAAAGCACTTACATTCTACCATCTTCAGTATGACACAAGCACATCCATTAATAGTCTTTGCTGGTTAAGACTTGCTCTCTGAATTAGGACCACAGTGCAGATGTTATATTGGCTGAGCAACATAAAAGCCTCAGATGTGTGTTATTAATTTGTGAAATGCAGATTTGTTTCACTGTCAACAAATTGTGAGTAATTATCAACAAATGGTGAGAAACTGAGGAGCTCTAAAAATAATTATGGCCAACTGGATGAGTGCTTCCTGGTCTTACATCTAGCACCAAGAAAATATTTGAAATGTCTTCTGCTCTCAATTGCCATTTAAATGTTGATTCAACTCCTTCAACTCAGACATCTATAACTAGATTCAGCTTCAGAATATTTGCTTTCCTTCATCATTAGCATCCTATCCTGTGTTTTCAAGCATTTCAAAACATTACAAAACAAAGCCTTCTGAATTACCAGTAAAATATATGAAAACAAAATCTATAAGCCAGAATAGAAAAATAGATTTGAACCTAACAAACAGGCTCTGCTTTGTTGGTATTCAGTCCTTCCATGTTAAACGGTCTAGGACATTGCTAAAATATATTTTAACCAAGATAGCCTCTACTGTAAGTTTAACAACAAATGAAGCTGATTACTCACCCATGCTATCAGTCCACATACCTTCCTCATTGCTAATGAAGACCAACCTTCCAGAATTAGCACCGAGGAATGCCTTCCATAAAACACAAACACTCTGTAGCTCTGTGTACAATAAAGTAACCTCCACCTTTAAGGTTATACATTTAACAGTGAAATCTATGTCTACCGCTTCCCTTGGTAAGCCTGAACAAGGCTTGCAGCACATAAGATCTATATAAATAACAGTGCAGGTTAGAAAGGTTTCACAATCCACAGGCTCCTCATGACAGCCTGGCCTTACTGCTCTGAAGTGATCATTCTCGCAACAAGACATGTACCAAAATCTGGTTGTGCACATAGTTTGACTGAAAACGAGCACAAAGTAAATTCCTGTAAGAACAAAATGAGAACAGCAGGGCACCTGTAGTGTGTCCTTTGTTTCATGCATTACTTGTGGTTATGATTCTCTGGCCACAGGACCTAAATTACAGCTTTCTATCCCAAACTACAGGGGACGATCTCCATGAAGATGGGATTGTTTTTATTCCTAACCTATTCTTTCTAGATCCAGCTACCTTCACCACATTACTTCAATAAAAAGCCTTATTTGTGGGTGTAGGTTTCCAACAAAGCATACTCAACGTGCTTTCTGCCTTTTCCCCTTCATTCAACAAAACATTTCTTCAGACTTAAATGGATTTTAACTTCATGTAAAGTAAAAGCTAGATAAATGCAATGCAAGTGCATTTTTGTTCATACCGAAAGCAATTGCCAAATGTAGTTGCACTGCAGCCAAACTTGACATCTTATAAGAGAAAATATCACCCTGTTTCCCAACTTCTGATAAAATGAAGAGGCATTTGCCTCTGACATGGAAACATCTTCCAAACAAAAAAATCTTGCTGGAGATACCAGCTTGGGAGGAGACACAATTGTCTCAAAATCAGTAGCAGTTTAGATTCTTTCCCTTCCTAGAACTACTTCTTTGAAAGCTCTTTAGCCGTTATTATTTTTTTAAACAAATGGGGAGAACAAATGGCGTGCTCACATTCACTCTGCTCACAACAGGCCATCCTGCAGATCAGCTCACAGCCAGACCATAATGTGCTAACACCAGCTCCTTGCATTAAGATAATCATTTTGAAATGAGTACTTTAGGTGCTAAGAGTCTGACTATAAGCTGCAACAACATTCAAATAGATAGCTATACACATATGCATCCAAGTAGCATGGATGTTCATCTGTTTCTATGTCCTTTAGCTAGCCTGAGAGCCTTATACTTCCATAGAGCTCTACCTTCTTGCCTCAGTGCTGCACAAACCTTTCTCCAGCACAAGCACAAGCTTCTCCTAAACTGATAGGACAAAGTGACTTGTGCCTACAGAAACATGAGTTACTGTCCTCTCAGTATCACATGACAATAATCAAATTCACTGCAAAATCACATCCACCAATGTTTTCATGCTTTAGCTCTTCAAGCCCAACGATGTTCCTTATTAAATACATTTTTATTCTCTTGGATTACAGTTTCATGCTAAAAGGAGAAATAGCCCTAAGAAAAAAGACTGCCATCGGCATCATCCTTACAAAAATTCTGTACAGAAATATCTTAAACCTCAGTGTCAGTGGGCCTGCTAAATACAACCTAGATATGGAAAACAACAACAAACAGGAGATACCAGAAGCACTGAGAAGTACAGCACCATGACTTGGATAAATACAAACAGCCAAATACATTTCCTATTGGCCCACATATTAAACATTTCAATGAAGAGTCAATTGTACACTACTCTTAAGATATTAAAAATGGAGAACTAAACAGACTTAAAATTTCTCTCAAGAAACATGAAACAAGAAATAATCTATTACATTTTTATAAATCATTTACTTCTAATCTGCTGTTACAGACAATTTTATTCACTGATCACACTTGTTACATGGAAGAATTAAGGTTTGCTGAGCACCCTGAGAATGCATTCACCCACATTTCCCATATTTAGTTTCTTTCTAGATTAAGCCCTCCCGCTGAATTTGCTTGGTTTCCAATCACAGTTGAGGAACAGTCACTGTTTCAATGTTCAAACCTTTATATTATTGATTAAACCCAAGACTAACCACATTTTAAAGAATTTAGGAAAGAACATCGTAAAACATGAGTATGACTCAAGAAACAGAAGTTTGCAAAGCTTCAAAAGAATGAGATAACCAGAAGGAATAAGGTAACAAGAAGGAATTATGTTAAAAATGCCTGTTCCAGGAAAACATAAAGGACAAACATTTTCTGCCTGGAAAATAGAAACCAGAGGGACACTACACAAAGATAAAAATACCACATTTTATGCAGGAGACAGCAAAATCCTTCCACAGCTGCATACTTTTAGAGTTTGCATGGCCAATCCGTTTCTTGGAAAATCGGCGCATCTTCATGAATAAACAAACATTTCAGAGAGTAAAGTATAGATCTTCTACTAGCTATGATTATTTTTTTTTTCCTTTTCATTTTTTTGAAATTTGGCCAAAGTTCAAAAATACTGATACATCCTAGCCTGTTTTGTGCAGAGGGTGCCAGCTGGGAGCAAAGCCCACCCATATCCACTCTGCTTCCTTCAGCTACATCAACAGGGGCTGAATTGGATCCACTGGCTACAGAATCTGTAGAAAGTAACTATACCTACGAGCTACTTATATATATACTAAATATTTCTTTATATTCATTTCTGGTTTTAGAATACATCCACCCAAAGGGTTCTTTTTCAAGATCAAAAATCAATTGAAATTGTGCATACAGAAGGAAAGACAAAAATGTCTCAATTCTACCTAAGAAAAGATTTTAGAAAAGAATACATGGGTTCCTGCTGAATGAGAGGCTGTACAGCATTCAGCTGCAATTTGAATCTATATTATATTTAATAAAACCACAATGTGTTCTCTTGTCCTAGTAAAACTGCATTCTACCTTACCAGGTCTGAATAATTTGTATAAAATTGATTGCTGCAGTTCTTAGTAAGAGCTCTAATTGCATTCCTGGTATAACTTAAAATGATAACCTTATCTTAATTAGTAGCATGCTACAGAAATGCTTCTGAAAGCCGCGGAGGATTAACCTGCATTTTTAAACAGAAGCCCCAGGGCTTTTTTTTTTTCTTCTTTAATTTCATCTCAAACGTATGAGCTACTGCTAACTTACCAAGAAAGAAAAAAGTAAAATAATCACACTGAGAGAAAATGACCCTGCTGCCACCTCCTTTGGTCAGTGCAAGTTTCCATGCATAGGCTGATTTCTATGCGCATGTGCACACACGCATGTCTGCTACTCCTCCACTCACAGCCCAAAGAATGCTTACACAAAACACGTGTTTCTTATATGTCCCCAGCACATGGCACATTCATCTCATCGTGTGGAGAATTATCCTTGCCACCACAGAGCCCTGTGTAGGGCTGGAGTGGGCCAAGCAGAAAGGGGCTGTGACAAAGGGCAGAGGGAAGACACACTGATACATCACCCAGCCCTGGTAGCCACAGTAGAAGAAAAAAGAATCCATTAAATTTAACATTAATTTAAAATTAAAACAAACAAAGATACCACCACCATCAACAAAAACACTCAAAGGTGTCACCATCTCAGAAGAAAACTAACATTTAAACAACGTGCTGCAGACAGCCCACTGAAAAGATCTCTGATGACAGAACCAGAAGTAACTCCAGATCTGCCACTACAGCTGCCTGCAGAGCTCATCAGCCAGCCAGATGTGGATGCGACTTCTACAAGCATGCACTTCACAACATGGTGAAGGCATACTGCCATACTGTCAGGATCAGAAAAATGAACACTAGGAAAGTTTGGCAGCATGTTACTAAAAGCCCTTCATGCAAATCCTGCTTTTTCCTCGGCAAGTTTTCATTTGTTTGCTTTCTTGCTACGTTTAAGCATATCTCTATTGCTGTTCTGTCAAAAAGTGACTCTGCTTTGTAGCTTAATAAACAATTATTAATCAGTTTTACTGGGATGATAATGAGCCCAAGAGTAGCTGTATAGCATGCCTCCCCTCAGAAAGCAATACTGGAACTGGCAGTTTGAACAACTGAACGAATGCTTTGAACATCTGTGACATATTTCACTACTGTTTGTGTTACATTTTGCTCAGAATTGAGTCCATCTCAATCCCTCCAAAATAAATAAACAAGAAACAAAAGAAAACGAAAAAACAAACAACAACAACAACAACAAAAAAACAGTAGTAATTTCCTTAGACCTCATTCCTGCTGCTCCCACAGCATAGGCATGCACCTATAGCAAGCAGTAAAGCCGAGCATATGGGTGCTAATGTATTATTTGTCTATTTCAAAGTAATTTTTATTCCTAGCCACTTCACACTAAAAAGCACACCTGCTTTTTAACCAAGGTCACCCGCTATACTGCAGGCCCCAAAGGGCACAAACCACTCTGAATGCATCCATGTGCAGCGGCCTATCTGTATACACAGCACTGCAGGATTTGCCCTGCTGGAGCTCCTGGGTGCCGCTTCTGTATACAAAAGCAATAAGGTGCTGTTTCAGAATCGCTATAGTGATTCTACTTAAAAATGGACATACATAAATTGATAGGCATCCATATGTATGAGGCTATCCCTGCATGCATCCCTCCCTGGTTCCCTGACTGGAATTCATTCCCTGAATGGAATTCAAGAGGAAAATGATTAAACTCTTCCAGAAATGGTGAGATCTGCCCCTTGCCCCCCAACACCCTCAAACTGTAGCATTTTCCTCTTGCAGTGTCCTTTCATAAGCTATTTAAAGCCATTTAAAGAGAATGCCCTCAAAGCTGTAGCCTGTATTGCTTTTTGCTCAGTAGAGCTGACAGATACCTACTGAAGATGTCTTGCATCACACTAACCAGATAGCCTTTTGATAAGAGACTGTGTTTCTCATCTCTGCGTTTTCTTTACATTTTGCTGATGGTATGGATTGGAAAGAGAAGGACTGAATGAAAATCATCAGTTATCCAAGACTGCCTGCCTAATGTTTCTGCTTATAGCAATGAACAATCAGAGCAATCAACCTGGCCTCCGGTGTGATCCCAGACAGTCTGTTAGCTAGTCCTTATAAATCCATCCATCACCTCTCTGAAAGTCACCGCCTTCCTTTTACCAAAGATAATGTATGTTATTGGGACTATATCACTGCACACAAAATCATTAAAGAAAGACAGACCACAATTTATGGCCAAGTCTGCGGACAGCAGGGCATTATTTTAACCATAAAATCACAATCTGCAAGGACAGTGGCCAAGACAGAGGAGCCGTTAAAGACTTATAATTAGCATCAATCAATGTGACACTACTGTTGACATCTTTATTACTTTAAATACACTAATCAAATACTTCTGCATTGAGATAGAAAGATTGATAGGCAGACAGACACAGAGAACATCTCTACAGAGAGCAATTTTAAATTAGCTATTCAAAAGGCAACAAAAAAATAAGCACACCAGCATAATTGCATGGAAATGCAGTGCACTGACTAAAGCTGCTTTTAGCTAGGATACTGGACTTGGGGTGGTCAAGCCTGCATATGAGATACCTCAAATCTGCCCTGAAAAAATCCCTATTCAAACATCTCAGTCATGCAGTGGGCTCCTCGCTCTTCTAAGCTGAATCAACAAACATCCCGCAGACAATCTTTGCTTTAGGGCATTTTGAGTTAGAAAAATAATGGCTCAGCAACTCCTTACAGCACCACTCCGCTCTACTTTTCTACACACAGATTAATGGAAGAATATCACGGTATTATTTGCATACCTACACTGTGACTATCAATATTGCCTAATTGCATCCACATGCAATTTCATGCTGCACAGACACTAAAATATTCTGTTACTATTACTGCTAATATAAACATTTCACCATTAATAACCAACAAGCTGTTTCACTTCTCCATCGCCTCCCAGGCTATACTGTATCTTAATGAAAGCATGTTTCAGGAGCAGCTCCCTTCTCTGTAGGACATCAACTTTGACATTCATGAAATGGGAGTTCTTCAACTAGCACTGGGAATCAACTAAATGTATGCATATCCTTGTCAGAAGACATCATTTGGAAGGAATCAAATGATGGTGCTCCTACATTAGATTAAGTTAGTAATCACTTTATCTTCTTCTGTTTTAATAGAAAATAACAATATTTTTAAAAAATACCATTATACAGCAAAGAAGATTCAAATTTACCAGGTCCTTCTTAGGTATAATTAGAGTCTTGTTGGAGGAGAGATGTTAACTTTGAAAAGAGACGGTCTGTTTCCCTTCCCCCTTAATACCAAAAGACATTACTTTTACTTTTATTAAAAAAAAAAAAAAAAACAACCAAATAATCTCCCATATATGTTACACGAGAGGCTATATGCTATGCTTATTCTGGAGAGAGTCTTCCTTCCAAGAGGTCGATGGCAGCCTGCCAATCATTTTACCCATGCACTGAGCATAAGGATTAACAAACCTGTGGAAATCACTGAAAAACAGAAGCAGCCTCCCTGAGCTGGAGGCTCCACGTACTCTGAGACAGCTGAAGGCTTCAGCAAGCGACTCCATTCAGCCATCTCTGCCCAGACACAGGGAGTGGTACTCTACAGGACAATAGGAAAGCCTTCAGAGCACTAAGTAATGGGAAAAATGCAGTGATTTGTCTATTGAAAATCCAATTAGCCTAAGCCAATATTTATCAGATCACTCTCCTTAAAACATTTTACTTCAATTTTAAGTGAGTTACACTAATTTGGATTGGACTATCCTTCTCTAATGAAACTGCCAAACCTTTCAGACGCTTTAATTCATTTCTAAATGCAGTGGAGCCCTATAAAACAAGCACAAAGAGACTGCTGAATGCCTGTGGGGCTCCACTGCATTAAAACAAGCCAACCTATCAAGTGACAGAACTTAATGAAAGCTTTTAAGTGGTGGCGGGAGGAAATTCAGACAGAGGACCAAGAGTACAGATCCCCAACTGGGCAGCAAGCCATCTGTCTGCCAGTACTCCCCCACAGCACGCTGGAAAAACTCCTGCATCAGAGGCCTGCCCAGCTCCCATGTCCACTTGGGATGTTCCCAGACACCCTCTCTCCTTGCCCTTCACTGACTCAGTGGGAACACACATCCCGTCCGTCCCGTAATCTGAGCAGAGGGTTGTGAAAGATCCTACAATTCAATTATTTATTTTCCGAGGCTGACCTTATCGCTTGTGAAGAACAGCGCAAGCAACCAGTCACAGAAGGCTTACTAGCTCTGAATCAGCGGTGGGGCCCGCTGTATCAAAGGCCACGATGTGTCTGTAAGAAAGCAGCTGGCAGTAAACAGGAGTCGCACAGAGGGGAAATGACAGCCATCAGGGTGCAGCCGCTTCCTGCTCTGAGCATTTGGCCGCTGCCAAAACAAAAACAATGCTTAAATCTGTGCAAACATCCTCAGTGACAAAGGGGAAGGGTATAGCTCACAGCATAGTATTGTTCACAAACATCAGGCTCACTCAGCATCCAAGTCCAAAAGAGCCCGATTCTGTAATTTCCAGACAGATAGATTTACATAATAAATAACACAAGCACCGGGAATTGTGCTTTCACCACTATACACTGAGCTGCACATCAGGGTGTATACAAATACTCAAAAGTAATGTATGTGAGCATAAGACTTGGACATTTGAACAATAATATGTGAGCTAAAATTTGGCAAATGATTTTGCCTAAATCTGAGAAGGGCCCAGACAGCCACAAGAGATGCCCTAGAATGGAAAGGGGAACTTGACAAGATACAGATGTACAGCATGGTGGGACAGAAAATACCCAAAGGAAAGACAGGTGTGTGTAGAGGGCAGATGAAGATGGGAGAATGAAAGGCAGAGAGGGCAAACCAGTCCTACAAAGCAGGACTAGGAGTACCAAAGATCCCATATTTCCTTCGCAAGATGCTCATTCCTTTTCTACTCATGATGACACTTACGTACCTGAGCACATAACAATAGGTTTGCTGATTGAATTGGCCTTGTCACTAAGCACACATACACCTCCCCTTGAAGATGGTGTGGGATCAAATGCAGCCAGTCCAGAATCCCTCTTCCTCTGGCAAAGGTAAAGCTTCAGCATAAACTTGGATGAGATTCTGCACCTTGTCCATTCCTCCTCATTATTTGAGGACAGAGTCAATCCATCAGTCCTGTATTTTTTATTTGTAACTTGACTAAAGGTGGCTCAAGGTGTTTTTCACAGAAATGCAAGGTATTCATGCGATGAGCTTTTTACTTAAACCTGTCCGATTGCTGACCTGACAAAAGAGGAAAACATACCAGAAAAGTCCTTCTTGCACGGCACCATCTTTCTTTCCCTCCCTTGCCCATTGCTTCCTTCCTCCCTCCATGTCACTCCACGTCGCGACACACATCATTACTGCTAGAGCACTATGATAAATGTATGCAGCTACTGCACAGGCTTTTTACAATTGTCTGAGCCAACAGTATTAATCATGAACTGGGATTTGGAAATCATAACCAGGAGACAGCCGTCGCGACAGCTCTACATCGTAATGACAAAATATGCAGAGCAATGTGGAAGAGAAGAGCGCGCTCTCTGTCATTTGGTCTCTGTGCAATTGAGAGGCACGGTAATAAGCATGTTCATTTCAGTGCTCTTTTCTCTCTTTACTGTAACAATAGTTTTCTTGCTCCGATGGATTTTTTTTTTTTTATTCTATTCTATTCCTTAGAGTATCAATGTTAATCAAGGCACTGCTACCCAGTGCTGTCAAAGAAATAGCACATCCCAACTTAGCCTGCTCATATTGGAGTCACTGCTGCACGTTTAATGGTTTGATGTGGCCATACAATCGCATATAGCCACATATGTGTGTGTACACAGTTGTTCCCATGCTCTTGATCAAACAGCACAGACGTGCTGGAGGAGAGCAAGTATTCCTTTAACTTAAAGGTTTATGTCAATGTTTAATGCAGTATGTTGAGCAGGATTTTAAGTGAGATAAGCTTCCTTTAAGTAACACACGGGCTACGAAGGTTATGGTAACTCAAAATGTGTGTGCTGGATTTTTATCACTTGGGACAATTGCAGCAAAGGCAACCTTTGGGCAAGACTCCTTTTTAGCCAGTACATGAAGCACTTGTGTCAACTTCCACACCGTGCACAGATACAAAACCTTGCAAAAACGGCATCGGAGCCTCAGCTCAGATGAAATTCACAGGTACAAGGGGCCAAACCCCAGCCCTGCCTTCCACCAGCACTCCCCCAAACCTGCTGGAGCTGCATCCCCACGGACTTTGCCTGGGCCAGCCCCGGTCCCGCCACAGTGACCTTGGGAGAGTTCAACGCCGGGAAGGCTCTGGCAGCCTCTGCCTGTCCTCGCATTACCCTGCGGGCGTGCCAAGTGATGATGACAGCCCCATTGGCTTTGAACCGCCTGACGAAGCACGAGGGCTGACTTCAGCCAGCTCCCGCGTGGGGCTGAGCTGGCCCAGTGTGCACCACAAAAATCCAGGGGAGCTTGGACTGACAACCAGTTCCTTGGAGCAAAGCCTCGGCCAGCCAGCTCAAGAAACTGCTTGTGGCTTCCTTTAAGGGCAGTGGGAGAGCTTGACATAGTTTCATGTCTAGAACATAGAGTGCTGGTATCTAATGCAAACCCAAAGTTTAATCACAGAATGTGTTTGATATTCGGTTAAAAGTTGCTAAAAGAAACTTTCCCAGAAAACGTGACAAATAGTGTGCAGCACAGCACCACTGAAGGCAACACATATGCTTTCAGACAGAGCAAAACATACATCTTACAAACAACCAGCTTCCAGAGGGATGCAAATACCTTAATTCCATGTAGTTTCCTAACAGTTGTTTCAACACAAGCTCTTATACGGATTATTTCATACTCACAGGGGTCACTGTACTGCTTACTGATTAGAGGGAGGGAGTCAACTCTTTAAATTTCTCTTTTGTGCCAGCTCTGGTTTTTCCAGCCCAGTGTGCTTGGCATTAGGAGCTGTGTCAACAGTTTCCAAAATAAACTGCAGCGCCAGTTCTTTTGTCTGTATCATACTCTTATAAGTACCTTGAAAAGAGCAAATGTGGCTTATTGATTTAATGGTGCTAGTGCCAAGACCTCTGCTGCTGGATAAAAATAAAACTCCCAAACCCTAGGCGTCTTCATTTTAGCATCTGGAAAACATGTGCATTAGGAAGTTTTGACATATTCCAAAAACGATACACAAACACTGCCAAGTTCTTTTACTGGCCTACAGAAAAAGTCAGCAAAGCCAAAATAAAAGGCTTATTTTATATTCCAACTATCACGTGCAACTCAGGCTTTGAATACTTAAGCAAAACTGTAACTCTACTTATATTTCAAATTCCAGTAACTATCAACAATAAAGGATCTGTCATTTGTCATATATATTTCTAAAATGACAATTACATATTCAGTAGCATGAAACTCAGAATCAAAGCTGCTCAGGACACACAAAAACCCATGGGCTAAATGTGCCTGAAAGTAATGGGGTAGCTTTGCAGAACTCTCCTTGCCACTCCGGACACTTCTATTTGGGAAGAAGCTGATGTGGGGGGAAAAGGGCCTGAGCTTTGCCAAAAGCAGAAGATAAAAGAGTTGCTGATATTTTGCAGGGGAATTATAAGACTTAGGATTTGTTTGTTGTCTTTTCAAAGCACTATTTTAAACTTTAAATTATTTTCTCTTCTTGCAGGAGTAGTTTATTTGGAATGCTTTTTTTTTTTTTTTTTTCCCTCCTGAAACAGCAAAACTGCATTTGCTTGACACTGTTCTTTAGTAACTGCCCCCATCCATTAGCAAAGCATCACTGCAAATTTTTGCTATCCCACCGTTAAAAACAGCATGTTGTTGTGGGTGGGCTTTTTAAAAACAAAAATATTTTACTGATATCATATTAAAGACACAATGCCTGATTGTTGCAGGAAGAACTTGTTATGTGTAGCTAAATCCATATAGGCAAAAGCAGTTTGTAAGATCTGGAGCATCCCCTTGATGTCCTGGTGGTTAGTGGTGCTGCTGACAAAGTTGCGGTTCCTAGCTGCTGGCTGCTCCATTTCCATGAGCTCAGCTAAATAGTCTGTTTGTTTAACTTCAGGCCTTAATACATGCACATAGCTGTGATATTTAAATGCTGCATGAAATGAGGGATCACAGAAAACACAGCATATGACTGTGATGTAGAAGTTCACTGGTGGTGTAGGGATAAAGAGCTGTAGCAATCACCTCTTGCAAGGACTTGAAGAACACATCAGCTTGGGGACCACGACCCCCTCCCCCCTCCTTAATAAGTCTCAGACACTGAGGAGAAGGAAGAAATACTAGTGACACTCCATGGGGACACTACTGAGATACAAAGGTCACCCCACCCACAGGTCTGCTGTGACATTCTCCACACAGCTCCTCCACAGAGAACAAGAGTCACTCCATCTCGTTGCACAGATTCATCTTTGCTTCCACTGTTGAGAAGCAGACCAGAAAGCAAACGAACAAAACTTCAACACTGCAGTAGCTTCTAAGCAGCAGCAGTAATGCCTGCAGAATGAGCTGAGCACCACGGCTCCTCTAGAAGGAGACGGACACCAGGTAATTAAGCCAGGTCTCCATGGGGTTTTCAAAATTCAAGCACCCACCTCATTATACTTGTGGAACAGAGATAGGGTCTTGTCTCAGTATGTCATTTAGTGGTAGCAATTGGCTCGTGACATTTCCATTCCTTTTATGAGCAGTTACTGGATTGTCACAGACACTGTTAAGTGGTCTCATGGCTAAAGCTGAAGTTCTATCACTAAGTGGCTGCATGTAGAAATTTTGTACTATCCAGTTCAGAGAAAAGAAGCCACGTTCTGCATTCAGAGACATAAGCCCAAACAACTGAAGAAAACAATCCTGCCTATCAGCTAGGAAAAAGAGATCTTGAAAAACTGATGTTGCCAGAAAGCAATTTGGAAAAAATAAACAAGCAAACAAACAAAATTAACAAAAAATCCTACTCCAAACTAAAGAGCTATGGGCTAACTGTGGCAGAAATTGTCTTCAAAAAACTTTTCTGTCCCAGCTCTAAAAACTTCCTTTATATACAGAAGCCTTCATCAAAAATGCTTCACCCTCATCAGCAGGGATTTTTTGTAGTTGTTCACAGGCAGTTTTTACAGCAGTATTTAAACCACTGACCTTGGCCTAAGAAAGAATACAGACCATACTCATCCAAGTAGGCTATAAACTGCTAGCCAACTTTACAGCCTTTAAGTCCTGTTAGTCTCCCTTATAAAGTTTAAAACCCTTCTAAGGAATTTATCCCTCTGATTGTTCTTGTGCAATGCACAAAAGATATAAAGACTTGCCTCAGGAAGCATTTGGTTCTGTAATCAGTCACCTTGGAAGTTCCCTAAACCTATCAGTTTAGCAACACGACATCCAAAGAAGAGTCAAAATCAAAATCCCACAATTTTAGCAATAATAAATTTTAGAGATTATACTGGGTTTTGACTCATCAATATATTGTTTTCTTAGCCCTACACGTTGATAAATTGCAAAGAATGTAATAACCTGACACGTTGACAGAGATTCTTTAAATATACTGAGTACCCTGCTAGCTAGAGAGATTACATGGATGGACAAGATATCTTCTGAAATCATACACTGCATCACATAAATGCAAAAAAAAAAAAAAAAAAAAAAAAAAAAAAAAAAAAAAAAAAAAGCCAAACAACACTCTATGCAAGGTCCTATGTTCAATGAGCTCAATAATTAAAAAAAAAAAAAGAAATATGTTTGGGTCTTTTTGAGAAAGAAAGCTGAATTACTTTTATTTTGCTGGGGGTAGGGAAGGAGAAGGAAGCTTCTATGACAGAATGGTGGTGACTATGTTGAAAAGTAGTCTTTTGTAGCCAAAAATTTGCCCTATCAAACAGTGTTATTTTGCTCTTTATATCTGTTGTAGTTTCCATGAAAATAAATAGGAGGCATTACTTTTGGAGTGACCTACATAGGAACAACCCAGTCTACCACTGAATTCAACAGTTCCAGTCTGCATATGCACACCTGATGTGAAAGTACTGGTTTATTTGTGTCCAACTGGTTCTCATTTAGTTTTAATATTTGACAACTAACCCTCATCCAACAGAAGTGCATCAACAGACTTTTAATAGCAGGTGAACACTTTTCTATTTTCTAAACGTTCCGGATCAATAAATAATTACACAGCTCTAAGTACTGGAAATGAACGAAAAGTCAGTAACAGGACAAATATTCACCACGTTAAATCTCACCAGCTCTATATACTTCAAATGCTCATTCCAATAGCTTTAAATATAAGGCTTCTGTTACTGAAACCATGCTGCAGTTATCACAGGTACTGGAACTGGAAAGATATTGCACATAATGGAATGAATACGCCTAGACATATTTATTAGTCCTAATAATATGAGAATATTATTCGTAATCATATGCTCTTAAGAATAAATCTAGTATTATTCCTAAAGAAGGCAAAATAGAAAATAAAGGGGGAGCTATGGCACGAACAATTCGTAAGAGGAAATTGTATGAGAAGCTCACAAACCCACTAAACTGTAAGACCAGCAAACTTGCTAGTAATATATAGCTTAGAAAGAGTATTCTAATCACCTTGAATTGCTCTCTTGACTTTTACAGTGTTGCTGGGGAAAAGAATTGAGGTTATTTTTTAGGTTTACCCGGGACAGATGTTTGTTACAAATAAGTCCTATTACAAGTACACCCTTCAGTACTTTTGAAAGTTAACACGGGAATGGGTGATGCAGATCACCAGGGTCATCCAAATCCTTTTTCAAAGGGAAATCATAATTGGAGAGAAAAAAAATATGTCAACATGTAATGCCAAATTGCTGGGACTTCTCATGGAATTCAGTACAGGTGTACTCTGAATTTCTGCTATGATTCCTTTGTGGCAACATCAGTTACCACTCAGTCACTTGGGCTTTCATATTTACTTACAGAGTTGTATTGACACGCATATTTTATTTATACATGCAACAAGTGGTATTCTGCTGTCTTTCTTTGAAAAAGCAGCATATTTTTGCTGCATGCAACCCAATTGTTTCATTACCATTTTAGTGACTGAGTGCTGCGCCTTGCAGACCACTCTAAGAGGAGATGTGCTGCTACAACAGAAGACATTAACAGCACATCACTTTACTCAGACTTATCAACTGTTTCCAGATCACTTGGGTTGATTAATTATGCACTCCAGAAACTTTGGGATTTACTTTACTGCAAGAATTATTTGCTTGTACAGAAATATCATGCCTTCCCAGACTGATCTTTTTAGTTTAAAACACATATAAAACTACATGCAGAATTTCTTCCTTAGCTGTAGCTTGGATCAAAGATGAATCTGTGGGGCTGCTGCTCAGGTAGAATGCCTTTATATCCTTGGTGCTGATGAAATGTACGTGCTTGCTGGTCTGATGTTTTTAATAATTGTCAAGCAGAGTGTCATTGGGCTTATATACATCGCAATGAGAAATTACTAAAACAGGAACTCCGTTCCTGCTTCTTAATCTGTTGTGTTCGCATCAAAGCCAGACACTGTATAAACAGGAAACTGGAATCAGTCTGATAATGTGTGACCCACAGGACTGAAAATTTAAAGGAGACTGGATACACAGACAGAACTACATACACTTTTGCCTTTTCTGTTTCAAAAAAGTTGTTTTTCAGCAGCGTATCATCCTCCATGAAGCCAGGAACTATACGGTTCTCCAAGAAATCTAGGTAAAGTTAAACAAAGATCTAAAACCAAGCCTCAGTCATACTAAACTACATTGATTCCTTTCTAATTTCAGCCTTGGGAAAAGAGTAAAGGTGAAAACATCAAAAGATACTTAAATCCCATTTCTTAATAGACTTCGCTGCATCAGCTTTGTCTATCACTTTTTTTTAAATTTTATTTTTAATTTTGCTATCAGAAACAGTTGCAAATTGTTTTTAGAAACAAGAAACGAAAGAAGGCCTATGGGAAAACTACTGCACACAACAGAGCACAATGCCTGCAGTTTCTGAACTTCACGTTACTGGGCCTATTGGGCTGCCAAGAGAGTACAACGTGTACCTGTCATTAATATTTATGGTAATCTTCTAGAATAATGAATAAATTCCCCTAAAGGTGCCAGTTAAGATGTTATTACTACCATGAATAGGGCAAATATTGAAAAGGAAACTGAGTTCTGTAAGACTCATGCACCTCACTTTTCAAAGGATAAAATAAAATGGGTTGGAGAAGGAACAAACACAACTTATGTGGCAGACAGGTGGTACAAGGGCAGCTCTGAAATCAGTGCCTCCTATTTATTATGGTGGCCCATGACATCAGAGGCAGATGGTGCGGGCAAGGCAGTAGAAGTTGAACATTCCCACCAATATTCCATTACATTTTGTTGCAGTGCAACCGGTGGCAGCAGTGGGCAGTCTGACAAAATGGCATCTAACATGGAAGTACACGTGAAGCAAAGGTGTGCCATTGAATTCCTCTGTGCAGAAAGAATTGTGACATTCAGTGATGCTTGCTGAACTTTTATGGAGACCAAACAGTGGATGTTGACGCAGTGAGGTGACAGGTGGTGCCTTTCAGCTGTGGCAACAGCTATGTGAAAGACAGGCCATAGTGCAGATGGCCATGCAGGTTTTTATGAGCACAGCATACAGGCTTTTGTTTGCAGCTGATGAAAATGCACGGCTAATATTGGTGACTGCACTGAAAATTAGCATTTGTAACTGCAAATTTGCTCTATCAAATAACTTTGAGCATATCATTGTTAAGTTGTCAGGCTGAGGTGGGTTTCTTGTTTGGTTGGTTTTTTTATCCCATCTAAATTTAATATTACGCACTTTTCAAACAGATAACAACCAAACGATAAAATATGATTCCCATCAATGTTTGCAGGGTCAGCTCATTAGAAAACAAGAAGCTCCAGTGTTCTGTGTGTGGATGGAGCTGACTGTAGAGCTGGAGATGGTCTGTAACTGAGATAAAACACAGAAACGATCACTGGAGATCCAGTCCTAATGTCTTCTTTCCAGGTCACAGGATCTTGACTTCTAAGGACACTAATATACAATACAAGGCAAGAAGACAATGAAGAAATAAAAATACCTATAATAAAACAGAACTATTTTCTATATATAAAAAAAGTTTGGAACAAATAATAATACACAGCATCATTAAAAAGCCTCAGCTATTAGCAGCAAGAGAATTTCAGAAGATTACAGATATCGAGCTATTGTGACTGGGATTAACAGAGTCTCTAATCAGTGAAACCTTTCAGTAGTTACAAAGTCATAATGATGTAAAAAACAACAACAAGAAAAACTTGAACAAAGAAGCTTTAGGGCACAAAATCATTTCCTGAAGTACTAAACATTGAATTCTATTAATATGGCTCATGTGGATACATAAAGAAGTGAGATCTTTGCTTTTCAGCACAGTGAGGTTTTCTGTTGATGATGCTTAGTAGTAGGCATGTGTTAAAATCCATCCTTATTCAAGAAGCATTCAAGCCGGCACTTAAATTCCACAAAAACCAAGCTTACCTTTTCCAGTTAATGCTGACATTGGAAACAAGTAAAAAATGGTGCTGACAACAGAAGTGCAACCTTTGCTTTCATGCTAGAAGGCCATGTGAACAAAGATTTTCGGATTCATTTTCCTGTACAGCAAAGGTGGAATGGACTTAAATCATAGAGCCATGATACCTAGCATAAAACACAGCTTCATTCGCCACAAAATCAGCTAGTAAAAGATGCTTTTCCCAACCAATAAAGCACACATTGGCACTGAAATTTGGTAAAAAAAAAAAGAAAAAAAAAAAAAAAAAAGAAAAAAAAGATGCATTATCTCTATTCCAAACTAACTGAAAGCTACTAGTTTACTTGTGTATTTATGCTATTTGGTCCTGCTTACAACTGCTCCAGATAAAGGATGTAGCACATCCTTGGGAGTAAGAAAATTGGAGATGACAAAATTTCCTCCAAACACCTCCATCAGCCTTCAACTACCTTTGTCAACACACTGATTGATGTCTTTTCACAGTAGGACCCATTGGACCGGCCTTATTCCAGTACCCACAGACTTCAGGGGTTTCACTGCTCGAAGATTTCAGGATGAGTCTCGACAATGAAAGATAAAATAACTTCAGCATGTTGAGTTGTAATAGACAACTGAACTGAATAGACAACTCAGACAAAGAGGCACTGGAAGAAATTGTTTAACTTTTCTCAAGCAAGGATTTTTCTCAAGAAGGATTGCAATATAGGATGCAAAACTTACATGAAGGCTTAGAATATTATATAAGTTCACTGCATTACTTTTTTCTTGCTTTGCCATTCAGAAACACACATATCCTGCATTTTCTCAGAGAACCAACCAGCCACTTACAAGTCTATTGTTATTAGGTACTATTCAAAAGAGCTTGGCTCAAATTACTGGATTCCCTCCCAGAGCCATGACAGCATCTCAGACTTATGGATAGTCATGTGGTTGATCATTGACTTATACATCCTCTGTTTTTGCTCCTATAAGATTGTAAGTGCATTGTGCAACAGAAAACTCCTAATGCTTCCACTCATAGCAAACTACAGTCTTGTACTCAATTGTTGCCTTTTATATCTCTATTTCCTTACTCTCCTAATATTAACTGATAACATGATGGAAAAATCAAAAGCAATTTAACTGGCCAAAATCTCCTAACTGCCCAGTTTAACAGGTTTATTTGTGTTCAAAGTTCTTTTTCAGCTTTAAAAATCACAGCTTTTCTATCACTACACATTGCCTCCGAGTCCCTTCCTGCTTCGGGAAACTGGACAGGCTATTAAAAATGTGGTCTAGGAAAAGAGTGAGACAATTCTTACAATTTTCACTGTTAACAGAAGTCAAGCCAATAATGCTCTATGATCAGCAAGTGTATTCACGTTGTGTTATTTTGGGGAGAAAAAGATATTTTTTTTGTTCTTGCTCTTAGTTGCTTAATTATCACTACTATTTAATAACACTGCATTTTCACTGGTATTGATGGAAGAAGAGCAGATTTCAGACCTGTTGTATTCTGATTAGTAAAGGGCTATCTGCCTTGCGTGCACTGTGCTAGGCAGGATTCCTTCTTTTCAGTGTTTCAAATATTATAAATCAACAACAGTTGCAAAACTCCCCTCAGGGCTTAAGGTATTTTACTGCCAAAATCCAACTCTCAGATGCACGATTAGCCCTTAGTGTGAACTAGTGTCATACCTCCTCCTTCATTTTCCGTTCTGTTTTGTACCCCCATATAATTATAGAGGCTTTTAAACATCATTTGAAGAAACAGGAATGGGACAGAAGTATCCCCTGTAAGAAGTGAATTTAAGGTTGAAGCAATAGTACTTTTGTACAAATGTAGATTTGCCACAGAATACAGAATAATGTATTATTATGATGTCAATCTTTGAGAATCAAAAAATCAGTAGTACATACAGTAGTATACTGTTCAATAATAAATATAATGCATGTACACATATGTATAATTAATGAAAACAGGCTGTGCATTGTAAATATCACTGTTACCAAGGCACCATAGGATCTAAACAATTTTCCAGGAAATTTTTCCAGTGGTATCTTTTGTAAGCAGGCAAATTAATTTTTTTTTTATTAGTTAAATCTCAGACATTTGCAACAATAATTCACTGACTCTATTTTATTCCCTTCCACTTAGCAACACTGCAAAACTAAACACAGTTCTATAAGCACAGACACTCTTCTTCTGGTTGACCTATGGAGAACAAAATTATTCATTAGACAATTAATCTGAAAGAGAACAAAATGATGCACCTGTGGCAGGTTGAGCATTCAAGAGCAGTAGTTAAAGGTCTTCAGTTAACTGTATATGAGTAAATGTGTAATGTCTTTGTCTAGACTAAGATTTGGAAGTGCCCTGTTATCTTATTTTAGCTAACAATTTGCTAAGATGTCTTTTGTGTTTAAAGCAACATATAAGCATATAACCTTAATGCATTTTAAACTGATCAAATTATAACATGCTAGGAAATGAATTCTAATCGACACAAAGATATAGATAAGGGGATGCAAACTAGAATCCTAAACTAGTCAGAACTGGATAGCTGAAGTTTTCTGTTTCCCACCTTCAAGCCATAAACTAGAAAAAGTTATGGAGGAGTAAATTAAATTAAGTCAGACTTATGTTAATGGTCAGGTAGAATCCTCAAATTTATTTACTTAAAGCAATTAGACATCACTCCCTGCCTTCTTTATTCCATGCCCGTGCCATAAAAATAATGCTACCATAATCTCTAGAGTAATCGTATCAAGAAAGAATATCTCTTCAGTTCTGTATTTGAAGTTCTGTCATGATAAGTCATGAAAACAAACAAAATCCACAGTTTGCTAAGTCTTTTAAAATCGTGTACGGAGACTTAAGTAGGATATACTCAAAATGAAGTAACTTTTTTGGCCCAGAAGAGTGAACTGTGCTCTTTGCAAGCCAAGGGAATGATTTAAAAATGCTAAACTGTCACATATTAACTATATTTCACTTTCCTGTATTAAAATCACAACAATGAACTTATTTGGATAACAATGACCTGTGATCCTATAAATCTCTTGTCCAATAATGGCACAGGAATGGGTACTACATTCATTACAGCAAAGCAACAAGGAGCAACAAAATGTGCTGTACACATAAGAATGCAGAGGAGAGCTGAACTTCAGTTTAAAACAAAACTAAGTTGGAATGATTTGACAAATATTGCCTTTCTGTTCATTACCATTGTTTTCTATGGAGAATTTGCATGATTTACTTAACGAGTCAAAACAAATATTCAATTGTGTTTTGTTACACATACACACACATGTACATATTCGCCTCAAAACACCAGCATTAAAAATAAGTGTGTATCAGTAGCCAGGCTAACACACCTTCAAATTTGAATTTTTGCCCCTTTTATTGATGCAGCTGTGTATCTTAGAGCCTTCAGATCTACTCAGTAAGCCATCACTTGCATTTTTACTACATATCCTTATAGAGTGAGATGTTCATAGTGACTTAGGCAGTGGAAGAGTTTTATCAAGAATAGAGGTTTTCAGCACACAAGTTGCAAAGAGATGCTAATGTTCTTCAGTTCTGACACAGCAAACAAGCACAAATAATTCATCATGTATGGAAGTGAAAAGGAATGTAATGCAATTCCCTGGATGGGAAGGCATATTTATTATTTCAATATGGAATTTATTCTGGTTGATGGATGTAGACCAAGAGGAAAAAAAAAAAGAAAAAAAAAAAATCAATACACAGTCTAGCATGTATTCAGTCTGAATTTCACTCTAAGCAAGGATAGAAAGGTGAAAGATGCAAAGAGAAAAAAAAATTATATATAAATTCTAATATACTGTTATTGCTATACAAGGATTTAACTCACTGAAGTTAATAAGTTAACTAGAGGATGTCATCATCCAGAATTAAGATTTAAAAACATATAGTAAGTCAACTTCCCTTCTGTAAATAGCCTTTACTCATTCATCTTTTATGCAATCATTTTACAACATGACCTGTAAGCAGTGGAAGTTTACCAGCAGGATGCACTGCGGAAAAGCAAAATGTGTTTTGTTTCCTATCCATCGTCCATACTCCTACCTTTTCACTTTAAAAAAATGAGATAATGAGAACTCATCAGGTTTCTGAGATTCCCCTTGCAAATTCAGAACAGTAAAAATCTGCTTTCCTCATTGTTCTTTTTACGTACTGTAATTGTTTTTCACGGGCTGTGCTTCTTCCAGAGGAACTCTAATGCAATTTGTCTCCTTAAGAGCTACTGCTGGGTTCCTTGGAAGACTCAGGACATGGGTAGAAAAATGTCAAGGGGGAAACCTTGCCCAGACATAGACCAGGCAGCAAAGATCCCCAGGGAAAAAAATCATGTTTATTAAGCCACTACTCTTGTTCAGTAAAGGTTAGCAAGCATTACAACGAATTTCCTCTTGGGTCAAATAAAGCAGAAATGAGAGTGGATGTGATACCACCTGACAGGCCTTGATTTTTAGCTGGAAGCTACAGTACTATTTTGGATTCTTTTAGGTTCTGGATCTCAGTTTACAACAATAAAACATCTCCACGATTGGAAACAAAACAAAACAAAAAACAAAACAACAACAAAAAAAAACACAACCCAAAAACCAACAATGAAGAACAGTCATTTTATCTCCAGAGAACTATAAAAGTTTTGGGGTTTTTTTTGGGTATAATATTCCACCATTACATGTGAATCTGGGGCAGGCTGGTAATAACAAACTGCATAAAAAGGATGGCTAAAACCATAGATGTACAACCAAAAATTGCTCCTGCACAAGCTTTAGAAGAGTCAAAACCACTACTTATTTTTTTCCAGCTTTATGAAAGTGCAATCCTGTGAGAGGCCTATTGTGTTCCTCTTCAGAAAAATAAATTCACCGTATTTACCGAGAAATGTACTCTGCAAATGATCTAACATCTCATTAAGATGATTTTACCCCATATTGTTCTGGCACACAGGCTCTCACAAACATTTTCAATACTCCGCTCTTCAGATCTCATCAGAATCCTAAACTAGGTCATCTGGAAGGATGATATAGCACACAAACAAACCGATCACATCCAACTTCTCCCTTTCTTACGTGCCTACTATTTAGAGGAATTTGCCCTGCAAAGGAAAGGAAAAAATAAATAAATAAGTCTTGGGTGGCCCTTTCCCAATAGTTCTCTCTGCACCCCAAGAAAGGCAAGCTGCAGATCAGGGCTAAGGTCTGTCACATCAGGGCGGCAGGCAGCAAGGTCTATTCTTAGCACGCAGGAGCTGACATTTAGTAGAACCGTAACAAAGACAAGGGAGTTTGTGAACACTCTGCCAAGAGGCCAAGGGCCACGTCATCCTGATAACTCAGATTACAACTGCAGCTTATTTCATTTTGTTTACCTCATGCTAGCAAAGATGTAGGGAAAAATACTTCAATTGTCTCACAAAGAAAAGGCAGCTGAGAATTAACAACAAGACAAACTTCCATTGGCGCTGGACTTATGTTTATGAATAAATAGATAATCAGTCACACATTTCAAGGGAAACATGTTAATGATGAACTTCTGACCAATGCACAAAAATGCAATCATTTAACAGTTTGCATCTTAGAAAAAGATACGTATGATACAGTTTTGGTATTTTGCTTTCCAAAGCAACAAAAAAAATTTACTTAAAAATGGACAGCCATTATCCCCAAAGGTATTTGTTTCAGTTGTCTCATAAACAATAAATTTTTTGTGCTCTTCCGCAGAAAGAACACGAGTAATTGACGTTTACACATTGATACTCCTTTGAAAATATCCCATGCAATGCTCTTCTGCTGGATCAATAGCCTACTAAGGATATGCAGGCCTAGCAGTCGCCACTGTAGATAAATGCAGCCAATTTCTGAATACATCACCAAACCCAGAAGTTCGGCCCTCGTTTTTAAGTCTCACAGTTCGGAAAACTTTCAGGAAAGGGAAGGAGAAAGAAGGGAGAAAATACACAGCTAGAAGCAAAATAAGCAACCTCCAATCAAGAACTACAGAAGAAATCTGCCAAATATGAAATTAAATTAGTGCTAAACATTGTTGAAACCATAAGTAGATCTTAATTTCTAAGTTCTAGCCCTGATACAATCTAGTCCTCAAGGGAAAAAATAACTGAATTCTCTGGTCTTCACCTGTTGTAAATAGTTGCAAAACACAAGCCGTTTTCTTTACACCTATAACTTCCTCTGAGTTCAGTAGTTCAAAAAGTCTCATTATTGCAGCAGATAAGACAGAATTATGACTCTGGGCTTGACATGGTGAAGTGCCTCATTACACACCATCACAGACATCACAGAATGCAACAGAGATTTCTTCGTCAAGGAGAAATAATGAGCTGTCCTGGGTCTGCAGTGTCTTTTATAGCCTCCCAGATGTTTGCACTTATTTATTTATTTATTTTTGCACTTAAAAGCCCCCGAGCTGCTATCAACTCAGTAATGAAAAATATAACAGCATAAAGCTGATAAATATCAAAATACGGGGATTGCTGATTATGGAAATAAACTGTTTGTTCAGCATTTTGTTTTGATAATATGGGATGCGCTCAGATTCTTTCCTCCACAATTCCCTCCTCATTAACATCCTGTCCAGTTTGCTGCAGGCTATGACGTTGTCTCCAATAATAGTTTTGGCATATGTTTCCTAAGGAAAGGCCTGGCCACCCTTCTGCAGAGAGGATGTCGATTGTGTTCATGCTGGAGATGCACACGCACCGCCTCCTGCTGGGTTTAAGCCCCAGTATCCACATGACCTGTCACTACCACTCAATAACAGCCACCCAAAGCCCATACAGCACTGCAGATCTTCCCTAGAAATGGGCGATGTATGTTTGTGTCTCTACATATAGAGACACAAACACATGTATGAAAGACAGACAGACAGGCACAGCCATGCAAGCACTTAAAGCATACTGCAGAAGTGCATTGCATCTTACAGTGGGAAAAAAAAAAACTCACAAAACTCACTGTCATTCCTCGAAATCTTAAACGAAGGGCAAAAATACCTTGGGGAAAAGGCAAGCTTGTTCGCTCCCATCATCACAGATCCTCATATTCAGAGGCCACTGTTACTTTTGCTTAAGGCTATTTCTTCTATTTTTTGAGAGAGATGCAAAAGTAACAGGAGTGTTGTGTTAATGCAAAAGCATAATAAAGTTTTCAGCAGTGGTAAGACAAAATGAAATCCCAAATGCCCAAAATGCACCAGTTGGAGGTCTGATCTTCAGTAAATAGAATAACCAGCGATAAATGACCAGAAACTCCTCTTTGAACTTTGGACTCCTCTAAATCAGTAAATTAAAAAACAAAAAAAAACAACCATCAACCAACCAACCACATTTTAGACAGTAGACTTCAAGTATCTCTACAGTTACTAGAGTAGTCCTCGGTTTCCACAGACCTGTTGGCACTCTCTCCTGTACCATAGGAAAAAATTTCAGTCCAGAGATAAATCTCATAATGTAATTTAGATGTGGCCACCTTCTTTTGGTGCCCTGTGGCCTCAGTGCCAAAGAATAATTCCAAGCACATTTACTTTTTTTAAATTACAGACCCAACCCATCTGTCTGCTACCAAAAAATCTCTTAACATAGGTATCATATCTCTCTTTCGTGGAGGAACAGCATAACATCATCATTTCTGAGTAGAGCTCCCCAGCTCCTTCTACCAGATGAAGCAAACTGTCTTAATTCCACATTAACTACTCTGTGAGGAACATGAAATATATAGGAAGCATATATTTGCCATATCCAGCATATTCCTTACTCAAAATTCTGAAAAGATGAAGTAATAACAGCAAAACTGACCCAGGAAGCAATATGAAAAGGAACACGAAGATGACAAATGCACAATGCCAAGCCTACATTCTTTTCATTTAAAAAAATAATTATGGGTAGATAAGCTTATGCTCCTACATGCAAATTAAACACCTTAGTACTCATAACATGTAAAAACTTTGGTCTATTCACAGAATCACAGAACGACCAGGGTTGCAAGGGACCTGAAGCATCATGAATGTCCAACCCCCTGCCACATGCAGGGCCACCAACCTCCTCATTTAATACCAGACCAGGCTGCCCAGCGCCCCATCCAACCTGGCCTTGAACACCTCTAGGGATGGACGGGGCATCACAGCCTCTCTGGGCAGCTGTTCCAGCACCTCATCATTCTCTCTGTAAAGATTTTGTTGTCTATTCTTTGTGTCTATTTAAAGATGGGCAAAGGACTTTTGCTGGGCTTGAA
Organism: Tetrao urogallus; assembly: GCF_951394365.1. Classification (NCBI taxonomy): domain Eukaryota; kingdom Metazoa; phylum Chordata; class Aves; order Galliformes; family Phasianidae; genus Tetrao; species Tetrao urogallus. The sequence goes on along the minus strand of NC_136815.1, from coordinate 87,814,392 downwards.
ATCCAACTGGGAGACAGAAAGTGTAAACTTCTAAGGCTCTAAAGCAGCATTAAAGACTGCATTCATACTGAGACTGGCATTGGAAAGAACCCATACACCCACAGTGCACCTTTTTCCCTGAAGAGCTTCAGGTCAGGAGAAGCCAAAGCTTTATTGCATGATCATGTCTCCACTGAACCAGAACACACAGTGAGTCAAAGGAGAAATGCCAAAAAATTGAAAAAGAAAAGCCTAGACTTTATTTCCTACAGTAACATTAAAGGAGGGAACGATGGGTCCCAGGAGTTCTCATTTTTCCAAACAGAAAAACAAAAAGTGCAACTTCTCACAGAAACTCCAGTCCTAAAGTACTTGCTACCCAAGTGCCTTCAAATCCTTAACTTCTCATCTCCAGTAAGTACACAGATATCTATTTGGACAAGAAGGAGGTGGCCTGATTTTCTCCTTCCTGAATTCTTCTGAAGAAGTTTCTCACCTTCACATTCTCTCATTAAAGCAATTAAGTCAGTAGGGCAACAGATACTAGTAAAGATGCCAATATTGACAGTGCCTTTCATTCTGCCATCCTAACCTGTGTTAACAATAATTTATGGTACTGTCAGTACTCAACACAGCCTAAATACAAACTCTTGGTCTCTTGTTCCTTAATGCACCTTGCTCTTTGCACGATGGGTGCATTTACACTGCAAACTCTATTCCAGGGGAGGCAGGGCAAAGGCCATAATCTGGCACAAAACCCATTTAGAAAAACAAGCAGAATGAGTATTTCTTCCTGATGCTGTGTATCTCATGATTGCCAGGTGCCAAGGACTGCTGATTTTGTTTTCTTTTTTTTTTCCCCCCTAAAGCCACATGTCATGTTTGACAACACCCTTGTGAACTTTTGGCCTGACTTAAAACAGCCGTAGATTATCCCCCAGAAGTGAAGCCTGCTTCAGTGAAAATTGTTGTTCCCTCCTATCTGTAATTTAGAGAGGAAATAAGAGAACATAGACAGGAAGGAAAGTATGGGGAGATAGTGAAGCAGAAATGAAAAAACTGTAGGTACAGAGTTTCTGTACATATTCTAGACCAAAGCAAATCGCCCTATTTCAAAATGCACCACTCACAAAACTACATGCATTTTTAAGGACAATACTCATCTGCTCTTTGCAGGACCAGACTCAAGAATTCTAAATGAAAAATACATTTTAAATACAATAGACGCTGAGAAGCCAACATAGTAAAATATTACAACTGTGAGTTAGATGTAAATCATTCTAAAGATACACAGCTCTCTCTCTCCTATCTCCTTTCCTCTCCCTACATGTTGCAACGTCTCTGAGGTGATACAGAAAACCCAAAGCAGAATGCTGGGCATGAGAAATGTCACTCACCTACGTCTGTTTTGGTTACATTTCCCATCACCAAGCAGACAGGAAACGTTCTCAAGCTCACAAAGAGGCAAACAGAAGCCAGAGCTAAAAGTAGACTGTTTTTTTTTTCTGCATACTATTACTCTGAAAGAACGGAAACCATATGGGGATTGGGTTATTATTCTACTAGTTACTGCCTTCAGGTGGCTCCAAATTAAAAAGAAAGATTGTCAGCAGATGTACCCATCTATTCTACCTCTTCTTCACCTGGCCTATTATAGTGCTATTGCAGCTATGCCCACCAGCAAGCTCTAGCTTAAGATATTCCAGCATTTCACTATCCAACCCTTTACCCCCTTAAGCACTAACAGGCTGATAACTTAGCTAAAAAATATCACTCTGGGCTTAACCATCAAGCACCTTTTTCCTTTAAGGAATGATCCAAAGGATTTTCAGATCTATTTTTTTATTTTTTTAAGCTGCTGCACACAGAACAAGCCATAGCACAGACATTCCCTGAGAGCTCTGTCATGTCCTATGTCACCCACCTGTGCTTTAACCTCTGCAGCATCACAACCTTCTCTTGTTCCCTCGGTCACCAAATGCAATTTTACTTCCCTGTATCTTCACATCCTCAGAATCTTTAAGGAATGTTCAAAGGAACAAGCCACTAAAATTTAAATCTGTGCCGAATGTTGAAGTTCAATCACCTTTAGCCCAGTATCACCTTTTTCAGACTAAAAAATATAACTGAAGTTACTGGTCAGGGAACAGGTCATCATCATTAGAAAACAGCTAGAATGAATGAACAGATAAATGCATCAAATTTAAGAAACAACGGTGATAAGCACTCTCTCCCACTTTGTTTCCTGTTTGCAGATAGCTGGACAACAACAGAAAGAGATGTTGTTTGAAAAGTATTTTTTCATGCCAGATACATGCACAGAAAACTGCCACAGACATCTTCAAATATATGCCTCAAATACATCTACGCAATATTCAAAGTATCTCAAAGACACAAAATAACTGACGGTGCAAAACTGACCTATGGGAGAATTCACAAGCAATTCATATTCACTCCATGGCACAGAAAAAAATTACACAGAAAACTGTGGGTGTAATATTTTAAAACCGTGAGCTCGATGGCATACTTTAGTACCATAACATTGTAGGCTGATTTGCAATTACTCTGTGATTTGCAAGAGTAGTGAAATAAATATAAAACTGATCAGGAAAAGAACAGCAAGAATGCTAACTTCAGGGCATCTTAGTGCGAGCAGTTGTCTGTTTCCTCATACAAATATACAAGCATTCATCACCAGTAATAAGTAGGACTGAAAACTAGAGGCACTGCTGAATTTCAAAAGTTTTTCCTGAGTGTATTCCAGAATTATTTGTCATTACACACATTCATAAGAAAAGCCTCAAATTGTTTTCTACAAAATTACTTTCAATTTTTTCTAGATTGACCTTCGTGGAAACAATTTTTCTTTTCTCAGAAATCTGTAGAAGGAAAAAAAAATATATATTCTATAGCAACAACAAAATCATTTGTGAAAAAAGGAAAGAAAAGTAGTGAAGATTGTACCAGATGCTGTTCCTTACACAGTATACTCATACTGATGGGGCAGTGAAGCTAAAAGTTACATCTGGGAACGCAGGAGAACTTTTCAGCTGCAAATATTGAAGCAGCTTCCTTTTGAATTACTGCTCTTGTTATTTTTGCAGCTGCTCGTGAACTTTCCAGAATTTGCTGCTGAACACAAACTAAGGAAGACCTCAGAAATATTGAAGTACTACTTTTAACTACATCGAGAATAACAGAAATAAAGCAATAATGACCACATCGCTTTCCAAGATGGACTTGTTCTTACACATTCAAATTGCTGTTGAAACTACTCTCCTTCAGGCATTGTTGGCTCATTCCAAACACTGAAGCATCCTTAAAATCATTCAGTGCACTTGAACAAGGCCCATGTTCTATAACAGAAGTGTCCTTATTCTAATAAGGGATCTGAATCAATTCAAATACAATATCCAAGACAACTTGCACTGCATAGTAGCACAGGCTTAGCTATATGATAGTATTATATGAAATTAGATCAAGCCCAGCAATGCCCACATGGACCCAGGTTTCCCTACATATGTGAATGCATTCAAATACTTTTATTATTAAATCCATTTAGAGGATTTCAACAATTCATTTAAAAGGCTTGGTGAGATTTTCTGGTTTTCAATAGACTTCGATCTCCCTAGTGATTATATTCGGCCCCAAAACCCACAGTAGCTGTACACACTCCTGTAGCACTGCTAAATCCCACTTACCAACTGCAAGCAATTTATACTAACGTGACGTAAAAAGAGTAGGTACCTAGGAGGAAATTACCTAGGAGGAAATCTTCTTGAAATAATGTATTAATATTGACAAGATATTAATGCTACTCTATATATCTACACGTGAACACTTTGACCTTAGTTTACAGGCATATGATGCTCTATTTTAAACTCAGAAATAAGATTCTTATTACTACGCTCTGCGCCTGCCTTTGGACAGCATTTCTTTTCCAAACTTTTAGCCATCAGAACCAAATCAGAACCAAATTGTAATTCAGTGTGTCTGCAAAAGTTATTTTAGGGACGTGAGAACAACCATTTCTTTGCACAGACACTCTTAAATCACACATTCTTTAAAGTCGAACTGAAAAAGCAATACACTTCCATTTAATCATGTCAGCTCTACAGAGAAGGACCTGGGTGTTCTAGTGGACAACAGGTTGGCCATGAGCCAGCAGTGTGCTCTTCTGGCCAGGAATGCCAGTGGTATCCTGAGGTGCATTACAAAGAGAGTGGTCAACAAGTCGATGAGGTTAATAAGTATCTAAAAGGAGACGTGAGGCCACTGGATGAGGCCAAGCTCTTCTCAGTGGTGCATAGTTGTATAATCAATGAATATTAGGATGCTATAATTATGAAATAGACAAGAGAGTTTGGCAAAGCAAATTATGATAACAAAAGGAGAATAGACAAAAAGCTTACCCCTATCCTGGGCTCACTTACAAAACACCAGCAGAGATCCTTCCCCACTGGCAGCCAGCTCTTCAATAGGTCTAGGAGAGGTGCAGCCAGGCTCCCCCCCTTCCGGCACACAGCTGAATTGCCTTCACCTGTGCTCCTGTGGCTGACTCAGTGCTCGCCTCAGGTGGTCAATTAGAGGTTCCCATACAATAATGATAGGACAAGGAGCAATGGACTAAAACTTGAACATAGAAGTTCCATATGAACACGCCTAAGAACTTCTTTACAAGGGTGACAGCACTGGAACAGTGCAAGTTTCAGAGTCTCTTTCTATGGAGATACTGAAGACCTGTCTGGATGGCTACATGTGCAACCTATTGTAGGGAACCTGCTTTAGCAGAGGGACAGAACTCGATGTCTTGAGGTCCCTTCCAGTCCCTGCAATTCTGTGATTCTGTGATTATTTGCTAATTAATATAATGTTCCCCCTGAATGTAAATACCATTCTTCCCTACAAGATTATGCAGTTGTTTTCCAGTTTAAATATAAAACATTACTAAAGGATAAACGGAATACTTCTACACAAAGATAAGATGAGCAGGGATTTGCACCACAATAAGAAATGTAATTACTGATAAAAACAACAACTTTGTGTTTGGTTCAGCACCGACTGGAAATCTTAGATCTCTGACAACATGCACAACAGTATCCCCAAACTCTTTTTGAAACTGCTCTGGTCATACATTTTTTAAACAAACAGATATTGATGCAGAAGGTGATCATGGAACAGATATAGGCTGCAGGAGATCTCACGCTGATGAAAAGCAGCAGCAGTCACTCTTTGCAATTCTGGACCTACACAGTCCTATAGTATACCTAGAAATGTTAAAGATGTTATCTTACTCTGTTCTTAAGGCACCCATCCGCTGAATTGGTCATGAACTGACCTTTGGATAGTCTTAGGTGCTCCCCAGAAAAACCTTCTGTCATGGGCACATTACCAACCCTGACCCCCTGCCTGCAGTAGGACCTCAGGATCAGGGTATTAGATGAGTTGCTTATGTTTCTCATGCCTCACAAGAGGAAAAGTTTAGAAATGGTTGGCTCTCAGAGGTAATGAGGGTGGGGTAGGGGTGCAAAGATACACCATTCAGGAGGTTGTTTCCTCTGGCTGACAATATGCTCTATTCCTATAAAGCTGCCTTCTGAAGGACAAGACAGTCACCTGAAGAGCTAAAAATTTGTATACAACACTCAAGCCACAAGCAAGGCTGAAATATCTCGGTAATATCAGAGGCACAATTACCCACAGAGAGGAAGCAGCCAGAAAGAGGATGATAAGTAACAACAATTTGCCTGTATAACAACAGGAGACAAAGAGCCATATATCTTGAACAAAGTAGCATCTCACTTCTTCCAGGAAATTGAACTATAATCTCAGCTGACAAAATACTAAACTTTAAAGAATCATCTTAGCTTGAGGAATAGTCTTACTGCCAGCATTGCTCCTGTGCTGCATCTCCAAGCTTTCCCATTGCTCTGTATGCTGTTCAGAAATGCTCAGTTAGACCATGTTCAAGAAGGGATAGGATTGGAAAGGCTCTCGTGGCAAAATCTGTGTGAATTACAGGTTTTACTGCATTCATCACCTCCTGTGGAAGTAACAGAACTATTTTTGTGGCATTTGAATCTCGTGGGTTATGCTCTGAACAAGAATGTACCCTTGTCACTGACGTTCACTGAAGTGTAGATGCAGAAACTATAAGGCTAATTCCCATCCTTACAGGGAATCAAAACACCCTGATGACACCTGGTGAACATTAAGGCCAGCTTTGGTTTCAAAGTCAGGGGCCCTTGGGAGAAACAGAGGTTACATTTGTCAGTTCACTCACTGCTCTCTAAACACTGCTTTCCTTCTTTCTTCCTTTATGTTTTCATTAGCGCTATCAAGCCTGACAAATATTTTTCTGTTTTTCTTTCCCTCCTCCCTTCACCCATATATCAGTTCCCCTACCATCTGTACCAGGCTCTTCAAGGCTTATTGTGTGAAAACCTGATTAGGAGAGCAAGCTCATTTGTCTGATAAAATAGCAAAACAGAGCAAAGCCAAGGGTGACCATCACATGGTTACTCTCCTGTGCTTCAGCCTGCAGATCAGTATCAGTTCAGTGTTAACCAAATGCATAAAAAGCAGCACCTTAACACCTTAAAGCAGGACCACCACCGCCTCAGTGTCTTAAGAGTGAGAAAGAGTGAGTAGGGACCAACTTCTATGAAAGGTAAAAAAAAAAAAAACTAATATCAAAGCAGCTGGTCTGAGAGTTTGTTTTCAAGAGAAGATACGAGCAGATGCTTCTTAGAAGAAAAACAAACAGGTAGAGCAGGGCAAGATGGCATTTCTCTCTACAGGAAGAATTTCTTAACCGTTCAGTTGGCGGTGAGTTTACATCCTGAAGCATGAAGATTCACTTCCCTTTTGTGGAATGTGCACCAGCAAAAAGTTATGTAATGTAGCTGAAGATGGCCTCATTATCTATGTGATCTAATATTTATGGCAGTATTATTTATAAGCTTGCTAAGTCATTACCTTTAATTAAAAGAAAACAAGAAACATCACAATTCTTCCTATCTTCACTTCCTTCACACACAGACTTTTGCATCCGTAAATAATTTGTTAGGTTAATTTTAAAACAAAATAGATATTCTTCTCTGTTACATACAATTACTAACTATTTAAGCTTCTCTGTACTACAATGAACTAAATAACAAGAAAAAATTGTGGTGTTTCCAAGCTGGAAATATAGGAGTCAGAATTTCTGTACCACACCTAAGAATCATATAAAGTAGAACTGAAGCCAATTTTCTTCAGACTAGGCATTTGTCCCTGTCATTATCTGCAGGTGAAATGGAGCAGCATGAACACTGTTGGCATAGGGAATTTGCTCCCAACTAGGCCCTTACCCTGTAATTTCTATGTCTGTGAATACACTGATTCAGGAAGGCTGCTACTTTTTAAACGTTGAACATATGCTTCTTTAATACTAATTTAATACTTCCTTAATAGAAAGCACCATGCTTTCTACAAATTAAGTGTAAAAATAAAATAAGTGACTTTAAAATAAGTCAAAGTTCTTTAAGTTTCTTCATGTACGTTTCTTTGTTCATAAGCAATGTTTGGTTTGCAACTGGAAAGATGGTACTGATACACGCCGTTCCCAAAGCACCAAGAGCTACAAGCAGACTGGGTGGTACTCTGAACTCCATGTTTGAAGATATTTAACTTCAAAAACCCCAAAATGATGAAAATATCACCCTGTCAGTTGTTGAAGAGCATGCAGACTGGAGCACTCTTGGGTTTCCTCCTCTGCCTACATGCCTAAGTCCCAATCATAATTTGTTCTGATATCCTCTATTCGTTTAGCCAAAGAAAGACAATATTCCATTTGAAATGCCAAAAGATTACACCAAATTCTTCTTTCATATGTACTGATACAACCCATAGCCACACTACTTAACTGCCAAGATGCCCCTATACACTTACCTAGGCACAGAGGAACAGATTCTGCCTCACACTCTGTAGCATTCTCAGAGTACATAGGACTTGGAAAAAGCCAGTAACTCCACTTTGAGACTGTTTTGTAAAAGAGGAAACCAAAGGCTACAAAGATGGTGAGGCCAAGATGCCCTTAGAGGAGCAGCAATGGTCCCTTGGTTTCTTCAGTACAAGGAAGAAGAGACTGAGGGGAGGCTTTATGGCAGCCTACAGCTTTCTGATGAGGAGAGCAGAGAGGCAGTGCTGATCTCTCCTCTATGATTACAGTGACAGAACCATCATGGAGCTGCATCAGGGGACAGTCAGGTTGGGGTTTAGGAAAAGATTCTTTAGCAGAGGGTAGTTGGGCACTTGAACAAGCTTCCCAGAGCAGTGGTCACTGCACCAAGCCTGCCAGAGTTCTAGAAGCATTTGGACAACACTCTCAGACATAAGTTAGATCTGTTGTAGGCAGACAAGATGCCAGGCACTAGTGGCTGCCTGTGGCAATGTGACAGACATCTGTTGTCACTCTTAGCTCATGCACCTGCTCCAACGGTGTGCAGAGATGAGGGTTTTCCCTGATTGATGTGTGTAACTGCTTCATGAGGCTGTGTGGGTGAAGGATGTGGGCTGGCCCCAGCAGCGTACCAACCTAAACTTCCACATTACATTGCACAAGGGAAAGACAGATCGAGACTCATACCTGCCCACCCACACAGATAAACCCAGCAGATATAAAAAGGCATGACCTTAAAAACCAGAACATTAGAAAAAGAGAAGGAAATGTCTCCCTCTTTTTTTCTTTTCTTCAGTCAATCAAATAGGTCATGCACAGAAATGCGTAGGTCGCTCCTAAAGTAATGCCTCCTATTTAGTTGGAAACTATGGAAATTACAACAGTTAGAAAGAGTAAATATCACTATTTGAGCAAATCCTGGACTAAAATACACTATTTTCCAAAATGTTCACCACTATGAGCTATGTATTTTCACAGACAATGAATAAAATCTTGCATGCCACAATCGTAAAAATCTGCATTAGTGGAGGTGATCCACTCTCACTGTCGCCACTGCTGAAATGTACCACCCACAGCCTCACTGTGCTCACATCCACTGTTTGGTCTCCATCAATGTTGAACAAGTGTCAAATGAATATCAGTGGGTACCATTTTTTCCTGTGCAGAGGAATTCAGTAACATCCCTTTGCTTCACCTGCTCTTTCGTGACAGAATCATTTTGTCAGAATGCCCCTCTGCTGCCATTTGTCACATGATGCAAAATGTAAGAGGATACTGATAGAAAGTTTCCACTTCTGCCATACCATCAACATCCGCCTCTGACATCATGGGTCAGCATGACAAAATAGGAGGCATTACTTTTGGAGCAGCCCTCATACTACAGCAAACAAAAACAGGGCTAGTAGAGCTCCACTGTCTCAAATCAAGTTACATAGACAACTTTCTTTGTCCACTGCCTTCACCATGTCAACACTAGACTGTACCTCTGTCTGTAATTTGCCTTAAGAAAGTGTCTGGAAAGTTTAGAAGAACCAACTTCACAAGTCTATAAAAACAACTACTTCTACTGCGTATGCTCACCTATCTCCCGAGAGGAAATTCTCCTCTCAAAAATCTGATATTCTATATGCTCTAATTAAGGGAAAAGGAAATAGCTTTCACAGAGTCTTGTGCAAGGGCCAACGAACATAACTCAAACACTCACCTAAAACCATGAAAACACTTTGAAAAGAAGCAAAACAAACATTCTGTTAATTTCCCAGAAGTATATCCAGTAATCCTCCTGACATGAAGGGCAGTAGAACAGGAAAGTGGAAAAGGAGAATTTAGGGATGTGGCAGGGAGAGTTGCCTTTATTTCTCAGTGTTGAACCGTTCTAGGAAGTTGTGACAGAGGAATTCACTTTAATCTGCTTTAGCAGTGCTACACATGAGACATGGAATGAATAGTGGTGCATCTCAGAAAGCCATTTTCTGAGAAGCATTATGGTTCTTCCATCGCAATTATTTCTGTAGCACCAACTGAATACTTACGTGATGTTATTAAGAGTCAAGGTGATATACAACTCAGTTAGCCTTCATCTACTTCCTGAAATCTCAGGAAGTTCCTGTAAACACTTAGAAAACCCCAAGATTTTCCTCACTTTTCTGTCCTTGGTGCAACATGTCATTCTTTCCTCTTCCAACCAGTTTAGTGATGGCAATTATTCACCATTTTTGCACAAAAGAAAAAAATGTGAGGCAAAAATAATGTTTATATGTACATTTCCCAGTTCTACTTATCATCACAGTTACCGGCCTGAGTAACTTTGAGATCAGCAGCAACACTGAGAGAAAGCAGGTAAAACCAGCAGCCAGCTCTGAAATTAGAGTCTGCATTCAATTGCAATTGCATGCAAGCTATCAGAATTTTTTCCAAATCTATACATAGCCAAGTGTACACTTTTAAAATAAAAATGTATCTTATTTTAGCCAGGAAAACTGAAAAGGGTACATTTCACAAATAAGACATTACTAATCTAGAGACAGACCTGAGCACTGCCACTCCTAGTATAAACACACCTGAAATTGATGCAAAGGGATCATCATACCTTCGTATGTACCTCCTGTACAACTGTCAGCTACAACTATGGTAATCAAGTTCATATAGAATCACTGAATCCAGGATGGCCTGGGTTGAAAAGGAGCTCAAAGATCATCTAGTTTCAACCCCTCTGCTATGTGCAGGGTCACCAACCAGCAGACCAGGCTGCCCAGAGCCACATCCAGCCTGGCCCTGAATGCCTCCAGGGATGGGGCATCCACAGCCTCCTTGGGCAACCTGTGCCAGTGTGTCACCAGCCTCTGTGTGAAAAACTTCCTCCTAATATCTAACCTAAGCCTCTGCTATCTCAATTTAAAACCATTCCCCCTTGTCCTACCTCTATCCACTCTCATTAATCAGCTGTTCCCCCTCCTGTTTATATTCTCCCTTCAAGTACTGGAAGGCCACAATGAGGTCTCCCCAGAGCCTTCTCTTCTCCAAGCTAAACGAGCCCAACTCCCTCAGCCTTTCTTCGTAAGTAAGAAATGTAGCTCTTATCTGCTTTCTTCTACCACCTTCATTTAAAGCATGAATAGATCTTTAGATCCATGTGGATGCTATACTAAATCTGGCCTCTTCTGTCTTGTTTTGTAAAAAATGAGAGACGTGCCAAAACGGAAAGTAAACATTGATTTCCTCTTCAAATGATGTGGTTTATCTGTTGACCATTTACTGAGAAAGTATTAAGCAATCCCTGCTAAAATACATTGATCTGAAGGAATTTTACTGCTACAGTGTATGTTACATATCAGGATAAGGCAAAGAACTCTAAATCTTTACAGTTTTCCTCTGAGCAAGACATACAGAGAAATATGTATCCTACACTGCATCATACACTGTCCACAGAAAATGCTTTTCTGACGTAAAAAATTAGAATGAGAAGAAATGAACACTCAAATTATTATCAGCAATGATGAAACTCAATCTTTAGTTATTACATTTTAAACCAATAACTCCAAGCACTTATTACTCTTACTTCGCAGATCTAAGAATTTTGCTGTGCAGTTACAAGGCCATTGACAGACCCTGAGACACAGCTGGAGCTCTGGAATTCCATCAGATAATGGACCACAAAATTAGACACCCTCCTTGTTTTTTCTTCTTTTAACTTCCACCTATGCCTTCATGTATTTTGAACTGCCTCATTCAGCATTTAGCACAGCACTGCTTCCCACTCTGGCTTTCCTTGAACACAGCCAATTTTTCCTTGTGACTGCTTCCTGCCAGACTGAGCAAGAACATGTGCAAAAACACTCACAGTCCCAATTTATGCCTCAGAATCTCCGTTTGTCCAGCCCAGTACATTAGAATATATCTGTAAAACGATGAAAATTGCCAAAAAAACAGGAGATACTCGCTTGTCTTTGCTTGGCAGGATGAAAATGTTGCCTACTCTTGCAGTTTCTCCTCTTGTCAGAGTACACTGCTTTGGTCACACCTTCAAAAGTAGCATTTGCTAAATCATCTCCATTTGCTGTGCATCTGTTCTCCCTCATAGAACCCAGCACCTTAACCTCTCACTTTCACCCAATTTACAAGACACAACCTTAGCACCTACTACATGGCAACAGAATCTAAAACACACGGAGCAACAGAGCTCAGAGGAAAAAGTAGGAAGAACAAGCAATGCTGATCAAGGGGATGTAGTAGCCACTCCTCACCAGCATGCCTGCCCACACACAACCTCTTCTTAAGACAAATACTGTCTTTCATTTGAAAAAACATCACTGTGATGGCAAGGAGCAGCGTGGCATTTTACTTTGTGGTGGCAGAACAACAAGCATCACGTAGCTTTGTCTCACTAAGCAGAACACAAACTGAACGGATGAAACAGTTATCTTAAACCAGGGATGCCGTCAGATTCCAGCTTATCTTCCTGTCCACATCTTCACACAAAAGAAACCTCATCTCTTAAGTAAACAAACACATAAGGAAGCAGCTACAGTAATAAAGTGGAAACTCCATGAAGTAGACAAATTATGATCTCATCACTTGTTTTTTGGGCATTTATGTTTGTTTTTTAAACATTTTCTTTCTAACCAGACCGAGCTTCATTTACCTGAAAAATTTAAACAGAGCATCACGGAGGAAAGCAGTAATGAAGACTACACTGCTCATTTTTTTAAATGACAATGCAATTTAATCTGATTTAACGCAAACACAGAAACTTGCATCTGCAAGAGCAGATGCACCACTACTAAATGAGTCTTTATTCAAAACCAGCAAATGTAAATGTATTTTGAACAAAAAAAATAAAAAAATCTCTCCAGTCTTTGGCTAAGTGCAATGCATGAATGGTTAAAGTTACAGCCATAGACTAACACTTCTTTTGCAAAGGCAAAACCTTGTAAATAACCCTCAGGCAAATCATCAACTTCCATATTGCTCAGTTTTCTGTCCTTGAAACATTTATGGCAAAAAATAACTCCTGTGAGGCCCCATGGTGCAGAAACACCCAAGTGCAGGTATGTCTGCAGATATTTATCTATTTTCTTTCAACATTTCCACACTGTGGCTGCTCCCCTTCAAACTCATTACTCTGCCCATTCTTCTGCTCTGCAGAAATAGAGAGGAGAACACTCACACTTTTGTGTTTATGTTTAGTAGCTATGCTCTGACTCAACAAATTTCAGGAAAGTTAATGCTGAGAAGAAATGTGCGACTTCCCAGCCGTGCTACTCTGTAAGGAAATGAGCTGTGCTCTTTAGGGAAAGAGAAACTGCTCTGGAAGTCTAGACTGAACCCTTCCTTTTCCATCCCTCCTCCTGCTTCCCCCTTAAATGTATTGAAGACAAAACAAAAGGAAGGCGGAGAATGAAAAGGAACCGCTGGGCAGAATTTCCATCCCTGCGTTTAATAAAAGCACAACTTGGATACGGATTTAAATAGTGCCAAAATATCAGCTGGAGGAAAGGGAGAAGACAGATAGAGAAATGACAGGGATGTTGGCAGCACGTGGCTCAACGAAAGGGGAAGCAGAAATGAGGTGAAAGGCAGTATATTGCAGGCAGCCAGTCTGACCATCCTATGAGGTTGGATTTGTCTTAAAACAAGACAGATAAGGCAAGCTCTGGATCTACTTGTCTACAACTGTGTCAGCCAAAGGGAAAATCCCATACCATTTAGTAAAGTTACTCTGTTTGAGAGGGAATGTTAGAGATTACCTCCTAAGAGCAGCTGTGAGATACGATCAGAACAGCAGGGAAATTGGAAACAATCAGTCAAATAAAGTCAAGTGAATTTTAAAAGACCACAGAGACTCTATGAAGTAAGACAGAGAAAAGACAGGTCACAGACATTAACCAAAATGAATTTGACAGAAAACTGGAAAAAAAATAAAGGTACAAATAAAATAATTTTTTAAAATAATAACAATAATAATCAAGAAATCTCCAGGTAGTTTGGCATTACTTGATTCAACTGGGGACCAGTAAGTAAAAAAATTTTACCAATTCAAAAAAATGAAAGATGGACCAAGTGAATGGGAAAAGAATCACAGAATCACCAAGGTTGGAAAAAACCCACAGGATCACCCAGTCCAACCATCCACTGATCACCAATGGTTCTCACTAAACCGTGCCCCTCAACACAACGTCCAAACGTTCCTTGAACACCTCCAGGGCTGCTGACTCCACCACCTCCATGGGCAGCCCATTCCAGTGCCTGACCACTCTTTCACAGAAATAGTATTTCCTAATGTCTGGCCTGAATCTCCCCTGACACAGCTTGAAGCCATAGAAGAAGTTGCTGTGTACCAAGGAAGAATGGCAAAGGAAAAAAAAAAAACAAAACAGATTGTCAATTTAAAGATGTCAAAGATTATGTCAGAGGAATCTGTAAGTCACACTGGCAGAAGGACCACCAAGAAAAGCAGTCCCAGAGAGAGAAAGTAAGAAAATATATGGGCACATGTGCATTTGAAGTTAAGAGCAGTATGAAGAGGCACCAAATCTCATTGACTTCCTTTATTTCTTGCATAAATGAGAGGATATATTTTGCTCGAGTCCTTTTGTTTATTTTTAAGGAGAAATGGCAAGGGAAGGAGCATGAAACAAATGTGGCCACCATGACTTATGTGGCCACTTCGAGAATTTTGTCCATTCTGAGCATGCTCAATTCCTGCTGCATCAGTGAGGCCTGTGTGACATTTTTTCTTCCCTTTACAGGAAAACCAAACCAGAATTACATCAGGAGAGCAGAAGGGCAGCAAGATTAGAACTTTCTATTACTTGGGGGCAGAGCTCAGCCAGCACCCTCGCTCTGTCTTCAAACGCAGATGCAAGCTAATACAAACAGCAGCTCTCAGTGCCCTCTGCCACACTCCCTAATAAAAAATAACAAAGGAACACTTTGAACCACCCTTCAACCCCTGCTTCCAGCTGCTGGCACATGTCTCCATATGGAACAGAGGAGAGGAAAGGGAAGGAGTGACAGGGAGGAGTCTGCTAAAGTCACACTGCTTGCATCCTGAGGTTATACTGGACTACAGCGTGTGCCAGAGCTCAATGTTAGGGTTTGGCTTGTTTTTTGACCAAGAGCGGGAAAGAAGTTTTATCCCTCAAGGAAAATTCTCAAGATTGGGTATGAATGTTAAGACTGTGCCTGAATCATCCTGTTAATTCCCTAAATCCCACATCATGTGAGGTTCAGATAATGTTTTCAGCTAGGAAACTGTTTTATTATTTATCTTAAAGGAAAATAAAAAAGTGGTTTAGAGCTTCTCCCTCTCTAAATCACAGCTGGACCTAGTTTTGTTTTTAAACAAAGTTACCAAATTGCCCTTAAGCTGGTCAGTTCCAGTAATCAGCATCACGGTAATAACAGGCACTCCGTTGGTTTCTCTTCTGCCAGACCAAAAATAACCACTCAGCTAAATTTTTCCCCAAAATGTTTATTTCATCTAGAGTGCAATTGGGTCACAGGCACATCTTTTTTAAGGCTGGAAAACGTACACCTCTAAACATATTTCAAAACAACCAAAAGCATCTCCACCCTTCTTCTTAGAACAGTAGCAACGTAATGAATTTCATCAGATGCTGCCTGTCACTTATGGTACACTTGTGATATACTACAGGAAAAATACTGATTTCTTAAAGAATCAGGGAAGCTTCTGTCAATTATAAAGATTAATAAATCTTTAAAGTTCTTTTCATGTATAGTACAGTTCCTTTCCTGTGTATTTTAGCCAGATAGTAGATTTCATCACCAGAAAACTCCAGCAATTTTAAGTCAGAACACTCTACTTAAATTGGAAATGCCATCCTATAGCCACAAGATCATCCAATGTACTTACAGAGCAGAGAGTCTGAAGTACAGGGGCAGCATGAAGTCTCTTTTGCTCTGTCCTTTCAAGGGTCCCACTGCCAGAACACCGAAGATGTTGCTGAAGGCAGAGACTGCACAACAATGCTTGATTTGGCAGCTGGCAAAGAGTGATCCTTCTGCATCATGTAATGATATAAAGACACTGCCTAGAAGAAATTTGAACAATAATCACTCAGAACCAATAGAAATCATATACTTCATACCACTGTAGCTACGTGTCCCACACCAGTCCTTCCAGTCCTGGAGAAAAGGAGAATGATGCTTAACACTTAAGTAGCATCCCAATCAGTATAAAATATTTTTCTCAGAGACTGGAAATGACACTGATGACAAGGTTTGAGGCTGAAGGATAACACAGAGTTCATAGATAAATGCCATAACTTATGAAATAATTTATCTGAGTGTGTCCACTGGAATGAGAATGTTAACTAAAAGGAGGAGATGAAAACAATTTTTCTGCCTGCGGTCATTCAGTGTGATAGTGGAAGGAAATGACTATGAGTCAGCTCAACATGGGATGGAGAAAAATCTGAAGGAGTAGCAGATACAGAGCCGAAGAGATAAAAGCCATCGTAAGCTACTGATGAATGCAGGTGAAGTCATCTCAAAAGGGAACATAACTTTAATCCCCTTAACGTGGAAACATAGTTCTTGACATATGACATTTAGCATTAGCTTTTAAAAGGTAGTGGAATGCTGAGCATTTTCATTTGTGACCATTCCTATTCTGAAAGTAGAGAACATGTAAGAATCCAAACCAGTCAACCACAGATGTTTCTGCATCTAGATAACGGCAGTTGCACAGGCACCTATGCACATGTTCACATGTAATATAAATCATTTAATTAAATTTGCACACAAACTCTGTAGGGTTTGTTTCAGACCTGATAAAGGTCTCACGCTTCCGAAAAATATTTCTTATTGTATTAGTTCATGCAACAAAAGACTTTTGCTCTTTGATCCTTACAGTGTTACACCTGCTATTTACACACTAGTGCTGTCCACATACATACAACACATTCATATTTTCCCCCCTCCTCTCCTCATTCTCATTTTTTTTTTTGACCTACAGCAAATAACTGTAAATAGCTACGCACTACCAGCTAATACACTGTACTGACACATAAAAAAAGAGCAAAATGTTCAAAGTAACCTTTCTAATCAAACACAGCTTCCTAAACTGCACTATATATATGTATGGTGCATCTGTGTCTATACATGTATACACATACATACAGCCCAAAATCAAAATGGTACTATTTATGTTTTGTACATAAGGAAAGGATAAAACCTTCATGCTGTAAGTCTTTACAGCCCCATAATTTACTCTCTGGTGTCTTAAAACAGCAGTAAAGTATTTCAGTGATAGCCATAAAAGTATGATCTAAATTGAATCTTTTCAAAAGCTCTGTTTCAACTCTAAGGT
The DNA here is from genome assembly GCF_951394365.1 of Tetrao urogallus. NCBI lineage: Eukaryota > Metazoa > Chordata > Aves > Galliformes > Phasianidae > Tetrao > Tetrao urogallus. The sequence continues at coordinate 87,797,137 of NC_136815.1, read as the reverse complement.
TCTGAAGAGAATTATTTATATCTGATCAGTAGCAAAGTTAATATGTGGTCCAAACTTTTCCAAAGGAATTTGGGGACTAATGAAAGGAAGGTAGGGTTCTCACCGCACTCAATGCGGATTTCTAGTAGGATGTGGATTTGTTGGGGCAATCTTATAACAGTTTGTCACAGCACTCATTGCTTTCAGAACATGCACCTCTTGTCTTTCCAGCATTGCACCAACCAAAGCTGGCGTACCTGAAATGTGGTAAGGTGTGAGGCCTCAAATTTATCTGTAAACAGGGAAGCTGGGAGTGAGAATCAGAGACAGCCCATGTATCTTCAACTCCTGCCTTGCCTTACCGCAAAAGGTGTTGAAGAATTATTGGGGTCTCAAGCCTACAATCCCTACAGCCAGCTGGAACTTTGCACTTTGTTCAGCAGAAGTACAAGCAGCTCAGACTTTGCAGAAGACAAAATAATGAATGGAAGTTGAGAATACTGTACAGCGAAGGCTAAGTTTAGATCTCTTAGTGAGTAAACCCACTCTCACAATTAAGACAGTGCACAAATTAATCAAACAGCCTATCAGAATAGTTTTGATTCTGCTTTTAATACTCAGGAATGGAGTAAGGATGTCTTTCTAATAAATACCTTAATACTTTATCAGTAGGGTTTTACAGTAAGCTAGTAAGCGGGCGTTACACATTAGAAAATAAGGTATGGAAATTGGCATGCATTCTTACATATAATTCTGTGGTGAAAACCTGGGATTTTCATTCTCCTAAAATTTCTTTCTTTTCTTCACCACAGGCAGCTGCCCATAAAATACCACCTTAAATGGTAAGAAATATTACAGTCAAAAGCTGTCTAATGACTCAGTTACTCAATTATTGCTTCTTCCTCTATCTACAAGAAATTAATTCATGTTACCAACTATGTTTTGTTTGTTTGTTTTTTAAATGTAGTTTCCAGAAAAACAGGTTTCTGCCATTTTATTTATTGATTTAAGGCTACTGAAATGCAAAGAGTCTTAGTAAACACAAGCCTTAGTAGTGACTGGAAGAGGAACTTTAGGAAGCTTTTCAGCGTGTTCCAAACTAACATGTTTTGAGTTTGTTTTTCCAGTTGTAGGTTATCCTCAGCTTGGAAAACAGCAAAGATAGTATTTATGAAATTCAAGGTTTCTGGAAACCTCTAAGAAATGCAACATATCAGCTGCTGATTCAGGAACATACTTATCTGTCTATCTTTACAGAAACTTCAATCAAGTAACTTTGAATATGTACCAAAGTCCTCTGCCAAATGGGGAAGGATCTGGACTGCTGCAGGGAGCCACTGAGAAGTGGCTGCAAGGACCTTAAGCCTGCAGTGGGGCTCAGTTGATAACCACAGTGTGGTTGTTAGGGAGAATATTCTAATACTGTGAGCACTTACACAATAAAAGTGGATTCAATTAAATCAGACATCATGATTGTTTTCTTACTGTTGTTTCATCTTTTGGAGATGCAAGGAATTGAATGAATTGCTCGCCTCAGACTTTTTGTATAAGCCAATCAAGGATTTTTGCTTTGGGTACTAAGAGAGATTTTAACCAGTGAAAACCTAGGGAAAGTAAGTAAATAACTGATCAAAGCTACTTGCTTAGCAGGAAAAGACTGATAGAAAAAACAAAACTGATACAAAACTCAACTGTCTGCCTAAGAAAAGACAGCTCCATGATTTCAGTGAAGAACTGAGTATTGTTCGTTAAGGGAACATCTAATATTTCTGGGTCACGACTGAGTGAAATTCTTCTCATAAACTACTGCATCACAGAGTCTTAAATTAAAAGAATTCCCAAATAATGCAAATAATTTAGATTACTTCAGCTTAAAATCAAACTTCCCACACACTCCTCCTCAAATGAAAGGCAAAAATCACAAGAATTTAGACTATCATCTGCATGATTTTAACCATAGCAAAATAAATTTTATGTAATTATTCCTATTCCTTCCTCACAAAACTCTTCATACAACTTTCTCATGTCAGACAGTTTACTGCATATCTACTGCATATCTCTCTGCAATCTTTTCTCACTGTGCAACATACACTACTTTTATACACGACCGAACAACCCAAGCCCCTACTTTCAGCTGGAACTTCCATATACTTTTGTCACACAAATGAGACAACAAAAAAAAAAAAAAAGCTGGTGATTGCTTCCTCTGCTAATTTAACATCCCTGCTTACTTCGGATGGGTGATTGGTCTATAGTCTCTGGTTACAAATTCTTACAAGTCAGATAAAATGCAAAATGTATTTGAAAGAAGTTTGATCATTTGCTGTGTGAAACTACTTTTTCAAGCTCCTTTGAAGACTAGAGGCCACATTTCAGACTCATTACTACTAACAGTTTCTAACACACCTTCGCTATACCAGCTTACGAGGTTAACTTCAACCCTTTTAACTATGGATCAACTGGACTTCAGAACAAAGTGCACCATTTTAATATGCTATGTGTAAATTTGAGAAATCTTGAAAATAAGGTTACTGTTGTTTAGAATAATTCATTTTGTGTTTGAAAAATCCCTGCAGAAATTCACAGCACTGTCAGAAAAGTACCATATTTGACACGGTTTTCTTTTCTCCTCTCTGAGGACCATCATTTTTTCATATATTGGAAGAATCTCTTACATAGCAAGAAAGACACAGTGCCAAGTGTTCTCATATCACTTTTTTAAAATTATAAATCAAGTTTTCTGCTCCTCTTGATGACTTTTTCAGTAATATTTTACACCAGAGAAGAATAGTATAACTTTCTGCTTCTTCAACTGTTCCCAGTGTCCTGTAAATAACATGTAAGAATGTAACGAGTGTTAAGCTCTTCTATCACTGCAATATTTGGATTCCTACTCACGTATTCAAACAAATTTTGTGAGACTGAATTTAAACCAAGCCTGAGTACTTGTGACTTTCTTAACTGACAACTGACTTCCCAGATATTAAAGTTTACAAAAGTCACTGGAACATTAATAATTCTTCTGTCCTGAACCACAGATACTTGTTTTCCACTTAACTTGTCTTCCTGCAAATGTGTTTTTACAGAAAGCAATTGCACCCTACACATCCAATCAGCATTACCACAGTACTTTAAGCCTGCTCTAACTCAAAACTAGTGCCCAAACTATTCCTGTATAACAGTATAGTGACAACAGCAAGTATTTATCCATAGGAGCTTCTTTGGCTCTTTTGCCTTTTTAAGTTACAATGGGGAGACCTGCTTTTTTCACACATTTCTGTCTACCACATAATAAATAACTTACCTCTATAAACCCAACCTTCAAAGATACCAATGGGCACCAATGAGGCATGATGGATGTAGCTCATTCTGACATGACACTGTTTACATTCTGTTCCTACTTAAACACAATCTTAAGAACTAACACATTTTCCTTCTTCCTCTGCCCAGAAGAATCTATATCTGGGGTAGCATGTTTGATTCCAGCACATTTAAAAGCACAGTCTTTTTTCAGCTTCTTTTGTTTGTTGCTGTGTTTGTTATCCGTTTCTTTGTTTTTAAACACTGCTGAGAAGCTCTTATCAGCTTAATGCTTCCCATTTACTACCCTACTCACCTAGTTTCTTGCAAGTTGTTTTTCCCCCCCTCACTGGGACTCCGGTGAGTTTTGTGCACAAGGCTGCAGACACATAGAAAACGTGGGGGTGGTGGAGGGAATGTCACAAAGAGATAACTGAAAAAGTCAGTATTTCAAGCAAGACTCCTTTCTTTTCCTTCTGTGGTGGACTCTCTAAAACAAGTGTCCTCTTTCTCCCTTACCCAGGCTATTCTTGTGCTGCTCTTTCTCTTGATGTTACTGCAAGCCTCATGACTTGAAGAAGTAGTTCCCAAAGAGAAATGCTCAAGTGAGAATGTCACGACCAGTCCACCACAAATACTGCCATTATTCATAGTTATGCTGAATTCTTTCTGCCCACTATAGATTACATCATTATGCAAAGGCATGACTTAAGACTATGGGGAAAGAATGGCAAAAGGCCTCTTTAAGAAGCATTCCAAATTTCACCAATTCATTTCATAAACAAAGCACATGCATAAAGATAATCTTTTTGCATTCCAAGTATTTTCATGCTCGCAAGAGACCAGGTATTTGTTTCTGCACTTTTGTGCACACATTTCCCCGACTCACATTTTCAGAACAGAGGGAACTAGATCTTATAACAACACAAATAGCTCTCTTTTTCCATAGCTTCATTCACCACTGTGGTCACTGCTCTTGGCAGTGACATTTTAGAAGTTGAAAGAAAAGAAGAGAAAATATAACAGAGTCGACTTTCAGATTTTTTTTTTTTTTTTTTTTTTTTTTTGGAGCTTGAATGTCATCCTCATTCTTAGAGTGCTTATTTAAATCTTTATCAGCCCATTTCTTTTTTGCTAGGATGCATGCAGGGATACAAGCTTATAATTTGGAAGAAAACAAACAAACAAAAAAACCACACAGTAACAAAATACATGAAGAGGGGAAGATCTCTTTTAAGTTAAAGAGGAGACAACAGCAATCAGTGCATCACCATGTGAGGACACAATCAGCAGTGACACACGGATGTGAGAATGAGCCACGCGTGGCTAGGAGCTGGACCCAAGGGCACAGCATTGCTGTGACCTCATGGCAGTGAGGTCTGCTCACCTTCACCCTGCTGCCCAGATCAGGAATTGAGGGCATAATTGTGGTTGGCTTTGGCACACAGACTGCACCAGGAACTGCACGAGGCTGTCATTACACTGTCATCTGAAGGAGCTGGGGTCAAACAGAGCAGGTAAAGGGGTACAAGGTAGGAAGAGGCCATGCTTAAAATATTTTAACACTGCAGCATGCTGCCCATAAGCTCCACATATAGCTTGGAAGACAGAATGGGGAGAAATGAACGTGTACCAAAAATCTTCTTAGTATGTCTGTCTTTCCAGCCAACTAGTCTGGTTTAATTCAGCAACCTCAGAAAGGCTGCTGGGAGCTACAGAGAGGAAAAAAAACCTTGGAGGCTGTGTTGATAATATCCATGGTTAGTTACGTCCCACCCAGATTTGTCATCCTCTAGCCATGCTTACCTTCTGCTAGTTAAACCCAGCAATGTCCTCATCAAAGAAAAAGGTCCTCTTTACAGTGCCTGGAATTGTTATTTTGCCTCCTTCATCTGTAGATTGTATTGAGAGCCAGGGGCTGTGTGCTGCACCTCTGCATATGCAGAGAGACCTGGAGTCAGGGGAAAGGTGAGGAGGAGACGGTCAGAGCAACGTGGATACGTGAACACGAACAATTGAGAATACCATGAAGGTGTCCTGCCTACAAAGCATGCCTGGAAATTAATATTTTGGGATAGCAAAAAGGCTACACTGCTATGAGGTTGTCTAGACCACCCACAGGACTAATAAATGAGGGACTTAGGGAGAGATGAAAGAAGTTGCTTATGCCAAAGGAAAGTAAAAATGTGTTTTGGAAAAAAAGAAAAAAAAACCAACACAACAACAACTACCATTTTCTCTCTCCTCCCATTCCATTTTCTTTCTGCTGCAAAGAAAAAACCTCACCCATGGTAATCCTGCTGTGTAAGATCCTAGGAAGAGTGGAAGGGCAAGAACAGGGGAATTCCATTTACAGCAAATCTTGGATCTTGTTCTGCTTGATTTCTCCTTAGCTTTCTTACTTTTTCCCCTAAGACTTTAATTATTATTATTATTAAATTTCTTCAGACATTGCAGGAAAAGCTACAAAATCCACATCCTACAAAGTCCAGGTTTAACTCCATCCCTCTTCTCATTGCCTCCATCTTCAAAGTACTTTCAAGATGCAGGAAGGCAGCACAGGGCAGATGCCAGTCCCCTGACCTCTGTCTGTCCGCGCCCTCTGTCTGCCCGCAGGCAGGCACAGCGTGATTTGTTGCCTGCTGGTTTCCATGGCAATGCAGCCACACTGTAAAGGCAAGCCTCACACAGGTTTGTTGTTTTGTTTTGTTGTTTCTTTTTTCCACATAGGTGCACAAAACAATGGAGCTAAGCCCAAGACGCATAAAGAGTTACCATCACCAGATAACGACAGAGCATCTCCTTGATTTCCCATAGCTACCTTTTTCTTTTTTTTCCCTCTTTAGTAATGTCTATTCTAAGCAAGCACTGAAGAGCATCATTTCAAAAGCTCATACATATGCTTGTGTATAGAGTATAGCTGTGCACACACACACACAAGAGAGACCACACAGCCTATACATGGTCAAACTGCATTTCTAGTGACCCCTCTTTACCCTCTTATGTCTGAGAGAGTTTCTTAAGGGCTTTCCTCAGAACCACAAAGCCGGAGCTTTAATTCCTGACCTATTTCCAAAGCTCAATGAAAGCCAGCACAGATGTACACTCACCACAGAAACATCCTGTGATTTTGTAAAGCAATTTAGAAAAAGAAATCTGAACTTGCAAGGCTAAGCACTCTGAAAGCTCTCAGATAAAAAGAAGAAAAAAAAAGTAATTATGGAGCAAAAGAAAAATCATTTATCATTTGTTTTAATGTTTTTCTTTTTAAAAGAAAGTAATTTTCATTAGATGAAAGGGCTTAATGGTCCAAGCAAAAATCTAAGCGTATTCAAAGTTCCAGCATAGGTGCAGTACCTTACAGTGAATTGTCCCCTAAACTTGTGCATGGGCAAAAAGTTCATGTTGCACAGCACATCCCTTTGCACCACCAGCTTGCTATGGCTCTCCTGCATGAGTTCATCACGCTCCCCACTTGGGCAGGAAGGTGTGGCCACTCTCAGCAGGACTTGCAGCATCCTTTGGAGATGAGCATGAGCCTCTAGATGTAGGGCATGCAGCATGACATGTAAAGGCTTGAAATGCACACAACAATGTGAGTTGTCGTTCAGATCTGTGGAAGAGGACATCACAGACTCCTTCAAGATGAAGCAAAGAACTGATTTGCTTGGTCCATGAAACACTGTGGCAGTCTTGCCAATATTACAAGCTGAGTGTATGACTCAATCCTGAAACTACAAAACACAAGTGCTAAAAGACCCAGAAAAGTACAACCATCTTCCTCAGATGCCATGCATCAAAGACTAATGTTTCCTGATGAGCCATAATTGACAACCAAGTATCTCATCTGATCATATAATCTTTTCTAAGTGTCCTGGCAACTTTTCCAGCTATCCACACTTACTTTAAACACTTCACTTTAAATGCAATGAAATGAACTTTAAAATCGGCATTTTATTACAATGAAGCATTCGCAAGGGCTGCAATGTCATCTCCTCCTATCACTCCTAATCAGCACCCGTAATTTGCACTTAATTTAAATTATCAGCATACGGCTACCATGGAGGAAACAAATGCATTGTTTGATTGTAAAAGATTAAAAATACCACTCAAAAGCTAATTGGAAAAACATGAGCACGTAAAACACAACCATCGCTAAGTTTTCTCACCTGGATGTGAGAAAGTGGACTTAAATGTAGGGAAAGTTTCCCAAAAGCTTCCTCTCCTCGTTTCACATACACTACGGACCAGGCATGCCAAACCCCAGAGCAACAATCCCACTTTGGGGGAAAAAAGTAAACCACATGCTTTCCATAAATAGCCCTCTCCTCCTTTAAACAAACCCTGTGCACGCAGGCTGTAAGTATGTTACAGTTTAAATATTTTGTTAACCTTCCTCTCAGGAAAGGAAAAAGCATCCCTGACAAACATCTGCCCCCAAACAATTTATACACGAGTGTGGCTAAAAGGCAGCTTTCCATCTGCTGAGGAAGAGGTACCCTCAATTACGTGCATCACAAGAAACAGCCTTACTGTGTGAGAAATGAGGAACAGCAATCTGAGGGGAGAGAAGCAGGTTTCTTTGGATGGATTATGCTATTTAATTAATTAAGTCACATACCAGCATTAATCCAGGCATAAAGGCGCACCAGCCTTCCTTTTAAAACCTGGGCAAGGGGAGATTAAAACTACAAGGGCAACTGCACGGAGCCTTACATTCATTGTGTGAATCCTGGGTTGTAAAAAGCAGACCACATGCAGTGCAGTGTAAAGCAGCAGAAGCAGAGATAATCAGATCAGGCACTAAAAAAAATAAAAAAATAAAAAATAAAAACAAAAAAAAAAGAGAGAGAGAAAAGAAGCACCTCTGAATGACTGAACTAAGATGGCGAAAGTTGCCATCTACTGCAAGCATCAGCATCACGGTCACAGCTATCAACAACACCCAAGCTTAACAATCACGTTGTTCAAAACAGTTCCCTTGACTCCTTATCAATAGGAAGTTCAGCCATGTAATACATGAGGATCACAGAATTTAAAATTTAAGTGTTAAAAAAAGATAAGTCATATTATTTTTTTTAAGTTATGGAGGAAAACCTGGTGGCATGCTGAGCAGTGGCTTTTACCTATGGTATGCTGCCTTTAGACAGGTATAAATGCAGAAAAAGGCTTCTATCACAGATTTATCTATCCACAAATGTGCACAACTGTTACAATAGCTGGACTGCCTGAGTGAGTGACCTCTCCCAGTCTGCCTCACATCTCTGACATTCTGCAGTCTGTTTGGGCTCCTACCACATTTGTCCTTGAGTTTCAGAATCTGAGAATTCTCTGCTAGAGAAATGTTTCAAGTAGAGTCACAAGTAACATCACTCCTTTCTACCTTCTTCACCAGTGCCCCCAAGAAAGGGCAGAAGGAATTTAAAACATCACCTAAAAAGCAGATATTTGGAGAGAAAGAGTGTATTGACTTTTCTAGAACAGGCTATGAGCTGAACTCGCTCTTTGCATTTCCAGCCAGAGGTCCACAGTATATACACATGGCTGCAGAAGTCTTGCCAAAAGGAAAAGGCATTCCTGAGCTCCAGTTGTCCCCCAATAAATGACTCAAGTCTCCCTTGAAAAACAACAACAACAACAACAAAAACCACACAACCAAAAAAAACCCCATGGTATGATCTTGATGGATGCTGTTACGGCAGACCAAACAATCAACCCAGAAGGGCAAATGCAAGTCAAGCTCTTCATACATTTTAATTACAGTTTACACAAAATGAAAGTCAGGTTAATAAGCTCAGTTCATAAAACATTAATAAGGAGTAGCATTTTTGCCGAAGATCAGGGGCTTAGCCTTCAAGGAGCTGATCAGAGAAAACATGTTGCACGCAGAAGTCACCTGTAGCCCTCAGGTGAGGAAGAGGAGGAAAAGGTGCAAGGGATGGAGAAAAGAACAGGGGATTTTAATAAGAAACTTTCTGAAAATAAGCTGCAGATCTGTTTTCTCCCACGTGTTATTTCAAGATGATTAATCACACACAACATCAAGGAAAGGGCACCCCGTACATCCCAGCAGCACTGCCAAAACTGGGTGGAAAGAGACCTTGCACATCACCTAGCTCCTTGTGTTCAATTCCCTTCTGAACACATGTTGGGGAGTTTTAATACACGATTCACAGTCTGTGGCTAAAAACCCTTACCTCAGTTTCTAGTATTCCTCCCTCCTAACTTCCAGCTTCTGAAAAGAAAACAAAACTGCAAAGAAATATTCTTCTCCCCCTTCATTTATTCTTGGATCTATTCCTGATCAAGAAAGAGAAACAAAGTTCTTTCTGAAAGCACAAAGCCTGCCAGCACAGGGTGCAAAATGCAGGACTTCTGTGTGAAACAAACTCTGGCAGCAAACTAAGTTTGGTATCTTGATTTTCTTCAGAAAATCTTGTAAAACTGGTACAACAAGCCATTGTGAGCAGCTGCTTTGAGAATATGCTCTCACAATAAACAATCTCTGATTTACACACAGGACTGCATATGCCTAGACAGTCTTTTATATGCTTACTTCTGAATATTTCAACAGCCCTTTCACCCTGATTCTCTCAAATTTTTCAACAGATAGGTGCTAAGACCTTATGCTTGAAAGCATTGTTAAGGGATTTTATTTTTTTAATGTGTATTTTCTTTAAATCCTACTATTCCACACCTTGAAAGAACAGCCAAAGGACTATTCACTCTGTAGCATTACCGGTCTCATTATAAGCACAAAAGCCAAGAATACATGCTGTGCTCACAACCTTCACCCATCTAATCCCACAACAGAAACATCAACCAACTTCTTACAGCAGAACAGGGGCAGCAACAGGGATTCCTGTCCTGCACCCTGGTCTTGCTGGGGACTGCATCTAGTTCTGTGACATGTGGCTAGAAGCTAAGCCAAAGCACTGATTGCTTCTAGAAGCAAAATTTAGAGAAGACAAAGACCTGGGATGGATAGATGGGTCACAACTTTCAGAAGGGGGGCACAACAATTTGATTGCTAAATGCAATGAGTTGGAATAGCCTCTAGGTCAATGCGAGCACTAAATAATGCATGTTCAGTGCAGGGTATTTATGTGCAAGGTTTTACATTCTCTGTTGTGATTCTGCTTGTTGTTTTACACTCTTTAAGGTACAATGCAGTGCCTGCCCATGCTTGCCCACATAACTGCTGAATATCTCCATACCCCTCCCAAGCTATATCCCAGATCTCATCCCTCCTTTGAGCAGGGGACCCCATCCCACCATTTCTTTGCATTCTCTCTTCTACTCCTTTCCTGCAACTGTGCTGCATAGGATTCATCTCTTTTCCTCTCCCTCCCTCCCCCTGCAGCCCTCAGTCCTACCTCCATGCTGATGCTTCCATAACATTGGTGCAGAGGTTTTCCAGCAGCCTTACTGTCCAGGGAACAGCTGCTAGACAAAGAGCTTTTGTTCTCACATTACTTGTTCCTTAGTTGTCACACCATAGCACTCCCAATTGTCACCACGAACAAAGCAGTCTTACCATCAGAAACCACACCTCTGTCTAAACCTCTCACTTCATCCCTAAACAGCTAAATATGCATCAGAACCAACACAGCTGATTTGCACTGCACATCAGCAAACAGAGGGGGTATAGATCCAACTCAGCCAGGCTCAGAGCTGGTAACCACATAGCACTAACTCTTCATGGTCAGTACTTCACAGATAACCTCTATCTCATCAGCAACAGCTGCTCAGCAAAGGTTCCTCAGTTCCCAATATCTTTCACCTGAGAAGCCCTTGATCCACTTGGGGATGTGCAAGTAGCTCTTGAGCCTGGCTTATTGGATGCGGAAATCTTCTGCTCTATCGTGGTCCCCATATTTGGGTAAACTGTGCTCAGCTTAATTTTAGTTAGGGCTACATTTCTCTCTGTCTCAGCAGATAAAGAGGACCTGCATTATAATAGCTTTGGCTTTCAACAAAACGAAAAGTAGCAAGCATTACTCTTAATAAGCCAAAGGCACACGAGAACTCACTGATGTCTGTGCTGGCAGGCTCACGTGGCACACCTGCTTCAAAGGGAATGGCTAAGGCAGCTGGCTAAAAGGCACCCCTCAGTAGTTTGTGTAATGTTTTAAGAGCAATCCTGAGGTGAAAGAAGTTCATAAGGAATAAAACAGATAGGTTCTCTATGGCAGGAACAATTGCAAACTATTTGTTCACCCACTTCTCATCTAGTCTTTATTTCCAGAAAGAATAAACAACATTTCTAAATGCTACTCAAACAACTACAAGTGCTACACATAAACCAGAGCAGTCCAACCTTAGTGCAATGGGCATGTATGCCAGCAATTTAACTGCAGCCCTAAAGCTATGTCTAACTTGCTTACACACAATTATTTACAATAGTGATACCAAGAAATTCAAACCATCGTTTGAGAGCTGATTGTTCTTTTGATTTCCTTTCAACATTAATGAAAAGCCTGTGAGCAAGTGACCTTCTGCTCACCTTGAAATGACAGGGAAAGTGAATATGCAAGCCAGGCTTTGAGGACTACATATAGCTTTTAAGGTTCAATCTGGACCTCCTAAAGCAATTTTTTCTAAACTTGCATGCCCTCAGATCTCATCTGCTGAGCACTTTCTAACACAGAACAAGGTCTGAAATGTACTACTCCTCTCGCTACAAAGAAAAATGTACACCCAATCCTCCAGGCAATACTTTGAAAATGTATTCCTTCATGCCTTTATATTTAAATAACAACTTTTGACAAAAACTTACAATGATTGCATTTAAGACCTTTGTTATTCACTTTTGCTAACTATTTCACACCGCCAGTGATATCGTTACTCTTCCCTAGGAATCCCAAGTTAGAATGTCAAGATGGACAGAAAACCCTCAAAGTTGTGAGGCAGCATTATGTACTTGTTTGGGGCTGACATGAGAAATCTTCTCATCATGATTTCTGTGCACGTCCACCTAGTAAGGTGAATCCAATTTCTGAATGCAGGAATTGATCATAAAAAGATTTGCACTGGTTCAATGCCACAGAGTAATTTAAAACATCTATTTACTTTCTAAAACCTTCTCTCCTTCTATTCCTCTCCTCAAGGGAACACAGATAAACATAAACTTTTGCTAGAAAAGGTATCTAGTTATCTACTGAGGCATCAGATTAAGCAGGTATTTGCACACTTTAGTTTGTATCTACAAAGTTACTTTGGGGCACAAAATAAGAACTAGACCAAAGCCAGCTTAACAAGCTTTTGACAGCCAAGCACAGCTACCAACAGTTCTGTATGGGAACTGTTGAGTCACAAGCACGTATCAGCAAGTTCGACAACCTGTAATTCTTGAGCTCTCTCTTAAGGCTGTGGCACCTGACCTCAAACTTCAGTACTTATTCTACGTTCCTGTTTTCATCTGATTCAATTTACCTATCAGCTCATGTTTAAGCAACAGCAACATCTTTCCTATCCCAAAAACTAGAAGTTGCACAGCCTGTGGCACACGTTATTTTGACAAAACTTTAGAATTTGGTATTTGCCTTTTCTTTTGTTCCTTCATACACCTTTCCCATAATTTCTACTTACTTTCTCCACTGTCTTCAATTTCTACTATTTTTCTTAATCCTATGCTATTTTTTTTTCTTCCCTTTTTTTTTTTTCTAGAACTAGTGCTCAATTCCTGCCTCCTGCATATGTATATCTCTTGTAGTCCTGAGCAGTAGAGATGGAAATAAGACTTACAGCTAACTTTGTGCAAAGGGGATACGGATGGAGAAAACAATTTTTCTATCACTAATAGAAACACTGACTAGAACCTACATACAGTTAGGGAATTTTGTCAGGGGCAGGGAAAATTTCTTTTCCTTTGTGTAAAAGTCATCTTTAGGCTGGCTATGCTATTAAGCAATTAAAAATACTACAATTTGAAAGAAATGCCATAAAAAAACTGGCCAATGTTAATCATGTGTCACTCTGTTTAACCGTAAGACAGTTCACATTTTTCCTTCTTACCACACTTTACAAGAGAAAGTTACATCACCTCACACCATTTTGCACTTGTATGCAATTCACAATACAAATTTATACTTCAATTTCCTATTCTGCTGTCAGCAGCTTTTCTTCCTTGGGATGTTAAGGAGAGATGCTGGATCTTCAGGTCATTCTATGTGAAATATCATTATTTATAAAAATGTTTAATATTTTCAATAAATCACGGGGATTCAGCAAGCATAGATCTAAAATGGAAACCTAGAAGCCTGTCAAAAAGGGTGACCTACTGCATGAACATCAAACTAAATGGAACAATAACCTTGTTTGGATTCCCAGTATTCTGAGCACCAGAAATATAACAGGAATGTAAAAATTGTCGATTTCATCTGCAAATCTGGATACCAAAATATTTTAGGTAGTTGTTCAAAAAGGGATTAAGATTGCTGTTTGCAGATAGGCTCTTCTGAGCGTGTTTAGAAGTTCTGTACTATCACAGTAATTTAGGGGGAAATCACAATTAAAAATGCCAAATGAACTTCCCTGAGTCATGGAGAACCATTTACTTGGTCAGCTAAGATTTACATTCTCATAATGTGGTATTTTTAGTCTGTTTAGCTTGACGCATCAGGATTTGGATCTGAGGAGATCATTGATTCACATCTGTCCCAGGTACGCACACTTTTGATGCCTAAGTATGTCATTCATTTGTTTGAAACTTTACAGATAAACTGATCAAAGACAGAAGCGAATACAAAACCATGACAGTCCAACCATTTCTGGAGCAACATTTGGAATTGATATTCAGGTACATTTTGTCTCACTCAAAAAAGAACAGCATCCCTTACTTTGTCCAAATGCCTCATCTTCTTCCTCCACATCTCATTTACACACACAGAGCTTATATATATAATCCTTTATTCTGCAAACAGAAGTTCAGCATTAGTTATCACACACTGTATCGCTCCAAGATGTGCAGGCAGGGCAAACAAATCTTAACTGGGAAAAGATGTAAATTGGAAAAAAGTATATAAAGATGGTAATCAGTAAATAAGATTTGCCTCAGGAGAAAGACTTTGTTACATTTGTCTAAATAACAATGTATTCCAGATACCTTCAGTGGACTCTAAGAACTTAGCAAATGCTTTTAATAGAATTCCTTGCTAGATGTTTATTTGAGGGATGTTTTAACCTCAAGTAAACACCAGCTTTTCTTCACTGAGTTAGGACTTAAAATTTGGATTTCCTAATAACAGCTACATCTAAATTAGACAGTACGAGCACCCTTCGCTGTGTCTTCTGTTTTAAAAGCCACCAGAAATCAGAGGTGCGCACATAGGAGAACTTCAAATGCACTTTGAAACTATTTTGCAGAGGCACGCGTTTCTTTCCCCGCAGTATTAACTATTGATCAACAGACTAAATAGGATAGAGATACCAGAAGCATAGCATGTTTTTAAGCTACAAGAAGCAAATCACACAGAACAGGTGTGCCTCCAAGGAAAACTGCTACACAAGACAGTCACTGCTGATTACTGTTGCTGTGCTATATCCAAATAGCACATAGTCTAAGTCAAATTTACCCTGAAGCAAATGGTTCTTGACTAGAAAACATATAAAGGTTTGTTTGTTTGTTTGTTTGTTTCCAAGAAACATATGTCAGTCCATGACCATGAGCAAAACAGGAGAAGAAAAGAAAGAAAAAACGAAACAAACCACACCTCAGTCCCAACTTCTGTCAGCATTCCTGGGCCAATGCCAAGGTTATGGCGTATGTCAGAAAGCAGACCTGAAGTTATTTTCATATTAAAGAAGGAAATAGTAAGTTTGTGTCAAATGCACTGAAAACAAGCTATTTTTTTCCCATGATACTGCCTGTCTACAACGTTGTCACATCACCATGTCATTTTGATACATGAGAAGTGGAAAAAGTTTAAATGAAGAGTTTGGTTTCTCACAGATGAGGCAATTATTTTCTTGGAGGGGAATTACTTCAGGGGAGATGCTAGGATGCTACTTTTCAATTCTGCAATCCCCCACATGCCCCATCCTCTCTGCTTCATCTGGAGAGAGTATGGGGAAAGGAAAAGAAGTAGTCTTTGGACAGTACAGTGAGGTGCTGCAGGTGGGGACAATGATAGATAAATACATATATATGAAATACAGCAGGTAAGAAAAGCATTAAAATTTAAAAAATACATTAATGAAAATAAGTAGAGGGAAACAAAAAATGAGCAGCTAAGTTCATCTGACGTGCTAATTAACTTGTGAGTTATGGTCACCAAGGAAACCACAGTTCTCCCAACTTTTGTTCTTTTGATACATTCATTTTTGCACTGAATATTCTTCATCTTTAGTATCTCTGGGAACTACAAGCACTTAGAAAGCATTGAGGAGTCTTCTTGGGAATGCTGTACACGGACACACAACAGATGGCAGACCCTCATTTTCCACTCTTTTAACGTCTCGTGTTCTAACGGTACAAAGACTATTTAAAAATAAGCACTTGGTTATCATTCATACTAACATTCATCACATACTCCTAGCCACAGTGATTTGCTCTCAAAACTCTCCCTATGCCACGACCCAAGCCTCTGACAGAGCAGCACATGCTTCTACGGTTACCCTACAAATCAATGAGCAACACAAAACTTTCTTCACATGGACATCCAGCAAAGCACTCGAGTCTGTTCAGACCAAGCCTGGAAACAGGAAATGTGTGCATGACTGCCTCACACGTTACAGAAAGGCTATTCTGTTGACCTCAGCTCTTGTCCACAAAATACTACCGATAGCTCTTTGTGACTAATACTGTTGCTTTGGGTTTTAGTCTGTGGAAATGCAGAAAGTATGTTACAGCTTGAATCAACACAAGTTGGCAGGTGGAGAGAGGGTGGGTGGGTGTGCAGTGGTGTGTTTTTCAGGCTTCTCCAAAAGCAGCCTAAGGAAGGCCCAGCTCAAGGAGATGAGGCAGCAGATAAGGAATGCTTGAGTGGAATGAAGTTACGCTAAATGCAAGGCTGTGGAATATGTACTGCTCAGCTGGAAACACAAACCAGAGTACTGATTTGAGTGCAAGAAAAAAAAAAAAGATTCTGAAAATTTCTTGAGAATTACACATGGTGCCATTGCACGAACAACTAATATTTGCTACAACTGACAGTTTTCAGTCGTCTCATTTAAATAAATTGTTCCAACAGTATCTTAGGACTCTACTAATAATTACTGAAGTAGTTCACATGTTTTCATGTGCTACTTTGAAGGATTTTTAAGATTTATTCCTATTGTTCTTTTGTAGAGACATTCTGCAGTATGTCTACGTATCTACAGTATGAAGATCATCGTAACTTCAACCTCAAATCTGAATTATAAAATGTATGACTTTAAAAGCATGTGCTACACGTGTAGTTTCTTTATATTAGCTGACAAGTTGAGGAAGTAAATCTAGCTTTAAAGAGTTGCATTGCTGCACCTGAAGTGCTTTTGATTCTTGCCACTATGATGTTAGATAACTTCTAATCTTGCCATCAATTACGAAAATACTGTTATGACAACCTTGGTTTTATGAAATTGGGTTATCTTCCAGCCTGTGGACATATTCCTATTGCATTCTGGGTTCATCTACATGTATAGCTCACTTCTGTCAGAATGACAAAAGACAATTGATTTTGTTTCATGGTGTATTCTTATCAAGGCTCTCCTACGCTCTTAGCCAGTCTTTGACGGATAGGGTGTTAGAGGAAAGGTCCATTAATTGATTTGTAAATAATTACAACTAAGTCTTCATTTTTGACTAGCTATCAATAAAGGCCTATCCTTTTTTCACTGGTGAATGCTTTCAGTTCAGGTTCAGTGTCTAACTTTGAACCACAAAATTCATTAAAATCACTGTACACTTTCAGAATAGCACCCACTGGTGATGGCAGAGGTAAGAGTGTGTCAGCTTTTCTCTTAAACCACTTATGAAGATGGATTAGAGAGAAGCAAAATAAATATATAAATAAATAACAGGCCCGGAAAAAACCCAAAGGCAAATCAATTTCTTCTTGAAGGGGGATTTAATTTTCAGAGCTTGTGAAAATTCATCCAGTGCACAGAAAAAAAGATCACAAGCAATACCTGTTACACAGTTCCTAAACATGCAAAGCCTATGGGCTCATTAGGTGCTACATGCACACAGTATTCTATCAGCCCTTGTTCCCAGAACTTTTTGAACCTGTTCTCTGAACACAGACACATGCATCTCAAAGGCAGGGCATTCCTAGAGATTTTGTTAAAATACACAATGGAACAGATCCAAGAGAGGGCTATTTAATGCCTTGATGGAGCAAAAGCCTGCAGAATGAGCTCACACACATCAGGCAGTCAAGGAGACCAAAAGGTAGACATACATATAAACATGCCATTTGGATTATTCACAACTGAAGGAAAAAGGAGTTGATGAAGAAGTCATATGCCAATTAGCATCTGTTTTTGGAAACCCAGGTATTAATGGTTCTAGATTTCAGTTTCCCAGCTTTTCTTTCAGTATCTTGTCAGGAGGACAAAGCCCAACACAAAAATTTGAGCCCTCAGAAGAAAGTGAGAACTCAAGTCGGAAAGTAACTACAATACCTAGGCAACTATTTCATGGGCTGCTAATACAGTGAAGCTGTAATACAAATATATTGTAGTTGTCACATGCTCAAGAGTGCAAACGCCATTAAATCAAGCCACTATGTTGTACTCTGAAAATGTATTTTAAGTACCCAGTATAAAGTAAGGCAAGTTATATTTAATTCCTTGTAAATTATGCCAACAAATGAGATACAGAGTTGTATCAAAGGCCTGCCTGCTCAGCATAAAAACAGTTGCCCAGAAATCCTTCTTTATGGCTGCTTTCCAGTGATTGCCACTAACTTCTCATTAACTAGCACATAAGATTTCCACCCACTTCAACAGAAGAGACAGGAACTCCTGCAAGAACTATGCCAGTTTATAACCTAAGTGCTGCTTCTATGTGATAAATATCTGCCCCATATGTCAATTGATCCATTATGCCTGACAAATACCTATAAGTCTTTCAATTCTACCTGCCTTCACTACCAAATTTCCAGAAAGAGATTAAGCTGTAATGCACTTAACTGAAAGATGCATGTCAGCACACACATAGTTGATCCATGCCCAGAACACAGAAGTAGCAAAAGTTTGTAGGTTTACAGTCTCTTTCCTACAATATTTCCATTAAATGTCCAGCTAGCATACACTGAGCATCCACATGTTTAGTCATTTAGTTATTGCTCTGTTGCTCACAGAGTCATATGAGTCATAAGGGATATTCACAGCTCCTTTCACTTTATCTTTCAAATAGAAATTTGTTAAGAAAACAGATAAAAATCCCTGTCATACTCAAAGCAGAAAGAGTTTACATTGTTCATCACTGGGGGCAGTAAAAAGCATACAAAGGAGAGAGACCTTCACCAAGTTTCTCCAAAATAGACACATCTCCTCATCCAGCCCACACCGGCTCGGATGCAATGGTACCAATAGACTCTAAGTCCAAATAAGACCACGAAAAAGCCAAGCAAGCAGGAGGAAGCCAGGTCGTCTGTTACTGAGCAAACTTAAGGTTTTCTCTTCTTCAGATTGCAAAAATGTGTTTGGTTTTGTTTTTCAATTGAACAGCAGCATCCTGAAGGGAAGAAACATTTATCCTTCAGTGGTTTGTGCCCTTCCCATGGTGGCCTCTGAGACTGATTCCAGCCAGGCCTCCACTGAAGGTTGGATCTGCTCCATTGAAACTGGAGAGAAGATTTGGGAAATGGGTCCATGAACTACTTAGCTATATTCCATCTGAAATAAAAACAATTTCTTGATCAGTCCAATCTGTATATTACCTCTACATACAGGGGGAGAAGGGTTTATGAGGAAAATTTTTTCAGGGAACAGGGAAACATTGCTTCCTGCCCATGAAGAAGGAGAACCTCGTATCTAATGAATATACTGTCCTAGGCTAAATCACAGCATGATTCTTGGATAATGTCAAGAACTTTATGGGAGACCCTGGTGAACCTTAGACAAGCACACTGTAAGGAAAGAAAAGCTGTCAATGTGTTTCAATTAAAATGTCTCTAACCTAAGCATCTGTCTTTAAGACACTAGAGAGACCTTTAAAATCTGGTAATTATTTAATAATATTTCACGCTTACTGTTCAACCTGAATCTCAGCTACAACTTTTGTAAATGTTTGCACTATTTCTGTTCCAGATAGTATATAAAATTATTTATAAATGAAAACATTCAGCAGGTTTATAGCAGCTGTTCTACTCTGGTCACTCCCTTCAGTGTAACAGAGCTTTCAATCAGCCCCTGCCTCTCCCAGGGCCTTTGAACAGCACCAGAGCATGTGTTCAATATGTTCTTGGGATGTAAGAAGCCAATCAGGGAGGCTTAGTAATCCAACCAAACTTGCAATACACCTGCAGCACACTGCTTTTTTTTTCCTTTTTTTTTTAATTAACATAAGGTGAGAACAAACAGTATGATGTTTCAGTTTAAAATCACATTTGTTAAAAAATACAGTTACTACAAAACGATTCCAGTTTGCCATAACTCAGACATGGAATATAATCTTCCCAGTAGGAGCACAGTGCAATTGCAAACATAATGCCCCTTGGGATAGAAAAGCTCTTTTTACTGCTGTATGCTAAGTGTTGTAACAAATCAATTATGTCAGAGGGCTTTCTCTGCACCTGACAGATTCCCAATACTCCCTCTGCTTCTTCCTCACTTCTCTCCTTCTTGGTGTTTACTTTTGCTCTACTTTTCTTGTGCCCCTTCAAAGCCTCCCCATCCTGTGTCGGCCTTTGGACTAGAGAGTACAAAGGATGAGATATTTATTGCTTCACAGTCTATTTAAATGGCAGTACAAACTGGACAGAGAAACTGAGAGCCACTTAAAGCGCCTCTGATTATGGGCATATCCACAAACAAGTTTGGTGTATCTCTTCATCTTCATTGGTAGGAAAGAAGCCATCTCCTGAGAATTCTAGTCATAGCTTAGCAAGCTTTCTACAAACCAGGTCTGAGCTTGTCTGTTGGCTTCTGCTGATAAGGTCCATCATGCTGCCATGTTTGCCTACTCCACCAAGCGCCAGTAGGCTCGGCCTGAACACAGCCAGTGTATCACTCAGAAGAATATAGCACTCATGGGGGAAAAACTCACCCCTAGGCAAGCATGAAAGTGAAAAACGGGTTCTAAAAACCCTTCTGCAGCCCATACCTCCTGGAGCAACAAAAGAAGCCAAGCAGCCCTTGAGGCTTGTGCATGGTTTTTAATAACCATCGTTCAACTAATGCTGCATTCTTCTCTGAGGCATCCACCTCCTCCCACAAGTCCTGCAGTATGCATAGAATATACAAATGTGTTGAAACTTAATTAAAAAAAAAAAAAAAAAAGTATAGCACAGTTCTTTTTTAATGCCATTGTGTAAACACAATTTGTATTGAGCCATAGTATGAACATCGGTTAAGAATTAGTTTAGAGGTCTTATGAGTTTATGAATTGCCAGGAAGTATCAGCGTACTGAAAAGAAACAGGATTGCTTTGGGTTTTGACACAACACGGCTTTTTAAGCAAAATCAACAACTGCAGCTATCACTGGTACCGAGACATGATTTTAACTGACAACCAGAGGTAAGAGTCAAGGAAAGATTTTTTCAAACTGCACAAATTAAAGTTGTTTGTCCTCTGCTTACAATGCCAATGTGCTCTGACTGTAGAAAATATATTTTCTAGGCAACGTTGCTGCTCTAAAGAGGATTTGAGTCAGAAAGCAAGTAAATTGAGAAATAAGTCAGAAGCTCATTTTCTAGAAAAAATAACATAGGAAAGCAGAGTTTATGAAGGATGATTCAGTAACACACAGAATCTCAGTGAAATGCAACTTCTGCAAGCAAAACCAATTTCAGCAGCACACTGTAATACTGTTGCAGAAGCTGCAGGGCAATGCAAGAAGGTAGCACGACAGTGAGGGATCCCATTCAGAAGTAACTCTTCTGGCTTGTGGAAACAGCCCTGGGGTCTCTACGAATGTTGCTTTTCTGGCAGCATGCTCATTAGGAGAGGAAGCACAGCTGAGGTTTCCCACACCGCATCAATCCCTGGCTGCAGGTTTGGACAACAGGGCCAATTTTCAGCAGGTCAAACTGAAGGAGCCAACGGTTTCTCTGGTACATGTTAGTAGTTTGACAAGCTGTGTTTAATGGCATTAGGATCCAGAGTAATTAATAAAATAAAAATTTTAAAAGGGAAAGAAAGGCAGAAAGAATTATTATAAAAACAAACATAGCTCTCCAAAGCTCACTGAGCTCTGCAAAGTCTTCTTAGAATGATGGCAAGGGCAACAGAATATATCACTGTCAGGCACACTGAGATTTTCATCCTACTGCTGTTCAATAGACATGACTTTAAGTTCTTTTTCTCAGATGCAAACTCTTTATTCACACCTCCCTCTGAAAGTTAAATTCATTTCTATTTATTGTGTAATTAAATCACAATACGCAAAAGTGTCTAGGATTATATAAAACAAAAAGGTTTAAAAGAAGTCCATCTAGTAAGTGGCCAATGAAGAAATTTGGCTGTTGCTCACACAGTAAGAACAATTTTGCCATTATCTACATAGCAAGAAGAGCTAAATCCACATTCATGGGACAGTAGGTTCACAATTTTAAAGCTCAATAGCCACTAATTATAGGCCTAGCCTTATGCTAGAAAATGATTCTTGACCACCAGGTTTAATGGTCTGACATTTACAATAATGTTGAACACAATTGTGCCGTAATGCTTTTCCCCTTCATTTCTGCCCGAACTAAGATAGGCTGAATATAGCCTTTTGCACAGCACTACTAATTATGATGAAGTAGGATTTTTTTGAAGAAAGGCAGAAAAAAAGAGATAGGGAAAGAAAAATTATACTGTCAATACCACCACTCCCCAAGTCTGTAGGGGCCTTATGCCTTCTTCTCCTCTATGGGAATTGCCATAATGGCAATCCTTGTCCTACGCTTGCGAAGAGTTAACAAATGCAACACTCAGCCATGGCACTTAGCATTAGTAGAATAGAGAGGCTGAACTAAGCTCTGGTTGACCAGCATCTCTACAGCAGTGTTATCTCATATGCCATGCATTAAAGCACTTCTTAGTTCCCTACAAACAATGGGCTTAAAAGGCAGAGCAGGAGATCTGTTCGATCTGTTCCTTGAGTGCAACTTAAGACATGCAGCTGAAGGCAGGCAGTTTGTGACCACAGGAGTAACTCAGGTATCCAGAAAGTCAATACTTGTGTGTTGTTATTCTCGCATACATCACATTTGCTGATCCAACACTTGTTTCCACAGAAACTGGATCAGAGGAGCTGCCAGCAGCCAGAGCTCCTCATGGAGCCTGGCTGCACGGCTCACCACCTTCAACAAGCAAAAAGAGATCTCAAACCTTTTCTTTAATTAACAAATAATAATTCACTTCTGCTCACTTCAATAATTCACTTCAGGGCATCAGAAGTAGCCATCGTTTCAGCTCTGCTGCATGCAATCTAACTGCAGCCCTTGGAGATGGACTGTTCAGTGATGTAGAAAAAGGTGGTTGCTCTCACAGCATGGCTTCTCTCTACGGCCTTTGAAAAGTCGAGGAAATCAGCAGAGATCCCTTATGTCTAGAGAAATGCAGAAGTGCCATCCAGAGGACCCTACGCTGGGTGGAGTGACAGAGCAACAGAAATCTCACCATATTCAGGATGGATAGATGCACAGCCCTGCACCCTTGCAGCTATACAGGCTGGGACAAGGTTGGGTGGGGAGCAGCCCTGTGGGAAGACTCTGGGTGTCCTGGTGGGCCACAAGTTGAGCAAAAGATAATAGTGGGCTCTGGAAGCACAGAAGACCAACAACATTCTGGGCTGGATGAGCCAGAGCACAGAAAAGGGAAGTAATTATCCCCTTCTACTCAGCACCCAATCTTAGCCCACTACGTGTCCCTCCAACCCAAGACAGATATCAAAAAGCAAGTCAGTGGAGGGCTGCCAAGATGGCTGAGAGCTGGAGCACTATGAGAAGCTGAGGGACCAGTGCTTGTTCAGCCAGGAGGCAGGACAGCTTCAGGGCTCCAACAGCAGGTCCTGTGCCTACAAGATGACTATAAGTCAAGCTGTTCACAGCAGATTTTAAAAATTTCACATGTTCAAAATCTGCACAACATAAAACAAATAGTGACATCAAGCAATCCAATTCTAGAGAATCCAGCCCACCAGGAAATCTCAGTATCATCAGGTCATACGAAAAAAAACCTTCTAGAGAATAAATACATGGATGAGCAACCTCTAGTAGATTTTGCCAGCCCTACAGACAACTCTTCATATAGGCCCAATAAACCATCATTCTTTCTCTTTCTTACCTCATTCAGCAAATGTATGCTATTATATACACAAATTTCTATACAAATAAAAGTACACCTTAATACCATAGTATTTTCTCTGATCTTCCAATGAAAACAGAATTTAAAACTCACGCTATTTCAGCTTTGTTTTAAAAAGCTTAGGAACTCATACGGGACTTTGAATCCAAGAATCATTCAGCTGATGACACTGAGAGTTGTATTAGACTTGTAATTATTCCCTTATGAGTTCTGCTGTCTGTCTGAGAAAGAAGCGTATTCATTTACATCCTCAATAGAGATTTATTCTGGTGAAAAAATGAAATGGTTGAAGACAGCAAGAACTTAGTTTTGCTGTGTATCTGTTAGAAAAAAAAAGTGTCAGTAACAAACAGTGTCTCTGCCAGTCAATAGAAGCTGTATTCTCTATTTACATCTAATGGCAGTTTACTTGAGATCCTTAGTATAAATCCTATCTCTACAGTTCCTGCTTGCTAGCCACTGCTTAAAGCTGTAACACTTCATTAACATGCAAATGCTTGACAGTTATTGGGTTTAAGTACATGTGCATATTTATAAACAACCATTTTATACTACACCACCATTTAAGGAAACTGTTTAAACTGACTAAATCTAAAGACTAACTTGTATCAGTTGAAAATACGTTGCCAGCTTATTCTCTCCCTTTTTATTTGTGAACTGCCATAATACCGTTTGTACAGGTACGTAAAAAAATCTAAAGCTGGGTAAAGTTCTTATTTGTTATATACAAATATGTTCTTATTTGTTCTTAACCTTTTCTTTTTTTTTCTTTTTCCATTGAAAAGGCAGAAAGAACACAAAGAATGAACAATGCTTTAGAGTTCAAGACAAGCTTATGGCAACGGGAAGAAAAAAAACCAACAATGATTAAACCAATTTTAAGTAGAAATCCATAATATAGTCTAATATGAATTCTCCATGTTTTCAAAACAAAGACTACAGAAGTGCCAGGAAGACAAGACTAAAAGTTTCCCAAAACTAGGTACTTGATTTCTTTGATAACAACACTAATTCTGCATCCTGCAGAAAACGGCTTCCATTTATTCTTCAATATCATATCCTACAAAGCACATACCAAAATATCATAGGTACTTGTAATTCTTGCAACATGTTATATCCAAAGCATCTGGAATTCTTAGCAAGGAATATCATGGGCCATTCATTTAAATTTCTCCAAAACTGTCATGGAAAATATCATGTAAACAAATATATTTACATATATACTTACATTTCTTTAAATTCAAAGGACAAAAAGATGCCAAAAGCAAAAGGATTCAAAGAATTATTACTGATGAATAAATGACCACATTTTGTAGAACCCGTTTTAAAAATCTGCTCGAAGGCCAGTAGCAGAGCACATCAATGAAGAAAAGAATGGGATTGGCTGAATCAAGTTAAAGTGCAGTTAACATGATTGGACTTAATCGTTCTAGATAAGCAGAGTTATTTCTGATTCCCACCCTTTCCTCTTTAAGGAAGCAGAGAAGTTGTATATAGTTCCTCAATTATAACTTTAGATGCAGTATTTTTCAGCTGTGGTAGGTGGGAAGCAACATCACCTACCAATTCATCTAGAAAACAGGGTTTACTTCAGCTTCATGCGATTCTGTTCAGCTCAAAAGTGATTTATAAGTTACATGCATATTCAGCATTGCTCCTGAAAGCCTTAGTAATTTTCAGCAGAGTGTTCCACAGGTACCAACTTAACATGAAGTAGCAGCTAGCAAGCCATCAAGTATCAAAGGGACATATGGGGGCAGCTTGTGCATGTGAACTATACAGCTTGGATTATTCCACTGCAGACAAAACATGAGCATGAAAAATATTTGTACTTGTAAAGAAAATAAGGGGCTGTAAGCCAATTCTTTTCTTCTGTTGAGACATAATAGAAAAATATTCCTGTTGTACAGATTACATTTAAAAGTTTGATGCCTTTTCTGTTTACTGGCACACAATCCGCGAAAACAATTTTAAGAATAACAGTGATGAGGAGAAACTGAAATATCTGAAATGTTAGCACAGTATCCTAATGTATTATATAAATATCACATTAAAATACAGAAGCACAATTACTGCAAACTTCATTTGGGTCAAATTTGGCTTTATATATAGTTACACGAGAGTCAAGTATGTTCTTGTCTCTCTTCGGACTTTTATAAGACACATCAAAGGAAGGAGCAGAAAAGTCCTGGGAGAGAGAGTATATGTCATAACAACAACCATTAGCCCACAAGAAAAGAAATTACCTTACTAGGTCAAAATACAACCATTTGAGAAACTGACACTAAGAATTCATAGCAAGTTTTAAGTTAAGAAGACGTGCAATAATACCAAAAAAAAATGTCAGGTCCGAACAAAATTCTAGTCTGCGCTCATGAAAAGCAAAGTATTTTTCATGCATGAACTAAATTTGACTGTGAGTATCTCATTCTAAGTGTAGGAAATGCAGCAGTAAAAAAATAAATACTAGCACCATGCAAACACCAAATTTTTTTCTGACATACGTGCCACTGCAGCTCTATTGCACGATAATGCCAGTTGTAGTTCACATTACGTACCTTGATAATTCACAGGGTATATGAAAAAAAAGTGAAGATAAGATTGTTTCAGGAAAAATGTCTACATTGTCTTTCCCTGTACTTAGCCACTCATTTCCTGTCCTCCAACTAAACTAAATGAATGTATATGTGAACACAGCCAGGACTACATTATTCCGTTGTCACTGCCTAAAATTTGCAGCCATCAGAGCAGCAAATCTTGAAGGTAGCATTTTCAAAATTCCCAAAACATCTCAGCTTTTAAGACCTCCTTCAGAACCATGATGTGCTCAGAAACATTTGTCTCAGAGGGATTAAGCAAAGGAGCTTTCACTGATTGTACAAAATATTGGTTCCTAAGGTCTTTAATCAATTTATAATTTTTGAAAGGTTTACCTCAAGTCTACAAGATTTTCTTCTAGTTCTTCCCATAGAACAAAATCAAAGAGACTAATTCAATTGAACATCGAAAGACGGTAACAGAAAATGGTTCTTCTTTCTTTGTTTTTTTAAGATAGGTTAGTTCATACTAAATAGAGGTCATCTTCATGTTTCTTAGTTATCCTGTGTACCACTTTAGCACAATTTTCAGGCATTATCTCATTGAGAATAACAAAGCTGGTAACTACACACCATAGTGGAGATGCTGTACTGATGATAACTCATTATTTGGACAATTTAACTATGTGCTTTTAACTTACTGCTCAGATGAGAAAGAGAACTGATTCTTGAATAGCTCATTCATGATGCTTACGTTAGGTTCTGAACAGGTGAAATAGTGTGCACGTAAGATTTACTACAATCATGAGCAGTCACAACTTCACATAAATGATGAACATATCAACATGAGATCAGCAGAATGTTTTGGTGGATACACTACCATGTCACTGAGATCATTACTCAGTTTATTCTGTCACATCTTTACTTGCTGTAGAATAATACATAATACTTGCTGTCATGTCTTCTACTGCTGTAGAATAATTTCAATTTTCTTTCTGCTACTGGACGCCCTAAAAAAGTTTATATAAGGCACATGCAGATGAATTACAGAAGGCAGGTAAGAACAGAGGCATATCCATAAACCCTTGCATGTGGACAGACAGCTCAGTAGTGAGCATGTTCAAGCCAGGTTCAAAGCATAGCCTCACTTCCTTCTATCCCATTCCATCCCAACTGATGGTTGGTAGCTGCCATACTCTTCCTGGGACAACACAGCTGACTACTGTCCACTACACGTGGAACATTTTTAACATGCTAACAACATGCTACTTTGAAAAAAGTAAATAAGTCAGGGTGTTAATGCAATTTCTCAGCCTCGCACAAAATCAGTACTTAAATAATCTAAGCAGCATATCCAACGACCAAGCGGGCCAGATATTTTTAGCTCCATTTCCAGCAAAATTAAACTGTTTAGGCTGAAATTTTCCTTTCATATAAACATGAACTTTAGTTTTCGCAAACAAATGAATTGAAGAGGATGCTGTATTAAATCCTAATGGCTTTTCTCTTGGGAAGTTTTAGATCATACTTGCTTTGGAGCAGGAACTGGCAACGTATCAATGGAAGGAGTCATGAACACACCCTCTCGTTTAGTTAGAATTTTCCCAGATCTCTTTAGCCAACAGAAAATAAAATTCTGCACACACACCTTGTAAAAATAACTTAAATTTCAATATCTATACTCTCTAAATCTGCACGGTTTCTTTTGCAGTCACAACTAAAATGCCATTGTTACATCTGTGTTCCACAGCTGGCCAATTACCACAGAGAACTGCAGGAAAAAATAATTATTTTGCCCTCATATCAGGGCTGGAACAGCATTCAGTAACCGAAATTTGCTCATACACCAAATAAAGAGAAAACAAAACATCAAGTAACTTGTCAATTTAAAGAGTTTTTTCCATTTGAAGGGGGGGGAGATGGGGGAAGAGGTGAGGCAGAGAAACAACAGAGAAAATATTCAAGTCTACAATTAAATCTGTAACATAACGCATACCTGAAAGGTACCAACTGGGGCCAGCACTGATTCTAGCATCCAATTTTTCAGTGTTTCATTTTACAATTTAATAACATTCTTTTAACATACCCTTTTCATGTCTAATCTACATTATAGCACAATGGGCCCAAGATGATTTTTGAACAAAGTTGGAACTTTTCCAAGCAAAAAGGAAAGGCTTTCTTTAAACTCTGATCCCAGCTGTTTGGTGGGATCTAAGCAGGTGAGCAGCTGAACCCACACAATCTAGCACAAAACCAGAAGTCCTTCTGCAGGGTGCATGGTACAGGTTACAGGAGCTACAGGAACAGGTGCTGAATACAGAGATTCACATTTGGGTTTAAATCACTCTCCTAAATTTTGTCCTTGAATCACATGAAGATATTTACTTCTGTACTCAAAGAGAATATTAAAATAAGGGAAGGGATCCCCTTCTATAAGGAAATATTTATTCTCGAAGCATTATTAGCTGCATATTGTTTTCTAGCAAAATCAGGAGAGAAAAAAACAAGTTTCTTTAGAAAGAGTTACACCTTCCCCCAAACTGCAGATGGTTGTGAGGTCTAAGACAAGAAGCATCAGAATAGCTTAACAATTTATTTATTTATTAAAGTCTCTACATGTCTCATGCATCAGACAGGCATGAGCGTTATGTACATCCAGCTGGGGATAAAGACCAGAAATTTAAAGAAGCTGTTTGTGATTTCAGATGGGATGTGGCACACAGATGAAAGAGCAAATATTTTTTCCCCTTGGTTTAATGCTAGCACTGGATTCCTAAATTAAGCCCAGCAGGAAACAAACATCCACCACAGATTTCAAAAGATATCTCACATCTTTGTATTAAACCGTGTTATTTTAAAAATCCCAAATGCTGCATGTCTGAATTTTATTAAGTCCAGAGCCAACATAAGAAGTGCTATTTGATTTATTCCAAAAGAATGCAGAAAATACGAGTGGACAATGGGATGTAAATTGCAGGAAGCCAAAGTAAAATTGAAGAGTAGGAGATAATGTGCCTGACGTTATTATCTGTAAGAACACTGAGGCAGCAAGGCTTTGAAAAATTACTCTGATGACCTTGAGAGCTTGCTGAGACTGAAGAACAACCAAGTTAGCATATTTCCAGCAGGGGTGGAAGGAGGACAGCCTGGATTTTATTTTTCCAGATGGACTGGGAGATGTTTCTGATAAGCAGTTCTGATTTCTTTCTACACCAAATAGCTACTTCCTGTGCTCCCGTGAGGAACAAAATTAGTCAGACATGGTTGTGCACATTCCTCACTCATTTCACATGTGATTCTTAGCAGAAAGAAAATTTGAAATTCATACAAAAATTCATTTAAAATGTCCCATCCTGAAAATATTTGTTTCTTCATACACTGTGCTTCTATTTTGGAGGCTGCAGATATTTTTTTCTTCTTTCCCACCGACTTTGATGATGTTTTAGGACTGAAACACGAGTAGACCGTTCCCATGAGATAAAAGACTTCACTGCAAAGGACACTTACTTAGAAGATTAAAACAAAAACAAAAAACTCTTGGAGTATGAGATGCAGCAATTAATTTATTGAAAGAATCACTCTCTTCAAGGGCTTTCGACTTCAATATTGTAAATAATTCTCTGCTTTTATCAGCAATATGGATGGAAATAAAATCTGGAAGTTTTCACTCATCAGCTGATGAAAATTGTAACAGTGTAATTCCAAACAGTCTAGCAACATAATTACAGACAGAAAAATAGCTCCAAGTTCTTCTGTAAACAGTATCAGCAGTAAAACTGAAGTTTCCTTCCATTTTTATGGCTGGTTATTATTCCTGGCCACCTTAACATTCTCATGTCTCCCCAGTGATCTTGTTTCAAAGAGACTGGGCACAGGCACAGCCCCTGCTCTGGAAAATCCTGAGCTGTCAAGCTCCCAGATCAAACAGAAGAGAGGCCTGGTAAACTCATGTGACCCTCAGAAAGGTCTGATTTATCTTCTTCCTTAAGACAGTCACTTATTTTATCACAGTTTTAGGGCTTCCACTTACAGCTGCGCCCAACTCTCCAGTAGCTAGCCGAGACCATTAAATATTAGAGTGAAGAGATGAAGAGCAGGAGGAAAGCAAGCAGAAGTCTTGTTCTCATTGGAAAGCAGGCTAAAGACACATCTCAGAAGTGCCATTTACAGCAGGCAGAATTTTGCAAGTGTGGGTGAACTTTCTTACAGTCTTGGATCAGCAGAGTGGAAAAGAGACGTTTGCTTTCTGTTCCTGATATTGCTGTTGCATGTAGTACAAGCCAAACTGATTTATATTTCCATTCATACATGCCTAAGACAAGTACATAGTAGCTTACAGGCACCTTCCACATTGTGATCAAGATGATTTCATTACTTATAATACACTTTGAGATCCCTGGGTAAAAATGCAAAGAACTCCAAGTCTGTAGTTTATAACTCAGGTCTTTACTTGCATCAGAAGAGAAAGGTGCATGCACTGCTTCAGGCCTTCTGTCTCTAAGGTTCAGATATCATCAAAGAATTGCAGAATCACAGAATCATTAAAGTTGGAACAGATCACACAGATCATCTCGACCAACCATCAACCTATCACCTGTGCCCTCTAAACCATGTCTCTCATTGCCACATCTATCGTCTTCTTGAAAACCTTCACACATGGTGACTCCACCACCTTGGGCAGCCTGTTCCAATACTTCACCACTCTTTTGGGAAGTTTTTCCTGCTATCCAACTTGAACCTCCCTGGCTCAACTTGTGGACATTACCTCCTATCAGTAGGTACTGGGAAAATAGGCCAACATCTACCTCGCTACAACTTCCTTTCAGGTAGCTCTGGAGAGCAATGAGGTCTCCCAAGCCTCCTCTTCCCTAGACTAAATAATCCGAGTTTTCTCAGACACTCTTCATAAAGACATGTGTTTTAGACCCTGTATCAGCTTTGTTGCCCTTCTTTGGACGTACTCCAGGGCCTTGGTGTCCTTCTTGTAGTGAGGGGCCCAAAATAGAATACTGTATTTGAGGTGCAGCCTCACCAAGGATGAGTAGAGAGGGACGAGTAGAGAGCACCTCCCTTGTGCTGCTGACTACATTATTCTCATACAAGCCAGGATGCCACTGGCCTTTTTGGCCACCTGAGCACACTTCTGGCTCATATTCAGCTGCCTGTCAACTTGCATCCTTTTCCTCCACTCAGTCTACCAGCTACTCTGCCCCAAGCCTGTAGCTATACATTGGCTTGTTGAGACCAAAATGTAGGACTCAGCATTTGGTCTGTTAAAGCTCATACTACTGGCACAAGTTGTTTCAAATACCCTCACACTTCTTGCTCTAACTTTGAACTCCACTCTTGGCTGTGAGATTGATGAAGTATTGGACTCACTGTGAACTGGCTTGAATAAAAAGTTCAAAGGGTCACAGTGAGTAGGGACTACATCTGGCTAGTGGTCAGCCATCATTGGTGTTCCCCAGGGCTCACTCAGTTATAGTACCAGTCCTGTTCAACACTTTTATCAATGATCTGTATGCAGGAGTGGAACACAACCTAAACAAATCTGCTGATTATGCTCATCAGCAAGGTAGAAGCATCTGGATATACTGGAGCAATGAGCCATCAGCAATGGCATTCCTTTTCAACAAAGGAAAATGCTGGGCACTGCACCTGGAATGGAGCAGTGCCAGACACACACACAGACTGGGAGATAAGTGGCTGGAGAGCAGCTCAGCAGATAGGGTTTTGGGAGTGCTGGTCAAAAGCAGGCTCAGCAAGAGTCAGTAGCAGGATGAGAACACAGCATAATGTGTGCCAGGGAAAGGTCAGAATGAGCACTGGAAAACATTTCTGTACCATGAAGGTACAGAAGGAACGGACTTCCTAGTGGGGTGGTCAATGTTCTGTGCCTGTGTTTAAGAAGCATAAGGATAACACTTCTAATGCTTTGACCTTGTATGAGCCCCAGAGAAGTCCAGCAGTTCGCCTC
Source organism: Tetrao urogallus (assembly GCF_951394365.1). Classification (NCBI taxonomy): domain Eukaryota; kingdom Metazoa; phylum Chordata; class Aves; order Galliformes; family Phasianidae; genus Tetrao; species Tetrao urogallus. The sequence goes on along the minus strand of NC_136815.1, from coordinate 87,764,901 downwards.
AAGGATCTCTGTAGGTCCCTTACAACTCAGCTATTTATTCTATTCTAACTCTGATTTCAAATTACTTAAGGTCCTAAGAAAACGCTGAAAGAGGAAGAAGTAAATATCAGCACCTAACAACCATCCCTAATAATCCGGAATAATTTGGTGCACCTTTTGGAAAGAGGTATCCATGATTTTTAAGTTTGTATTGACGCAGAATAGAACAGATTACCTACTCTGATGTAGAAAATAACAGAAGTGTGATTACTGATCTTTGCCAGCTTTGGAATCCGGGAAGGAAATTCCCCCTCTTCCAAAATATTTCTCTGCTTCCTTTTGTACTTAAGGGTCCTATTTCTCCATAGTTCTAAAATGCAGATGTGTCCTTTTGTACTGGATCCATTATTTCCTTCCAATCACTTGACTGTTCTAGCAGAGCTTTTCATTGAAATTTGCCTTCATACTCTTAAGTACCACTGTTTTTTTATATTGTTCCAGAAGTCTCAAACAGATTTGTTTGCTTTAAAAACAAAACCAAACCACGTTTGAAAACAATAGTATGCCATAGCTGCTATTTATCATGCTTTACAGCAATATCAAATCAACAGGAGCTGTGCTTGCCTCTAGGATATAATTGATCAGTTACCTTGCACAGAAATTGTTAAGTCAAAGAAGAAAAGAACATTGAGAGTGCTAGAGCACAAATGAACACTCTGCTCTTGTGAGTTTCATGAAGTCTTGTACAATAGTGATTCAAAATTCAGGAATTGCATACAAAACTAAAACATTCTTAAAGTATACATCTCCATTATCTACACGAGTAGATCATTCCAAATTGTTTTAAATATGCATGCAGCTTCCATTGACATTATCTAAGTAGAAAAGATATTTTTAAATATGAAATGAATACAGTTACAAATTTCACTAGGAATGGCAATAAATTAATTAGGGGGCAGCAATCTCAAGAAAAAGCTATAAAACAGTCTGCACCTGAACGTGACAGTAACAATTGGCCCAAAGATATTTTTATGTGGTCAAACTCCAATATTTCTGAAATTCTAGACCTTAAGATGCTTTTTCCCAATTATGGAATATTAATTAAATGCCTTTTTACTGGTCATGATCTCTCAATGAAGGGCTTTATGAAAGTGCCCTGTGAATATCAAGTGACAACCTGATCAAATTTTGGACTCATCACCACCATACGGACTGACTACATCTTGTTAAATACGTGCATTCAAAATCTGGAAACAGAATTTCATCATAAATAAACACAAAGCTGCTCTGACACAATTTTGCTAAATTGGAACAACAGCTCTTTTCCTCTCTTTTATTTAAAAAACACAAAACTCATCTTTAGTGACTGAAATGCCTTGTTTCACTCTCTGATTTCAAGCATCGTTTTCAGAGAAAGAGATGAAGCTCTCAACTTTAAAATATAAATTGCCACTTTGCAAAGACTACTTCAGTTAAATGGACTTAAAAATGGCAGATGTAAATCATGGCTGTTTTCATGGAAACGCTGGTTTATCTTTAATGCAGCACTGTCGGTAAGTAGCCTTACTGTAAATGGACACAGTAAAATGCAAGAACATAGCCATAATTACTTCAGTGTATTCAGTGTTTTAAATTGATCAAATTATGTGAATTGATTTTTAAAAATTCACCTTAAGAAGTAGGGAAGGAATGTATAAGAAAAAATAAACATCTCTTCCATCTTCATAGTGGAATTGATTATATGTTATAGATGGGTTATGCTCTAGGACTACAAAAAATTACAGGTGACTTTGGTTATTAGAGAAGCTATCAGTCAGTCTGGATTATTGACATATTTTTGTGTCGTGGAGCTTCAAATATCTCTCTGTTTTCTTTTTTCAGCCTCAAAATCAGAGCATTCAGAGTTATCTGAAGGAAGGTCACAAGGTTGAAAACAGGAACAAGCTATTCCTGTACCTGTGATTCTATCGCAAAGGATTTCTTGTCATCCAGCAGAAAAGTTTAACTTTCCTCTTCTATTAGTTTTTCTTAAGAGCAATTATTATCAAGAGATAAAATTCAATCTAAAAATTCAGAAACTGTTCTGCAATGATCAGAGATTATTTTATGCTCTTCTTTTGATGACTAAGCACAATTAGCAAAAGGATTCATGGCAAGACAGGAAATTCTGAGAACAGAAGTGAGGGTCTATCGGGAGACCTGCAGGCTAAATTAAAGCAATTTAAAAAGAGTGACACACTTCATCTTCAATCCAAGTACATATCATAACTAATACCAAAGGTGGCTTAGATAAAGAAAGAAAAAACAACCTATCAACATTATCATTTCCAGTGAGACAATACTCTATCCTTAAGACATGACTATGATCTTTCCACATGATTCCCATCTCCTTCAATACTCTGAATGGACAGTGATAATTGAACAAGGAATTATTAATTATTTGGCCTTACTTTTATAATTCAGTATGAAAGTCTTGTTTACTGCATACAGAGCCTGAATTGAACAATGAATTATTCATCTGCTTATGGGTTTTCTTACAGCGCTCATCACAGCAATACCAGAAGGCATTGCAAATATTATATGATTCATTTTCACATCATCTTTATGAGATGAAGTCAAAGATATCATTGTATACCTGTTATGTTACAGAAGGGGACCATGACACAGAGATATTAAAGCCTCTCATAAATCCAAATGTATAAACAGAGATTTGTCAGGCCAAGTCTCTTCAAAATACTTACATTTCTCACACCAGTCAAGATAGCTTCAGTAGCAGACAAAGATCATAACCCAGGTCACAAAGCAAGCCCCTGAAAAAGGAGGAATAGAATCAGGATCCCCTAAAAGCATTCTGTTTTTAAACGACACTGCACATACTATGTGATGAGACAAATATGATTAAGGAAAGTGAACAAGCAGTTACATTGCACCACTATAAAAGAAGGTAAACAGCAAAAACCCAAATACAGCCAAAGAGACACTTAAGCACAATAAGGATTCATGCCACACTGCTTTCAGAGAATGCCACTTTTGCAATCTTCACCACAAGAACATAGCTAAGATTGCTTAGCTTCTGTTTCTCTCATCTCCGTCAGCCAGATGAGCTGCTGTGGCAACAGGAAGAGGGAACACCATCATGTGCTCATTTCAGACATCAATCAAAGTGGGAAGAATCTCAGAAGCTCCGAAGGGGAAAAAGTAAAGTGACAATAAATGGCAGAATGGATAAATGCTCCAGAGCACTGCCCAGAGAGGTTGTGGATGGCCCCTCCCTGGAAGCATTCAAGGCCAGGCTGGATGGGGCTTTGAGCAACCTGGTCTAGAGGGAGGTGTCCTTGCCTATAGCAGGGGGTTGGAACTAGGTGATCTTAAAGGTTCCTTCCAGCACAAATCATCCTACGATTCCAGGCTTCAGCCTCAACATAGGGCCAGAAGCAAGCCAAGAGAATACACTAACATAGATTAAAAAGACTTGGAAATGGGTAATTTTAAGCAATAGGGACCATCCTTTAATCTTTCCCTGTTAGATGTAATTCACCCAAATACACCTAAAATCATTACAAATAAATCAAAATGTCTCCATCATAAAACTACATGTTTATACAGTTTCTATTATGACAATTTCTTCCACAATTTGACCCTTTCCCAGTGTCTAAAAACTGACAAAACTGTGCATGCAGCCTGTCTGGCATCTAACTCAGTCTACTGATAAAAAATGACTGCCTTAAGACAGGATTTAGCTTTCTTAACTACAAGCAAAAACAGTTCCAAACTGTGTTAAACTTTCCTAAGGAGCAGTCATGAAGGCAGTGCTGCCTTGGTGGAAAAAGTCCTTTCAGAATTACTCTACTATGAAACCAGAAGGCTTTCTGCTTCAATTCCAGTATTCACAGTATTTCCATGAGAAACACAGATTAATATAGCTTTACCATATGCAGGTCAGCACATACGTTACGTTCGGCAGCTGTAACCAAACAGGCTGCTCCTCATAGCCAAACACTGATCTATTTTTTTGGAAGTGACCCAGAATATGTTCCCAGTTCTGCAAGAGGACTCTTATAGGCCATGAACATGTTATTGTAAGATTCATTTGCAACGCCATCAAAATTCTGACTCCGTCGCCGCAACTCATTTCCAATTGATAGAGCAAGGAAATACAGGTCGGTCCCACACTGACTTATGCAGTATTTTATTCCTTAGCACCAGTTTTTCCTCACTGCTTTCCAGAAAGTCTGGAAAGCCTCCTCCAAATTCAGCAATGCTCCTCTATTCCTTGCAAATCCAGACGCTCTTTTCATCTTCACAGGGCTCCCCACATCCACTGATCTGACTAATAGAATTCATCAGTAACAGCAGCAGTGTGGCAAAGCTCCGTCTTCCTTCCTTATCATTATCCCCCAACCACAAGGTACAACTGCACCAGACAACAGACTAGTTATGCACCTTCCCTCTCAATTCTTTACCACGTCTTCTGCCTACACACAGGAGAAAAACATCTCCTGCCAGACCCTGATTTGGGTCACGCCATCCATACATCTGCTGGTAGTCAGCTACGAGACAAACACTCCAGACAGTCTCAAGAGCCTACCTTAAACGGTCACAAAAATAGTCTCCTACTTTTATTTGCTATAATTTGCTTGACTTGGGTGCTCCATTTTCTAACAGCCACTGGATTTAAAGAATCTGGGTTTGAAGGACTGCTTGCCGTGGAGTTTATAGGCCTGATGCCACAGCTGTGTGAAGGGAAAACACCTTTACAATCTTGAGCTCAGGACTTGGGCTCATGTATGAATCTCCACAGTTCTTATCACTCACAGTAGCTATGTTTTCATATGTAATTTTCTTCCCTGTTTCTCTTATAAGTTACACTAAGCCAAAAAACACTTTGGCTTTACTAGATTAGAAAGAAGAAAAAAAAAAAAAAAGTATTTGGCTGGGGAAACAAACTTATCTCAAAAATTCAGGTCAGCCTCTCCTGAACAGAACACACCAATCTGAGCCCCTTGCATGCTTTAGCCTTGTTAGCAGACCTAGGGAATATTTCTAACACTACTGACTTTCTACATTTGTTTCAGGAGCAGAGTAAAAATGCCATGCGCTGTCAGTAAAGAAGGAAGAAACCCAAACCTAAGGATCTCTCCCCCCAACCTTAGAAGGGCAATGTGGAAACTGCAGCAGCAAAACTCACAGGCTTTACAAGAAGACTTAAAATCCCCTAGACAAAGCCTACACTTAGCCTGAGAGAGAAGAGGAAGGTGAAGCAGTTTAACCTTCAGTGGGCAAGCTGAGAACCAGGAGGTATTTCTAATCGATGGCACAGTCAGAAAACACATTAGCAAATACCCGTATCTGTGTATGAAACACCAGCTAGTTTAGTACAATCAGAGACAAACTTGGCAGCACTTGATGGCTATAAGTCAACATAAAAAATCTTTCATAATTATGCTAACAATCTTCATTTACCATCACTTTGTGTTGACCTGCATCAGATAAAAGAAGACTGCTAAAATTCAACTAACTGGTAGGTGTGAAAATTTACTATTTTATAAACATTGAATACAACTTAATTGATCTACTGTGCACAAGCATTCAGCATTGAAAAATCATTTCCTAGCATACTCTTACCTTGACAGCAGCACTTGCCCCATTAAAAATGTACATACATATTCCTTTCAATATAAGTTATATATGTCCGATTTTTAGACCGTACATACCAATATATAATGCAATTTAACATGTTTTTGGGGGGACAGACAGCAAAACTGGTAAGAAATAAAGGATCTTTTCTTTGCATCTACTTCAATTTTAAAGGCTTTTTTTGGGAATTAAAAAAAAAAGCTATAATATTTTCTATTTTTTCGTTTTGATTTATCCATAAGAAAACAATTTCGTCACTGGGCTATTAAATGAAATGTTATAGGCAGTTAAGAAGATTACATTTCAAGATTTTTAATAAACTGTTTTAAAAACTCTTAATATTCTATAACTACATGTCTTCATTTGTTGCTAATTTTGAATACAATAAATCTGAAATTGAATTTTACAATGGAGTGTAAGCTTAGGCCCCATGGCAATTAGGTTTGGAGAGCTGAGGAAACTTCACTATTCCCCTTCCAGCTGCTAGCAGATCACTGATGGCTCCCTCAAGGTGGATTCAGGAGCACCATCAACACACTGCTAAAACGGCTGCAAAATCTGATACCCTCTTTTGCAGCCTATTTTCCTCAGGCCAAACTGCAGAGCTTATACATGGAAGAAGCTATGGCAGGGGAGATTGAGGCTGGACATGAGGAAGTATTACTTTTCAGAAAGGGTGGTCAGGCACTGGAATGGATGCCCAGGGAGGTGGTGGAGTCACCGACCCTGGGGGTGTTCAAGGAAAGGCTGGATGTTGTGTTGAGGGACATGGTTTAGTGGGAGCTATTGGGAATAGGTGAACGGTTGGACTGGATGAGCTTTGAGGTCTTTTCCAACCTTGGTGATTCTATGACTCTATGATTCTAAGGGCAGAAGAGAACGAGAACTAAAAGGGAGACTTCTAGAAGTCTGCCTTGCATAAAAAGTAAAATTCTAAGTGCAGTGAGTTGTCATTTTCACACAGTACAGAAATTGTATTTTACTATAAATCTTTTTCTAAAACTTAAAGTGCTCAGAATTAACTTTCTTTTCAATAAAACAAGGGTCTAAGGAATTCTTCTCCAGAAGTATCACAGGTACTACTCGATCTCAAGAGACTCTGGTCCCAGGCTTCTGCAGAACACTCCTTATGTTTTATTTTATTTTTCAAAGTGACTGATTAGAAAGAAGCTGGAGATGTGCCAGGTACTCTATTCAAAACACCTTGAAACGAACTGTATTGCTCTCTATATTTGGAAACCATAAAATAAGATGCAAAACTGAAACCATATACTTACAAAATCTACGTTCGGGCCTCATTGTTTTCAAAGGAAAAAAACACAGATAAGCTGCAAGGATAGCATATGGTTTGGACATGAATGTGGTTTGCATCTGTTTCTGGTGAATTACTTCAAACTTTACCCAGAGTGGAGTTTCAGAGTCACAGAGACGTGGGTTAAATAAATGAGCCATGTTTTACAGCTCTGACCATGGCCACAGAGCTAAAAATCATCAAACCCAACCCACAGGTCTTTCAGCCTTGCAGTAGTGCTTTTCTGGGCTGCTCAGCATATGAGGCAGGAAGGCAGTCACTGAAGGAGATGGGTCTTTCCCTGCTTCTCATCAGTTTGCTGTTAGCCCAAATTCAGTCCCCTACACTCACTGGGTCCCACTCCTCTTATTAGGAAAGCCCAGGTGATGGCACAGACTTGCTAAGCTTATTGGTGTAACAGAGGCCAGGCTCACTCAGGCCTTTCTGAATGAACCTTTTACGCCCATCAGTCACAATGAATTTCATGCATACATCTTTCAAAACTAGCAAGAACAATTCTTTGTGGAGAATTCTGCCCATTTTTCTAACATCAATGTAAAAAAAAAACAAAAACAAAAACACTTTTTTCTCAAAAAAGAAAGAAAAAAGGAAAATGAATCCATCTATTAAAGCATCACGAAGTTGAAAATGATAAAACCGTATCAGAGCAGATTTCCAGAATGTCATGCCCTAACTTTGCTTATTTCCCTTCACTTTAGCTAAGTTACAAGTAGCACTAATGAACACTCAGTAAAGGGCATGTTTGCTACCTAGTTCTACTATTAACTTGTGTTAAGGATTGTTACAAGGCTCTAACTTCGCATCTCCACAGCTTAATCTTCCATTTTTAGCATAAATAGAAGAGTAACTAAAAAATAACTGCAAAACAGAATCAAAATCATTATGATTATCTGTAAGAAGACAATGCCTTGAATCTGATTCACATATACCAACTTCTGTTTAAAAAAAACAACAAAGAAAATCAGGTTATTAGAGATAGCTCAAAGTAAGAGCCAGCTATTTCTCAAACGATCACAGGGTTCTTTAGAGATGATAAATTTGAAACCTACTATGTAATCCTAAGTAAATTTTCTATCAGCTATGCAAGTAAAACCATTTGTATTCATCACAGCAGGACAAACAAACAAACAAACAAAAAAATGGGAAAACACACAAGTTCCCAATATTACATCAGCATTCTGGAAAGTTGACTAAAGAGTACTACATTTCATTGATCTCCTTTTGATATCTCCTACATGATATCTACCTTCCTTTCAAAAGTGTACCAGGGACTAACTGTGGATGGTTTCAGCAACAACAAAAAGTGAATCACTGAAGAAACTATTCCCAGGTTTTTTTCATAGCTTCATAATGTGCAGTTTTTTGGAAAGACATCTAAACTCCATCACCTATTTTACTTGTTTTGGGTTTCTTTTTCTTTCTGGCTTTTGAAAGAAAATTACTCACTTTTAGACTAGCATTTCTTATTGAAATCAACATTCTGCCTTGTTCAGAGGGAAGTTACTTTCGTCCTACAGTTTTCCCTCATGAACTCCCTCAGCTGAGTTATGAACAGTAGGTAATTTAAATAAGTCAAAAATGAGACAAAAAATAAAAAGTTTCCTTCCTGCACACATCACTTCTGTTTGTTTCAAGTGCAAAAGCCAATGATCACAAGTTCAGAATATTTACACTGCAACTCAGTCCTCATGGTCCATGATATTTCTTTGTTAAACAGTGCAAAAATCCTTACAACTCATCAGATCTTGACACCTTCACAGGACTTCTAGCAAGATTTTGCCACAACAGGACAGTACCTTAAAATCAGGCCTTTTGGTCAATGTTTGTCAATGCAAGTCGATGCGAAGTCGACTTTATACTGCACTGAAGTCATGCTCTCTGAGCCATGATAAATACCTTATGAGGCCAGACAATTGTATGTACTCTGGTCTCCAAGAGACCTACAAGTACAGCTGGATTGCCTACAAAGGGAAAACTCTGAGATTGGTGCCATAAAGGATGTCAAGCTACATCTCAGACAACAAGAAACATTGCCTACCCATAAGTTCCAGTAAGCAAGCACTTTCCTGCTAGACCCTGCTGTGTTCACAGATTATGAAGGTTTAAGTCTCAGCAAGACGCAAGTACTGCACGCAAATTAATTGGGGGAAAAAAAATAAATAAAACAATCTTACGTTTCTTCCAGGACTGAGAAGATATGAGTATATAACAAACCAGAGATGTGCCTGGTATATTACAGCAGTTAGATATGCAGCCTGACAAGCAAGAAGAGGAGAGCAATACAGATGAAGTGTGAAGTCACAGCAGCCAGGCAGGTGTATCTATAATCCATTCAGTCCTTCTTACTTGCCTTTGTTACTATTTGAGTCAAAAGCAAGCAAGATGTCTGTCCCACTGAATTCTAAGTCTACACTGATCTTAGAAATAACCTCATATATCATCTACACAGATGAGTTATTTCTTCTATTTGCCTTGCTCCCTCCCTCCAAGCAAATCGAATTGTATAGTCCCTATAATATATAACCTCTATCTCACTACAAGGCCACGGATATCTATACAGATGCAATGCTAATTCAATATCTCAGAGGTAAGTTTCAAAGAAAAATGGTTAGGAAGACACTGGAAATTGAGCAGTTGATACAAGAAGAAGGCAAGAAATCAGCATCTCAGCTTTTTTTGGTAGCATGAAATTTCTGCTCTCCTTGCACTCATAAACGGCTTACTGACTCAAGGCATTGGTAGCAAAACAGTTTCCTCACAGGAAGTGAAAGACAAAACAAATATTCAAGAGTATATTGTAAGCATACTAACAATGATTTGAATAAAATAATAATTCTGATCAGCAATACTGAAAATTCTACCCTCATCCTGAAGTGGCATATTACTGCCCAATCCTTCTGAATCTGGTTAACTTGCTGAAGTACCATTAATATGCTTCCATACAGTAGCAGAGGAAATGAATTGTATCTGGTCTGCGTGGAAGTCTTTACAATATGCACATATTTATCAGTCTTGTCCTATATGCATAAATCTACCTATGCAATTTCTGGAAAACACTGATAAACATTACTTAGAATACAAGAAATGCATAAAGAAAGAAAAGCAATGAATTTACATGGGAATTTACTGCATCTGCAGGTCATACCAATGAACTCAATTTTTCCCACAATTAAATCCATGGAGTTATCAAGACAATCAGTTTATTTTAAGGCTGTCAACCCAATATATAAATTTCCTTTTGTGCTTGAAATGCCTGTATCAGATAAGATAGCTTTTGTTTAAACTGTTATTTTCAGCCTTTGCTTTGGGGGGTTTTGAATATACACAGTGAAGTAACTTGAGATTTCCTACCCTGCTTTAAAATGTGTTTCTTCTGTCTGTTTGTATTTTGTAATTTCCTGTCAAATAACCTCACCATAATTAACTTTCCTTGCTCCATCCTACTCCTTTTTTTTTTTTTCTTTTTTTTTTTTTTTAAAGCCATTCCCACTTCCTGAGGATGGTAATAAAACACTGATTGCATTCGGCTGCTATCTGCCTTTTCTTCCCCTCCTTCCCTCCTCTCTCACTCTCTTTGTCAAAGCCAGCACTCAGGTTTCAGCTCCTCATGGGCTGAGAAAGGCACATCGTGTAGAGAGGAAGCAAATCAGACTGCAGGAATCCAGATTCATTAGAGTTTATTGGGTCAATAGGCAGCTGGACCAGAGCCAGACAATTAGGGTGCATTGCCCAAGAAGCCTGGATGCATCACTCTCCTCTCAGAGCTTGCTCTTCATCCGCAGCAGACACCGTAACACCAGCACATGTCAGCACTGTGCCCTGCTGCCTGCTGAATGTACAAAGAGGGAAGGCAAAGCAGTAGCACGCTGCTGCTTCAAATCGCTTTGAACTAACTTTAGAACAAGCTGATTTGGCTGACTGCTTTTTCATTAAGTGCGAAGCCACCTATTTTTTGCAACAGAACTCTCTCATTGCTCTTCACTAATTCCTACAAAAAGAACTGCGTGCTAATACGTCCCCCTGCGGAGCCTATGGACCCTTTACCTTTATTCATCTGTAATTCTTTAATCTCTTCCATTCACCTTCAGCTGCACATTTCTGTTTCAACTAAATTCAGTCTCTTACCCCTGTCTTCTCGCTCTGTCTTCCTTTCCACTGTCCATAAGACCATACCCCTACCTATTTAAACAATTACTCTATTCTCCTCTTTTTCCCTTATCTATAAACCCAGGATAAAGCCAGTGCACTCGCTTTCTCTCTTCTGCCTCCACGCTGTATCGCATCCAGCCCAGCTTCTGCCATTTCACACTGAATGAAACTGCTCACTACAGTCATTCATTCTCCCTTCTCAAGCAAACATCAAGGACCTTTCTCTGTCTTCCTCCAGCATGGCCTTTCTGGTTCTTTTTACACTGCTAATCATCACCCTAGCTCTGATGTCGCATCCTCACTGAGCTTTCAAATCAGTCATTATTTTTCCTGACATTGTTCTTTGTTCTGTATGGCCCGCAGTATCAATGGGTGCTTCTGAAAGCTGTGACACATGCTTCTCAGTTCAACATGTTTGGATGATCCCTGTAGCTCATGATTTCAGTGTTACTGACTCTGCGCAGATGGTACAGACACAATTTTGTGACTGCCAAAGCAGCCCACGGTGGTAATCTGACACAAAGGTGATGACAGGAGTATGTGGTGAGGGACAAGCAGGAGCTACAGCCACTCTGGCCAGCAGCCTGGTATCAGATCAAGAGTTCATGAGAACACAGCATCAAAATTCTCTTCTTCTTCTACGCCACCTCCTTTGCACTCTACATGTGCCAAATGTTCAAGTCTTATACCTTGTCACCAACATAAATTATCCTGCTCTCATAACTGAACACACTCCCTCCAAAACTTCCTTCTCTCCCCTTCCACTGATGCCAGCAATGGGATTTCAACGTTTACACAACAGAAGATTCAAGATCACTTGTGGCATTTCCTTTCCTTCTTCACAGTCCCACATCCATCTGCTCCCTTTTAACCCCATTTTTCTAATCTCAGCAGCTTAAATCTCTCACTCAGTACTTCACTGAAACCAGTCTGACAGCATTCTTCCCTTGAGTGTCTGAAAAATACTACTGCCTTGTATCAGGCCTCAAAAGGTATAACTAATGAATTCATCCTCCCTTCTCTGTTCAATCAGAAAACCCCTAAATGAACCTCAGATAATATCCTAACATGGCACTGCATACAGAGCTCTTTTTACAACCTCCTTTTTAACATTTGTGAGTTTTATATTCTTTGAACCTTCCTAAATTGATACAGGGATCCTCAAGAAACCACACCACCAAGCAGAGTGACAAACAGAACTATTCCATTTGCAGGTATCTGACACAATAAACCATTCAGTCCAAAGCTGGACAATAGATGTTGAAAGATTTCTGAAAAATGCTTGCTGTCATACCTCTGGTTTTCAAGTGAGCAGCTATAAAGATTACCAATACCTACATAATAGAGGGACACCGAGATACTGAAGCTTTGCTTCCTCTGCAGTCAGATTCTTCCTTCCTGATGGTCATCTTGGGGTTTGCCATTGCTCGGGTTAATTTGTTTGTGTTGAGGGGGGGAATTCAGGTATTTTTTACACTGATTCCACATCTTAATTATGCCTGATCCCTCCACAAGCACTATCATTGCATAGTAGCCCTCCTGCTGTTTGGAATTTATTTATGTGGCTGAATGTGTGTCCTCTTTCTGTGTGTTTAAACGTTACTTGCAAATTGTCATTGAGTCTGCATTCTGGCAAGTCCAACTTTCATCCTGTCCTGATATTTTTTTTCTTCTTCTTTGGGACTGAGAACCCAGACTGCTGGAGTACTTGCAGAAGCTCCAAATTTCTGCACTAGCCAGATCCCTGAGCCCTCCAGTACAGCCAGTATGCCAACACATAAAATTCAAGTTTGCTAGCTTTCAAAGGCAACTTTCAATTAAGAACACACTTCTAATCCTCCCTTCAATTTTACTTCTGTCAGTTCTGTTCACTTGGTCTGAGTTACTTCCCATGACTAGCTCTTCTATGACCACATCACTAGTTGCTAAAACCTCTACAGATATTCTTTTATTCAGGAAGTCCTTTTTTTATTTTTTGAAGGATTTTTAAGTTCTTTTGTAGTTGATGAGTTGTTTTTTTATTTTAAATGATCTTTTGTTTTGTTCACACACAGACTATCTATTACCTTCTGTTTCTGTTCTGAACACAGCAGCTCATTCAGCACTACCCTTCCAACAGGACTATTACTCTGCTATGTGTTTGTTGTCCTCTACAATATTTGTTTTAATGAGTATTTGGGATTCTTCCACCCCATCAACCTGGTATTTAAGTACAAACCTGGCACTTAAGCACAACTTTTTTCCTTGTTCATAACTAACCACAACCAATTGCTCTGTTGGGCAAGGCACAAACCTTTTATTAACTGTCCAGTTGAACTGATCACTATCCCTATAATGTCTACCACTTTCTTTTTTTCTTGCTGTCCTTCCATTCCTCTTTACTGTATCTTTTATCTTCTCCATTTCCTACATACTCAGGACATGGTAGGAATATTGTATGAGCAGCTACAGATCTTTTCCTATAATTTCTTAGTATATTCAGCTGCTGTAACAGATTTGGTATCAAAGACTAATACCCCACACAGCGATGTAGCCCACGCATCAAGAAGTAGTCTTTCCTTAAATAGATCCCTGAATGTCTTTCCTTGAATGGATCACTAAATGGAGTAGAAATGTAGCCCCAACTTCCCACCAAAGCTATGGGAAGCACATATAATGGCAAAGCGGAACTGGGAGGAGATCTGCATATACTAATGGATTTCTTCAAAGAAAGAGAAAAAGCACAAAAAGCACAGACATGCTGCTTAAATATTAGGGGATAAGAGAGAGAGAGGCAGGCCCAAGGTGATGGGAGAGCAGATGACTGCCAAAAAAACTGTACAAACTACAGGTAGAATAGAAGTAGCTTATTAAATCATTTTAAAATAAAGTTGACTTTTGCTTAAGAACCACCTTTTACTTCGAGAAGCAACCTCAGATCAGTGGACATCTTTGTACCTCCCATTGTTCTCCAGATGTTTGGCATGCCTGGGTCTCCTGGTGTTTTGTGAAGGATGCACCTCCATGGGCTCCTCAGCATTCATTCCCACATGGAGGATGAGTGTCTCATGTCATTTTCTCACTGGGGGACAGCACTGAGCCTCATGGTGATCACAGGTAGACTGAGCAGTGACTGCAGACTATCATCTTCATGGTGGTCACGACTTGGCTTCTGGCCTCTCACTGGACAGTGGAAATAATTTGCCTCTATGCCATCTTTTGAACAGTGGGCATGCCTGTACCCTACACTGTTCATTGGCTGATACCACTGCGCCTCATCTTGTTCCCTTTTTCATATTTGCTCATGGGCTGAACACATGATTGCCAACGATCTTCATGACGCACTGCCTCTTGCTGTGCCCATTCCACTTAGTCTCCATGAGAGGTGTTGCTCCCTCATCTGTCAGGAGGCTCCTCTTTTTCACCCCACACACATCTGGGCAGATGGCTGCCTTGCTGCTCTGGCTCCTCTCCCTTTTGGCTGCCAGGGCACACGCTGATTCAGATTCAACTTGCCATGAATCAGAACTCCAAGATCCCTTTCTCTGGGACGGCTCTCCAGCCTTTCAGCCCCAAGCCTGTACATATATTCAGGGTCATCCAGCTCCAGGTGCAGAATCCAGCCCCTCTACCTCCAAAGGAGTCACTAACTCCTCCCAATTTAGTGTTGGCTACAAACTTGCTTAGCATGCATTTGAGTCTTGACTCCAGAAAGTAAAAAAGGTCATGTTGTTACTTGCTTTGGATAACTTACAGATTATCAGTGGCCATTAAATACTGTATCAGATATTCAAATAATCATTTAAATCATTTATTTCTAGTCAACCCAGCCTGATATGCCACAACATCTCCTGACATCTTACGTAATAGACCAGCTGATCATTTAAAATCTTGAAGACTCACTTTCTGCCATGTTGCAATTCTATGACCTGTAAATTGTATAAACTTTATTCATACTACGTCCCAATACCTGTGTACATCTGTCACAATGAGTTCCTTACAGCAAGAAAAATCCTCCATGGCTTGCTGAAAGTGATTAAGAAAGAGCTGGGGCATATTTCTTACACTGAGCATTTGCAACAGTCTGCATGCTAACAGAATGTTTACCAACAGGAAAAAACACAGAGGATTCAGCACTTGCACTTTGTAAAGAAGCATGATAGAACACAGCAAGGACAACAGCTCATTGCCTGACTCCTTCTGAAAAAGGATTACATCATTTTACCTTAATTATAAAGGGGGAATTCCCTATATTTTTCCCAGTCAAGTAAGTCTATGAGGTCTAGGTAAGTTCCAAAAAAATAATTAAAAAAAAAATAAAATCCCTGTAAATTATTTCAAATTATCAGTTCAGATTTCAGTCAATTGCTTTGGATAATGGAAATCCATGGTTTCCTGGCTTCCAAATATTTTTCCTTGCAGGCTTCACTTCAGATAGTGGTTTATCTCTTATTTGCCAACATTCACATTGATACCCTCTCTCTTTACTTCAAGAAAAAGTTTTTCTCTCACTTTGGTATAGGAGATGACAAGAGTGATTAACATGACCAGAGACTCTGCATATGACCTCTTCATTTATGGTGTACTCTGTGTCACAGAGGTTCATTACATTTGTGTTTCGTAGACTTATTTCACTCAAGGAATGAACTCTTAAGATGGATGAAAACTCAGCATAGCTGCTTTAAACAAAACCATCTTGTGATTTGTAAATAAGAAGTGATTAGAGAAACTTGCTGCAGAAATCAGTCACATTAATCAGCTGGTTACAACAGACTGATGAACAGCCACCAAAGCTGTCCAAACAATTTTGTTAACCTTTAACAAAAATGTGAAAGAATATGCTGCAAAGCAGTTCAGCTTTAAATTGATAGGACATTTTCCTTTGGAGAAGACTGAAGTTTTAAGTTTATTATTTTATTCAGATTTTGCCAGATAAACCAGTCCACAAAAGAGCAATTTATAGCTATAGTACTCCTTTCCACAAGTCCATCACAGACTGTGAGCAGTAACAGCCCAACGCAGGACGTACAGCATTTATTCGGCGTCAGATCACAGCCAGGACTCCTTGAGGGAGGCTGATGCTTAGCCAATGCACAAAGCAAAATGAATCATTAGAAAGCCTCTGAGGATTTACTCCTGTATTGCTTTCCCTCCTGTCTCACCACCGGTCTTTTGGTAAACAAAACCACCCTAGAACTGGAGGGCAGTCAGTACAACACAGAGCCCAGCAACTTGGTGCTTTCTGTTGTTGTTCTTTTTTTTTACTTTGAAGAAGCATTTGATTCATGTTTTGATATAGGCTGGTGGATTTCAGATGACAGTTTCCAGATTTTCTTTCACAACCATCAGAAACAGAAAGCTGACTTACAGGAAGGTGAGGTGCAAGAGGGAGACAGACAGCAACCTTGCAAGCAGTCTTAATCAAATCATTTTCTTCCACGAGCTGCAACACCAAAGTAGGTTGATAATACCATGCTTATGTCAGTCATAACATACTTCATAAAGCCTTTCAGAAGAAAACCTTACCAGGATGACCTTTCAACTAAATTTGTTCACACCAAACACAAATTCAGCCTCTCTGTAGCCAAGGAAGATCTATTCTTTTAGACACAGAATAGTAGACACAAGCACTAGCAGCTCTCAAGAAGGATGCACATTTTATTAGATGGCAAGGAATTTGGACAAATTCAGTGAAATGCACTTTATTTTTCTTCATATACATCTACTTCCTAAATTAACATCAATCCTTTTTACACAGAGCAAAATTCAATATGGAACCAACTCTTACTGAAGATTTTGTAGAGTAATACGCTGGAAGGTGTGTGATAAACTCCACTCTGATACAATAGCATATCTCAGTTAAACTCAGCAGGGACATTTGTTTAAGTGACAAAAGAATTTGATGACAATTCCTCTCACTGGGTACGCTGCACTTATTCTGTACAGCCAATGAATAATAAATCAACACAAATTACACTGCTTTATCACTAACGACCATTTCCTGGTCAGCTATACCACAGACTACAGACTCTCCCACAGGAGAAAAATAACCCCCAGTGACATAAAATAGGAGTTATTTATAGCCTGCAGGGGAACAATTGGGCTCTAACATATAATTTGCAATACTCTTTATATTCACAGTGAATTTGGCCCTTAAAATCTTTGGCTGCATGAAGGCATAAGCTACTTTCATCATTAATGCATGAACCTGCAAAGTATTCAAACATCAATTAAAGTAATTAGCTGCTAGGCAGCTCCCCATGCCCCACAAGAAGCGCCTTGCACTTGACAACTGGGTCACATGTACCTTGTTTCTTCACCACCTCTACTTTTCCCAGGCTTTTAACTGAGAATGTAACTATCTTAGGGTACAAGCAGCTGAGGCTAAAGCAAGCTTTGTGTTGAGACTCTGGACCTCTTCAGCAAGGCAAGCTTCTGACTACCTCAAGGCAGTTTAAAGCCATTCCTGCTCTGACAGGTGTGGAAGCATTTATTGTTAAGCAGTACAGGAGAACATCACATTGATGCAAACCAAGGCTAGCTCTCTATCTTCACTGATAGAACTGACAAGAGCGTAGAACAATGCATTAAACTGCCATAGTTTTGCTCAAATCATCCAGTGTATTCTTGCCCGCAACGGTTCAGCCCTGACATGCAAAATTCTTCAGAAAGGAGTGCAGAAAGCATGTGGGATGGAAGGAGGGGGGGAAAATCGAGCCAGGAATAGGGAGAACAAGCACCTCTGGGACGCTTCTATGCCAATCTCCTCCATCCAACGAAGACAGCATGGGCTGCTGCAAGGTCCCATGTTATCAGAGCAGAGATCTGAGTGTATAAAACAATGCAAGCTGTGGGTGTCTGGCTAGAGCTTTCTCTCTTTGTGACTAAGGAGATGCCTTTATGGCTGGCTTGGCTTGCCCTGAAGGCTTCACAGAGCATTGTATAATAAAGATAATTGAAACACAGACTGTGTCAACAGACACTTCCTTTGAGAGAGGTAAACAGGAGGACAGTACTTCGCTCATCAAAAACAATGAAATGTACCTATAGGGCATGCAAAGCCAGCCAAGATCCTCTTGGGCTTTCTCTTTCCTTTTAAAAAGAAAATATTTATTATTTTTTCCTCAAATTTAATACTTAAAGAAGAAAATACTGGCAACACCCACAATGATGTCATATCAGTTGCTCATTTCAGGTCAAGCACAGTGCAAGGGGAAATAGGTGTTCAGCAGGGGTCCCATTCTGTTCCTCCTACCTACACAAAGGCTGCAATGCCATGTCCAGTGAAGAGAACATTTTCAGACTTGCCCACCAGCCTTACCACGAGAAAAACAGTCTTATATATAAGAAAAACAGACACAGCAGGCTTTATTTCCTATACTGTCGAGTCCAACACTTCCAGAAAAGAGATGAATGTAGTGTTCTTCCTTGGTCTAGAGATGGTGGTGGAAACAACCCAGGACAGGACAGCAAACACTTGTGGGGAAGATGTTTTCAGCCTTCCAACTCAGAAAAAAAAGCAACTAGAAAACTCTATGGTATGGCCTGGCGTATTAGTAGCTACCAGAATAGCCAAAGCAAACAAACACAAAGATGGAGAAGGTAAAAATGATTTCTCTCCAATTTCTGGTTCTCTAACTGTGAGATGGTATCATCCATACAATACCATTCTCTACTGTCTTCATTAAAACATATATTCCTTAACTTTACCATTCACGTCACACACATTTACAGCTTTTTCCACCAGATCAGTCTGATGCAGAACACACTGGGGAGCAGGCAGCAGAAGGGCTGTTTTGGGCTTGGCCAAGCACCTTTTCCTAATAGAGAGCAGGATGTGACTCGCACCCACTGCAAGACAAGCCAGATCTTTACTTCTCCACAAAATAGTCTTAGTCACGTTTTCTCTTAATCTCTAGCTATTTTCCTTGCACCAGGAGTCATAGGTAATGTCTCTACAGCATCTACGGAGGTCAGGTTGCCACACAGTTATGCCAAGCACCCGAGTTTGTGCCATTCAGCTCCTCCGTGGCCCCGCTGCGTGCCTCCACCACCATGAAGATGTCTTAACATGACCAAAATGTACAGCGGGAATATCAAACTGCTGCTAACTGCAAATTTTAATTAGAGCATTTGCCTCTGGTGCAATGCAGTAATAAAGAGAAAATGGGTGCATCTGCTTTCTTTTAAGGATCTCTATGCAGGCAGGTACAGGCAGACCTCAGCTTGCTGGCTCCCAGCTGGAAGCTGTGTGTTGCTTTGTATGCAGCGCAGCGCGCAGTGCATGAGCAAATAGGCCCTATCGCTCAGCACACCTAAGCTTGCCTAGATGCAAACAGAAAGGAGAATTGTGCCCCTGAACCAAGCAGAAAAAAAAAAATCCAGATTTTTTTTCTTTACATCCAGCACTTGTTCACACTTGTCCTAAGAAAAACAAGTTTGCCAGTATTGCTCTGGTCTTCTCATAGAGATATGCTCTTAGACATTTTCTGGCTTGCTGTTCATCGTATTTAGGTCATTTGCAAGTATTAAGCTATCATCCTCCCGTAGATGATAGCAAGTATAACAGGAGAGTAATATTCAGAGCAGATAAATCACAGTGGGTAGTGGATTATAATAAAGAACTGGCGAAGCCTGCCTGACCCTTTTATCAGTGAGAGCCAGCTTTCGGTAACACCTTTAAATTAGAGTTTACCACATTTGTTTTCTCCAACTGGCTATTTTAAAACAGAATCACAATGCAATAATGGAATGTGAACAGGGACATAAAAGGGTGTAAAGCCAAAAGTGTCTGTTCTTTTTATTAGGAGGTTTACCAAGTGGCTAACCAGTCAACAATCGAGTCACTAACAAAATATAATAAAACATGAGGACACTGGCAGTTTTAGGGTTGAGTATTTTTTACTTCTGTTCTTTCAAAGATCTTTTGTTCTACTCCTGGTGAGATGGTTTTATCACAGAGGAAACCCAGAAAAGGCTGGGGACAGCAGAGCTCCAGAGAGCACAGGAGAAGCAGCTCCTCTCTAGCACCCAGAACCACAAAACGCACCCATCAGACTTCTCTCCTTGCTCTTGTTCCAACAGCTGGGCAAAAGCCAGGTGATTTCCTGCTCCAGCTCAGAGGCAAGTAGCCTTCCTGCCCTGCCAGGAGGGCTGCTCTTCCCAGCAGGGAGCTACCAACAGGAAATACCAACTCCAGCTTCCAGCAGGACCCAGCCAGCCCTTCCTCATGGTCTGGAGTGCAGATGCTCCCAGAGCTGACAGCTGCCTTAGACCACAGCATGGCGTTTGGGTAAGTCACACTACTCTGCTTTCGTGTTTCATTTCAAGAGCCCACTCAGCCAGAGGAGCTGCCTTGCTCACTCTTTACTTTTCTGCTTTCAGAACCAGATTTAGCAAACAGCAGACCACAACAAATGGCATCGACTCACCCTTCAGTGCCTTTTTTAATGGCAATGAAGAAAGATGCTAATAGGTAGATGTTAAGGAGGAAGAATGTGTGTCACATCAGTAAGTTCATCAGTTAATATAAATTAATTTTAAAAAGCACCAACAGAAAACAACATCTTTAGATTATAACAAAGCACAGAGAATATAAACTGTATATATCTTCGCCTTTTTTCCCTTGCCAGCAAAATTGAGGGAGAACACATAAAGCAAAAACATCACAGCTTTTCACGCTGTCAAAAACCAAGATAGAATATGAACATAACTCAGCTTCAAGTGGATCTGAAGAGCCTGAATGCTGAAGTCCATATGCCAGCTTTGCAATTACTAAAACACTGGACCTACCCTTGCTTCTGAGTACTGACCAAGATTAGCAAGTCACTTGAAAGTTTACAGTGGGAAAAGTATATGGATTTATTCTTGTAGCTACATGTGTACAGTAATTATGGCACAGGTAAGCAATAACACATGCCTAAGGCATCAAACTTGGTGAGGCATGAGGCTTACGTGCATATCTACAGTTATGACTTCAGACTTCAAAGCACCTCTACTGCTCAGACAAAATCAGTAGCCTACTTTCTTGTAAAACACGCACAAGGATCTATTACTGTAAAACACATATAGGTGCTTATATAACAGGAGAATTAAAGTGTGGGTACCAGAGCTGTGAAAGTGTAGGGAGGATCCTACTTACAATGTTTTCCTATTTAAAGTGAGCTGACTTCAAAGCAGCAGACAAAAGTTAATGCTGCAGTTAAACTTTGAATCTACCAGCTTTGCTCTGATGTCTGAAGTCGGGTGACTTACAGCAGGCCCCCTTCAAGCTTGAGCTCCCCTTGGAGAAGTGAAGACCATTCCAATACATTACTCACTCGAGAGCTTTCAGACCTATAATCAATCAAGAAAAAGCCATCACAAGTGCATGATCAGTGTCTGTGAGCATGACAATTGATGACAAAAATCAATAAACATTTCCCGTTTACATGATTTTTTCAAAACAGGACCACGTTTTACAAAAATACATTTTTCTGAAGATTGGTTTTGAATAGTATCAGCTTCAAAGCAAATGTTTCTGTGAGGGCTGTTATAACA
Organism: Tetrao urogallus; assembly: GCF_951394365.1. Lineage (NCBI taxonomy): Eukaryota > Metazoa > Chordata > Aves > Galliformes > Phasianidae > Tetrao > Tetrao urogallus. The sequence goes on along the minus strand of NC_136815.1, from coordinate 87,743,306 downwards.
TTCGAGTTCTTACATGATCTTCAAGGCGGTAGTGTGACCTAGGAGGCAGCCATAATGAGACACAGACAGTGAATAAAGCACTGATTTAATTATGTTGTTTGATATATTATGACCTCATCTGCTGGTGTTTATACTAATGTAGTGCTTGAAATGCTTTATCGACATATGGGAAGGCACAGTCTCCGGCCTGAAGAGCTTACAGCCTCAAAGACAGAAACCAGATGAAGGGTGTTTTCTTCCTGTAGTTTATTGTATAGTTTAAAGCTTTGCTAATTTCCCTCAGGCCTTAAATATGCATATAAGGCAATAGAGTGAGATGCTGGGTAATGCTCTAAGCTTTCTGGACAAAATATCTGTAGCATTGTTACTTTCAACCATAACTGAGGACTGCCAATGTGGCAAGCCTATGTTTTGACATGCAGCCAACAACAGGAAAACGCAAACACTGTGTGGGGCACAGGGAAGCTATAGCTGCTTATGGTATCTCCACCTAATGCCTCCAGTTCTGGAGATATCTCATGCTCCAGTGTGGGCTTTGTCTCACTCTTGTGTTCCGCTACAGAATTCAGAAGAGAAAGGTAGAGAGTCAGTGCAACCCGCTAGTTCCTCCATTAAAGACTTCCACTGAGGCAAAAGAGGCATCTCCCCCCCAAAAATTAACAGCTGAGGCTCCAAGTTTGGTTAAATGTGCATGCATATCTATTTTTGCACTTCAGATTAAGATTTCCTGAAAAATATGCAGTAAAGTAATTCTTTATGGTGCTAACACCATAAAAAAACTCCACGAGGAAGTGAATAGTTCTGTGTTCAGTGCACCATCTGCCAAGCACTCAGTAAATAAGGCCATACAATAAATGGTGAGAAACAAAACATCAACAACCTACCCACTCATTAACCACTAGCCATGCTGTGTGCTGAATGATATACAGGCCTTGTATGAAAAAAAAAAAAACCAACAGTACACAATCCTCTAATTAAAGGCAATCAAAATGAATATTTACCAAGAGGTTGAATGAGTAGCTTTAATTGTACAATTTTCTTGCCTCCTATTTCTTGGCTTCGCCACCTTCAAGTTCAACCCCACTCTGTAATCGAAAAGCCTAACTGAAGTCATTATTTATCTTATTTTACTTCTGTACAGGAAACCCACAAAACACATATGGTTGACACACGTTTACCCTCATTAGGTACAAGACCACTGCTTCCACTGACGCCTATCAGAGCATGCAGACACAAAGGCTGAAAAAAAGATACTCTGGCTTACTTTAGTTTGATTTAGTTTTGAAATGGAAACAGGGCGACCTTCCTCTAAAAAGAGAGTTTTCTGAGCTTCACTGCATTTAAAACTTCTGTTAAAAAAAAATGAGGCCTGCTAAGCAAGAATAAAAGATCAAAAGAGTATAAATTTAGTACATTATTAGTAGAGAAAAAATATTCACACACACATGCATGTATTTGAAAGCCTTTAAAATGGTACATGGAAATTAACCAGTGAGGAAGCATTTGCACAGCAGAACTGAAAAACAGCTGAGAGAAACTAACAGTAACATGTTTTCATTTTCTTTTTGAATTCTGGTGCAAATTCAGCTAATATCACATTGTATGATCTCATACCAGGATAGGAGCCAGAAGTTTCACTTGAAATCTTTTCAGTTATCAGATCTGGAAAGCTTTTCAATCACTTAAGTTTGAGAAGCATTTAAAAACAAACCAAAACCAAAGCAAAAAAAAAAAAAAAAAAGAGGGAAAGAAAGAATAAGAAAGACTAGAGATAAAAGGCCAGAGGCTTGAAACATTTATCACTTCATCATACTACTTCATTTGATGCTACATCAGCATCTTTACAGGTACAATGGAATGCCTGCTCTGCTTATATTCTGAGAGGTTTTAGAATAATAAAATTAATGAATGTACAGTGTTAGAAACTCACAGAGCAACACAGAGCAACAAGGCCAGGCAATTCATATGAGGTAAAGCTCCTCAGCTAGTATGTTTAGGAATGGAAACATTCCCAAGCATACAGGGAGATTTCCACTATTTATTTCCAGCATTGAAAAGCTGCAGGCATGCAGCAGCACTGCTTTGGTGTCAGCCCTGCTGGGTGCCTGAGGAACCAGGATGGGGTCACAAACACCAGAGAACCAGCCCAGACAAAAGTTGAAAGTGGAAGAAGATGGCATGTCCTGGAAAACATATCACCCTGCCTGGAAGAAAATATTTTAACATATTTAAGAAGCTACTAAAATAAAACTCTTCCCACCTCCATATAACACAGCATAGAAACTTTATGAGGACAGATCAGGGTAAAAAGCACTTTTCTGGCATATATTTGAGTTGCCAACTTCAGCGTATCCCACTGATAAAACTAATATATAACACACTTCACAAACACACTGACAGCCAAAGAAATGCAGGCAGGGGGCGAAACTGACAACAACCACTCTCTACCTCGCCAAGCTCAGTGCTCTTTTGAAAGTCTATGCCAACTTGAGATATTACAGCAGCCTGAGGCCTGCTCTGCTTTCTGACAGAAGCCACATCTCTCCAGGTGACAGCCCACTTACCCATTACTGAATAAACACTACTCATTCAAAGCCCAAATCTGTAGAACAAGTAAAATCATTTAGTCTTACCTTAAGTGGTGAATCCACAGGCCAGCGTATAACTGAACTTGTTTATAACAAACTTCAAGTCTTAAAAAAGTTGCTTTTTTTGTGTGTTTTTTTTTTCCTAAGCAAGTCAGCATATGGAAGATTGGAAAAACAGAGCACAATTTAATGCACAAGGCACTCAGGTGTGGATCTGTAAGCTCATGGTAACCCAGCTGCCTGAACCTAGGCACTCCCTCTCTTTGAAACTTAGAAAGTCCAGGAGGCATTACCAAAATGTTTCTTCTGCTTTCACACATGCATTTTTCATGCATGCAAACAAACCTAGTAAGCATTTTCATTTCCTTGCCATGTTGAAGTTTCTTCCCTCCAATGGGAGCTGCCATTTGCATGATACTGGTGAATAAAAATGAGAAACCTAGAAATTCAATTTTACCACTACATGTCTTCTCTGTGCAGATCCCTGTTTCAGAATCACAGAATCACAGAATCCTTTGAGTTGGAAGGAACCTTTGAAAGTCATCTAGGCTAACTCCCCTGCAGTAAAAAGAGACATCCATAACTAGATCAGATTCCCCATGACCTGATTTAAACTTGCCTTGAAAGCTTCCAGGGATGGGACATCAACAACACTCGGTAACCTGTTCCAGTGACTCAGCAACCTCCCTGCAGAAGATTTTTTCCTTATATGTATCCTAAAGCTGCCCTTCCTGAGTTTGTAGCCATTTCCCCATGTTCTGTCACCACAGACACTGCTCAAGAGTCTGTCCCCTTCTTTCTTGGAGCTCCCCTTTACAATGTAAGGCCGCTATCAGGTCACCTCGCAGCCTTCTCTTCTCCGAGCTGAAGAGCCCCAGCTCTCTCAGCCTGTCCTCCTCGTAGGAGAGGAGTTCCATCCCGTGGATCACCTCTGTGATCTGGACACACTCCAACAGGTCCGTGTCCCCCCGGTGCTGAGGACTCCACATGTGGACGCAGCAGTCCAGATGAGGCCTCAGAGCACAGCAGAGGGGCAGGATCACCTCCCTCGACCTGCTGGTCACGCATCTTTTGATGCAGCCCAGGGTACGGTTGGCTTTCTGAGCTGCGAAGGCACCTTGCTGGCTCATATCCAGCTTGCCATCCACCAGTACCCGCAGGTCTTTTTCGGCAGGGCTGCTCTCAGTCCTTTCATCCCCCAGCTTGTAACGGTAGAGGATGTTGCCTTAACTGAGGTGCAAGACCTTGCATTTGGATTGGTTGAACCTCGTGATGTTCTCCTGGGCCCACTGCTCAAGCCTGTCTAGGTCTCCCTGGATGGCATCCTATCCCTCTGGTGTGTCAATCACACCCCACAGCTTGGTGTCATCAGCAGACTCGCTGAGGGTGCACTCCACTCCACTGTCAGCATTACTGAGAAAGATATTAAAGAGTATTGGTCCCAGCACTGACCCTTAAGGAATATCACTCGTCACTGATCTCATGCAGACACTGAGCCATAGACTATCACTCTCTGGACTTGATCCTGCAGCCAGTTCTTTGTCTACTGAACAGTTCACCCAAGGTCATCCTTTTTACCTTTCTTAAAAATTGGCGTGTTACCTTTTTTTCCAGTCATCACGGACTTCACCGGATTGCCAGTACCTGCTTTTCCAGTACCAAAGAGAGTGGCTTGGCAACCACATCAGCCAATTCCCTAGGACTCTGGTATGCACCTTATCAGGACCCGTAGACTTGCAGGATGTTCATGTTCCTTACGTGGTCACAAACCTGATCCTCGCTTATAGTGGGAGGGATGTTGCTTCCCCAGTATCCTCCTACCAACCAACATCTGAGGGCTGTGTGACAGTGCTTTCCCATTATATTCCAAATTTCCCTTCAAAAAAAAATTTTTTGTTATTATTGTCTGCGCACTTCTCACCCCTGTTTTTTCCTCCAGTCCACAAACGTTTTATTCCTGGCTCTCAACTTTGACTTCACTTTTTCTCTCTCACCAACTGCAGAGGATGGAGATTCTCAAACTTACTTTCAGATACAGCCCACCAAAAAGCATCTACAGAGGGAAGAAAGTATTTGTTGTATATTGTTCAACAGAAATACTCCCACTCTCTTCACCCTACTGCATCCTTTCATCCCACTCCTTGCTCTGGAGAAGCCACATGAATTACTGTTTGCATTTGCTTTCTTCCTCTGCTCCAGCCACTCCAACACACTACTGACAGCCCTGCTGTTCCGCTACCTGCCCTGTTCCCCTTCCATGTGCCAAGATGCTCCCACAACTTGCTGTAACCTGCTCCAACTCATTATACGCTTCCACCTCCTCTCCATCAATTGCAGATTTGTGGGTCAAGCAAAGCTTCAGACTTCCTCCCTACCTTCTTGGAGGCAATAGTACCATCATCAGAACCATTCCTCCTGTCCCATTTCCTCTGGGTTGCAGAGCTGTAGGCAACAGAGATGTAGGTGACAACATCTCAGTGCTGGCCTTCTGAAGTCCTGCCCAGACTCATGTCTTTTTGGGGGGATTATCTGTCCTCACTCATGTAAGGGAAAGACTCATTTAGGAAGCCATGCCGAGCTGCCCTGGATGACACAGCTTCTATTTTTAGCCCTGCTTAAGTAGATAAAACAAACCTATGCCATTAGAACATTCAATTTAATACAAAGATTCTGCTGCTGATCTTCTTGTATTAGAGTCCAGTTTTACTAGTTCTTAACTATTTACTGTTGTGTCACAGATTGCCTCAAGAGTTATGCGGGCAGTGGTATCTGCTATCCAAAGTTCACACTTCTAGGCACTGCTCAACGTCATTACCTACACAGAATTACAAACAAAATCCTGATCCACGCTACATGGACAAAGTGTGAACCCCTACAGAAATGTTAAGAGCTCCACCACCTTACACTTTCACAACAGAAGTTGGATCTACTCCTGCTGAACAGATTGTACTAAGAAGCACAGATCTCATTCACAGGTCAAAACTTGAATCTGTATGCATTAAATACTTTCAAGGTAGAAAGAAACAAGAAAGAAATTATTTAATTTCAATATCAGTTACGTGCCGTTCTCTCATAATGGCCCTATGCATCAGTGAGAAACAAAGAGAGCCAGAAGTGAACTCACACCAATACACTTAAAGGGTTTGGCTCCTGGTTTCTCCCTTCCCTTCTGTAGGCAGGGGAGAAGTAAGGGATGGATGCAAGAGAAACCCCAGCCTGTGCTGCAGCTGCCAGAAGCAACTTGCGCATCTCTACTCCCCTTCCACCATTTCAGAATTCTCCATCTTTGGCTAAAAGTTACCGAATATAAAAACTCTGTAACAGAGAGAGTTTTGGAAGGCTGAGAGAGGGGTAATTTGTAGCAACCTCACACTACTTTTTATGGGAACCCTCTTTCCACTAAACAGGAACAGAAAATTCTGAAGATTGGTGTTTGTAATTAAGGGGTGTGTCTGCAGCACCTGAAGTCTCTTCTATTCTCACATACATTCATCTGAATTATATCTTCCTGTTTTGACTAACAACCTTCTGAAGTAAGGACCAAGTTAATTATGAATTATGCCATATTCATTCACCTATCCTTCCAGTTGGTAAAGATAATAATTGAATAATAGTAATAATAAGGATAATAATTGAAAGAAAGCTTACGGATCTTTCTTGCTATAAGAGAAAGCCAAATTGTGTCAGGAGAGCACAAATCTACCCCCAGAAGTAGGTTTTCTTATTCTTTGGCTGTCAGTAGTTTTATTTGATTTACTGAATGAGCTCAGTGATCGCCCCGTAATGCATGCAGATCACTGAGCACAGCATGCCACTTGCTTACACCCTTTGCCACTATGCAGGGCACACACAATAGCATGTGCCCATCTTAAAATTCCATCTGCAGTGGGTTGGCAGCTGTTGGTTTAGCAGCCAAAAGGTACGGCTATGACTTTGGCCTCACTAAGTCAGCAGTAATAAAAGGCCCATCAGACACAGTAAGTGCAGAAAACTCTGTATTTGCACTTTGCTCATGCAAGTACATTCTCATAAAAATATGCTGTGGTACCATTTATTTCTTCCTAAAGTTATATTTCATTTTTATATAGCATTACCATAAAAACTCATCTTCTAAATCATACTGTGTGCATTTGCACACACGTATGTAAATGTGTATGCAGCATCTGCTTTTATGACTTTGGAAGAAAGCCAACAAAATCAGGTGTTCCAGCCTGAAAACACTAAGTTTTGAAGTGCACATTCATAGCACTGGGAGCCTACAGAGTGAACTAAAAGCAATGGGCCCTGGCAGAGCAGAGACATCCCAAGATTCAGCCCCATGCAGAGCAGTACAGGCTCTTCTAATGCTGAGAAAGCCAAATAAAAAGTCACTTCTGCAAAACATTTTGAAGAGGATTTTATTTTATTAGGAATACACTTTAGTTCTATAGAAGAACAGTGAATCTTTTTTTTTTTTTTAAATAAAATAAATAAACCACATTGTGTGTTTGCATGTGGAAAAAGTTTGAAACTTAGCTATTGCGATCCTTGTCCAAACTAAAAGCTTAAGAGTGGGGAAAAAAAAAAAGGACATCACAAGCCTTCGTGTTAAAAACATAAAGGAGAGGGGGATGGAACTAACACAAGAAATTGGATTAATTAGACTAATCATAGCCACAACTGCCAAATGTGCTGAGCTCATATGGAGAAGTTCTGCAGCATGTACTAAAAAACACCCTCATAAGCGTGGGTACCACATTGTGACCTCTGAGGTGTATCAGGAAGATCCCATACACACACACACACACACACACACACACACACACACACACAGAGTACTGCAGGGGTTACAGCTGAGGTTGCTGGCTTGGTATCGGGCAGTTTGTGGTTTATGCAAATGGTTTGGGAATTTGCAATCAGTTCTTATACATCCATGATGTATATAAACTGTAATGCCCTCCTGATGTGCTGGAAATGCATCCAGAGTTACTGCTGCACAGGGCTTGGATTGCTTTGTCTGTGGAGACCTTTTTACACCTGAAGCAGATAGACAGAGCATCTGTGAACACAAATTTCTTCCTGTTATACACTTATATGATTGCATGTGACTAAACTTAAAATGCTGCATTCAATTGCTTTGCTGAGGAATGTGCTACACATTAAACTAGTAATGGAGAAGAAAGCACTGAGTTCCATAACCTAAAATCCCAGCATACAAAGGACAGAACAGCATCTTTCTCAGCTCAAGTGACTAAGGAAATATATCCATAGAAACTTTTCAATTAGAGGGGTTTGGGCGAAATCACATGAATTTGGACACCTCTGACAGCCACAAAATGATGAAAGCTAAATTTGATGAATCAGCATCATAAAAATGTTCCTCAGATCCTTGACCTTAATAATTGGAACTATTTCTGTGGACCAAGAGGGAGTTCTCCAGCTTCTCCTGCTCAAATAGTAAGAGAGGTCATTAGAAAACCAACACGAAGGAAATATGGTCTGTAAATGTTCATGCACTTTGTGCTGGCTGCCAAAAAACATTTAAAAGCCCAGCTGTTACCAACATCTATGATAGCTTCTTCAAACATGCAGAGGCACACACCTTAAAATCTGTCAGCAGCTAGTGTGAACAAGAAAAGGCCAGAAGACCCAGCTAGTACTTGAAAAAATCCCTTGAAATGTATGCTTTATTGCTTTAGTGTTACAAATAAAAATGTCTGGGCACCAGAATAGAGATGAGTTGTTTAGAAAGCAAACCTTTCAGGGTTCATGCTCAAACATGGAGTCACTTAAACCAAAGGAAATCTAGATTTTTTTTGTTTGGCCCTAAATTCTGACAGCAAAATGTTTGCTTCATTTTCGTGCAACCAAACCTGACAATACAGATCAACCATTTTACATTTTCTTACTTTCACAAGGCAGGGAGAACTGAGGAGTTCATGAAAATGCATTAAATAACTGCAGTACATCTTTCATTCATTTAACTTGGGCTGAAAGTCTGCCTGGTTTCAGGTATCTAACTCTGAATGATCTGATTTAGGGTTTATCATAACCTGAGCAAATAGGAAAAATCTGTTATTTTTAACACATTCAAAACAATGCTATCTTTATTGGAGATTCAAGATGACCAGATAGACTATTTCACTTCATTTTTTATGCGACCATGTGCTTATATTTCATGATGCATCTGACTAACTGAATAATTCAACCAAGACACATGGCTGAGATACTGAAAATACCCTCCTCTGCATAAGCTCTACTATCCAGGCAACCAACAGTAATTATATTTTAATACTCTTATCTTAAAGAAAAAATTAAGAAGCCCAATCCTTCTCTCCAAAACCCTATCAGAAACACATTTGTCAAATGCATATATAAATAATATGCATACAAATAAAGCAGGATCTTTTTAGCATATGGGAGAACATGAGGGAGGAGGAAAGAAACCAATCAATTAAAACACAACAAAATAAATCAGACGACTTAAACACACATGCACTGCCAAAACTGACCTGGCTGTATGGCCACACAGGTGGCCAGGCAGGGTGGTGAAATTCTCCTTTTTCCCCGTTTTTAATTCCAACTGCTTTGTAAAACAGCAGTCGAGGAAAATCTTATGTGCATGCTCACACACACCACACAAACACAAAAGGGTAGTGAGTACATGGAGTACCACCTGTACAGCACCACTACTGTGAGATAAGGCAAGTTTAAGACCAAGTCACTGTGAGATTTCTAAAAAGAGTCCTGATGTTCTTCCCTTCTCCAAGTCGTGCTGTGCTTGTCCCCATAACCAAAAGGTCTCCTAGAAGTCAACTTTTGCTACTATCTTTACCACTCAGAATCATATTGCGGTATCTACACAATGCTGATGGCACCCAAGAGTTTGGGTATACTGTATCCAAGAATATTATCAAGTGGAAAATTGAGTTGCATTGATCACAGATGTCTGGGGGGAGGGAAGGAAAAAAGCCAGGCCCAGGAACCAAGTGCTTCTCACTCTGTACATTTCTGACAGGTGCTCTTACACTGTAACAATGATAATGGCTGACCTTGGAACCGTCAAAGAAATAATTTTTATTTCTTATAATTTCTTATTATTATATTTCTTATTTCTTATTATTATTATTATATTATATTATATATATAGTATATTATATATTATTATTATTATTATTATTATTATACTTCTTATTATTATAATTTCTTATAATTTGCTCATATCTGTTCAAAGACCTATCCAACATAGCTTTTTCTTTTTTTTTTTTTCTTTTCTTAATGGGCTTTTTGTGTTTTTTGTTTGTCTCTGGGGAGTGAAGGGGGGGTAGTTTGGGGACAAGACTGTATGCAACTTGAGCTGTGGGAATCTCAGGAGAGAAGACAGTCTGAATCTCATCTCACCATCAAGAAACACAATAGAGGTGAGGTAAACCATACAAATCTAGGTCAAGATAACCCTCATGCACTTCGACAATCAACGCAATGCCCCATTTCATTCCATGATGCCTGTCACTCCCACTGGAACAGACAGGGAGGAGGAATAGCAGCAGTTTACATCCATCTCTTGCCACCAAAAAACAAAGTAGCACCAAGATTACTGTATCATGTAATCACCCTTAGGAGCAAAAAGAAGATGCTCTATTAACTATCCCCTTAACTCACAGTTCAACAGCAGACTGGGGGAAAGGAGAAACTCTAAGGGCTCATGACAAGTGGGGCTGGATAGGTGCTGTCCCATGCAAGATTTCTGAACAGGGCTGCAAGAAGCTCCTTTTATGAGTCACAACTGGAGGACATTATCAGACATTCAGATTACAGAAACATTCAGATTAGAGACAGAGTTAGGGTTGAGAGAAATACGTAGCATAGGGGCCCCCTATAGCAGAGTTGGGCTCCCCTTGCCCCAGAAAAGGGCCATGCACATTTCATGCTCATCTCCAGCATGCAGGAGAGACAAGAGCCGTAATTTGCCCCTTACCACTGCTTGTAGATACTTTAAGGAAACCACCCTATACTCCACTACATCTGACTAAACTGCAAGAGGTTTTTCACCCAGCACCCCAAAATATTACCACTCCTCTCCTTTCTTCCCTGCTCAACCCCCAATTTCTTTCAAAAGGGAAAAAAAATATTCCAGTAGCACTCAGAAATGCATTCCTACACACATGCCGAAACCAACCCTCACCCAAAGCACACAGGTTACAGACACAAGAGAAGCTGAAACAGGTACCCAGGGGACGTGTTTGCAAAAAACCACAGTCCTGCAGATCCTCCTGACAGAAAGAAAGGTATGCAAGCCTAGTAGGTTGAAGAAATGATTTCTTAACAATTTCTTAACAGTTCATTTATTTTATACAGATATAAGTAAGCACATAACTTGGGTTATCCTCTGGCTGGCCACAGCCCTGAATTGCAGATAGCTGGAAACCCAGTCTTTAACTGTTGAGTAAATCTTTCACACAAAATTTCATTTACATTATAAAAAGAGACTGAAAAAACTCAAATAAATCCTCGTATGGCAGTTTACCAAGTGCAGATTGCTAAGTCCTTCAGAACAGAAGTCTGGGAATAGAACTTGGAAGCTTGCTCCTTTCAAATTAAAACTAGTATCTCTATGTCTGGGAAAGGCAAGGGCAGCACAGCCTCCATAGATTGCCAGCTAAGCTTGCTCCATGTTGCTGTTTTCCTTGACTTCTTACTACTTTATAAGACATTCTAAGTATAATCTATATAATGAATATTGTTAATGTTCATTTAATAATTATAATAATTAATTATTAATAATGAATAAAGCACATGACAAAGGGAATATCAAATATAAAGCACTATCACAACACATGCAAGAATGTTCACAATCATAAATCCTTCAGCTGATCACTAAATGCAAAAGTGGCCTCAGGACTGACAGTGCTTCAATTCTGCTTCATTGTATACAAGTTGAAGCTGAACTGAGACTCAAAGCACAGGCTAATAGGACATCTTGCTTCAAAATGCCCAGAGAAGGAGCCTTGTTTATAATATACAAAAGCTGTTCGGAAAGTAAAGTCCATTATTTTATTACGTTGGCCCACAATGTCAGTGGCAGATGCTGGTGGTAAGGGAGCAGAGGTTGAACCTTCCTGACAATATTCCATTACATTTTGTTGCAGGCAACAGACGGCAGCAGAGGGGCAGTCTGACAAAATGGCGACTGACATGAAAGTGTGTATGAAGTACAACATACTGCACCTGGGTCAGGGTAATCTCAAGCACAAATAACAGGCTGGGCAGAGAATGGCTTGAGAGCAGCTCTGAGGAGAAGGATTTGGCAGTGTTGGTTGATGAAATACTCAATATGAGATGGCTGTGTGTGTTTGCAACCCAGTAGGCCAACTGTATCCTGGGTTGCGTCAAGAAAAGTACGGCCAGCAGGTTGAGGGAGGCGATTCTGCTTATCTACTCTTCTCTCATGAGATCCACCTGGAGTACTGCATCCAGTCGTGGGGCGCCCAAAACAAGAATGACGCGGAGCTATTGGAGTGGATCCAGAGGAGGGCCATGAAGATGATCAGAGGGCTGGAGCACCTCTCAGCTGAGAGAGTCAGGGCTCTTCAGCCTGGAGAGAAGGCTCTGGAGGGACCTTATAGTGGCCTTCCAGTATCTGAAGGGGGTCTGTGGAAAAGCTGGGGAGGGGCTTTTTTATAAGGGCTTGTAGTGACAGGACAAGGGCTTGTAGTGACAGGACAAGTGACAAGTGACAGGACAGGACAAGGACAAGGGGAAATGGCTTTAAACTGGAAGAAGGTAGATTTAGACTAGATATTAAGGAGGCTTCTTTACTGTGTTGTGGTGAGACATTGGAACAGGTTGCCAATAGAGGTTCTGGACGCCCCCATCCTGTTCAAGGCCAGGCTGGATGGGGCTTTGAGCAACCTGGTAGAGTAGAAGCTGCCAGAGAGAGAAGATTATTGTTGGTTTTTTAACTACAGAGAGCCTTGTAACATACAAGACTGGACCAACTCTTTCATTATCATAAAAATATTGGATATTTCTCAATTCTCAGCAGAGAAACGGTTAAAATAAAATAAATAAAATACCAAATATTAAATACCAAGCATTTCTGTCTCCGAATACAACACTACACAGACGCAAAGGGCAGCTCACACTCCTCTGACCCACACCAAAAGAAATCAAGACTTGCATTCAGATAATGCTTGGAAATTTTCTCTGGTATTATTTTAATAATATATTCCTATTTAGCTTCTTTCCCAGCTCTGATTGGTATTTTCTGACAAGAATTTCATTCATCCAAAAAAGAATCCTAATCAGCTGAACAAAAATGTTTCATGAAAACAACAGATCCAATTAGCTGGCAAGGAAACACAGTCACCAGGCCAGGTTCCCACTAGTTTCCCAGGCAGGCAGAGGAACCTAACCTTCCTCCCTGTAAAGCCTAGATGAACTCTGGGTTTTGCAGCAAGAGCTCCCCGAAACAGTCTGGAGCACAGTCTAGGAAGAACACAACCAACAGGATTTTAGTAGGGAGTTTTTCATTCAGAGGGTGGTGAGGCACTGGAACAGGTTGCCCAAGGAGGCTGTGGATGCCCCATCCCTGAGGGCATTCAAGACCAGGCTGGATGTGGCTCTGGGCAGCATGGTCTGCTGGTTGGTGACCCTGAACATAGCAGGGGGGTTGAAACCAGATGATCTTTGAGGTCCTTTTCAACCCAGACCATCCTAAGATTCTATGATTTAGAGACAGACATCCCTAGTCTGCAAAGCACAAGGTGCTGCAGATATGAAATTGGCATCGAGCAACGGTGGAAAAGGCAGCTGAAGAACAGCAGGCATGAGTACACACACAAACAGAGGTAGAGAAACAGTGCATTTACAGCTCTGCACAGAGGTAAGCATCAAACATAACTTGATTTTCTAGTGGACATGAAATGAGTTGGCTCAAAGGCTGCTAACAGGAATGTCAGCCCTGCACTGTTTCTGTGCTGGTGTACTGTCCATCCTAATTTGGGGACCCAAGACAGCAATTCTGCCTTTTTCTACATAAAAACACCAACTTACATGGAGATGGTTCAAGAATTTCTGAAACAAAAAGGTCCTGGGGATAAAGGTCCTAAATTTCTTCATAAACCCTTCCTTGCAAACGCTGTCACATCACTAGGTTTCTGTCAGTGGTTTGAGAGCACTTCATGGTGTAGGCACAATGGTTCCAGTAATGTACAGGACACCAACCACACAATGATCTGTCACTTCTGCAGAGCACCAGGAGAGATGCAAATCCATAAGGGATGTCCCAGAGGGCAGTACCGGTAAAGCCTAACGTATGCTCCAGAAGAAAAACCCATGCAAACCATCAAGACAGGAAACAGCTATTTCTATTATTATTATTATTATTATTAATTAATTAATTATTTTAAATTTTTTGCTTATTGGTTGGATGTTTAGGAGACAAAGGTTTATAATGGGCTCTGTGTCAGCTACTCTGGAGTTCGTATTTCACAGAAAAGCATGCCAGCCATCACAGTATTTTGCCAACAATCAAAGTATTTTGCTAAGATCCCCAGTATTTCTGAAGTTGTTTTTGAAATAGTTTTATCAGAACAACCTTAAAAGCATTCAAGAATCAATGCTGGCTCTTAATATTAAAACCTTAATTCTCTTTCTCCCTCCACGCCTTTCCAACCTTCCATTAAAGACAATCAAGTCCCATTTTCCTTCCAATGCTTTATGCTTTCTTGGCAAAGATCAGACTGCAAAGCTTATCAGAAAACAGAGAATGGAGGAAGGAAGGATGAAACACAGCAGGAGAGCTGTGCCTAAGGCTGATGAGTTGAACACAATTTAGCTTACAGTTAACACACAGCAGGACTTTCGTAATGTCCTTTATCACCTCTGAAGCCACTTCCTCATTACTCATTAGCCTTACACATAACTAGACAAGGAAAGATGCTTCTGTGCAAAATGGAAAATCATTAGCACAGTATCACAAATTAGCAAAAATAAGATGATTTTTAGAAAAGAATCTGATTCTTGTTTCTGTTCGTTAGAGGATAGAAAGAACAATACATCCAACTGCAGGCAATCTGAATCAACGACCCCAAACATCTTGTGTAAAACTTCCACTGGACTGCACATAATCTCTGAGGAGAACTAAAGAAACTCGTGCTGCTTTGCGACAACCGGTTCTCAATCTTCTGTCACGTACATTACAGATTTATACTCTTAGTTTGTCCTAAATATCTAAATATGGGGGTGGGCATCTACAGAGAATATAAGAAATCAATGTAATCCACATTTCCATTTTGCTCACTCCTGAAACCCACTGTTAAAAATGCACAACTGAAAAATTGGTTTCACCATCACAGACGATAAATCTGTGTCACTAGATAAAGACAACTAACTAATCAAAGCCAAGAATCAAAAACATTTCAGTGCCAAGCACCAATCAACACAGCATTTTCTCTATCTGGTTTTGAACTCTGCTTGTACATAGCAAAAGTAAAACAAGCTGATAACATTTGTGCTTCCTCCCTATTGAAATTGGGTTCGTATGCACCTGTGAGAAAGCAACGGGCATATTGCAAGTCCTTAGCTGTCTTTGCCAAATTAAGGTATGCTCTTTATGACAAACAGAGGTCTGAAAAAAAACTATGCCTAGGGAGAGCAGAATCTCTTCAAATCAGAGCTATGTGGGAAAGAAAGAAAATGACCAGATCCTTTATATTCCACAAAACAACAATTTAAGCTTTAGCTGGAAAAAAAAAAAAAAAAGAAAATCCTTCTGAATGTTGATGACAGAACAAAGACCATTTACCTACACATAAGTAACAATCACAGCAAAACCCAGCCACTAAGCTTCCTCCCTTCTGCTAATCCCCTATACTATTCACTTCTTTCAACTGACTGTTTCTTCTCATTTGACCTGTTTAACCTCATGGTTTAAGCTTTCTACTCCCAGACCACTTCTGCTGCTCTCTCAGGTCACAAACAGGCTTCCATTAGAGCTATTGTCAGCCTGGAGGAATGTTAATTGTTGTAGAAATTACACTGTAAAAATCAATGTCACTAAAAAAAAGAGCTGAGCAACAGAAACTCAACCACTAGTCCATCACATTCGGTTCAGTTGACATCATTGAGAAAATACAAAAAGCAAATCAAAACAGAGGCTTTGTTTTGGGACATGAAAAAAAAAAAAAAAAGGAAGAACATTACACATCTGAAACAAAAAGTTCAGTATGACAATTAAAAAAAACAACTCTGGAGATGAAATGACATGATGCAAGAACACGCGGAAACCACAAACAGAAATCTTGGCACAGATTAACACCAAAAGATGTAGATATGATTGTCTGAAATAAAATATTGCCCATCCTAACACAAGAGGCTTATTTTTCCTGATTGTGCAATTGGGCACTTGTCCCACATCGTTCACATGTGCATACTATGGAAACACCCAATGGTGTTTTGTTTGTTTCTTTGTGTTTTGCTGTGTTTTTTGTTCGTTTTTGTTGCTGTTGTTGTTCTGGTGGTTTTTTTCAATAATTTATGTCCAGACATGACTTAGTATTTAAAAGGTGCTTCTATGTAAAATCAAGTGCATTTTTACAGTATAGTTCTAGTAGCTTCATTTATTGGGCCTCGATGAACTAAAGTTTAATACATGTGTAAGTGGCCAGGATCACTGTTCTAGTCATACACCTGTTGCACAAGTCACTGCCAGTAGTGCCTGCCCTAGGAAATCACTGAGCAGAGGCAACCTTGCCAAGATGACTGGTGGAATCAGCAACCAAGACAGAGAGGCTCACGAAGAGGGAAACATAAGAACACGTGCTCAAATGGCTTCTTTTCAGAGACCCAGCAGTTAGATGCAAACCTTTTTTAAGCCTAGTGGAAAAGACACGCACACAAGGCACCAGTAAATTACAGAAGACATTATAGCAACCTGCCACAGCCAAAATGTTGTGGCCTCTGCACTGGGTTCAGTACTCAGCTTCTGCCTCCACCTCTTCCCACCACAAAATATCCTTGCTAAATGCAAGATGAGTTTGTGGCCTCACCGCAGTCCAACTAGAAGTAATTTGCTCTCCAGCTTCCCTCCAGCTACCAGATTTTCAGATTGCCCTCGAGTCTGATTTTAAAAAAGGCAACTTTCCAGAGGGTGAATCCCCTGCTGCAGTTGGAACAGACCACGAGGGTCAGATCCGAAACTGCGACCTCTGCACAAGGCTCACAAAGACACCTGAACGCTTCTTTTCATCACGAGTGAAAAAGCAAGGGATAAAAGGACATACCACGAGCACGGCCTTTCTTATTACGCCATCATGAATGATGTCTCAGACAGAAATGAATGTCTGTCAATAGTGGCATCATTTCAAATTTCTCTTAGAGGTTTTAATTTAATATTCTGTTTAAAATGCTTAATAAGGAACGAGTATGCCTGCTCTATTTCAATTCTCCAGATTTGCCTTCATTCCAACACTAGCTGTACTTTGTTTAGGTGACAAGACTTTGGCAGCAGGGAGGGAAATTGCAGTGATAGCCTCTGTGAGCTGAGCCCCTCAGCTGCCGCATGTAGATCAGAGCCAGCCCCAGCTGCTCCACAAGGGATGCACCACTGCCCAGAGCCCAGCCATGAGTGATGCTCGTTGCGCCTCTGTAAGAGATATAAGGAAGGAGAAACTGCTGGGCAACAGCAGCTGGGAGAGAAGAAGACCAATGTTGAGAGAAACAGCCCTGCAGCCACCATGGCCAATGCAGAAGGAGGGCAGGAGGTGCTCCAGGAGTGGAGCAGAAGTTTTCTGCAGCCCAAGAGAGGCCCACGGTGGAGCAGGCCATCCCCCTGCAGTCCATGGGCACCACAGGGAGCACGGAGGAGCCCATGATGGAGCAGTGGATGTGTCCTGAAGTAAGCCATAGCTCATGGAGAGCCTCCACAGCCATAGGCCCTGTGCCAGAGCTGCAGCCCATGGAGAGGCCATGGCTAATATGGGCTGTCCTTCTGAGGAGAGGGAGTAAGGGAGCAGAACAGAGGAAGTGAGCAGCCCAGCAGCATTAAAGCACTCCACTTCCGTGCACAAGACACATGGCACAGCCCTTTCAGGTGCAGACGCATTGATATTTTGAGGGGTTTTGACATCATCTTCTTTGAATTCTTAAAAGAAATGCACCTCTACTATATTTTTACCATCATAGCGGATCTCTACAGGCAGCAGGTTGACTCTCAGCTAGAGGTTTCCTAGGAAGCCCACACTCATCGTGTTTCCTGTGAAAATCCATGCTGGCGCATCAGTACTAACTGTACTTCACAGGGCAATTCCCTTTTCTTTGGCACTTTAGCTTACTACTACATTGTCTCCAGAGGCTCAGCAACTGTATTCACCCCTCCTCGATTCCCACCTCCTCCTAAGAAAGTAATTTTAACCTTTTTCTTACTTCATTAACCCAAGTGAGAGAATGCATGTATATGCGACTGAGCATGCAATAGAAAGGAAGGTTCAAAGCCATCCCCCAATGCAAATCTTTTATTGGTGCTGTAAAATCAGAATCAGACAGCCTGTTTCTTTCATCACATCACTTGCACACAATCAGTTGCACCTGACAACAGGCTGTCATAACTTCTTTCAGAAGGATACTGGTTTGTCTTGTTGCAATCCCTTCTGAAACCGTCTAGTCTGACATTCAAGGGGAAAGGTGAAACGAACTGCATCATTGCTGGAGTTTGCCTTTAAACAGAATATAAGGAGTGGAAATGACTGGGAACCCATGCATCAAGGCAAGAAAATGCTAATAAGATGTTTCAAACCTCTTCCCAGGTAACTGTTTGCTAGAGACACCTTCAGACTTGAAAGCACAGTCTTGATTAAGCTATTTCCACTAAGAAAAAAAAAAATAGTTACTTAAATCAAATCATTATGGAAACCTCCTTTAAATACCACTGCCTGCAATCTCACTAAGTCCCAGCTGCAACTCCTAAAGATTTCAATAAAACCTTTGTCTGGGAAAAGGAGTGCTAGATTTGGCCCAATTTAATGCATTAACTCTGTGGTAGGTGAAAAGCTGAGACATAGAGACATTGTGAAACTGCCCTCATAGCCAACAAGATAAGAGAAAACGGCAGTGTTCTTCCCTGCAGTGTGCAGAAGCGTGACGGGAGGACAGGAAAATTAAAGAAGAGCAGGGAGCAGGAGTTGTAGGCTAAAAAATATTTAATATTCTCCCAGCATTGGCTGGCCAGGATTGCGGTGTGCTTGTTAGCAAAGCTGGCTGGAGCAGAAGGCTGAAAAAGCTTCAAGGGGGTGTGGGTGGTCAGGGGGTGTTATGGGCCGTGCTTATACAAGTTCATGAGGTTCAGTAAATTCTTCTGCCAGCTCCTCCAGGCTGGGGGCAAATAGAGATAACCCAGGCTTAATCCGACTGCAAGCAAACCTTCCCTTCTCACCCTCACCCTCAATTAGCAAGCTTAAATCCAGGGAGTCTAAAAATAAACTATGAAATCACTTCAGTTACAGCTCTAGTAATGCACTTCTCCATAAACTTCTCCATATCACTGAAATGCTCCAAGCCTCATTTGTTAAAGCTGATTTGTTAAAAAACAAGTAAAAGTATGGGAGGAGTGAAGAGGCTTAGCTTCCAGAAAACCTCTACTCTTCTATCAGTTTTTATACCCTCACAATAAGCTAGGTATTCCTGACTACACTACTGTTATCTGCTTCTGCTTTTAAGATAAGCGATGCTAAAATAGCTAGCTGAAGAACTTTTCAGGTAAGATAGGTTTCTTGCACTTCAAACCTGAGGACTAATAGGCTTGTTTCAGAATGACAGGATCTTTTTTCTCTTCCCGTCCCCCAGCTGTGAACATTCATGCTCACAGCAGTCTCTGACATCAAGACCACCCGGATTCATCTTCATCTCTCAACCATCTGCCTCTGCTGTGCCCAGATAAGAATCTAGACAGATCTTATTATTATTTTATCCATAACTTGTCTAAACCTTCACCAGCAAAACACTGACTCATTCCATCTTTAAGCACCTAAAGAATGTAAAGGAAGAGAAATTAACTAATGGATGTGGAAGTTAAACATGTAACAACACAAACTTGCAAGCTAGACAATAAAAGTCAGATCAACAACACAAGTTTTTAAAGCTGATGAAAATTCAAGTCCTAAAAATAGAAGCCAGAGGAATCATGACTGATGCATTCCTTTCTACCATCAGATGATATCTAGCAAAATTTGCCCTTAATAATCCCTCATCAGCCCAAAACAATATCATTGAATACAGAACAAGCATCTACTTCATATCCAGAAAATGTCAGTGCCCCTCCTTGGCCTGCAGCAAGAAAGTAAAAAGAAATGAAAAATCCACTCACACTGAAATACAATTTTAGGCAAGATTCTCCTAAGAAAACAAAACGTTGGCAAATACATAACTCCTTCAACTCAGGTGGTAGTACCAAAGAAAGCTGAAGTAAGCTTGATTGTTGCAAACATTCTGAGCCTCGGTAAAAAGCTGGTGGATCATGAGCAGTCATCACTTCGAACTTACGAATGAACTTTAATGCTACGGCATGCTCGTTCTTCCCTCATGACTTCAGCCCACATCTCTACAGCTACTTCAGTGACAAATTGGGGCAGCTCTCCTTTGGGTACAATTACACGGTCTGGATCACAAAAGCTTCCGGTGAGAAATAGGAAGCACAAACCACTGGCTTTCATTTTGACAATTACTATTCTGTGTACAGAAGAACCTTCTGCTTGTGCATATTAGCAGATCACATCTTAATGCTCACCATCTTGCTCTAGCAGAATGCATTAACAGTTGTTAACGGTGGCAATGTACAAGGCTCTTCTACTCTGAAGGAAGCCTACAGTGCTGTCCCACAGATCATGTCAGATGTTTGAAAAGACAGAGGAAAAATATATCTTAAGAAGTATATCTTAAAAATATACTTGTAAATAAGAAGAAAAAACAACACACCAGCCTTCAGATTACAGGAAAACCTTCACCCATCAGTTTGACAGTTCACACACCAGTATGACAAGATCATCATACCTGAACAAATGTGCTGCGTTAGCACACTGGAAGAGTTCCCTTACAGACCGCTAATTACACTGGAATTTAGCCACCAGAAACACTCTGTTTTGAATGCTACAAAAGTAAAAACATTTAAATTTCCAGTGTTATAAATGATAACACAGAATCAAAAGGCTATTGTAAGCTACCGTATGAACTATTTCTACGGTGTTACTCCCAACCTATTTTTGTTCCATTTTCCTTGAGCAGGAAATTCAGTCCTGCAACCCCAAGTGGAGCAGGAGGAAATGAGGATGTCATTAATAGAGGGCAACATCTCTAAGACATGATCACCTCCATGCTACAAGCTTGAAAAAGAGACATATTCAGCAGGGGCAAGTCCAGGAATTCATTGGCTTTATCCTCAACAATACAAGGATAATTTGCTTTTTGTTATTCATAAAATAATGAAGAAGTCATTAATTAAAAATCCACTGTAAATTCATTGAGTGCAAGGCACTCAGGGTAATAAGGAAGTAAGGTGAAGTCTACAGCTGACCACAATTAATTTACCTTACAGCAAAGCTTGAGGTGCTTGGTATCCCCATGTTTTTGCAACCAGCAACTAATGCATGCTCCTTACTGCATGGTACTCTGGGGAGGGGCTAAGAAAGGAGCTGTCCTCACATTGCCATGCTTCCTTACTCAGTCTTCTATTGAAAGTCAATATGGTTGAAAATGTTTACAATAACAGTATTTCCATATGTGAGTTACAAATACTCATTTCTGCTTCTCTTCTCTTCTCTTCTCTTCTCTTCTCTTCTCTTCTCTTCTCTTCTCTTCTCTTCTCTTCTCTTCTCTTCTCTTCTCTTCTCTTCTCTTCTCTTCTCTTCTCTTCTCTTCTCTTCTCTTCTCTTCCCAACAGGAAAGAGACATATTCTAATATCATTTTCTCAAGGAAGTGAAGTCCTTAGCTGCACTATGTAGGTTAAGTACTTAACATGTTCCTGCTTGTGACACAGAAGTGGTTGACATACATATACAACAGGATCTGCTGCAACCCTGAATCCAACACAAACATCCAGGAAAAAGCAAATAATTTCTGAATTTTTTTTTCAATAATTACGTGCTCGGATACTGCCCTTGCATTTGTGATTTTGTATTTCAGAAGGAGAAAACACAGAAGTATTCAGAATGATTCCCTGCAATTATTCATTATCACAACGAGAATAAGGAAATGACTTCAGTCGATTGGAAAACCTCAGTTAAACTAAAATACTTTATTAATTCTTTGTTCAGTTTAAGTAAATAAGCACGCTTCATGTGAGGTTAGCTCCAGGGTTTATTCAAGTCACATCGTACATTAATGTTTTAACCAAGTGCATTATGCAGTGATTTTCAGGGACTACCTCAGGAGGAGAAGAAAAAGAAAAAAGAGAGAGAGATGGGGGGGGAGAGAAAGACCTCAGAACATTTGGGAAAGGCAGACTGGGTATTTTCACAATCCTGAGAAAATCTTTGGGTTCTCCCACAGTGCAATTAAAAAAAATAATAATAATCACAAGATGACACTCCCTGGAGGGGAGGTGCAGGATTCCCAGCCCTTGTGCCTGAGCAGCAAAATCCTGTCCAGATGGCATCCAGATTTTCTACTATTCTGCAGGCCCTGACTGGACCCAAAGCTGGAAAAAACACAGCAGGCCTGCTTCATTCAGATTACGGTCAAGGTGATCAAAGACCTGTGTTACCACACACACACACACAATAAAACAACCAGTACATCTATCACTGAAAGTATGCCCCTACAGAAGAAATGAGTATTTTGAGAAAGTGCGAGGAAAACAGAGAAAGCAAATACACTGTAATTATGAAATCTTGCTGTGAAAAGTAGTATTTTCACAAACTGCTCCAATAAGTGGAAAGACAGGTTTGCAGGAATTTAAAATCTTTCACCTGAAGAGCTAAGAGCCCAAACAAAAGAGCACTGTTCTGTAAGGGTGGGAGGAAAAGCCATAAAGCAGAACTAGTCGAATTTCTTAATCCGAGCTGCCTGACAGGGTGAAGGCAAGCCAGCAAGTAAAATGATTAAGTATATTACTTCAAAATGTATCCTTTTAATAAGCCAAAAGAATTTCCAGTAAAGATTTTTAATACTCAACATATATCTTCAGATTTAAACGTAAATCACTTTAGAAGTCTTGGCCAAATCAAGAAACAGCTTCGGCAGAAAGGTTCTTTCACAGCCATCTTTACCACTCATTTGTCCAAGGCTCATTATAATTCCAGCATGGTGACAAGCTTTCTATAACACACCTTTTTTTTGTCTATTCTGTTTGCTATTTGTCATGAATGTCATGAGAAAACCAGCTATTTTGACCTTCACCATGGCTATTGGTTCTAATTTCTTTGCAGTCCACCAGAAGCACTGAACATAAAGGCCTTTTGTTGTACCGCCTTGAAGGCTAGATTCTCATAGCAGAAATAGAAACGGTTCTGTGGAAAATCCATAAGACACAGTAGCTTTCTTCCCAGTCTGTGAATGATGAAAACAAACAGGAAATAGAGATTAAATTGGGATAAGTAAAAAGAGAGTTTGAACTCTTACCGAAAAATGAACTTTTCTGTAAGCAATGAGTTTTATGAAATGTGTTTGGTTATTAAGAAAATTTTCAGTATTTCTTCCTAATACTCAAAAAAAAAACCAAAAAAAAACAAACGAAAAAACCCCACTATTTTAGCCACAACACAAAATACTTTACCTTAACCTAAGTAGCAACACATTCTTTTTCACAGCTTAGCCACTACTGTTAGGATTTTTGTACACATTATTTCCCTTACTGAGAGGATGAAATGCAGTGCTCATGGAAGGAAGGTGCAGTCTGTTTACCTTCCTAAGCTACAGAGGAGAGTGCTATAATCTTACGTGGCACAGCCACAGCAAGTTGCAAATCTGAGTTTGTAAACATACTGTAGAATTTAGACAAAAATGTGATGCTGGTGGCACCAGGGTGTCAACTCGGACTCAGAATCTTGCCTGCTTTAGCAACTTCAGCAACTTGCTTTCTATTCCTATTCATAAAAACCAGAACGTTCATCCTGGCCCTTGTTACTGCTTCTGAGATGTGAGATAATCTCCTTCCTCCTGGCCATGACAGAAGCAATCTTGTCCCCTGAAATCCATTCAAAATGCAAATGCAAAAATCATCTTTCTGGATTACTGCCTCAAGCACATTCCCCCTATTTCATCCTGCCCTCTTATGGGCTCCCCCTTTTTCTACTACATTAAGCACAAATTGCTCGCCTTCATTTCAAGAGTTGTTCTTGGATGGTGACAACTGATCCAAATGCCCTACACATCTACTTAAGACCCCGGTAATGAAGCCTAATAACTACATACAAAATCTTTTACGTAATGAGGAGACAGCACTCAATGCTGTGCACTTTAATAACCAATTCAGTGGAGTACACTTTCTCACAATAAAAACTATGGCACATGGCTGAAGCATTTTACATGCTCCTATTGCAGGTGGAATTCAAGGCAGGCTTTTAAAAACATCTGCCCCTCGGAACCAATTTATAATGAACTATTAAGCTTCCAATAAAACAATTTTTTTACGTGTCTGTTACATTGAAAGTGTTGTGGGTTCTTCTTGGTGTGAAAAGAATTCACAAAAAAATAAAAATAAAAAAAATAAAAAATCACAGCATCCACAAAAAACTTCAAGAAAATGGTGGTTTGGTGCTTCAAGAGAGATTTGCTCAAAGAGACTCCCCTGGAAGAACTTCAGCCTCCCTTGATGCACTGCTCTTCTTACCAAGCCAGTATGATTTCCAAGAAGTAAATCAGGCTATCAAAAGAAACAGCTACAAGCTGTGCACTTTTACAGAACAGAGGCGTAGTTTCTGTTGCACAATAAAGAAGGAGGCGCACAGTCTGTAGGTATAAAGGTATTTTTGCACCATCTCCTAGACCCTCTGCACCCAATGCCCAAAAAAGAGGAATAAGAATGCAAGTGGAGAACCTTTAATTCCAGTTCATCTCAGGAAAAAAGGAACAACTTGAGTTGCAAGGTTTGTATGTACGTATCTGTTTCAGTCCAAACCTCTAGCTGGACAAGTCCCAAGCAGACATCCTCTCCCCAGACCTGGGGACTTCTGGCCCAGCCTGCCCAGGGAGGTGGTGGAGTCACCAACCCTGGAGGTGTTCAAGGAACGTTTGGATTTTGCGTTGAGGAACATGGTTTAGTGAGAACTATTGGTGATAGGTGGATGGTTGGACTGGATGATCTTGAAGGTCTTTTCCAACCTTGGTGATTCTGTGATTCTGTGAAATGAAATCTAAAGCATTTAGACTGGAAGAGTTGGAGCATGATTTCCACAGATCATTTCAGAAGGTGCCAGAATCTGTTTGGAAGAGTTTGACAAGTATATAGTTTTGAGGTTAACACCCTCAAAACAGGCTCTAAAAAAATCCAAGCAAGTAACAGTCAATTATTATGCACGTGAAAGAAAGTTCAAAGATAAACAAAAGAAATTCCCAAGAGAGCATAAGAGCATGTGTGTGCAGTGTAACAAAGGAATGCCTGCACCCAGAGACTATTTTAGAAGACATCACACATCTCACCAGCAGACTAAGTTTCACGTGAGCAGAGTCAAGGGAGTTGCCAAGGCCAAAAAAGCCCACAAAGCAAACCAAAACAAATGAACAACAGAAAACATTTAGAGCTGTGCATATTTGAGCCCTGTAGTAAGACTAACTGTGAAGAAAAGTCTCTCTTTTGTCAAGGGTGGTTGGGCATTGGAATAGATTGCCAAGGATGACTGGCAAATTATCATTAGCGGAGGTTTTTAAGAACAGATTAGACAAACATCTGCTGGGAATGCCGCAAGGACAATTGATTCCAGCTCAGATACAGTGAAGGACATCTCATGCTATTTTCCATGATTCCACACAACACATTCTTCGCAACATCCACCAGAAAAGCAAGGAAAGACTTCAGTCTCCCCAGTATGAAAAAAAAAATTCCCATTAAAAAATAAATATGACAACATGCAGCCATGGAGGAGCTCACGGCGCAGCAGAGGATGAGGCTGGAGGAGGCTGCTGCCCATGGATACCCCCACAGGAGCAGCAGCCCAAGGAGAGGAGCCCATGGAGGGCCAGGAGGGCTGGGGGAAGTGCTGCCCATGGGCACCTGTGCTGGAGTAGTGCAGTCATGAATACATGACAGTATGGAAATGACTCCATGACACACATGGAGTACAGGCAGAGAGAAGCCACAGAGATGAAGCATCTGGACTGACTACAGTGCCCAGGTGTGTGCAGTTTTGCATTTAGATTCTCAGTGCTCTAGTCCATTAGTAATAGGCAATAAATTTCATTAGTCTCCCTAAGATGAGTCTGTGTTGCCTGTGATGGTACCTGGTGAGATATCATCCTATCCTTATCTCAATCCACGAGCCTTTTTTCATCATATTTTCTCCCCCTTGTCCTTCTTTTGAAGAGGGGGGAATGAAAGAGTGGTGTGGAGGTGCTTAGCTACCCATCTGTTTGAAACCACCATCAGTAATTAATGTAGCTCAACTGCACTTCATGTCTTCTATTAGCCTTGCTCTAAATAATCTGATATACTTAATGCTTAACTCCCCCTTTCTACAACATTCACTGGAATGGCATCCATTGGTAAGAAGTGTATTTGGAAAGATGAAGGACGGATGCTGCTTTATACTAGCAAGCAGAATATCACAGTTTAGCATGAGGTGCAAAATAAAAACAAAGGAAATGAATCAGCACACAAAGAAAAACACCACAGTAATATCTTTCTTCTGACTTGCCTCCCATGTGACCACAGAATAATCCCTACACAGGAATCTGGGGTGAAGCACAGGGCATTCGTCTCAGGCAGTGGAAAAGAATAGGGTTCCCTATACACAAGGTGGAGATACAGAATTCATTGACAATATATGATGAGAACTTTTTCGTAGATAAACATTTCCTGCTAATTAGAACAAATACTGTGATAAATCCAGGTGTTTATTTTAGCAGCAGGGACTGACAATCATAACATTTCCTCCTCACTCTCAAGCAGAACAAATTAAGGAGAAAAAACTCCATGCTCCACTACAAAAGAAATACGTATTTTCTTCCTATATACAAAAATAAATGCATACATAAATAAAAGACTACATTTAGACTGCAGAGAATACTGAATTTATGGTGGCCAGGGACCAACAGCACACATGGTAAACCAAGGATCCTCCTTTACATTGTTTGGTGATGATCAAAGTTAAATAATACATCTTAATACATGTAATTGCAGAAAATTCCACAGAAAAAGATGAGAATGGAGGAATCCCTTAGAAAAGCTTCACAGCCCTGATATTTGCATTTATTTTTCTTAAAAAAGATGAGAAAACAAGAACAATTAATCAACCAGTCAGTAGTAATGCAAAAACATGTTAGAGGCATCGCTACTGTACTAGTAAATGCATTAACATACGTCCACTGAAAAATGACAGCAGAGGAAGCAAACGTAGAATTGCAATTTTATTTTGTGATTATTTTTTCTTAGAACCTGATCCTTCAGTGCTTTCAGAAATCACATAGCAATCAAATGTAAAAATTATTTGTAAATCATGGTTATTATGGGTGTGAAAACTGAAAGCACTCTTGCTCAGAAAAAATACAAAACAACTCTGTGGTCTCTGACTTAAGAAAAAAAAATATACCAGATGATGCTGCCACTCACTTTACATCTCATGAATCTGGCTGAAAGATGAGCCTGTTTCCATAAGAGTTAAGAACCCTCCCACCCTTTTCTAATCCCCCATTGTTGTTTAAAAAGCAAAAAAAACAGCTCTACAGAACCTGTAAATGTACGTTGTGCAAACCCAGTGTCAAAACGAGAGGTGCCATAATCAAAATATAATGGAGTGAAAATATCCCTATCGCATCCTGCTGAATAACCTTATTTGTATGCATCAGTGGAAGTCCCTTGCAGTGGATAAAAGGCCTTCATTAAATTCTGAGATGGAGCCATAATGCGTATGATTGGAAACATCTCTAGATTAATTTGTTCATTACCATTTGGGGTGCCGTGGAGTTGGTTTTGTTGCTTTTGTGTTTTGGGGGATTTTTTTTTTTTTTACTCAAGTATCCAGAGTATAGGCTGAGATTTTTGAACCCCAGCTATCTAGGCAGGTTTCTTTTCCATGCTTTAAGCCAAGGAAGCAAGCCAAGAAAAATGGAAATTCCTGAAGATTCTGAACTTGTTGGGTGGTAGGTAAATATTTAGATGTTGCTTTCCTTCTTCCTAGCCATGACTTCTTTTTTTCCATCATTTCACTGGATGTAATTTTTTTTCCTACAGAGTGATTTATGAAAAACAACAGCTAGCCAGCAGCAGAAGCAGCAACAGCATGAGCTCCAGGTGTTAGGAAAAATCACTACATAATTAATTTTCTCTTTGATATACTATCACATCTCAAAAAATATTATCACAGAAGATTCAAAGATCTATCACATCCCAGCACAGACTTATTCCATTTATGATATTTTCCTTTGACTTGGACGAGATTGCATTCCCTCAGATGCAAAGAAGGAAGGACTCAAAAATGAATTGTTCTGCAGCAACTAAAAATATATTAAACAGTGCTTCAAGATTGACACAGTCTGTTGTTGTTTTAAGGCAAGATCTAGCAAAACAGATGGTACTGGATTTCAAACTCCTCTGCCAACTCAGTTAACCAATTAACTGAACACTGGCTTTCCATGGTTATCAACTTCCAAGAAGTTTCCAAATTTTAAATCTAAATTCCTTTTTAAAGGAATTTCGGTCCCCTTGGTGCTGTTGAAAGTTTGAATGTGTTGATATAACATATAGCATATAATTCCACAAGCTGACTCACAGTGACTACAACAGCATTTGAAGCTTGGATGTTTTTTCTTAGCAAGACCTTCCTATGCTTCAATCTGGAGTTCATAGCTGGAATGGGATTATTTTGCTATGCTGATGTACAGTTCTGCAAAACAGGTATTCTGGAATTACGTATCTCTAGCTCATACTCTGTAAAAATGGCATCTCTTCCAGAAATATGGAATTGCTTTAACTAGGATGACCAGCTGCCAAAAGCTTATTGGGGCTGGGAATTTTCATCATGCTCTGAACATGAATCCAGAAAATAAATGAACAAAGTGCAGTGCAAGCAAACAAGGTGGGGTACCTAAGGATAAGTTGGCACTGCAGTAAATGATGAGCTGGAAAGAGCCAAGCTGAGAGATCCCTGGAGCATCAGAATGGTTACTTAAAGCTGCTCTCAGAAGCAGGAAAAGATACAGGGAAAGCTTTTGTAACTTTTCAATTTATTCAAAGGCAGGAAAAAGCACCAGAGATCTGTTGAAAAGTTATATTCAAATTCAAAGTCTAAATGCTTTCTTTCCTCTCTACTAGCAGAGCAATGACCTCACCTGACTCCTTCTTCCCTTCAGAAGAGCCAGGAGCTGCCATCTCCACATGCAAGTCAGGGGGCTGCATGCATCCAGCCCCAGACCTGTGCTGGAATAGGTTTGCAAAAAAGCCAGATAGATGCCACTCTTAATCAGTCCAAAGATGCCTGAGTAACTTGTCTTCTGCTTTTTCTGAACAGTGTTAAAAGAGCACCTGTCATTTAAAGAAAATGCATGGGACGATAGAAACTGCCGTAACAGTTTCCAAACTTTGTTGCTGAATGCATTTACATATGCACCAAGAAGTAATGCAGTTACATACTTATGACTGGATTAAGTGTTTCAAAGAACACACAGAACATTCTGCATTTAAAGATAGAGAGAGAGAGAGAAAAAAAGAAAACCACCGTCTTCCTTTAATCTAGCTCTATTTAGGAAAGCCCACAAATATTTCATTTTCAGCTTTCTCTTGAAGAACGATCAAGTTGGAGAGACACTGCTGGCGGCAGCTCTGAAAGAAGGAAGAAATTCAACAAACTGAGTGCCTTCCTTTTTAATCCTAACATTTTTAAACTGAGCAGGATTATGATTCCATTATTTCCCCTCTGAATCTAAACAAGGAGGCTTTGAAGCAAGAAGGAAGGAAGATAGCTCATTTAATATCCTCTAAGTGTTCTGCATAAGAGAGATTGCTTTCGATGATCTGGAAGGAAAAACCTCTGAAGATGGGAGCTGGAAGAATAAGGTAACAGTATCCAGTTGTATATTAAAGATTAAGATTCAGTGTGTGATATTTCACAGGAATTAATTTCTATCTATCCCAGACTTATCTACCCACCCAGTGGTGGCAGGTTTTTGCTTTACCTGCCTCATGCAGGATCTGACCATCCCCTGATGCTCACTGAGAAGCACTAGCAAGCACAGCAAGCTGCCCCATCCCCAGCAACACATACAGTTGTTAAAGGACATCACTATACTATACTGCATTCTTCCTTTGTTGTTTCTTTAACCACTCAATAAGTTTATAGACTGAGGAGAGAAAAAGGTGGCTTTGGTGTGAAATTAAACCAAAATCTCTCCCATGAAGCAACTCATGTAGTGCCTTCCTACATTGATGCACAGATTGCATATGGCTGGGTATAGAGGCAGCCCCACACCGACACTCTGCATCAGCAAATTTGCATTGAACAGTTAAAAAGAAAAAAAAGTATAAGGGGAGGGAGGGGAAGGGAGGTGGGGAAACCGAACTGTTTGAGCACTGCGGTCCTAAGCATGACTTCATTCAATGACAAATTGGGCTGCACTGTGTATTTTTAGGTCATGTGTGGGTGCTCATATGCCATATGCAGCTTTTTACCACTATGTGTTATATCCTATATATAGGCTCATGCTCCTGTTCACAGTATAATTGTGGAAACTCATGCTCCAGCCTGAAGCCACAAGGGAAGGGAAGGGAAGAAGCAGCTCTTAGCAGCAATGACTGAGGTTAGAAATTCTACCCCAAAACGCTGCCCAGCTTTCTTGCAGACTCGTTTTAAGTTGAAGGAGTTTTAAGGATCCTTTCCTCAGTGCCCAGACTCATTTTAATTACAACTTATTTGCTTCTCTCGTCAACACTTCCTAAACTCTCTCAGGTCTATTCCCTTAAGACATCCCTGCAAAGACCATCTCTGGTGTTTTCCAGAGGAGGGGAATAATGGAGACATGACAGTTTAAGACAGTTCACAAAACTGTAAGTGCATTATCATAAAAATAACCTTGTAGATTAAAAACAAGCAGCTTTTAAAGCACAGATGAGGCATGAGCAGCTCACCAGGACTGGAGAGAGGTAGAGAGGTCTGCCAAGCCCTGCACTTCAGAAAGGGAAGCACTGCATTTGGTGCAGAGATGCAGCAACATCCTGCTTTTTTTTTTTTTTTTTTTAATTAAAAAAAAAAAGTAGGCTGAAAATCACAGGGCTTGGAGAGAGGAAGCAAATAAAAGAACTGGCTTGAAGGCTAGACCACCAACATCAATGAAAGAAACGACATCTACTAGTCTACAGTTTCCTTTCAGTTGCCTCCATTTTTACATAAAAACCATAAACAACTCGTCATGGCTTGCTAGCAAAGCAATATGCACCTCTGCAGCTCCCCAGAGCTGCTACACGCTATAGGAAAGCCATGTGAAAGAACGTGCCTGGGGAGAAAGGAGGAGGGGAGAAAAGTGGAGGAGGAGGAAGCTCCAGATGTGAAGTGCTACTGAGAACCATTCCTGCCACGCAGCATTGCCACCAGCATCACCCTGAGGCCCTATGTAGCTGCTCCAACAGCTCCGCGTGGGATTAGCTATCTGATAACAAGCAATGGCCTCACTTGCAACGGCTTACATCAGATCAAAAAAGCAGCACAGGAGGAGGAAGCAGCAGCAGGAGCAGCAAAGCAGTGCCTTTCCTCCTGGATGGAATAAGCAGTAATACTGCTTTGGGTTGCTAACCCTGTCCAAGCCACCACCTGCAGAAGTCTGCACATAAAACACCAGTTTCGGTTGCAGTTCACCTGCAATTATAACTTGTCAGAGGCCGTATCTAACCTGGAACCCAGAATAACTCTAAACCATTTCATAAGGATGATTCTTTTGCCCCCTTTGGAATCAGTCAATTTACAGATCTGAAGTGCACAGAGAGAGAAGATCCAAAAGTGTTTTTAAGGGAGTCAGCCAAGCCACTTGCTTAAAATCTTACTTATGCTAAAAATTCTATGCTAAAAATGGTAAAATCATACCATTCAAATTACTTCTGAGCAGGCATATGAGTTATGGTAGCAATGATTTTTTAGTCCCTTGGCAGTACAGCTCCTAAAGCTCTGAAGGGCTACCAAATCAGTTTAACAGTCACTTCTGGAGAACTGAGGGAGACTGATGACAGAAAGTTAGTTTTTATTAAAAAGGAAATGGAAGAAAAATATTGCAATAACCATTTTCCAATATGTTTCTATTTGTAGAAGCAAATTCATTCTACTTAAGGCTTTGTTTAGAAACAGCATTTCCTAACTTTCAGAAGAAAAAAAAACCCACCTTATTGCTAGACTAGAGCAAGAGCCTTGGAAAATAGGACAGTCCACCTAATCCCAAACCTCAAGAGATTTTTTTTGTTTTTGTACTCTTCCCCTTATTCTTTAAGTAGCAGACTGTCATCTCTCAGAGTATTAGAAATACAGGCTAATTTGACACACATGCCATATAGTAGTATGCTAACAAAACACACAGAAACCCATTGATAATCTTGCAACATAGCAGTACTGGCTAGAAAAACAATATAATGTACATACAGCATTCTAGATTTAGCAGGCAAGGGTGGATGGAAAACTTACGATTTCTACAAAGCTACGTTTGCCCTTTCATTCATCCTTCTCTTCCCTAAACTGGCTATCATGGCATTTGACACTTAAAAGTTAGCTTGAATCTCTCACCTATTTCATTAGTATTTAACTCAAAAATGTCAACTACTCTCAGACAAACGTTACAAAGAAGAAAGCAAGAAGAAAGGGCACGAGCATACACATTCATGGTGAGACAGAACACTGCCCGACTCAAGAAAAGACCTAGATGTCTTCTGTCACCTGAGAAGTGCAGTGATGTCCTAAAAACATGCTATCCTGAAATGGAATTTCTACAAATAAGGAAAGCTGATCTGTTCATTTACTGGGTAGAGTGACATCAATATGACATCAGCAGCTGCCAATGGCAGTACTCCGTTTGTGCCTGGCGTTCGTGCTCTACTTCGTATTTATGGATAATCACCAGGAGGGTGTTAACCCTAAGGTTCTGTTTTTTCCTCCCTATCATCTTCTAAATAAGGCAGCTGCTTCCTTTCAGCATCGAACCTGACTGGACAGAAAAAAAAGCAAAAAGAAAAAATAGCAGCCTCTCATCTCAGCATGTTCCCTGGCAAATCCTGAAACAATATGTGGAAAGCGGGGGAGAGCAGCTGGAGCTACGTGTCACCGCTTCCTGAAACCTGTAGGCAGCCCAGAGCTTCAGCTTAGCTCTTCCTTAGCTCTGAGGTGCAGAACCAAGGGAAAGGAAAGCATGTAAGGTCAAACGTGGGGTCGAGGGTTTTGTTGTTTACGGAAAAAAAAATGAATGCAATTGTTATTTCCACCCAAGCATTTTAGACCCTCTGAATAAGCAACGTGCTGCACTTCTTCCCCTCCCACCACAATATCCTCTAATATCGTCTTTCCAGGGGAAAAGCCTCCTTAAGGCAAGAAGTGAGGCCTTTTGCTCACTGGCACAACCGGTGTGAACAGTTCAGGCAGATGCTGAAAGGCCACAATTCCCCCAGTCCGTGAGCAGTGAGGCTCCAGCAGCTGGCTGTGTGCAGAATAAAGGGCAAGCGATCTGCACATCTGTGTTTGACACAGCCCACATGTGCCCCATCCAGCTGGCACTCAGGGCTGGACCTTCGACGCTGTGCTGCTCAGGCATAGCGAGGAAATGCAGAGGTTGTCCTCACAGATGAACAACAGCACTCCTTCCCAAAAGAACGTGAGGTTTCTCTCACTGCCAAGCAAAACCAAAACAGCCTGCACATGTCCTCTTCCACACACAGACTTGAGATTCAGCACCCTAAGGTGCATGTCTGTATTCATGGTTGTGCACACTGTAGGTGCATGCAAGCCTACTAATAGGCATTTTTTGACCTCCAAGCCTTCACCACAAGAGTAGGATTTCTGATGCAGCTGTCTTGTCAGAGAGCAAAAACAAGTCAGAGTTCAGCACAGGGACTTTTGGCTAAGCTGACACCCCTCAGGCTGATAGCCATTCTCACGAACAGATTTAGCAACTTTGCAAAAGGAAAACAAAACAAAACAAATGACCAAAGTCAGCTTCAAACAGATCCCCTCTGAGCCCTCTGAAAGATACCATTTCTCTATTTGTACATAAGCTCAGTAATTATGTTATGCACCACTTTTTAGATAGCATGCTTAGAGGACCAGAAGGTGCAACATAAATATGATGAGTTGATTTAAAAGGCAGATCATGTAATGCAAAACTATAGTTTTTACTGGCCAGTGTAATTTAATCAAAACCCATTCATTTTGCTTGTACTGTGCTGCTCAGAGAGAGCTAAGGCCTGTTAAGCTGGCTCTGCTCTTTGCTACTTGTTCAGATATGTCTGTTTTCCAGCTGTGATTATATATATATATAGTGCATATAAATAGCACAATATTGTAACTAAATACAAGTGAATAGCTTCATATTATAATTTACCTACTTAGTTATTTATTAACTGCCAAAGATGTACTTGCTTTCTTTCCTCCAGGACATAACTCTGCTAGTCCAGGGCCCTACAGCATTGCTCATCAAGACAGCTCACTGCTACAGGCAGGGAAATTCCAGCTTCATGCTAGGCTTTCCTTGTGCATTCTTTTGGGGAAATATTCATTGGTAAAGCTATTGTACTGTAACTCTGCCTGCAGCTCAGAGGGCCACTGGGCATCATACATCAAGCATAACAGAATAAATTGGGATACTTTTGCAAATGAAGCTACATGGAAGGAAAAAATGCATTTCAGGTGGTAGGCCTACAGTTACAGTCTAAATCCCATCAGGGAGATTTTAGGTATGTGCCACAGCATGGAAATTTGCTGTATGAAGAGAATGTTTCTAAAGGCACACTGAGATAAAGCATACGCCTGCTTTCCAAAGGCTGAGAAGTAACCTCCTAATCTCCAGGGGAACGCATTAACAACCAGCTCCACCTGTATAAGGAGAAGCTAAAACTGCACAATCGAGATTTATGAGATCAACAAGAGATCATCACCCAGGGATGATATTTCCACCACACTCACAGCACTGCCCTGCCTTCAGCATCTAAAAATCTAAAACCAAATCATGAAAATGTAAACACCGTTGTGCTTCTCACCGATCAACATTGGCTCAGCTTCTGCATTTTTTTCCACAAAAAGAAAAATATTTCCTGTGATCAAATCTGGATTCAGGCTGCATTTTGGGCTACAAACGGTTTAAAACCCCGCACCAATGCCTTTTACCTCAAAGATATTTATATTTATGCTACCTTGTAAGCTATGACACATGAAATCTCACAATACCCCTCACACAGCACCTATCACTGTGTCCTGCCCCTGAATTTTCTTATGGTTCTGTGATCTGTATGTACCACTATCTGAAAAACTACAAGACACCTGTAATTACCACTCTTGCAGGCAGGAAAAGCAAAGTCTTAAAACAAGGAAAAAGAATAAATATGTATCATTCCCTGCCTTACCACTCAGAACAACTTACACCAGAAAACCATTGCATTCTCCCATCCAGCTTATATCTCTTCCAGAACTGTTGAAGTTATTACAAATCCCAAACACATCCAGTAAATTAAGGCTGGAACATGTAGACTACCATTAACTAAGGCTGAAATAAACTTCACTAATAGCTAGACTTTTAGCTTTTGTAGCTATAACATCCATTAGTCAAGGCAGACTCCCTCCCCCCCCCCCCCCCAAAAAGGGGCATTTTGTCCATGACTTTGGGGGGGGGGGGGAGATTTTGTTTCTCATCAAAAACATGAGCTGCACAGCTCTCAGAACCCACCAAAAACAAAAATGGAAACAATTATGTTGCTTATGCATTCAAACTTCTCTTTAAAATCGTCCGGTTGCCACATTTCACTTTATTTACTCCAACAGAAAAAAAAGTAGTAATAATCATGGTTAATATTTAGTGTAGCAGAGGCTTGTAGAAAGGCTCTTCAGTCTTCAGACAACCAGAAAGATTTTGCAATATCCTAAATATAGATGCTAAAGACCAGTGACTTGGGCAGAATAATTAGATGACTGAAACCTCAGGAAGGGTCCAAATTTAAGTAAGGAAATATGTAGCAGCTGTACTTCAACTGCACAATAACAAACTTTTTCAATGACAAAGACCCTTTTTGTGCATTTTGCCATTTCCTGAACAACCTTTCAGAAGAGGCAGGAAGCCTGGCCTTGAGGCTGGGCAGTTCCTCTGACGCTGGAAAGAATGAAGAATCATGTTCATTATTATTTCAAGTTATACCACCCCACCAGAATTTCATTTTGGTGGATATATGTATACGCACAATAACATGGCCCAGCTTCTATAAACTTCTATTGAAAATGCCTCTGAAATATTCTGATTTAGATCACACGGTAAAATAAAATCAGTCAGCCTCCTTTCTCCCTTTCTCACACAGAAATATGCCCCAAAGACAGCAAGGCAGCAAGAGGAGTGACTGCAACCTCAATAGCATGCTGCATTGGAGTGGAAAAAAGGGTGAGACTGTACGAGAGAAGTTCTGCACTGTATCACAAGCACCAACTCTAAAACAGAAAGCAGCATAGTGAAAGGTAGAAAGGTTATTCCCATTCTTAGAATGGCTGGGATCACTTAAAAGAATTATTAATCCTTCTCATCCTTTTACTCGATCGTATCTGAATGTTAGCTACGCCAATTTGAAAGCGTATGTTACAGCATCACAATTCAGCAATAGAGGGAGAAAAAAAAAAAAAAGGGGGAAATTTATCCAGCTGTTTATTCATAACTGCTCCCTGACTGACAGCTCCTGCACAGGAGCTGGCAAAGCCTCCTGGAGGCATGCCCACAGCCCAGCGTGCTCCAGCTCTGCTCTGCGAGGAGAGGCCACTTGTGCAACTTCAGTAACGTGAGTTACCAGAATTCAGCCCTGTAACAGGCAGCGCTGACAATTATGCTGGACAATTCATTTTTCCGTTCTTATCCAAATAAATGTTTTTTTTTATTTTAATCAGCATTTACGTACGTTGACTGTCAAATATCTGATCCCATCACTTCCAGAGTTAGGCACTGTTTAGTGCATTTTCAAAGGCAGATTGCTGTGACAGGTCACAACACGTGTTTCAGTCACTAAATACTTTCATTTGTTGTTGCTTTGCTCTGATTTTTAAATTTTATTTCACCTTTTTTCTTCTCAGCCTCTTTTCTGTTTGCATGTAAAAACTGGCAAGACATACAAGATGAGCTGCACAGGTTTAGTCAAGAGCAGCCACAAAGTTAATCCCCAAACCCAGCAGCCCAAATCCTGCCATTCACTTCCAGAAGGAAGAATCGTTGAAATTCCCAGTAAGGCCTCGCTGCAAGGACCCCAAACAGGAAAAGTGTCAATGAACACCAAGAGCAATAATGGCAGTAGGCTACGTGGATAGATACCTGCCTGCAGGCAATCAGACAGGAGAAATTCACCCCTCATTGGGTGGATGCTGGGTGACCTACATTACCTCACGAGGAGCAGGATGCTGCTTGTCTCAACCCCATCCGCCCAGAAGTGAGACATCTCCCAGCGATGACAGGCAAGCATCTCCTTGCAACACAAGGCAAGGCAGCCTCACTTGCCCATAACCAGCCCTAAATGCCCCTGCGTGGCACAGGGACAGCCCAGTGCTCGCCCCTCTCCCGTGACACAGTGACATCTCAGTGAGGTGAGCCCTGTCCAGCTCAGCTGAAGGGTCCTGTAGTTGCTCTCCTTACTCCTATACAGCAGCCTTGGATTTTTCTGAAGGCATCTGGTGATCTGTGTTCAGTTGGTTCAGCATATGAACATTTTCAGGCGTTTATTTTGCTGCGTTAGAACTATGGAATGTGTTGCTGAAATCCATTCCAAAAGATGTGAAGGCACTATCAAGGAGCTCTTGTATCCTACTTTTTTCTTTCTAAATGTTTCATTCAATCTCCTGTTCCAAAATACCTAAAGCTATATTGTAGACTAACATGGAACTTTTAAAGTAAATTAAGTAGGTTTTTTTATTCCAATAATACTGCTTTTCTAATCACTGGACTAATGGTTTTCACTGCATTCCTTTAGCTTAAAAAATTATTTTAAAGAGAGGAAAAAATAGTTTGCTCCAGGCTCAGTATTGTATGCCAAATTTCAGTCGGCAGTGAATTTTAATGGCAGAGTTATAAACCCTTGAAAGCAAAAAATTTATAATGGAAACGTTGACACAATAACTATAGCTAGCAGCACAGGTGACACTCCTATAATATATTAGTTCTCCCTAGTTAACCTGTTCCTAGGAGCCTGAGTTTTTCTGCATTTTGAAGCCTCACACAAAAAAAGGGTTTCTGTACGTGTATTCACTCCAGTTAAAGTCAAACTCGTTCCATACATACAGCAGCCATTCCTGCTTTGCTCAGAACCCAAAGTACCTGATCAGTAGGATGCCCCTCTTTTTCAGCAGGTTAACTACTTGGAAAAGTACAGGGGACAGGAGGATCCTACTAAGGCAAGTGGGCAAGGAAGGATAGAGCAAGAATAAATATACACTTTAAAGCACATAAAAAATGAGAGGTGAAGGGGGACGTGGAAAAGAAAAATGGATACTAAAAGAAAGGAATTGTAGCTAAGTGCAGGAAGCAGAAAAGAAAATCCATGTTCACAAAAGAGCAGGAAAAATACACTAGAGAGCAGCAGCTCAGGAGAAAATAGCAAGGAGATAAATAGGGAACTGGAACAGAGAAGGAAGACAAAGTATTTTTAATACAAGCTCACAAAATTCACTACACAGACAAAAATGAGAGGACAAGCAGCATGCAGAGCAAAGAAGCTGACTCAAAAGAGCCTACTGCTGATGTCCTACTGGGTTCTGTGCTTTGTTTAAGTGTAATTCTCTGGCAAAAGACCAAAAAATTCTGTCAATGCTGGGAAAGAGGTGACCAAAACATTTCACACATTCAGCTGAAGTCAAGCAGCTGCTTGTTTTGGGGCACGTCCTGAAATTAATTGAAAGACTACAAGAAAACATCACTTACATTTCAGACTCCATGTTAACAAATACCGCTGTCATCTGAAATGACCACTAAAATGATGCGAGGGTGCTTTCAAAATGAAATTAATTCACAATTAATCAAGACACTCTGCCTCTGCACGAGTCATTTTCTGAACATATGCTCACAGGAAAATATAGCATATGAAACTGAAGTCCCAGATGCTTACAGGTAAGCATAACATTTTAAGCCGTGGAGGAGCAGAGGGTTTTTTGTTGTTGTTGTTGTTTTGGTTTTTAATAAACAACATATGAACAAAAGAATAACACATGCATTGGAATTTGGACCAAGAACAGAAGTGTAAGTGAACAGAAGACTGCTCAGGGGATGTGGCTGCAAAGACCAGCAAAGGCAAGCTGCAGGATGATGAGCCTCCACATTGCCAGTATTTTTACATACCTGCCAGAGCTGTGGAAGACCCTTCCTTCAATCCAAAGCCTATTCTCTTTCCAGTAACTGAATGAATGAGGCATTATTGTTAGAAGAATCCTCTCCCCCACTGCACCCCAAAAAACAAAACCACCACATTCACTGTAAGGACCTCTTATTCTTTAGTTCATAGCTCCAGCAGCGTGCCAGGCCCAGCAGTCATTGGCAGAAATAAGGAGGTCAAGCAGTAAGGATGGGAAAAGACTGCATGATTTCTCTTTAAAAAAAAAAGAAAACTGGTGAATTTTGCCTGCGCTCGGCATAAATACTGGATGACAGTAAAATGATCTTATTTAATCTCTGGAAAAATAAATGGCACACAGGTTTCTGCTGGTGTGCTACTGTAACATTTGGCACAATCTCATTGGTAGGGTTGTGTCATGCTGATGGATTAATGAACTCTGTAAGAGAAATGAAGAGATAAATGTGTAACGAGCAAGCAGCCTGCACTGACAGTTACTGCGAGTAAAGGCTCCACGTCTCGCCTCTGTTTGTCAGCCCTGAGCAGACTCAACATGTGAAAAACTGTAAATGGAACAAAGCCAGAATGTAACTTTAAAGGCAGAAAGGATTAATTTATAACAACCGGTCTTCGTCCAACCATGTAAATA
Organism: Tetrao urogallus; assembly: GCF_951394365.1. NCBI lineage: Eukaryota > Metazoa > Chordata > Aves > Galliformes > Phasianidae > Tetrao > Tetrao urogallus. The sequence goes on along the minus strand of NC_136815.1, from coordinate 87,703,428 downwards.
GGCTGCATATACATATAAAACACATATAAATAAAATGAATGGATATATGAAACAGGTTTCACACACATATTCATTCATATAACATATAAAAAAGTGTGAATATATATGAAATTAATCTCAAAAGACAAGAAAAAAACAGAACAGACCTGAAGAATCGTGTAAGAAAAAAAAATCCTCTTCTTCCCTTCTTTCTTTAAACAAGAGCTTTTTGACTTAACAGTACTTTAAACCACTTCAGATCTGCGTTTCAAGCCTTAAAATTAATATAACGTATTTTATAAGAAACTCTAAAGAGAAGATTATACACGCCCCACACAAGGCTGAGAAGCTAATTATTTTCTAAGTTTGCCTAGGTAATTTCATTAAGCAATAAATCTTGAATGCTGGTTCTGATGGGATTCTTTTTCTTTATCACCTATTTATAAATTGTGTTAACTTATCAAAAACAATGTATTCTAAAACAAAATGAGGGATTCTAAAGCTTCCAGAACTTTCTTAGTTAAAGTAAGGAGAGTACTCTACAGTTCTTCAGTCTAGACTAGAAGACTTGAGCAAACTCAACGCTGCCTGTTAAGAATTTAAAAATAAAGGAAAAACACTGAAGTATTTCAGAAAGAATGAGGAAGAAATAGTTCAATTCTCGCCTCTTCTAAACCATTCAACGCCAACAAGCTCCAGTAAATCGCACTGTCAGTTCACAGCATGTGGAAAGCCATGGATTGGTTCTTTCCTCAATTAAACCTGCTCACTCCTATCTAAAGCAGCATTTTCTGTTATTATCAGTGGGGGAAAAAAAAGTTTTAAAAAATACAGACGTAGCACACACAAAAAAGTCCAATTCTCCTTGTAAAATACTGCCATTTCCATGACTTTCAAAACGTGTTGCAGCTGTGGATTGTGTGTACTGTTCCTTTTGGAGGATGCTGAGGGCACTGCAGCTGAAGCTAGCCGGTCCTAATGTGGAGAGGAGTGGGGTGGGTATTCCCTCAGCACAGCTCATCTCCTCCCGACAGCTTCCCACCCAGGGTTATGGAGGACACTGTCTACGTATAAGGCTGCCGAGAACACAACAGCACTGCTTTGGGTTTGTTGTGCTCTCACGAGCTGTGATGAAGGAGCAATTCCACAGGGAGGGTTTCCACTAAGAAGGAAATCTCTTGGGATAGTAAGGGCTGACAGCACTGGGCATTAACCATCTGACTTTCAGCCCTGCTGTGACTGTGAGCTGACAGCACGAGGCACACTGTAACAGCATGCAGACGCAAACAGAGTCAAGAGGACCCTGACTTTAACCAATTATTTGCTCCAACCAGATACACACAAGAGGTACAAACAAGAATCTTTAAAATAATGAGTTGGGGCAAAATAATAACACGCAACCACAGCCACAAGAGACCTGAAGTAGCAGCCTCATTTGCTCTTGTGACTAATGTCAGTTCTTGTATTGTGCAGCTCTAGAAGATTCCTATTTTGTATTTCTTTGATGCTCTGAATGATCACTAGCATCACCAAGCTACTGTCAGCTTAGTGAAGCAGCAGCAGCAACTTCTATTTCACTGACAAAAAAAAAAATATAATTGAGAAACAAAACATTCAGGTAAGAATGTCTCAGCAGTTCTGGAACACGTAGGAATTACTCTAACACATCCTTCCACAATAGCATTATTGAATAATAGATCGTTAGATTGTTTTGATTTTTAAATAAATATATAAAACAGTCAACATAATTTCAAACACAAGACATAAAATAATTATGGTCAAGTTGTTTGATCTTTTACCAGAAAAGCTTTTAGTAGGCATACATCAAGGCATAACAGTAGTAGGTAAAGCAAGGTAAACAGAGACAAAACACTGCAATGAAAACAGGACGTAGAAGATCCACTGATGCTAAATATTTTAATAATGCAACAGCTTATCCCATATTCTTACACCATTCTTGAACAGCCACAGCAGATCAGCCTTTCAAAGCAAGGTGGGGGAAAGGGGAAGGGTAGGAAGAAGAAGCACAGGGATTGTTTGTAGGATTTCACTTCGTGCAGGTGTTAAAGTTTGAAGACTTCAGTAGCTACCCTAAATGAGAAGGACGAGGTAAACTCAGTGCACCCTGTTAAAGAATAAAAGTTTAGGTTGTTCTGTTTGACAGCTGTTCTACGGCTTCCTTTCACAGCGTTCTATGGCTCTTCAATGAAAGAGGGATCTTAAATTTGCACAGATCACTGCAGTGAAAATAAAAACGTCTGGGCAGGGAGAATATTTTTAGCAAGATATTTGCCTATTTAAAGGCATTCAACCACATGCCACGTGTTCAAAAGTAGAAGTGTCTTGGGACATCCCATTCACTTCAACACATTTTTTTCTGCATCCCCTATTACTTGAAGTCTCCTGATCTATTCCCTCTTTTTAAGAGCACCAGCTGTTCAGAGCATTCACCTGCTTTTATTACTTTAAATCCTCATCAGACCAGGATGTCACAACTGACCAGCTAGCATGAGGGCACTAACTTCAGCATCACATGGCATCAACCAGCTGCAAGATGCCTTCATTTTGCATTAGTTTAAGTATATATATATGTGCATATAAGTCTTAATTTTCTTCCTTTAAGCCCATTAGGAAAAGCAAAGGGCCTATCAGTACAAAACTAAGATTTAGGACTAATGTCTTTTCTGAAAAATATACGTCAACTTTTTCAGTATACAAACAATATCAAAACCTTCTTTAAAGTCCCAGTGATGTGCACAGATCTGTAATTTCAGCTAAATCCTTGCTCTCCTCTGTTTCCTATAGCCTTTGAATTTTTTCTTCCTTGCTTCCTTGGCAGGTCCAGAGCAAGCAGCTGAACACATGGAGGCCTGGACTTTTCTTAATAATAATGTATTATTTGCCAGTTTTCAGTTTCAGTCAACGTGCCAACCCATAGGCTAGTCAATTAAAATGATATTTTAAGTAAGATATGATAAAAAAGAAACAAAAAGAAACCAACTGTACGTTGCTCCTCCAAAAACAAGCTGCATTATATGAACTGTAGCTTCCTCTTACAATCAACACTATGATTTTGACCAAAAAAAAAAAAAAAAAAAACTTCCAGTTTTTCTGGCCTGATTTCTGCATCAATGTAACTGAACTGCTTTACTTAACATCTCCAGTTCTGTTATCCAGACACAGTTTCTAACTCCTTATTCTGTTATTCAGAAACATAGAGATCCTATTTTTATATCTATTCACTTACTCAGTGGTGTTTACATGAGGACTGAACTGAACCCTGCTGAGCAGCAGTTCCTAGTTCCTCCCCCTCTGCCCTTCTGAGCAGGCAGACAGATTACCTTTTCTTCTCACTTCTCTTGCCCAACTCCCTTATTTCCTAACTCTTGCAACATAGTGGCCAATAGTGTTCCAAATTCATCTGGACATTCTTCCAAAAATTGTTCTGATCTGAATCAGTCAAGCCTGCTGGTTTGTACAGTGGCTCTTAAAATCCTGTTTCTGAGCAGACCAGTTTGCTGAACGGCCAGTCTCTTCCTTGGACCCTACCTTCACATGATAGCATTTACATTACTGATGTGTCACCACCACAGCTACCAAGCGGTACAGAATATGGCAACGAACCTGCACACAAATGTGAGGTCTCTTCCTCACGTGGAAAAGCTCAACTAGAGAAAAAACAAACACTGAAGAGCTCAAGCATTTTATTTTTTCTAGCTTACAAGTGGCCAGCTTTAGGATACTCTGAGAAGCTCTTCATCTCAGTCAATGATCCCCCACCAGCCGTTTATCTGCTGAGAACCTGCAATTCTGGACAGCATGCCCTGCCCCAGAGCTGCCAGCGTTTCACAACGGAAGTTTCCAGTTATCCCACTTAACATGCAGCGTTCCTACTGGAAGAACAACGCAATCCACAGATTGGCCATGAATCACATTTATATTAAAAATACAGTATCCTGCATTTTACAAGCTAAACTAAAACAGATGTAATTAAAGCCTTTGAAAGTAATTTTGGCAAGTGCTTCATTTATATCTACAGCTAAAGCAGATATTTTCTCAAGTATTTTTGCCAAATTTGAGTAATTCTCCAGCTCTGTGTTTTAATTACTACATATGCTTTCCTGTTACAGTTAAGAATATCCATTACACCCTTGAACAGTCACCACCATGAGAAAATGTGTTTTCTTTTTAAGCCTAGCGATGTTTCAAATCACTGGAGTGATACTGGCAGAGCACTGCAGCTTGCAGATGCTTTTGATATACACTGCTATAGATAGTCTGCACATACACACACACACCCATGACCTGCATCTGACCTTGGCTGCAGCAATACACTGTGCATCCAGAGCTGTCTTACAGATCTAAGGGAAGACACACAGCATCGTGCTCAAGTCAATGTTATGCCTAAATACCACAACAATTCTTTCCCTAGTATGGCACCTAAATTAAAGCCAATTTCAATAAGCATTTGCTTCTCAAAAAGACTGACTTGTTTGGCTTTAGATTCTTTGCACCCTTCCATCCCTTCTGTGCAAGCTCACAAAAAGCAACCCTGCAGAGAACATACAGCATGGCTCCATATCAGCATCCTCAGAGAATCACAGCCTCCTAATTTATGGGGTCATTATTCAGAGATCGGTATCAGTTCCTCTTTAGCTCAAGAATCTGTGTCAGAAAATGAGATGGGGACATGATTCTGTCTAGCACAAGTGTGTGCTACAAGTTTCAGTCTGCTCCTGAAATTACAATGGGGAATTTTAAGATTTAAAAAAAAAACAAAACAGTAAACCACTGCAATCCAGCCCCTACATTGCTTGGCTTAAGAGCAGAGCTACCTGCCTAGGCAGCCAGATGAAAAGTGTTAGTGGATCTGGAGCTTTATTTAATTGCACTTGGTGAGATCTTCATGCAAAAAGAGCCTTGTTCCTCTGCTTGGCTTTGTAGACTACAACGCACTGTGAAATCTGCTCTAAACATACATCCCACATACTGGAGGTATGTTTGCATTCACGTCTATGGTTAGCACCAAAAGATCAGTGAGCAAGTTCCCCTCAATGTAAACCAACAACGTCTAGACCAACTGCTTCCGTCAGTCCAGGTTTCAAGTAAAAGAGAACAGCTGCAGGCAAGAGAAGGCAATCGCAGCTGCTTTAAAACTTAAAGTAAATTAAGTGGGAGGATTTGCAGATAAAAATGAAGTGTATTTAAAATAGCAGCTCTTGAGTACTGAAAGTTTGCAACCTTTTAAACAATAGTAAAACGCATACCTTATGCATAACTATAGACCAGAGTGTCTCCTCTCAGTTGTATAAGCAAAACTTTGAACCTACTTCAGCAAACGCAGTAGAAACGTCTGTTATGTCTCTGTGCATTTGAAAAAGTAGAACTTGGCCAAAAACTCTTTTCTAAGAAAAAAACTTTGCTTTGCATGTTAACTGGTACAAATTATGCAAGGTATTGCCATGGTTTTTAACGGTATCATTTCCACATACGCTCTATCATCACTTACATAGCAAATTTCATCTCAATTTGAATAAGATTCAAGAGAACTGCACGTGATAATCTGAATCACTTCACTGTTACCTTACTGTAGAGAACACACAAATGGAGCTAATCCATTCTAGTTTTTGTCCTATGAATGAACAGAAGAGCACATCTTTCTACTCAGCGTCAATATTATGGCTTTCTTTATGGGCAATCTTAAAAAAGACAAGATTTTATGCCACTTTTAGTGGGATGTTTCAGTAAGAACTGACGAAATAGTGAAAACAGAAAGGCTTGCCTAGAGTGAAAGAGCTATTCAAAGCGAGTCCAAAATTACCAGGCTTTCCCCTAATAAGCAAGTCACACAACTGCTCGACTCTCACAGAGGTTCACACAGGTTTCTTCCTCAGGTTTCTTCTTCAGGCATTTCTTCCTCATTGAAAAACCTATTCAAGTGTTCCCACATCTGTATGCTAAGTGGTTTGCTCCAGCCAGGAGTGGGGGGGGGGAAACAATTGCTGATATTTCAAGAAATCTTATCTTTTAATGATTGGGATCAGAGGAAGGGCACGGCCATGAGACAGCTTGAAGCAGGCCTCATCTCTGGCATGGCTGAACTTACAGAGCTGCAGTTCTGCCACCAACATCACTTCCCCCACCTGCAATCTACTCCCAAAGCATAGACAGCAGGGAGATCAAAGTGAGTGAGGAAGTTTCTTACTGTGACGCTTCTGTCATGGGTAGCCTCTCTCCCCATACAGCACCATAGATAATGCCAGTAGAGCAAGGTAAGCATACCCTCCATCAGACAACAGCAACACAAACCTGCCAACAAGATCATATTCCTGCTCTATTCCACTTTGGCTGTGGCAAAACTCCCACTTCTGAGTTTCCAGAATGCTGGTTTTCAGAGGTCTGTCATTTCACTAGTTTGTCTCTGCCTGAAGACATCCCAATGTGGATGCTCTGTCTTCTTCAACTGATGGCCACAGCCAGGTCATCATCTTTTAAAAGAAATGCTGGATATTTTCCAGTTCACTCCTCATATTGACTACTGCTGCATGCAGTTTTGGGCATCACATTATAAGGAGGACATAAAGCTATTAGAGTATGCAAAAGAGGGCTCCGAAGATGGTTAACAGTCTAGAGGACAAGACACGTAAGGAGCAGCCAAGGTTCCTTTGCTTGGTCAGTCCAGAGAAGAAGGGAGTGATGAAAGGCCTCAGAACAGCCTACAACTTTCTAAAGAAGGATGTGGAAAGTAAGGCACTGATCTTTCTGGTGATAGTGGCAGCATGCATGGAACTGCATCAGGAGTGGGTCAGGCTGGATGTTGAAGACAGGTTCTTGATTAGAAGGTCGTCTGGATTTGGAACAGACTCATCATGGCAGTGATCGTGGCCCCCAGCTGCCAGAGTCCCAGATGCATTTGAACAACGCTCTCAGACACAGGGTTTGAATTTTGGGTGGTCGGGTGTAGAGCCAGGGACTGGACTTGATGATCCTTATGGGTCTTTTCCTACTTAGGGTAGTCTATGATTCTACACCCACTAAATACAACACATCAGCACCAGGGCACAACTCAGAGGCTCAGCTCACCCCCTCAACTCAGGGCAGCAGTATACAGGGGTACATTCCCTAAGGCAACCTTCAGCTTCCTTACAGAGATAAGCTACCACCTTCTTCCCTTCCTTACAAAAAAAAAAAAAAAAAAAGGCCATTTACACTTAACTTCTTTTGATAAGAAAGCCTACATGCTAATTGTAATTCATAAATAAAGATTAATAAAAATAAAATTGCGTCTTAAAACAAATTTATCCAGTCCAGTTTAATTAACTAACACAGCCAAGATCAGTCACTCCCAAGCATATGGAGAAGAGGAAGTCAACCCATGGAGCACTGGGATGGGAGAAGGCCATCTTCCCCAGGACATCTGTGCAACGGGACGCCTTACAAGTTAAGGGCTGATGTGTTTTGCCAGAGGAAGCAACTGGAGCCAGGAGGATTACAGTCACTTTTGTGGGGCCTGGGAAGGTGGGGAAGGAGGTCAGGCACCAGGGGCATATTCACACAAACAGCCAGACACCAAAAAAAAAAAAAAAAAAAAAAAAAAAAAAAAAAAAGCAATTCTGATCCTTGCCTAGGCAAAACAGCAGCAGTGTTCATTCAGCTGTGAATTTATTGCGTGGGAGTTGCTGCAGCTCTCTCAGGGAGACTTTTTTTTTTCCCCTACACTGGGTTTTCTGTCTGGTGTGTTTTTTATTAACTCCTAGAGCATGTCTGTAAGAGGAGGTGGTGTGGGGGCTGGGGAAGTGACAAAGGATGTTTTTAGCAGACTGGCATTTCACAAGTTAAACTGACTTTTCTGAAGTACTCATCACCATAGACTGCTTAATAATGTGCAGAAAACTGAGAAAAAACGAGATAAGACCATCAACCCCCGTTAAATTTGATCGAACAGTTTAAAGGATGGCCTGTCAGTTTTCAAACGCTCAAAGACAGAAAGACTTTTGTTACTGAAGTCTCTAAGACCAGGGCCCATTCTGGATGTCAGAATACTTGAGCCCATAGCTAGAGTGAAGATGACAAATTAAAGACCAGTGCAGAAGTCACTGAACATAAAATCAACACGATAAAATTAGTTCCACGTTCCTGTTTGTAATCCACTCCAAATATTCTACAGCTGACAAAATGAACCAAAGTCTAACTGTGACCCTGGAAAAACATAGCTAAGTGTACAATTGAGACATGTCAGGCCAAAAATTTCAAAATATCACGTTTCTGAATACTCCCAATAATGGAGTCCTATCTTCAGTATCTGTGATGGAAATAAATGTTTATCTTTCAAAACCTCTACAGGAATTTAACTGAAAGTACAATCCCACAGTCACCATGAAAGAGAACAAACCTGAACTAGAAACTTCAATGCCAGAAATCATAAGAAGCACGTTACTTGTCTTCCAAGCAGTTTTGATTACTTAGCTCACCTAACAACTCTTGCACTCCCATGTGTTGTATTTTCAGTGGGAGTCACTACCTGCTGCCAGTACCAAAGCTACTTGTTTCCATTAAGATGACCAAGACTAGCTTTAAAGATAAGACTTTTTTTTAACTTCTGAAACTGATGTTCACTGTGCCTGTTGAAGGCAGTTCTGTTTTAGTCATCTTCCATGTATCTGGAGGCACAGTTGGTTGCAGAATCCAAGATTTTTCTCCAAAAGCAGGCTCCAAACTTTTCAGACATTTATGTTTGACACAAGTTAGGAAGCTCGTGACTCACTCCATAACTGGTCAGAAGGATGACGCTTGACAAGAACGCTGATGCAAGGACAAGTTGGTCCAAAGTTTGGTGGCTGAGATTTAAAGAAAACAGCCTGTCCTGTTCTGCAGGCATAAATTGGCAAGAAAGAGCAGCTTTCTTTGATGCTGTAGTATCAGATGGCTTCTTATGACAGATCAGTGCCACTCTGAGACAGTTGCTTCATTCTGTGGTGTAGCAAATAGATTTCGATTAATTTTATAAGTGGTTGTGATTGGACTTCCATATTTCTTGTCTTAAATTCTGCAGCCCTACTTGTTCAATGTATAAAGTGCTGGTGGGGAGGCAACACAACTGAGGAAAAACAAGTTATATAAATGCACTGATCATTCACCTGAGCAGTACAGAATTTGCTATTGCTGAGAATGAACAGCATATAGGCCAGTCTGCCCACATCTTTGCTTAACATTTGGCCAGAATTCTGCCACTCTTGTCTCCAGTACTTCAAGGCTTTTTTTTTTTTTTTTTTTTAAACTTTCTATTCCTTAAAAAAAAAAGTACATGTTAACACGGTCACGTAAAGATAACAAAATACTGGTATCCCTCTTAACCACATCAGACTGCTCAAGTTTTTGCAAAGAATTAACTGCCAGGAAACCACAGAAGTCAGACACAAAGTGTAGGAATTTATAATAAAACATAAGGGTTTTCTCCTTCAGGCCAGAAGAGCCCTCTCTTAATCTTCTGTTATATCACCTGCATACAATCAAAGAACCCTGAAACAAACTGCCTCAGCATTCAACAAAAGAGTCTTCATTTGGATGTTACTGTTTTACCTGATGGAGCAGGCAGGAAGTGATCCAGCCTGATCTTGTAGCTCAAAACTGCTTTCACCACTGTCAAGAATTTAAAGCCATTGAGCCACCAGCAGCATTTCCATAAAAACAGAAAAAGTATTGTCTAGGGAAAATTGTTTTTGGAAAGCTATTCAGAGACCAGTTTCTGAAATAACAGGAAAATAAATGAGAAACTTAAAAAAGTGAGCAGTCAGAATGACATGGAGATATGCATGAAGAGGTGGTGATGAAAATGAAAATAAGACCTATATAAATTAAGGTAGCCATATGTATAATACTATTAACAAAAAAAAAAAAAAAAGCAAGTCTTCTCCATTGATATGAAAAGCTGAGCTTATGCCATGGGCATCATACTTTTACCCATCCTCTGGATGTGCTGCTGAAGGAGCAGCTCTCAGAATCCTGGAAGGGGCAATCTTGCAGATGATCAAAGCGAACTTATGATGAGCAGTGAAATTTCTTCAGTCCTCTAAAGGAACACTGAATTGTGATGTTGCATGGAAGACTCAGACTTGGGGAATTCACACATGTTAAATAGTAGGAGGGTGTGTGGAAGTTTCTGTCATACCTGCTCGCAGTTTTGGGCTCATCCTCTGCATTCTGCTGCCCTGAAATTGTCAGAGGCAGACACTTGCATTAGTCAATGGGAAGAAGACACGTCCATTTAACAGTAGGAACCAAGACAATTCATGAATGGATTTTAAGTGATTTGCCCATGGAAAAGAAGTGAGCAGAAGCTAGTTCCAGAAATTAAAAGTTTCTTTAAGTATTTTACACAAACATGCGCAGTGGGCATCCTCTGCAAATATCTTAATCTTACAGGGAAGGACTGACTGCGTGCAAGTCAGCTATCAGATACATGACTTTTTCTTCCTTGAAATACATCTTACGATGAAAACACAAATTGCTGTTTATCAATACAATCAACATCAATGGTCTTAAAATGTCTACGTATAAACCTGTGTAAGCAATATTAATTTAAAAGAAAGCACCTCACAGTTTTCTTCTATCCCAAGTATAAATCCCCTTCTCTAAAGCTCTGCTCTGAACTACTTCTTCTTGAGAAGAGCCAGTCAAAAAGTTTCTTTTAAAAGAAAGATTTGTTTTGCACAGCTTTCTGTTTAGAACAGTTTCTGAGAACTTCAACATTTTCAACCAGAACTGACCCTGGTTAGAGCAGGAAGATTGCCCCAAAGGCAGCAGGCCCCAGTGCAGCACTCGCAAGCTGTGCTATTCCAGTCTTACATTACGAGTTCTGTCCACCAGGGTTGTGGCAAGCAATCAAAAACAGATCTGTTCTTTCAGCAAGGATAACTCCTTCATTTGACTCCAACAGCCAATTCACTGATCAGGCCAAATTAACTGCAAGTGATAATTATGAAAGAGCATAATGATGGAAAAAAAGAACTTAAGTTTTAAGACTTATAGTTGACAGCCCTTTTGAGTGGCCATCTCTTACTGTTCTGCAAAGATTTAAGGAGCCCTTCTGAGGATTTTCACCACCATTTCTCAAACAGCTGTACCACTTGAGCTATTCACAATCTCAGAATCTTAAAGTAATAACCAAAACATATTTTTCTACTACTTTCTTCTCATTAAAAATGAAACGTCCTAGCCATATTCACTTAATACCTCAGAGAATAGAGAAACAAAGAAGAAAAGGGAAGAAAGGTCATTGTCAGGCCAAGATTAAGTCTGGAAAATTTCAACTTGAGACATGAACATTTCAGGAAGTTATAAGCAACTGGAATAATAAAAGAAGAACTGAAACACTGTAGGAATTTTAACTAGAGCTCTTGCTATGCAAACCGAATATTATTTAATGTATTTTAGTAGCGTGCAGAAATGTTTCTTGGCAGAGGAATAAATGATCTATGTTCTCAAGAATACTCCAGCCTACCTTAGGGAGCAGAAGAAACGGATAAATACTGTTGATCAGCACAGCTCCCTTGCTTTCAGTGATACCAGCAAGTCAAAGAAAAAGGGAATACTATCAAAATCCTCCAACTTCCAACAGCTCATGTTGTTCAGTGCTGCCATTCTGTGCTCCACCACAGAACCACCAGCTTGGCCAGCCTTTCCCTAGGTCATCTTTATCAAAATCTGGTTTGTTCCAATGCCTACCACAAGAGCATACAGAAGTGAAGAAACATTTCTTCAATTTAAAACAAGCTGCTGTTTAAATCACAGGTTCAATGTTTTTTGTGCCTACCCCCTCAGCACATTCCCTTGAACTTCTTTGCAGAACGATCATGAATCAAATGAAGCCTAATCAAAGCTTTCTTCATCTCACTACAGAAGAATTGTCAACAGATGAAATCCACCTTTTCCTGCTTCCCTGCTCCAGAGGACCACAGGATGTAGAGAGGCATTCTGTAATTGCTGAATTCCTGTTGAAATAACTGGAAGAACGATTATTTTTCCAAATAGTGCTATGTTAAAAAAAAAAAAATAAAAATCAGACATCCTATGAAAACTCCCCATGCCAACCCAGGTATTTAAATTATGAAGTCTCCTGTAGAAGAAAAAAGCCCCACACGTTGGAAGCTGACTCCACTTGACTCCACTTAGCAAGTATTTGCAAAGAGCAGGAACGCCTAAATACACAGAGTTGCTCCAGAGGCATTGCCACTAGCATCTTCTTTTAAGTTCCTTCCACACACTGCGATACTGTGAGCATTTCAGTCTGAAACTAGGTCATAAACTTCTCTATTGGAAAGCATTTATAGCTGTTTGGACTGGATTATTGTGTTCAAGAGGTTATAATAATAAAGGAAGCCTGCAAGTATACTTTTTCCAAACTCCTAGTATGCCATTGCCGGTTTGAGAAACTGGTTCATTTCTTATCCTTGTTTGGCTCTCCTATACTCAATTTGTTGCTTGCTTTCACCACTTTCTGGACAAATATAAAACCTACGCTTTCATCTAATTAACATGAAGGAAAATTTAGAAAAGTTTCCCATTTAGCCCTGTTCTAGAATCAATTTTAGAACACTGACAGAGTTTCAAGAGCCATTCGGGTACTCAAATCTTGCCAAAGTTTACAGTCAGTTATATCCTGTTACAAAAAGAAAAATAAAAAAAACTCTGCTCTGTTTTTTCAATTTTGTACAAATTTCCATCAAGAAACAATCTAGCTCTGCATATTCACATGCATCCAGATGATCTGTGAATAAGCCTTATTCTCTTTAGTCTAATCAAATTGGCCAGCTCACTTTCTCCTCTTCCAAACATTCTCAGCCACTCCTTCCTGCAAAGGCAAGCACATAGCATTTGCTATCTTTCTTACCAAGCCTTTTTGAATACTTAAAACAGCAAGCAATTGCTCCAGCCACAATTCAGTCTTGCAAGGCCCATCATTTGAGGTTTCTTCTGTTTGCTCTCCATTAACCATCTGGTCTTGCTAAGGGCAAATTCAGCATCCAGCAGCTTCCCAGAAGGGACCCTGCACATAGCAGGGGGTTGAAACTAGATGATCACTGTGGTCCTTTTCAATCTAGGCCATTCTATGATTCTATGATTCAAAGGCAAACGCCTGCACATCTCTGGGGACTTGAGGAACAAGGTGTCCAGTTTGCTTTCTCTAAGTGAGAAAGATGTCTCAGCAGCCTTTTGTGTGCTTTCTCATGAGCCATCAGAACAAAGGCAGGGCAGTTGTCCTCAACTGAAAAATCCATAAGTGGTAATGCTGCATCCAGCTTGCTTTCTATCTTACAAGGATCCAGCTGAAGGCCCTGAGCAATAAGGTGGCCCTCTGCAAGAGCTGTCTTATGATTTTCTTTCTCAAATACAAGCACAGAAGGAAAAATGAGGGCAGACTGGATGAAAACTACATGTACAATATTAAGTTGGCTCTGTAATCAGGATCAAATAGCAAGTCCAAGACCTTCACTGCATTTGGAAGAAAACCAAAAAATTGAGAGCAAGAATAAACCCAACTTTTATCCAGCTGCAATAATTTTTTCTCCAGAATACTCTCTGCCAAGAAGGAGAATCAGTATAATTAAATTATTAGCCTTCAACTAGGTTTTAGCTAATCGTTGTTTTTGCTTCTGTCTGCTTTTCCATAATTTTAAAAGCCTTCACTCTTAAAACCATAGTAATCTGTATTCAGTACTTAATACACCTACAGGGTTTTTTTTTTTTCCAAAGAGAATCCTCTTCAGCACAGAATCTGCAGCCTTCTGTTTGACAATTCTACTGCAGTAGTTAATATTATATATGCTGCTCAATATATTTTTGTGACACGCCATCTAACCAAGTCAAGTGAATTTACACAATATTCATACTCCCTTTTATAGCCTTGATGTAGTAGTTGCTACACATGGAGTCAGGTCTTCAACACAGTGATTCTGCAGCAAAGACACTATTAAACAATTATTTTTTTTCTTTTTAACCTGCCTAAATTTCTGTGAAGCTGACAGTAGCGTTTTAAAGGACATATATCCTTTTATTTTTATATATAATATAGAAATACATTCTGATTAATAGTCCTATGTTTTAACGCGTTGCTGGAAGGCTCAATTCAGAGTGCATGCTCCTATGATATTTCAACTTAGGTAGTTTCTTCCACCCAATCTTGAATTCTATCAGAAAAAACCTGCCAGGGTAACTGCCTCACAGCTCAGGAGACTGAGCATCTTCTTTTATTTCTGAAATTCAGAAGAGTGGAACAAAATGAACGCACAAGTCCAAATTACTTGATCTCCGTGTAAAATAAAATAATATATGTATTAATTAAAAGCATGGAAAATGAGCTCAAAGACAAAAGCAAGGCAGATGTGAAAAGGTGCTTCAAATCTGTATGTTTTGAAGGTGACACTAATCAGAGTCACAGAAATCCTTCAGTTTCCTTTCACTTCATAACTCTTTAAAAAGATACCTTCATTAAAACTTAGCATCCACCCCCTATTTCCACTATCCCACTCGAGCAGAAAGGACACTGTGCACCTCCTGGTTCTCCAGGCACATTGTCTGAGTCCCCAGATTAAGTGACACCAGCAAGCAGGAGGTTTAAGACACAGACAGGGAGGGCTCCCCCCCTCACTGCATTGCATTCAGTTGGGGAATTCTGAATGGTGCAGAATCACAAGGCCCAGAAGTCATCTGGGATGAGAACGTAGCCCAAAAAAAATTCATGGAAGGGCTGAACTATACGCAAGGCTACTCACCACAGAGACCACCAATGATACAGATATCCTTCATCTGTAGATAACAAGCAGTTGAGATGGAAAGCAAGCACGTTTTGCACCCTTCTCCTCCTCTGCCATCAGCTACCAGCCACTCTCTCTAGGACAGCAGCCTGCTATGCCTTACTAAAGGTTTAGATTTAAACTGGATTCTCAGTCTAACCAACAACGACACTTTGATGTATTTGTTGTGTTTATGCTCTTACAACCCAGAGTAGTTGCAGAACAAAGCAACACCCCAAGGTCATTCATCTGTGTATTTTGTACCCTTATCTGAAGTCAAGGTAGACATCTGGCTCCCACATGGACACAGTGCAGTCTTTGCCATGCTTATCTCCACAGTACTCTTGCAAAGGAAGAAAAAAAAAAAAAAAAAAGGACAACTGGACATCAAAAATAAAGGTCATGTACTCGGACACCACTCTTTTGCTTCAGCTGAAATGTATCTTAGCAACTCTGCGCAGCAACTTCCCAACAGTTCTACGCTACCAGTATAACAAGGCCCATATGAAAAGAGAGCTCAATGCACCCCTGGGCCCAGGAGTTTTGCCCACAGTGCTTTTTTGTGCGTCATCCTCCTAATTTTCTTTATTAGGAATACAAACACACAGGTACCCAGGCACTTACTTCCCACTGATGTGGGGACTGAAGAATTCACCCCTGGCTTCCCAGGAAGACTATGACAGTGCAAAAATCGAATCTAAACCAACATTACTTGCTTGCCTTTGGTTAGGCTTATGAGATTGGGTTAACTTCCAAAAGTATCAACAACTTGAACAGTATTCCCTGGATTGGCACAATGCTCAAAGCCACTCAAGATATTCAGAAACTGTCCTTATATTCTGGCCTATAGCTGTAACTGCTAACGCAAAATTAAACTCAAAAGTAAATGAAGGAAATTATGTTATACAGCGGCAAGAATAAAGACTACAACAGCAGGCAGCTCGTTTGTACCCACAAGTCTAATCAATTGCAGAGGATAACTATATATTACTGATAATCTTATAGTTTATCAACATCAGATAACTTTTGTACATGACAAGACTGAGAAAAAGGATTTTGCAGCTTTATGCTAAAAAACATCTTTCCATTCTATTTACACTGCATTGTTGGGGGTTTCAGTAGAAACATTTCTTTTATAGAAATGGATTTATTCAGAAAAAAAGAAAAAAAAAAAGAATTTTATGAAGTCTCTATTTTAAAATTTGGGATATGGGCAGAAAGGGTAGAAACCTTCATCAGGCAAGTCATGACCACTACAGATCTTTGTGCAAAATCTGAGTGACCAAAACTGAATCATGTGGGGAAGCAGAAAAGAATTTGCTGGATCCAGTATCTCCCTAGTGGGACAGACTGGAATTCACTACATATATACAAAAAATTTTTTACTTCCCTCTTTATGGTGATATTTTTAGACAACTATGAGCAGACCAACTGGTAAAAAGTTTAGTAAGGGGTCAACCTCAGAATTTTATTTTTCAGCAGAGAAATTGTGGCTTAAGAGAAGCAAAGCCTTCTGGAATAGATGTTCCAATCTGGTATAAGTTAAAGTAGATGGAACTAATTCCTGAAGGAGCAGGTGGGTTGATGGAAGAATTAGTAGTGACAGACTGTATTTTACAATAATCTTTCGATCATTAAAACCCAATTTAACATGTAACGTCATCTGTTGTCAGAGTTACCAAACCTGGGAGGAAAACCAAAAACCTGTTCGTGATGATTTACAGAGAGACATATGCAAACATTCATGTGGACACAAGATTATTTATATTTTATACTCCTTGAATTTTGATGCCGTAATGTTGAAGACTGCTACTATTGAAACTTAACCAAAACAATGTGAGGAAAGTTAATGAACAACTGTACTGAATGGAATATATCTGGTTTCCTACCTGAAGTGTGTTCATCAATCATTACTGCTGTGCCAGGAAAATGCTTCAGCAATCACACAACAAAAAAGATCTGGAGAGTTCCTAAATGTTTAAAAAGAAATATAAGCGAGTTACATGATGCAAAGTCACCGATCCCACAGCAAATAGTAGAGTCATACATCAGAATTCCTTACACTTGGAAGGATTTTCTTGTTGTTGTTCTTTTTTCCAAACTAACTTTTTCTTTAACAACAAAATTGTGGTGCATTCAGCTGAGCCAGAGCTAAAACAACACAAAATTCAATTACTAACAAGACTGGGGAAAAAAAAAAAAAACGAAAAAAAAAAAAACCAATGATTTGCAAAGATAGCTATACCAAAAGAAAAGCTCTTATCCGTACTCGGGTCCATGATTTGGCAACTATGCTGTGTCCACATATTGACATGTAGATATTAATTCAGACTGTATACAGAGAAGTTTTTCAGTTCTCACCAGAGAAGAAATAACGTTTCCAAATCATGGTCATATTTCACA
Organism: Tetrao urogallus; assembly: GCF_951394365.1. NCBI lineage: Eukaryota > Metazoa > Chordata > Aves > Galliformes > Phasianidae > Tetrao > Tetrao urogallus. The sequence continues at coordinate 87,686,254 of NC_136815.1, read as the reverse complement.
GAAAGAATGATTTAAGCCAGATGTGAAACACATGGATTTTCTTAAAAAGTTTCCCTTTTTTTTTTTTTAATTTGAGTTGGAAAGCTCCATTTTTCTAAAGCATTTAGATATAAGGAATACTTTAAAATTCCAGACAAAGCCTTCTTCAGAGTTGTAGTGTGACTTTAGAACCACCAAACAAGTTTGATAAAACACAACATAACTAATCCAAGTTGCAGTATCCCCACAAAGTCTTCTCCTTGCAAATGAGATGCTAAATTGGAAAAAATACCCAACACTAATGTTGCATACATCTGCCTGATTACAAGAGTAAATATGCAGTAGGCATATATAGCATTTCCAGGTTTGATAGCATATCACTGTAAACGTCATTGGCAAAACACATTTTCTAGAAGAGAAGAAAAATAATTTTTCATAAAAGCATGCCTACATGTGTAAATTGCATCTATATCACAGACACAAATTTTCCCTATACTCATTTACCTTAATGAAGGTACGAGATGCAAACTCTCAATTGGTTCTACTCAAATCTTAGCCATCTACAACACATGAAATGACATTCTGTGTTCTGATACTTCAGTACAGTTATAGCCCATAGATACCTAAGCTTTCTGCTCCAGTAAATAAGTCCAGCAAATTATCACCTGAAGATGGCTACAATGTTTTTTTGCTGTATTTCACATATTACGAACCAATGTTCAGACAATCCACATGGAGATATCTATCCCATTTTCTATAGGATTTATGTCTAATCAGAATGTACATGCATGCTTGCATAAAAATTAGAAGTTCCTCTGACAAGGAAAAGTAGATTCGCAATCATTTTTCTAACTCACATCCCTTCACACCACTAACTCTACACAGCTATTTTAGCAATCTACAGGACGTGGTCAGAAAAATGACAAGGTCAGGTGATGTTCTTATCTCGTTACTGACTCACTGACTCCTCATAGTTGCTCTGCTTAAATGAAAAGTCAAATCATTGCCTCTCAAATCAAACAGTTAAGTAAAATTTCCTCCAGTAAAACAGTAGCATCAAAAGCCCATCTTGGCTAATATGCATACCTTCTTTTACTTCTACACAACCTGCTCAGCCTCCAGTGACAGTGCCCACACACAAGACGGAGCAAAGATGGGACAATGTGTGGTCATCCAGCTGTAGCTTACAGAGAACAAACATCTCTTCAGCCTCCATGCCTGATGATATTGTGAAACAAAAGGACCTACATCACCTTTCCAAGTGGTGACTGACTGAAAACCTAACAGGTTTTAACTGCTAGTGTTAGTTTTAGTTAGAATACAACTTACAAGATTGATGTGCATTCATGCTATTAAGTGGCTTTGCCAAGAAAACTGCAATCCTCTGTCCACCTTTATGTCCTGTTAGCACAAATTACTCAATGCAACTATAAAAGACTGTGAAGAACTGACAGTTTTACCTAGAAAGGTTTTGGTCTAAAATTTTCACCTTGGAGCATATGAAGTTTTTGGAAACCTAATCAGACTAAAGAGAAACCAACACACTCAGGAATACTGCAGATTGTTTCCACAAAATGTGAGTCTTTTCTAACACAGCCTCTGTTATTTCCATGAAGTGACCTTTTTCACTGAGGACACGAAGGGACATAGGAAAAACAGAAGACCATACAAAAGCAGAGGCTGCCTTCCTGAATGGACAGACAGAAAAATCACAGCATCCAAGATTAAAATGAAGTTGAGAAGAAGGAATATGCCTATTTTATCTAAATACAAGTTGTATCTACCTTGAGAAGATCATAGCCACTTGTGACTAATTAAAGCCACATTGATTTTTTTTAAACAAAAGACCATCAGAAGCGTTTGATGCAGGATGCTGGAGAAAGGCTGTAATAAAAACCAAAAGGTTATATGGATTCCTGTGCAGATTGTGGCTCCTCAGCCATTCTCTGCAGCCCGCTGGTGGTCCCCACAGTTTCAGAAGGTGGTCCACAACATAATCATGAGGGGGACAAATTGAAGCCACATTTCTGTTTGTGCAAGCAAGAAAACAACAGGAGAGGAATAAAAGGAGCAGATGAACATGCAAAGTCTAGCATGATTCTCATTTGGTCACAAATGAAAACCATCGTTGAAGCACAACACAGCATTGTCCCTATTCTCTAAGAAAAAGAATTAGGCTTTGACAAAACAAAGATAGAGGAATAATTTTGCAAATTACCTCTTTGCAAATATAGACACAAACAGGTCTCAAAAGGGCAGCGTCTTTGAAGTAAAAGTAAGAAGCAAAAGCACAAAAAAAAATAAACCCACAATGCTCTCTAGTTCTAAGTGTGCGCCCAAGCACACCTCCACTTCTTACTATGAAGGATACTGTTCACACACCAGCCTTCATTCCTTGGCTACAACACCAGGAGCTTCTGGCGGACAACCTGGACAGGCACTGTGGCATTTTCTAGCCAGGGCTCCAATGAAGTTAGCTGCCCACATACCAGAGCCACCTCTGCAGCCAGATGGAGTGAGTGACAAAGCTGAGACTTTGCTACTAGAATTAGAGGACTTCTGTCTCATTTCTTAAGCAAGGCAGTCACATTTCAAGTGTAATTACTCATTTTCCTTCCCAAGGAATCGGATGCAAGTATTGCTTTGAATGCTTAGATAATAGGGCTGTTTGAAGCTGGGAAAGTCAAAAACACATTTGGCAGCTTTCAACAGCCAATAAGAAAAAAACTATTTTGGAGGAAGAACTCCCATATACCCTCTTTGACCTCCAGCAGACCTGGAAAAAGGTACAATGGCCACTCTGTAAGTAATGCCTTCTGTTTTATTATTTATGACTTTAGAGGTGGATGTTGGTGGGATGGAAGTAGAGGTTGAACCTCTCCATCAATAACTTATTCCATTTAGTTGCCATGCAACAAACTGCACCAGAGGGGCAGCCTGACAAAATGGTGTCTGACACGGAAGTGCAGAAATGAATTCCTCCATGTGGAAAAAATTGCACCCACTGACATTCATTGGTGTTTTCTGAATGCTGATGGAGACCAAAGAGTTGATGTGAGCACAGTGAGGCAGTGGGCCGTGGGTCTCAGCAGTGGCAAAGGCCACAGGAAGTCTCCTCTGCTGATGCAGATTTTCCCAAGCACAGCATGCAGGCTACTGTTCATCAATGGTGAAATATATAGTTAATGGTAACAGTGACTATGTTGGAAAAGAATGTTTTGTAGCTGAGAGTTTGCTACATCAAACAGGTTATTGAGCTCTTTTTATCTGATACACTTGCAGTGGAAATAAAAACACATTTTCAGAGAAGCCTGCTTACAACTTGGAGAAGTCGACATGAGGCCCATGTATGCAGCTGAAGAATCACCATCACCATTTTGTTCTTGCCAGGAACTTAAAACCAGATTATATTGGCTGCAGGAAATAACACACACTTCAGGAGCAAGGAGACACAAGCTCAACATTTACAGCTGTTAGGCTCAGTCCAGCCACAGCTATCTGCATAAAGGCTAAAGATTGTGTGAAGTGATGAAACATCAGGAAGCACTCATTTTTCCTAGGATTTAGTTAAATTCATTAAAAAAAAAAAAAAAAAAAAAAAAAAAGTAGTCATGGATTTAAGTGCTCCCATGAATTAGTTAAATCCCATCCTTCGTTACCATTGGAGAAGTACCACAGAAGCAGAAAGGCAGAGGCATGTAGGGCTGAATAACCATTTGTTAGCAATTTTAATAGCAAAGCTTTATTCTCCCCCACCTCCTTCATGGTCTCTTGTACTTATTATGGTGAAATTAGGAGTTTTTACTCTGAGTGAACTCCTGCTAATCCTTTTATTTTGGTTCAGTGCTACACTACTGACCCTGCAAGAACATTCATCTACATTCACAGCTGGAGCTGTAGACTCTGGCTTGAAGGAATAAATGACTTTGCAAGGCAAAAGCAAATGAAAGGCCAAGGGTTTATCTAAAAGAAAATCTGAATTTGACCATCTTAAACAAAGAACGGGAGGAAAACAGGATGTATAATCAGACATCTCATCAAAAGCTGATATCAAAAATATCTGACATTAGAGAAATACAACGTAGGAAAAAAAAATCTGAAGTTCTATCATACCATAAAACATAAGTTCTTAAAAAAAAGAAAAAGAAGAAACTTAATTTTAATACTAGATTATATCCAACCCCAGTGATCTGCTACAAAGAGAGCAGCCAGACTTCAAAGTGCTCAGCTCCATCCATTCGCCCTGACCTTTTATTATCTCATACTTTCGTCAGTTACTTGCTCATTTGCAGCATTAATCTAAAGTTACAACATCACCAAATGAAGTACTGGATCTTGCTTCAATTTGCTTGCCAACTTCTCAGTCCATTTTCTTTATTGCAAGTAAATAACAAAAGGAATGCAAAGGACAGTGGAAAGTCAGGTTGCATGCACATAATTCACCCATTTGTGGCCATCAGGACAGGGAGTGCAGAAGGGCATTAAAACAACTTGTGAGAGGACAGAACTTAAAGCATGAATGGCAACACGCACACAAAAGCTAAAAATCAGGATCTTTCACTTTGGATGGGCTTCAAGAATATTCTTGATATTAAAAAAGAACATTTCTAGAATAGTGTCAGGTTCCACACTTCTTACAACACTTCTTTGCTAAATGTTCAATAAACACATCACTGCTGTTTTGCACAGAACACATTTGGTGGCTTAAATTAACTTGATCACGTGTGCATACATTCATCACCCTTTTAATAATATGAAAGCTTGACCCATTAAACTGATCTGGAGTTATTTGTACATCCACATTCACAGCAATTTATTTTGAGCATATTGCAGGGAAATGTTTACTTAGCTTTTCTTAAAGCCGGGCATCTCTGACACCAGAGACCTCAATATCTTAAATTTTTCAAATCATTGCCTTCCTAATCAAGGAAGAAATGGACGTAAAAGCTTCATTTAATGAAAATAATTTAGAAGCATATTTTATTGCTAAAAGAATCTAGGCACAGAAAAGCCAGAGCATTTTTGATTCTTAGCCACATTTTAATTTCAGTGTTCAACTTGCTCGCATTCTCAAAATAGATTTGCAGCAAAATTTTACATCCACACTGGAACTCTTACAAATGCCCATCTCAAGCAGTATGAGCAGCTCTTCACTGAGGCTGGTAAATCAGTAGAAACAAAGTAAAAAAGAATAAAAAAAACCCTATAGTTTTTTGGTGATCCATACTATTTGCCATCAAAACATGCCAAATTTAATTTATCTCCTTTAGGGCCAGGATTTTTATCCATCTGAAGTAAAACTAATTAAATCACACCAATGATGGAGCATTCCCCCACTTTGCCACTCCACTATCCATTTATTTTTACTAGTCCATTTAGCATAGAAGCCCTTAACACTGTGTTTCCAGAGAGACCCAACCGAAAAGAAGATTCAGGTCAAGCTGATTGAAATTACTCTATCGCACTGGCATAGCTCATCCACTAAGGAAATCGTATGCAGCACCAAGCACTTCTCAGCCTTTGGAGGTTTCCCTGCTGCTAGCTGCTGGATGAGGAGGACAAGATCTAGCAGGAGAGGCCAACGGGAGCGTGGAGCCCTTTGCTACAGATCTGGGAAAAGATTGGATCTGCCTGACAGATCCTCATCCCACTACACACTTCAGTGTGTGAGACATACTATCTGCTGAACAGTTTCTTCCTTGAAAATGTTTGAATGCAAATTCTTCATAAACACTTCTATGCATGGAGCTATCAGCACCTGAGAAGGAAGAGCTGTGGTAATGATGTTTTAATTGTTTTTCCTCATTTAGTCTTGCTTAATACTGCCAGTCCCCCAAAGGGACAGGACCCATCAGATCACACAACTTAAAGTGGCCTCTGCAGGTCAGCTATGCCCACAGTGCTCCCAGGTTAATTGAGTGCAAGCAATGAAACTGGAGCTTGATGCAGAAAGAACGACGGATGCCTAGGAGCAGCCTAGATGACCTATTTGCACCACACTGCCAGAGCCAGAAAATTCACTCTATGCTTCTTTCCAAAGTACCTAAATTTAAAACAGCCTTCAAATTAAAAGCTTGCTTAATTCACTTAGAGAAAAAGAAATAGAAAAGCCACCGTGAGCTACGATGGCACCAACTTTTTTCTTCCCTTTTCTAATTTTGTTCTTTTTATTATCATTATCCCATGTGGCTTTCAGGAAGTCCCTACAAAACTAGTCGCTATTACGAAGATGGCCTATTTTAATCAATCCCTTGACAGGAACAGCTAATTATCTAACTTTTCTGACCAAACTACCAGATGGCTTCTGTTCTATACTTAATTTTAGTTTTCAGTCTGTAATGTTATTTGCATAATAGACGTCTGTGATGACACAGAAATAATACCAGTACCAATACCTAAGGTACAAAATGAACACTTACTGTACTCTTCCATTGAAGAATAAAAATACAGGCACTTAAAACGACAGGCATCTCCCACATTCTCTTTTCTTACCGAATTCCTAAAAGCCAGAGGCTTTCCCTTTTGCCAGAAGGTTCACACCATCATCAGGCTGCCAAGGCTGCAGACCTCACAGCACACCCACCAGACACTGCAGGCTTGGGCCAGCTCCAGAAATGGGAGATCAGGCAGGATTTGAGTGTGTCTATTGCTGCGTAACGTGGCATGTGATAAAACAAAAAAACAGTGAGGGCACGAAGGCAGCAGCTACTCCTGGTATTTCCTAGGAACGTACAGCTGTGTGTGAACAAAAAGCCAATAGGAGCCACCCATGAACAAGCTGAGGCCAAGATCACCCAAGTGAAGTTTTGTGAACAAACTCTTATGGCCATGACAGCACAGGATTTTTATATATATATATATGTTTTGTTTTTTTTTTACTTTGTTTGTTTTTTGATTGTTTTTAAAGAGTAGATTGATATAGGAAAAAACATAGCAAAAGAAAGAGTGCTGAAAACACAGATTTCAAGCTCCTAAAGCATACTGTAAGGAATAGAAAGTAACATGTCAAACAGTAATTGTATAATCAATGAATACCAAGATGTTTATTTCGTAATTATAACAAGAGAGTTTGGCAAAGCAGATTATGATAACAAGACGAGAATAGATAGAAAGCTTACCCCTATCCTGGGCTCATTTACAAGACTCCAGCAGAGAGGATCTCCAGAAGAGATCCTTCCCCACTGGCAGCCAGCTCTTAAACAGGTCTAGGAGCAGCTCAGCTGAATTGCCTTCACCCGTGCTCCTGTGGCTGACTCAGTGCTCGCCTCAGGTGATCAATCAGAGGTTCAGGCCGTGGCTCAGCAGTTCCCATACAGTAATATACTCCTCAAAATAATAAATATAGTCACTCATCTTTAAGCATCTTCTCTAATAGGTTTTGTATATATTTCAAGAGTAAGAAATAGAACCCCTCCCAAACTGGAAAAACTGTTTTTAGTCATATTAATGCTAGGAACATGAATACTTAAAATGTGTATAGCAATGAAGGAAGTGAGAATGGCTTTTTTTTTTTTTAAATTAAAACAAAAAGGAAGTTATTCTAATCCATTAAAAAATAAATCATTTCTGTGAAGATCTGGAGAATAACATTCTATATGACCATAGATTTTACTTTAACAATCACAGTGAGTTAAGTGCCCCTTGGTACCATTACAGCAGTGTAAGAAAGCCTAAACATAAATAACCAGCAGGGAGAAAAGCCAACTGAACACCTGACAATCAAGAAACAAAGTTGAGTTTTGTTAGTTTAACATCACAGCTCCACTTGTAAGGAGCTTCTCATCTTTGAACGTGTTGCGACAAGGATATTTGTTTAATAAATGGCGCACCTGTAGACTGATAAAGCTGGTAAAAGTTCTCATCTTTGGGTTTGTTCTCCCTCCAAAACTGCATTGATCTTCTCATCCCATAGTGAAAAACAGGTTTCATTTTCTGTCACTACAGTCCAATGGAAATCAGTTCCCAGAACAAGCACTCCAATGGAAACACAAGATAAACAGAACAATTTAATATTTGCTTGAAGATTTTTATGTCGGATTAAGACAAGCAATTCCAAAACGTAACTCTAAGTTACATTCATACCATTAATCTTCCAATCAAAGACTGTACTGTCTATTTTTAGTAATCTGTAGAATTTTTGGAGCTGATTTTAGAGTCAAGGCTGAGCATAAGAGGTCTTGGGAAGCTGACTGGAGTAGAACTTACAAAGACAATCTCCAGTTATATTTCACAGAGCCATAGATCCTCCTGAAATGGAAAACAAGGATAACCACTGCCAAGAAAACTAAGCTTGCTTAAATTTTCCCATGTAGTGCTGCTTAATATTCAGCTAACCGGCCTGGGTTCTGACTGACTGTTAACACTGCAGGGCCTGCTGCTACTCCTCAGTTTCAGCTGCACTAAATCAGCAGCAGCATGCTACAAGCCATGCTTTAAAATGAAGTTTCCTAGATCTCTCAGCTCCTGTCATTCAGATGAGCAGCTGTAGCCCAAGCAAGCTCTCACCTGCCTGCCAAACACCAGCATAGAACAAGATCCTGTTTTTCCCACAAAGCCTACTTTCCATATACCCTGGAGCTAGAAGTTGCCCTTTTTGGGGATGAGCATATCCACCCCCAACGACAAACTCTGTTTGCATGTCCTGTGACTTCAGTTCCCCTCTTACACAAAAAAAACTCCTTCACCACAAAGGTGATGTGAAGTTCAATCCATTAACGAACATAAAGAACACGAACAGTAATGGCTGTGTGGGCAAATATTGACAAAGTTTCAAACAAGTGACTCAAGGACTCTGAGTCTTCCTGAGTCACTCCTCTGTGGGATTTCTGATCCTCAGTGACTTTAAAAAAAAAAAAGTCTCAGCTACCACCCAGCATCTCATTGCACGTATATGTGCTGCCTGTGTCCATTCTGCAGTATGAATCACTTCCTGTGAGCAACTTTATTAACTGGAAGTCTCTTGAGAGAAAAGGAAAGAATATCTTAAATACAGCTATAAAGAACAAAGATAAGAGAGTTTTCTTGACCAAGACAACAGGATATTTCAAGAGAAACAGCTAATGCCACTAAATGCATACACAGCTACAGAAGCTACTGCATATTACTACTAGCAGCAAATATTTCCTTCCTTTCTACATGGAATAAGATGATTGAATGGAGCAATCAGTCATTTTTACCCTTTTTTGATCCATCCTTTGTCCATATAAATACGCAATTCTTTAAGTGCCAGTAGTCTAACATTAGGTTGTTCCAAAAGTAATGCCTCCATTTTACGGTCGTGAGAACTACAGCGGATACAAAAAGCACAATAACAGTACATGAAAGAGCAAATTTTCAGCTACTAAACACTATTTCTCAAGATAGTCACAACCACTAGCTATGCATTTTTGGTCGTGATGAACAAGAGTTTACATGCTGAACTTAAATCACCACCACCTCACTGTGCTCACATCCACTGTTTGGTCTCCATCAATGTTCTGCAAGTGCCAATGAATGTCAGTGGGTGTCATTTTTTTCCCCACACTGAGGAATTCAATTTCACGCTTTTGCTTCATCCATTCTTCTATGGAAGACACCATGTCCCTCTGCTACCATCTGTCAAACAGCAACAAAATGTTGAAGCATCCAGCCAATGTTCTGTTGCTTCTATTGCCATACTACTAACATCCACCTCTGATGTCATGGACCAACCCGATAAAACATTACTGTCAGAGCAGCACTGGTATATATGAAGATCTTTGCTCCAGTTGACATATATAACATTGTATTAAAAAGATGGTTTAAAGCCATATCTTAACATCATCTATTAAAATGACTAACACAAGTGAGAAACAACAAAGTTACACACCCTGCACACAGACATCAGTCAGGGCAAGCCATATTAGCAAGCTATCTTTTTTACTGGAAGGAACTGATAAGGTAATTTCTGCAACGTATTAAATCCTAACTCATACTTTGTCTCACTTAGCAGCAGGAAGGTCTCACTAATGGGCACCTGTAGAACATATGGATTGGAATCCATCCCATCATCCAGCACCTCAGATGATACATGCTAAGTTACTGAGTGTTAGCACACTATATATGATTTGACTTATGAATGTATCTCTGCATTTTACATTATTAATGTGTGCATGTGAAAAGAAAAAAGCAAGCTTCACAGAGAAATCCATGGCTACACGCAGTTCCAAGACGCTATTTTTTTATATAAAGCAGACTGAGGTTTTTTTTCCTTCTGCTTTCCCATTTTCTGACTTCATCATTGTACAAGGAGGCCTGTGAGCCTTTGATGCGCTCACCCAAAACAAACAAATCTTTGCAACTCTTGCAATCTTCTTCCTTTGGCCACCCAGCAAGAATCTAATAGGATCCCATGTCTGAAGGCCACCACTGAACAGTACTAGCAGGGGAAAAATAAAAGATGAGGTCCAAATGTAATAATTACATAATATTTTTCTAATAAAATTTAACGCGGCATTAATGTAAACAATATGTTAAAATCTTCATCAATCAACGTTGAAGAATGGGCAACATTCACCACTTAGCAGAGTGAAACCGAAAGAGTAGAAAATCTTTTTCAGTGGTTAGATGAAAACTCTGAAAGTGACACATCTCTCAGACAAGCAGTAGTACCAGTACCCTAATTTGGACACCTATCTTAAAAGGATATTCCCTTGAGACACACCAAGGGAATCCTTCACATGCATACAAACATTATAGAAAAAAAAAAGTACTTTTTTTTTCATGCTTTGTATCATTAAACATAGCCCATAACTTTTAGGTATCTCAGGAATTATTGCATGTTATTTTCTTATAGCTATTTTTTCAGCATTAATATTTCTCATTCCACAACTGTAATCCAATATCCTTTCTAAAAGTACACTTAGAAAATTACAATATATTGTAATAACAGCTTAATACAGTAATTAACTGTGGATGCAGAGGTTCTGATGTAATGCTCATGTTGATAAGTACTCTCATAAAAGAAACAGGGAGAAATACTCATCAAGACATACAGATGCACAGCAATATTATATTGCCAGCTTTGTCTTTTATTTATTCTCGTGTGAAAACTGCAAAGCTTATCCTTACCCCTCTTAAGGGACAGTAAACCAAAGCTCCTGAACAGTGGGAGGAAAAACAGGCTGTTAGATGCACCATTTCTGCAGTAAAACATTATGATCTGAGTGCATATGAGGGCTGCTCTGAAAGTAATGAAACAGGAGGCATTATGTTAACCCATCATATCGGGGGCAGATGCTGGTAGTACAGCAGTAGAGGCTGAACCTTCCAGCCAATATCCCATTACGTTTTTTTGTTGCGTGACAAACGGCATACGATGTGGAAGCGTGGGGGAAGGAAAGGTGAGGAAATGAACTCCTCCATGCTGAAAAAAATGGTACTTATGGACATTCACTGAGGCTTGCTGAACGCTGATGGAGATCAAACAGTGGATGTGAGCACAGTGAGGAATAGGGTGATACATTCCAGCAGTGGAGACAGCCGATCACCACCACTGGTGCAGATTTTTGTGAGCACAGCATGCCGGCTGTTGTTTATCTCTGGCAAAAATGCATCGCTAATGGTGGTGACTACATTGAAAAAATAGTGTTTAGTAGCTGAGAATTTGTTCTTTCAAATAGTGTTATTGTGCCCCTTTTATCTGCTGTAGTTTCCATGGAAATAAGTAGAAGACATGACTTTTGGAACAACCTACATAAAATAGGTCATGGCAGAACTGGGAGAAAATGATGAAGTGAAATAGCTGTGCAGAAATGAATGCTATAGTCGAAGAGCATCTTTTGCAAATCAGAGCAATGAATATTTGATTCATAATGACAATCCAGTGCTATTTCTCTTAAATCTGAGAACAATGATGATGTATCAGGTAAGAAGGTTGTGGCAGTTAAACAAGACAGTGATAGGAAATCGCTTGTGAAAAGCACATTGAAATGCCTTGATTCAAGTGGCCAATAACACCAGAATCCAGACCTTCCAAGTCTTACTGTCAAGAAAAAAGTACACGTCTCTGGAACAAATTCAGGGCCACTCATATATGCTGAGCTCCATATAAAATCTGAAGGACTCATTCTTCACAGGGTGCAGTTGTATTTGCAGCAATTAATAAGCAAACTGGCGAGACATTTTGTATCCTAAACTGTCATCACTCGGTGATGCAAATACACTTGGTAGAACTCAATCACACAACTTAACAACAGAATTAAAAAAAAAAAATAGAAAAATTAAAATATGTATAAGCCTTATTAAGAATAAACACATCTTAAACTATTTCATGAGACTTCATTTCTCTGAAAAGGGAATTACAATGCTTTCACAAACACAGACCATTGCAACATATATTACATCACTGAATGATTAGAGGTAGCATACGGGGTAGTCAAACATTACTAATGTCTTTCTTCACACATACACCATCTCTCACTGCTATTCTCATCAAATCAAGAATAGCTCTAGCATTAAGGCAGTACTGTTTACAGTTTCCTCAATACAAAATCTTTCCTACAGGACACCTCTTGATTACAAATTAGCTACTGAAAACTTAAGGTACTCAGAATGACCAGATTTATTACTAACACGAAACACAAAATAGACACAGAGAAAGGAAAGAAGCAGCTACTGTTGTCTGCTTCTCCCAAAATATGAGCTTTTTGAAGTTCTGTATAAATAACAGGGTATTCAACCAGATCCACCCTGCTGCTGCTATATCTTCCCTCCATCACACAAACAGTTCAAGTGAAAATAATCCCATTCTCTCTATATAGAGTCTTTGTGAACTATACATCAGCTGAACAAAGTACATCATCTCAGTGAACACATGTGATGGCCTTCTTCCAGGCTGAAATTTTTTTCCTATTACTGACTTATATCATGCTAGATACCAGCCTACGATAGGGTAAGAAAAATGGTTGCAATGCTGCTACGTCATGGAAAACACAGCAATGATAGCAGAGTAGCAATGTCCTAGGCTGCAACAAGGGAAGACATGCTCAAATGTCTTCAAATTGTCTACAGCAACAGTTATAGACACAGAAAGAAAAAGAAGAAAAAAAACCAAAACCTACTTTCCCTTAGAAAGCTACAGGTAGTCAAGGATCTCCAGCAAGATGCTTCCACTGCCAACACTTAAATAAGGTCTGGGAAGGGGTCAATCCTGCACCTGAGCTCCCCTGGGTTGGCCCTGCCTTCCCAGCAGGTGCTCAATCATTGCTTCAGGCCATGACTTAGCATTTCTGGTACCATAGTCCATGCACCATGAACAAGGAAGTCCTTCTGCAGGGCTTTGGTTTTTCAAAGGCATTCCTTCACCTACCAGTTAATAAAATGGAAAACTCATCTTCCCTAGTGAAAATTTTCTTTTATTGGGATATTTCTTTCAAACATATCTAAAATATATCACCCAATAAATCTAAAACAACTAAAATACCACTTACAGGAACAACCTGGTTATGGTCAAGCATTTGATAATTTTATTTGCAGAAGGTCCAAATCAGAATAAAGCACTTTTTCAAAGGTACTTGGTGGAAGCTGAATCTATTAAAACTATTTACTGAAAACATTAATATGTTCCTTGCTGTGAAATCCAGTTCTGCATTCTCAATAGAAAGTACATCAACCTCTTAAATAAGCAACCCATATAGGCGTGCTTCCAGCTTCTTGTAAGCAGATGAAGACTGAAAATACTCCAAATCTGGAGGTTGGGCCCAGCTGCTGCCTTTAAAAAAAGCATTTGTTTCATCCCAACATCCTTGTCAATATGATAAAAATAAATATTCTCACAATTTGGAATAGTCTTCTTCCCAAGTCACAGAAAAAGAATTAACCTTTCATTTGCAGGAAAGCACTCTCCAGTCTTAGAGACTGGCAAAGAAATAAGAAAAACTCATAAGAACTCATCAATAAAATAAAAGAATAAAAAAGAAAGAAAGAAAGAAAAGTATAGATGTGGTATTTCCAGCATAGCCTCTTGAAATAGCACTTGTCTAGAACTTTTTAGGTTAAGTATCATTATGATATTGAAAGAAAAAAATCACACAAAGGCGTGAACTTTTTGTAAAGTAAATCCTTATGTTTTCTGTATCCTCATGTAGGATTTAGAGAGAATACATGCAACATTCCATGTATTTTGATTGCCAGAATGCTGACTTCTACACCATAAATCAGCTAGCTATCAATAACAGTTCAGGGGAGATAGGAGTAAGTAGTAATCCAACACTAGTGCACATAAATCATCATATTTTAAGAGGAAAAAAAGCACAGGCACAGAAATGGTAATGACTCCTTCTGAAAGCTACCAAAGGCCACTTCTTAGTGGACTTGGTGTGCTGGGGAATCCTCCCTCCCATTCACAAGCAAAAAGCAGGAATCTCTCTCAGGCTTATTTGGAGGAAGGTGGGTGGAAGTAAAGTGTTCAGTGTGGTTTTAGCTTGCTCTGGAATGATTTTACCCCTGGAAAGAGGCCTAACAGAGCTCCCACAATGTGTCAGCTCCCTGAACTGATCTATGGGATCATGGTTTGGGAAGCTTCACACTGGGTCATCAGGAAAAGACACTGGTAACAGAGTTACAGACCCCAGTCAGCAACAGCACACAGCCTTAAGCAAAAATATCCTTACCAATTCTTCTGCATGCTGACATCTAAAAAACCCCACACAAAACAGCCCTAAAGAAAACCACACAGTAAATACTTAATTTAAACACCATGTGACTGGGCCAGGTCTCATAGCCTTTAATTGATATTCTCCATTAGCAGACAGGTCAGAGAGAGTGACACAGGATCCCTCCACAGGATAAGGTCCACCCCAGCCTGCTCCTGCCACCCAGCAGCATGGCCTGCCCTCACAGGCTGAAGGCAGGGCATCAGCTCCCTGAACTGATGCCATTTATCTGTGAGAACTTGGATTTCTGTCAGTAGCTGCATGAAAGAGCGAGGAGGAAGTTTTCCAAACAAGCATTACTTCTCCAGTAGAAAAAAAGACAGAAAATCCACAGAAAGACATTTCTGATGCATGTTCGTTCTACACCAAACTCCTAAATCCTCTTCGGTCTTTTAACATTTACAACTTTGTGCACTTCACAGTATAATTCTTATTAATTTTACATTCTTCTTCTGTTGTGCTCTTCATTTAGAGAAATCGCCGGACTTGGGACAGGACAAGCTTCTTCATCAGGGAAATGTGTGCCTGAAGAGCAGTACCATAAACGGACATTGGAAAAAAGCTGACATACTTTATGGTCACCATTTTATTAACCAAGTCACATGCATCCAATTTCCAGTGGTGTCAATATAATATTAAGCTTAGTCCTAAGATCACTGAGATGAAATAAACATGGGGCATTGGCTTTTTCTGAATACTAATGGATTTATTTATCTTTTCAGGTACAGATGTACCTGATATACCTTAAACAGTGTCCATAGGAGAAAGATGGGGAAGTTAGTCATTAACAAAGCTCAAAATAGTTTCCATGGCACATCTCAAATCTATGGTACCATTTAATCCATCTCTTCTCTCAAGGACTACTCAGCCTAGGAACATGAAGAACATTCCCTTGCCCTCAAGCTATCAACTCTGAATGCAAAGGTCTGATAGAATCAGTTTTGGGAGCACCTCAAATCCACCTGAAGGCTAAGCATCAGATATACAGAGGTCTAGGTGAACATGTAGCCTCTGAGCACAGCACACTGTTATTAAGACTCAGGATTTCAGTACTTCTACAAAGTGAGAGCTACACACAGGTAGGAAAAGCAAACAATTTAATTGAGTAATAGTTAAGTGTAGGAGGCAAATTCTTTTTTTTTCTTTCTTGTTTTTTTTTTTGTTTGTTTGTTTGTTTGTTTAAATTGCAGTATGTTGCTTCTTTCACCTTCTGTTTGGTAAACATTGCCCAGAAATATCTTTGAGATGTTTGAGATGTTTTTGTATCATCATTGAGATTATTCTCAGGAGAAACAACAAAAAAAAAGAGCTGAATCCATTCTAACCATAAGCTTACCTACATAGAAAAGCTCACTGTCCAAAATCACTACATATGTCATAATTCAATGCAATGAACTGAAGTGAAAAAGAAGGAGCTTCAGGATCTTGGAACAGCAAATTTTGCAAAGGCAGGGAAATCAGTGAGGTCGCACTCAAACACTTATGCTCAACACAGAAATAGCTCAAGTGAAAAATACAGATGTTCCTCAGCCTTTCCATTCCAAGTGAGAGGGGGAAAAAAATGAGTTAGGAAAGACTGCAGACTGGCTTGCGTGAATAAACACTTTTAGCAGCAAATTAAGAGGAAATTCAGGTGCTGCAAAGAGAAAAGATTAATTAGCAAAGATGACAGTGTCTCAGGGTAAGAAGTGTTGAAACTTTAAATTAAAAAAGAAAAAGTGGCCTCTGGAATTTGATGCTAGCAGCTGACCTGCTCCAAAGTGCGGGACAGGTTGCTACTTCAGCTGGAGCCACTGCTGTAGGTGTATTCTGCTCCCATTAGATAAAGCATAGGCAAACAAAATGAGACTGTTAGTCAAGGCTAAAAAGTTTTACACAGTGCTAAGCATCCAATCAGGCTAAAACAATGCAAAGACCTCAAGAATTGGAGAGAAAAGGTCAGAGACAGCTACTGCCAAGCTATTCTGAGCATCACAGCAAGCGATTTGGGCCAAAGTAGTCAATCTGAAAGCCTCAGTAGGTCACAGGCTCAGCATGGTGACTGTCAGTGTATTTCTGACTCTCATAAAGGGTCTGGTACTCCTCCAAGCAGAATAACCTGCTGTATCCTCTCTCACACACTTCCTGCCAAGCATGGGGCCCAGAGAAAGTTATCTGAGGAAGGTTTTCAGTAAACATAAGCTATCACTTCTATTCTTCACAAAGTGCTATAAAACAGGAGGAACAAAACTTCACTTGTAGCACCTTTGGAGCAATAGCTTCTTATTCTATCCTCTCTGATTACAGTTGTAGCACCCATAAGCTTCATCTCCACACTTCACTACTAATAACCAAAAGTGAGCAACTTTGTTAGAAAAGTGCAGATTCAGCAGCATACTTATTTCAACCCCACCTACCCATCCCCATAAATATAAATATGTTCCACAGAAAAAAAATCTGCTTTACTCTGCAACATATATACAGATTTTTAAAGGCATGTAAGACTACAGCCAACAATTATGTGATGAGTTTGCAGGTGGGAGGACGTTTTTAATAAAATGCTGTTAGTGTTGTTAATAAAACACACAGGTACAGGAAATCAGAATAACTGAAAAATGAATTTGATACAGTTCTGTACAATGTTTTTTGTAATTATATTCGTTGAAAATTTAGGAAATGAACAGTTCCTTGCTATTAACCAAAACGTTCTTGTAATCCTTATCCAAAAACTTGATGCAGCACAGGGCAAGTCCAACTGCTAACTGGTAGAAGTTAGCGTGGAATATTCTTTTTCTGTCAAACCATGATAGTTTGGCGAGTCCTGATATGGTCAGGTCAACAGGTCCTAAAATAAAGAAATAAACTTGCATATCTCTAGAGGTCCTTTCCAACCCCTACTATTCTGTAATTCCCTATATATGGCTACTTAAATTTTTCAAGGATGAAAATGGAATCTGCAGGTGAAACTTAATTTCACATACAGTCTCTCTACATAACAATATTTTTTAAAAATGAATTTTTTTGCAGAAAGAAGCAGAAATATGGACTGAATAACTAATAAAGAAATTCTTCTGTTACAGTTTTTTCACTATTCACATTATCCAAGCATAACCCAAGTTTTTCTGCTGTGGTGACCAGAATGCATCTGTAGTTTTTTTCTACTCTCTCCCTTGTTTGCTTCATCTTAACTAAAAAGTGGACAACAGGGTGTATATCAGACCTGCACTTGTCTACCAGTAGTAGCATTTAGTCACGAAATCAGCATAAAATTCAACAGGGAAGTAGATAAAAAATTTCCACAGACTCAAGTGTATGCATTTAAGTTATTAAGCTAGAACTAAAATAGAGATGATAAAAAACAGTCACGCCTATATAATCCTCAGATATTTCCACCATTCTGGCGAATATTTGCTGTTTCTGTAAATCTTCTCTCAGCACCTGTCAGAAGCACAGCCAGAAACATGGGGTAATAAATACATCAGCCTGCACAGATTTCCCATAAATCCAGTCAATTTGGAGTAAGCTAATTCCCCTCTCTGAGCAAGAGAGAAATTTACTAAAATTCTTAATCTGCTGTGTGCTGACACAGCACTGCAGAGCTTTGATCACCCTGCACTTCCCTGAGCTGCCAACCCTACGCTCAGCAGAGGAGCATGCAGGGAGCAAGGGCAGGAGCAGGGCTCCAGCAGCAGTGACACACAGCTCAGGCAGAAGGTCAACATTCAAAGCCAGCAGGCACACTGTAGTGGGAGGAGAAAGAGGTGAAGAATGTAGAATCAGAGTAGCCTGCATTTCTGGAGGAGTCGATCTGTTTTCGTTTTCCCCTCCTGCCTCTTCTTCTAACAGGCTTTTTTCCTTGGTTGCATATTTCATCATATTATTTGGTTCGTCCATCATTTACTTCTTTATTCTCCTTCTATTTTGAGCTCTACAAAACTTACGCTGTTTAAAGACAATATATTTTCTCAGCCTGGCAGAGTCAAAACTCACACAGAGCACTTGAACTGCCGTTTTAGAGCATGCCACATTCAACACAGATCGCTATAGATAAAGCCCCCATTAACGTTCAGAACTATTCCAGCTCATGCTAGGGTTTCTCCTGCAGTTCTAAAGTCTGACACAATTTTATCTACAGGCAGCAGTATTGACAATGAGCCAGAGAGCTGCTTAACTGAGGGAGAAAAATCTTCCAAGCAACCAGGTCTTTATTGCAAGGAAACATGAAGGTTGCAAAATTTGTCAGCTTTTCCTCAACAGGATGAAGGAAAAGGCTCATGTGGCTAAACTGCACCTGCTGCTTTCTTTCCTTAGCTTGAACTACAAGCCTCAGAGATACCCTTCTGTGTAAGGGCAAGCCAAATGCAGGCACTGATTGCATCCTGAAAATTAATGAGGAACCGTGGCAGTAGGCAGCCAAGAGAAAAAAATAAAAATTAAAAAAAAAAAAAAAAAAAAAAAAAAA
Organism: Tetrao urogallus; assembly: GCF_951394365.1. Classification (NCBI taxonomy): domain Eukaryota; kingdom Metazoa; phylum Chordata; class Aves; order Galliformes; family Phasianidae; genus Tetrao; species Tetrao urogallus. The sequence continues at coordinate 87,667,162 of NC_136815.1, read as the reverse complement.
AAAAAAATTGCCCATTCCTGCTAGTCCAGCTGCCCTGGGGAAAGAAAAAATGGAAAATGAAAAATGAAACTTCCAGTTAGTGTAGCCTCTGAACAGTCAGTTACTGTTACAGACTACGCCTGTATGCTAAAGAAAGTGTGATACCACTCAGCTTCCAGACCTGACCACTTGAGTATTTACAACCTTCCCAGACACACTTCCTCATTTCTACACCTTCCTGCTACCAACAGACATCGTGTCTGAGCAGTATCTGCAGTGCTGAACTGATGCTCCCATCAAAGGCATTTCAAAGGGAGAAGCAGTTCAGTTGCTGGTTATTCACCTCTTGGGACTTGGAAGGCCCTATGCTCACATTCTTTTCCACCACAAGTTTTCCTAGAACACTTTGCACAAGTCTCTTAAGGCAAGGCACTCAAGGAATCCTTCAGAAAACTCCAGAATGACTTGTGCACCTCAAACAGTGCTCAAATGGGGATCAGACATACTTTGCCCTGCTTCAGGGGGGAAAAAAGGCCTCTTCTCCTCCCTGTAAACCCTCAGCCTTGTTTCCCTGCTCCTCCCCAGCTCCCTGCTGCCAGCTCTCTACAAGACGCTGACCCACTACAGCAGTGAGAGAAATACCAAGCTATTTCTTCTGGATTGCTTTTCTGCAAATTCAACCAGTTAATGCAGCTGAAGGCAGGTCTGGTGAGCGTCAGCCAAAGGTAAGAAGCACATATCTGGGAGTAGGGAGGGAGAAAATGGAAACTCCTTGTCAGCTGCAAATTGCAAGACTGTTCACCACATGCTGCTGAGCCAAACTTGGAGTTTCAGAGAAAACACAGCAACAACTCAAATCTTTTTCATTAAAAATAACCTCAAAGAAAAAAAAAAAGAAAAAAGAAAAAAAAAGAAGGGGAAGAAAAACAGGAAAAATCTGCCCTTCAGGGAGAAGTGCGTGGTATGGCCCACCTACACTTCACAGATGTTGCATGAGCCTCAACCCACACCTCTCCTCTTCCCAAGGGGCAGCAGTCCCACACAGCCTTACCAGAATGGCACTTTTTGATACTGTGACATTTTACAGAATAGCAAGCAGGATTAAATGCACTTGATACAATGATTTGGTTTACAGGGTCAGGACACTCCCTGGGAAGAAGACAACTCAGCTTCCACTATCAAACTGCTTATGGGTTCTGATCCAGTGATGGGCAAATGTAAAACTATAGAAATTAACCTGAGAGAAGGGACCAAAGCCCTTGCAATAAGTAGCTCTTCAGTATGTCTGAGTTAAATGTAAAGCTGGCATAGTAGCAGCTTTACAGCTGCTTCACAATCATCCACCATGACAAGCCACCCATGCTTGGTAGTTTACATCTCGCATGAAATCCTCCCATTATTTTGGGCCACAGGAAATAAAGTTGAAACCAAAGCTACGCATTAATGTGGTATTACTCACTGTGTCACTTGCTTTACTCAGTTGCCCAAGAGCCAGTAAAGGTTAGAAGTCAATGAAAGGTAGATTGTGTTCTCAATTTTTTCTTAATTATATAGATTATAGTTAAATAGATATCGACATACACATGTAGACATACACAATCTTATTTTAACAGCTCAGCTTTTTAATGGCAAGTTCAAGTAAGAGCACAATCATCCTGATTGCATAGCTTTATTACAATGTGACATCTCCCCTCATCACAAAAGATAAACAAGATTAAAACAACTTCTCAACTGGGGCTGTAAGATTGTGCACGTTGATTGCAAAGCCCAGACAGAAAGGATTCAAACATGAATTTGACAACAGCTTTCCCAGCATACCTCATTTATAAGCTGTGACAGGACAAGTTCTGTAGGTGAGAGGTTTGTTGAAACTTTCCTGCCAGTTGATGTGACGACACAAATGAATTTTCTCTCACGTTTACCTGTTGTACTTCATTTTTTTTAAAGAGCAGCAATGAGAAATATACCAGTAAGAGCACCAGCTGGCTTCCTCAGGGCGTTGCCAACCACCCTGCAGAATTTCCCAAGGAGGTGGCAGAAGTGCATCACCTACATGTAATGATGCAGACAGAACCCAAAAAGGCAAACTTCTTTCCTTATGCATGAAAGGCAAAGGGCAAACAAAACAAGACTCTCAGATAAAAGTATTGAAACTCAAAATATTTTCACTTATCTTAAATAAAATGTTCAAGATGTCCATGAAATATTTTATTTTTGCATGTGCAGATTTTTACAGACTGTATCTCAGTAGGATTGTGACCTCTTCCCTACTATTGCTAACAGAGCATCATAAAAATTTAGTAATTCATATATGCATTGCTTGCTGTACCATTAATTTACTGTCTTTAGAATTATTGGAAAGAATAACCGAAGTTCCATAATTCAAATACTACAAAGTACTAAAATAACCTGAAACCCCTACTGCCATGAAGTATCACCCAGTCTGATATATCACTGAACTAAGAAAAACATGGTCAGACTTGATAAACAGAGCTGATAATAAGTTTCCTGAGCACTGCAAATGCCTCATTCAAGTACCATTGTCAGAATCGTGACTCCTCTATGGAAAACAGTGAAATTATTACTCAACTGTCAATTAAGCAGAACCTGTTAGGGCAGCACCTGCTGCATTCCCAGGTAATAAGCAACGCAAATTCTAAACTGGAGGTCAAGATTGGGTCTTCAACGCAAAAATAGGTAGCAGGAAAAGATAAGGAAAGATTCCAAGGAAGGAAAAGGAAAGCTACTAGTACCATTCAATGAGGAAGGAATGAAGGTGCAAGAAGTTTCTAGAACAAATGGAGGTCTCATCAGTCACACTCCAAATAACATCTGAATGAGAAGAGGAAAAATGCAGAAGGAAATGGATGAGGCAGATTTTAAAACATGAACGTCTTATTTTTGAAGAGTTCTTTCTAGAGCATATGTGATCTATTAAAACGAATTTAGTGCCACAAGGAAAAGTGTCATCAGGATAAGTTAATAACCTTTACCTGTAGCAGTGCATGGATAAATTCTGTGCTACAAACTATTTAAAAACAAAACAAAAAAAAACAGTCAGGGTAAGCACTAGTATACTGAAATGCTACACTAAATTCAACACCATATTACATTTCAAGTGATTACTCACTCCACCTTTTCCCCAATAAGGAAATCTCACTCTTTTCCATTTGCATTCTAGAATAGAGGTTTTACCAGATGAGGCAGATTTTCTTTGTCTGTATAGATCTAAATGCATTGCCTACATGCACTCAGTATCACAGAATCAGCAAACTACATATCACAATTCACTTTAGAAAGTACTCGGTTATTCTAAGTTACTCCACCTCCCTCAACTAGTCTGAAGATTCTTCAGAGTAAATCGTATTTCATTAACAATAATACTACCATCCATCATTTTTTTTTAAATATTATTCTATTCCTAAAAAAAACTGCTGTAGGTTTCTTTACTTAGCTAAAGACACAACCTTGGACATCTCACAAGTCTCAGCATTGCTCAGTCTCACTTTTCAAGGCACCAAATAGAGTGTGGACTGCAAAACTGACAGGGCACATCAGAATAAAGTAAGGATGCTTCCACCACGTGCTATTTGGAAAAGCAGCAGAACCTGGCCTTCACAACATCTGTTAGTACTTCACTTAATAGTATTAACATGCCATTCCTTTAAAAAGGGAAGAAGTTCAGTGACAACACTGACAACGCGTGAGGCCATTGCAGTTAACGTAGGTATCTAAACATTGTTTATTAATACACAGAGAGATTCCTTATTATTCAAGTTGTCCCTTTGCTTGGAAATTCAAAGCTTCACTTCAAAATAAATGAAGAGCAATGACTGCTGGTGAACTTTCCCTATTTTCTAGCCAGTTAATTTCCTCCCTCTGGTGAAAGTCTGCTGTGTGCCACATATCCTGCTTCAGGCTATTGCTGAGATGGGAAAGCTGTGGTTCCTTTCTTCCTATTACAAAGTTTAAAACCAGGAAATACATCCGTTATGAATTTTTACAAGTAAAACAAATGTTAAAGACATTGGCAGGAATGCTGGAAGAAAATTCCCAGGACCATAATGGCACACATGAAGCAAAAAATTAAAAATAAATTAATACAATGCTTCAAATTTATCGGGACGCACTATTAGATGCAACATTACAGACATCTGAACAGCATTCAAAAAATCAAGAACTCAGCATGTGGAGAAAAGGGCACCAGAAAAACATACGTGCAATTCATTTATTTTTCCACAGACTGTGCACACACAGGAATTCTGTAATCCTGAGGAAGACCTGACCCCATTCTCTCTCTTCCATCCTTCCCCTGGGGGAGGGAGAGCTTCTTATTACTACACTGCTCTACAAAAGGTCTTTAAAGGCCTTGCAGTTTAAAAATAGCTTTTAACAACAATACTGAAGTCAGAAGAGAGCCTTAGTTTACAGCCCAAGATATGCAACTTATTATAGTTACTCAAGCGACAAATGGCAGCAGTTCTGCTCAAGCCCATTGAGAAAATGTGAAACAATTTGGACTTTAAGCCCTGCAGCCTTAGCACAGCAATCTTGGCAAGATTAGACGCGGAGAGATGACTCATATATCAGTGTCCTGCAGCACTGCAAAGCCTCTCACTGTGTCTTAGTTTCGGCTGGGATGGAGTTGTTTTCTTCAGAGTGTCTAGTATAACGCTATGTTGTGGTTCTAGGAGAAAAACAATGTTGATAACACACTGATGTTTAAGGTTGCTGCTAAGCAGTGTTGTACAGAGACAAGGTCATTTGCAGCAAAGGACTCAAGGAGCTGGAGGGGAACACAGGATAGCTGACTTAAAGTGGCCAAAGGGATTTACTATAGCACATGACATCATGTGAAAAGAGTTTTGAAGGGGGTGGGAGTTCATCTCACTTTTGTTCTGCTGCTTGAAGGCCTAACTGGGCATCGGTCAGTCAGTGGTGAGCAATTATTTGTGCATCCTGTTATGTACATGTGTTAGTCATAACTATTATCTTTTTCCTTTTCACTGTCTTAGTAAACAGTTTTATCACAACCAGTTCTTTTCTTTCCCCTATTCTTTCTCCCATTCCACTGAGAAGGACAGGAAGTAAGCAAACGACTGTGTGGTGCTCAGTCACCTGCTGGGTTAAACCAGAACACGCTAGGAAGATTCCCAAACAGTTTTATGAAAAAACTGCCAGCACAAGTTCTATCAATCTCTGAGACACAATCCTCTGCAGCAGGAGTCTGCAGCTGGTCGCCGTCGCAGGAAAACAGTGCAGAGAGTTTGAGGAGATGATGGCATCACACAGATGAAAGGCAAGACCAGCCTTTCACTCCCTGGCCCTATGAAAATGGACAACGTAGCGCACTTAGTGCTGCTGCCAGCTTCAAGCATTCTTTTAAGAAGTGGTCAGACCCAAATGTCAGGGCTTTGCACCAAGCCCACCTCAAAACTGTTTTTGATTTTGGAGTCAGCAGTGACTGCAGAGAACAGCTTCATGCCAAAGTGACCAAGCCTCAAGTGAGCAAGGCACATGCATCTCTAGAAATACATCGCTCAGTCAATGCTTAACCTCCAAGGACAGTGATGACACCATTTCCCTGGGCTTGAGAAGGTTGAGCTCTCAAGTAACCCTGACTTAGTCCTTGTGCTCTCTTGGGGCTTCTTGTTCTCCTTGAACACTCTCACCAATCATGAAGACCTCTGAGGCCTAACTGGTGAATACTGAGGAATGGAGCAGTGATTGACTCAGCCTGCTCTGTCTGCTGCCCTTAATTCATCCACTCAGCAGCAGGCCCACACTTTCCTCATTCAGCATTTTCTGTTAGTATAACAGCAGAAACTCTGCTTATGACCCTTAATTTGCACACATCAACTCTGTTTGAACTGCAGCTTTTGTTATACCAGACCTGCATGCATGAACAATTCTGAATTCTTTTACTGCTTCCTCCTCTTCTATACAGCCTTTTTGCATTAGAGGTCTGCCACAAGTTCCCTGTTTAACTAGCCTGGCCTCCTGATACATCCACTCATTTTCCCTAGCATGGCAATGGGTTGTTCTTGTGTGTAGTTCAAGACTAGCCAGCTTTCATGAGATCTTGTACCCTTCAGATCTCCGGTGTGATTCCATATACCAGTTGTCTGAAGAAGTTGATGTCTGCTTATCTGAAGCCCAGGCTTTGTTATCCTGACATGCCTTTCTTGCTCCCCTATGGACCTTAAACATTGCTATTTCAAGGTCCCCGTGATGATGACTACAGCCAAAGCTGTCATTGATTATCACACTATTAACCACTTCTGCTTTCTCGGTGAACAGCAGATGCAATTAGGTATCATATCTATTTCACTCCTCCAATATCTGAACCAATAAATTAATCCTGATACTCTCTGGTTAACTTACGTGTCACTAGCAAATTTCAAAGCAGTTCAGGTCATTCTGGCCTGTGAGCCAGAGACTTCCTTAAGCTGTCTAAAAGCTTTGTTTGCCTCCTCCTCCTTAGATGATCCATAAACAATCCCATCACAATGTCTCTTTTACCTTACTGGCCTACTCCTAACCACGACACACAGGCTCTCAATGTGCCTGTCAGATGTCCCACAGAAGAGCTCCACTGCTTTAACATGCACTTAGAAGAATAATTCCTTGGATCCCTGCCTTTATTTTCCACCCTTGAAGAGCCATCTGCTGCTGTCCCCCAGTCATGCAAGCTCTCCCACCATATCTCAATTATTCCAGAAGTCATAGCCATTATCATACACATAGCATGTTCCAACCCCTTTCCCAGGCTGTGTTTTTATGTACATGCACTAGAGGTGACAATCCCCATCTCTGTTTTAAAAGGAGATTTCTGTTTTCCTTCCCAGGCTTACCAGCTAATTGGACATGATGTTCTTGCTCTGTATTGTCAGATGAGAATACAACACTAACGCTAGAGCTGAGTTGTCCTACAGACAGGGCAACAAAGATTCCTTGCCTCAGAGAAGTGGCAGAACAGATAAGAAGCATGATCACCTCTGCTTCATAGTGGGAGACAGAAGTATGGGAGACTGAGACAAACAGGAAGTTTGTAGTACAGAAACAAGACCTCCTGATGTCAGCCTTGTGCTTAACCACAAAACTGTTCTCTTCCCCTCTGACATAACTGTCCTGCATTTTTATGACCACACATAGTTGCTTTGAGAGGGCTGAGGAGCATTTACAGTCCAATTTCTAAACAAGCTTTGTTCTTTGTTCACAAATGGTGACAAGGAAGAAAGGAGCAGGATGAGAAAGAAGGTTGTTAAAGCCTTAAACCATTGCACAGCGTGACCAGAGAGGGGGCTTCTGACAGCAGCAAGCCAAGTCCATCATGCAGCTGCACACATGCTCCTATACCACCAGCAGTCATCTAAGCTAAAGACTCTGGGCTTTGCACTGAAGGGATATATTCACAAGCTCTGACCTCTGTGCAGTGACTCCTGGCAGAGAGGTGTAACAGCCAGCACTATCTAGCAGCTTCCAAATATGCCTTAGTTGACAGCCTTTCCCAGTTTTGGTATCATCCAAGCCAATGCCACAAATCAGAGAGGGAGAAGAATGGTGACATATCTTTGCTGAAGAGAAACACGGCAAAAAATGATGCTCAGCTGTTAACTCTCTACACTACTCTTTTTGTGTGCAATTAATTATTTTAAAAGCCTCATTCACTAATTGATATAAGTTCAACTTTGTCATATATTTTCAGTTTGTAGTGCATGCTGACATTGTCGCTTTGTTAGGCTGTACACATATAAACTGCTTACTTTTAGTAGTTCGCCCACTTCAGAGTACATCAACAACTTCTCCTTTCCCTACTTAAATTTAACACTGCCCAGCATTTGCTTAACTACAGTAACTGAATACATATAATTACTTGTTAGATTAAAAAAAGAATAAAGAAAAAAGAGAAAAAAAAAAAAGGAAGACTAGCACAAATACTGAAATGCATTAATCATATACTTGATGTCACTGCAAAAGAAAGATAAGTTCTTGTGGGCTTCTGTAGTGTAGAAGCTTTTCAATTGGTTGTGTTTTTACTTTTGGTGTTTGTGGGTTTTTGGTTTGGTTTTAGCCTAAGCTTCTCTAAACTTCCTTGCAGGTACAGACATGCTACTGAATTCTGTGAGTTCTTACTACTGACCAGGGAGGTGGAAATTGTGATGTCAAGACAAGATAGTTCTAAGTTTACTTCACCAGTTAGCATTCATCTTGAAACCAACCACATTAAGTTAATACACAGAGAGACATGAGGGTAAAACAGCTGTGATTAACATCAGTGAATATGGATTGACAATCCAATGGCTAGCAAAATAAACAAACAAATACATAAATAACAGTGATCATCTTTACTTTTTCATTTTTCCTTGCTACAGTATAACTCTTACACTTAAGATTCAAAATTTGACACAATGCTGCACACTGCATGGTATGAGTACCACTATTTCTTACCTATAGGAGACATGGTGAAAGGAAGAGCTTATTCCTTTGCCAACACTGCAACATGCTTTTTAATTAAATTCTGATCATCAGAGACTGACTTGCTATTAAGAGAAAAGTATTAACCACTTTATTTATTGCATTCTAAAATCCCCAAGCAAACAATAGTGTTTCACTTCCCCATTCCAAGTTCACATCATAAGCTTCATTAAAAGGTGTAAGCTGATTCCGGGACTGTGATTAAATCTGGCCACCAAGGCCATATCAATGCCCTTTCATTTTAAGGAACAGGAAGGAAATTCAGGATACGTGCTATTATAATGGCAGCAAAGATTTTATCATGTTTTAAGTATCTGAGAAACTGCTTGCACAGCTCACTGTAGATGACACTTCCAAATGTCCATCAGTTAGAAATAATGCCTCTGGTTCTTTAGTTTACAGTTTGGAGCAACGTTTACATCAGCTGTTCTGTGTTCTTTGTTACATTAAGTTTTAAACCCTGTGGTCCCGAGCACTCATGTGTTTCCATCCCTACACCTCATCCACATCAAATGAGGGAGGAAAAAAAAAAAAAAGGAAAAACCCACAACACCACGGCCTCAAATGTGTTAGTCGTGGAATAATCATCAATCATCCCCTATAGAATGAGTAAGGTGAAAATAGCAGCAAGCTGAGGTTGAGAGGTTGAATTAATGCTCTTCAGGAAGGTAAGATGTTTCCAGAGACCCAATAACACAGAAAGGAGACACACACATGCACAACGATTGCTATGTTGCAGAAAAAGGGCAGGAGGAGTCCTTGATAGTCTACTCCACCCCTAAGATTTCTGGATGCTATTGTGCAGCTGTTTGATGTCACATCTGGTAGCAATACACAGCACACCACCCAGCTTTATCACCCCTTGTTAGTGAGCACACCCAACCCATCATTAAAGTGTCAACAGAACAGCAAGAGTTCTGCATCCACGTGGAAAGAAACTGGCACAAGAGAAGTCATGCTGATAGGAACAGAGGAAACGCTCTGAGAACCAAGCCCAAAAATCAACCTTCCTTCTCGATGTAAGCCACATGTACTTCATTCATCACACCAGCATGAAACCTTGAACCTATTTGATTAGGGTTCATGGAAACACTAATGATATCCTGGCAACAATGATAAATTCCTTCTGTCTCCAGCTCTCCAGGAAATGAGGTGCCATTGAGGTTGTTACTCTCTGGAACAGAGTGAAAGCAGCAGAAATTCTAGCTTATGAGCTAACTCTCATGAGTATGAAGCCCAAAGCAAACCCACTGTACACACTCAGCTGGGTCCCAGACTACCTCGAAGATCCAGTCATCAGGGATTTCCACATGTTTGGCTCTAAATACATCAGAATCTTTTGCATCCATTGGCCACGTAGATACTTCTGGTAAAAACACAGCTATCACCACTGCAACAACAGCCAAGAAAGCAGTATTTTATACTACCCCCAGGAATCCGAGTCGAGGGGAAACAAGACACAGAAAACACAATTTTCACAATGGACTGTGCTCAGCACCTCTTACTATATTTAAGTTTCAAATGCTGGGACAAATTAACCTTGTGAATAATAACGCACAAATTACCTTGAGTGGCCATAGACAACATCTATGTCTTATGATACAGCTTATTCTCAAAGTGAAGGGGAAAAAATGCTCAGAACTTTATCACTTGCATTTAGACTATATCCAAACGTGTAAGCAAAAGGCCTACCTCCATTAATGTATTTTGGTATCTTCACTATGGGATTTTATTTTGCCAAGAAAACTGACAGCAGGAAGGAGGAAATTTTCTACCTATCTCTATATAAAATTACATCAGGCCTCTGCTTTAAATAACTGCCAATAAAATTACTTAGAACAAGAACTTGCCCTTATCAAAAATAAGTGCCATATGCTTGGTTTCTGACTATTAAGTAATTAATTGCTCTCAGAAGATACAATATAAATTTAAACTCACGGAGTAATTTTTCATCCTTAAATAGTCTGCCAGGGAAGACTTACAGGGGCTGTGAGAGCAAATACATAGGGATTCTACAGGTCATTTTATGTTCAACTGGCACATTTTTAGACTACCACACACACCATTATTTTGTTTCTCTTGGTGCTTCTTATAATGAAAATCCCCTATTCACATGCAGACTGTAACCTGTGTATACTATTTCCTTGATTCATTAACTGAAATTGACTAAATTGTCATTATAGCCTCAGATAAAATTTGTTTTCATAGACCTTGGGATCTTCACTGCAAATGAAGGTAAATGTCACGCAGTATTTCATTAGGTTACTAAAAGCATCTTTTTTTGTTAATGTTCCAAGCAGATCATTTGTCAGTGACTACGAAACCATTAAAAATATATGAGATGTGCTCCAAAAGTAATGCCTCCTATTTTATTACATTGGCCCACAATGTCAGAGGTGGGTGTAGGTAGTATGGCAGTAGAGGTTGAGCATTCTCTTCAGTATTCCACGACCTTTTGTTGCTCTGCAACAGATGGCAGCACAGGGGCAGTCTAGCAAAATGCCATCTGATATGCACGTGTGTGTAAAAGAAAGGTGTGCCATTGAATTCCATTCACTGATGCTTGCTTATGAGACCAGATAGATGATGTGAGTCCAGTGAGGTGGTGGGTGGTGTGTTTCACCAGAGGTCACAGCAATATGGAAAACAAGGCATGTTCTGGACAGCCACGCACAACTGTCACACCACAAAACGAAGAGCATCTCAATCAGCTTATCCATGCAAATCAGCAGATTATGACCAGGGAACTGTGTATAGGGCTGAATTTTGGCTTCAGTGCATTGGAAACGAAGGTAACAACATTGCAGTATTGTACAGTTTGTGCCAGGATGGCGCCACATGGTGCTCACACTGCACGTAAGTTAGTCAGAAGCCATGAAACCAATATGAGGCAGAACGTGACTGTCACATCATTACTAGCGATTAGATGTGGTGCAACCACTATGAGACAGAGTCAAAACAGCAAAAGGTCCACATAGTGGTGACTTGAGAATTCCCCATCAAAGAAAAAGATCAAGATGCAGCCCTCAGTGAATAAAGTGATGTGCAGATCTACAAAGATAGGAAATTGGTGATTCTTCTGGATTTCCTGGGATATGAACACATCATAAACTCTGATCACTCCATTGCAAAGCTGATAAAACTGAAGATTTGAACTTCCAGAGTCAGGCCAGAGAAGAAGACAACCCTTCTCTTGCAACACACTAATACAAGTAGCAAAACAGTTTGAAGACCATGGAGCACACTGTCAATCTTGGCTAGACTGTCCACCACTGTCCCCTTCTGACTTCCGCCTGTATGGGGCAATGAAAGATGGTCTGTGTGGGAAACATTTTTGTAGCTCCATAGAAGCAGCGAAACACTAGGTTACCTTGGCTGATACAGATTTTTGAGTGCAGCCTGCAGGCTCTTGTTCATTGTTAGTAAAAGCACATAGCTAACAATTGTGACTGCATGGAAAAATAGTGTTTTGTAGCTGAGAATTTGTTCTGTCAAACAGCGTTTTGTGTTTTTTGCATTTACTGTAGTCTCCATGGAAATAAATAGGAGGCATTACTTTTGGAGCAACCAGAGTATTTTGCCTCTTTGGAAGACCTATGTGAATACCAGATAACCTTTAAAGCTTTTAATTTCATTTATTAAGAAAAATGCTAAAAATTGCTTTGTAGAACTAAAAAACATTAAGAAATACAAGCAGATCAAGCTCGTTCGGACTAAGCCCAGTGTTCCTTAAATTTACCTTCACAGGATGGTGCAATCTTTAAATCCCTGTAAGTCCCAGAATATTAGGGCTTCCAACAAGTATTTGATTAAATAAATACAGAAAATACTAGTATTCTTTAGAGTTTTAGAGCAAGCATGGAAAAGAAGTCAGAAAATAGATACATGTTTGGTCAATTGTTATTTATGGTCTGGAGAAGGTCAGTGTTCATTCGTCAGCTACTGAAAAAAAAAAAAAAAAATTACATGTTTCTTTTCCATACAATGGCATTGTATTTCAGTGTCAAAAATGCAGTGTTTGCAATCTTTCACAAATAGAAGACACTGATGTCATTAATTTTATTTTAGCACAATGTACTGATCCCAAAGACTTTCTACCAATGAAACCAATGCAATAGATATGAAAGTAGTGATGAGATTTCTGTGAAGAGATGTTTTTCTTTACTTTTTTCCCTCTCCATAAACAAGTATATCTCAAAATGGAGGCTTTTGATACAGAAAGCTATTTGCCCAAAAGCACAGAAATCTGAAACTACATTCAAGCTTGCTATTTAAGACAGAAAAGTATATTTCACTAATTGTTTTTCACTTGATGAAAGAAAAGAAATAAAAAAAAAATCACTCTTCTGAGAGTAACATTTTGTCTTTAACCCAACACAAAACCAGGAACGGAGGTGCAGCATCTCGGCTTACCTGTCCCCTTTTTCCACTACTGCCAAGCAGAATTAAATAGTTAAAGCACTTTCTTTTGCTCCACTAAATTTAACACATTAACAAGATTACATCATGAGATAAACAGTCATAGCAAGTCCTTTTTTCCACAGCTATAATTGTCCTCTAATTTTAACAGGTAACGCTGAAAGTGATTAGAGGTTTGCAGCAGCAATTTAACAAACAAATTGAAATTTAAATTAAAATATGTTAAAAATCAGACAGTGACAGAACAAGCAAGCACCAGGACAAAGTGTTCAATAACCATGAAGATATTCAGTAAATAGCACCTTACACCTCACGCACTCTACTGCAGACACTGCATAGCAGTGCTTGAGGCTGCAAGCCCATAAGTGCTAATATTTTTCCTAGGAGACATTTTAACTACTCCAGTACCTTATAAACCTGATGTATTTGGGGCAGTTACAAGGAAATCTCTCAATGCTGAACACAAGTGCCATAGTTACTGCAGAGCGCATATGGATTCTGAGCAGCATCAGCCTGGGTCCTGGTTTAGATATGCCTGACAACTGACCACCTTCCCTCACATTGTTTCACAAGAAAATAAAGAATGAGTCTGTCCCCCGTTACCTCTTGCAAATCACAGATTAGTTACTAAGGAGTTTGAAAGCACAACAAAATAGCAGATCAGGAATCCATGCACTACGGGAAAAAAGCCTTGAATAACTGAATTTCCTTCTAGAAAAGCAAGCTTATTTGTTGTGTGTGGCAGAGCAGCTCCCAAGGTCATCCCTTGTAGGGATGTAGGAGTAGGAATTTTTGTTAGGAATTTTTTTTTCACTCAAGGGGATGGTGAGGCACTAGAACAGCTGCCCCCAGAGGCTGTGAATGCCCCATCTTTGGACGCATTCAAGGCCAGGTTGGATGGGATATTGGGCAGCCTGATCTAGTGGTTAGCAAGCCTGCCCATGGCACAGGGGTTGGAAGTAGATGATCTTAAGAATCCATTCTAACATAAAGCCATTCTATCATTCTGTGTCTTAATGGTGCAAATGATGCTCATTCACAGGTGTTCCAGGAAAGAAGGGACACCATCTTTGACTGCTTGCAAATATTATAGGATCAAGTATTGGGTAAATTTGGATTCTTTGCCTTCTTAGAAACATTTTCATTACAGTCAGGCATTTGGAGACATGAAAAGATGAAAAAGTCCTTTTGTTTTGGCAGCATTACAATTTGCAATTCTTTAACTTCTAAATTTCAAGCATCAAAAGCCTGAAATAATTTTCAAATATGGAGAGAACTAAACTGAGCATTCACTCCTCCTTTTCAGAAAGAAACCTTTTTTTTTTCCCTAGACAAGGTTACAGTCACCTTTTTCAAGTAATAAGCTTTATTACTTAAAAAAAAAAAACAGCAAAACATAATTGAGTGCATATGGCATACAGTAATCCAGAATATGGCTAAAAGCTATACTTGCAAGCAAATAGAGCTGGACTTATCTTTGAATCCCCACTGAAGTATGAAGTAAATTACATTAGAACACTTCGAAAGAACTTTTTCTTTCAAAAAACAGAAGTTAGGAATGACACTTGTGACATTAAAATGACAATGACATCACTATCTCCATTATAAATCACTGCTGTAAGGACTATTAAGTAACTCTTTTCAGGTTGAACTTTGACACAAGGTCGGAGTGAGATAGCATCAGTATCTTTCAAGGCTAGTGTAGTTGGGTAAAAGAGGGGAAATGCCAAGTTACACTCACTTTAAGGCCATTTTTCTTTTTTTCCAGAGGAGTCACAAATACTTGCATGAAACTTGTGCTCGTTGACTTGAAGTATTTGCAGAAATATGTTTAAAATGTGAGGGTTCTAGATCTTGTTTTTTAGTAAGATACATATAATACATAGTCAACAGGGAGAAGAACATCCTACAGAACACTGAAAAAGTAAATTACTTTTATTATTTTTTCATTTTCTCTTTGCAGAGCAAGCCTTCACATGATTAAGCTGCATCATTGCTTTCTTGGCAGCTATTTGCATTTGCACTCTGATGTATTATCATAAGACAGCTCTTTCATACTATTCTAATGCAGCAAGTCCCAAATGAGGGGTCATGATACCCAAGCAGTGTCACAGCTGTTATGACCAGGGTCACAAGCCCAACAAAAGTACACTTGTTTATAATGGCATCTGAAGTCACAAGACCAATAGAAGCAAAACTCGCATACAGGAGGCTTTTAAGTAGCTAATAGAAGAAATTATTTAAGGCAGGCTTCACAAGAGAGTCTTACGTGATGCTGAAACAAGATAAATGCTAACTATGCTTAAGTGGCCATTAATAATGAATACTTGTGCTTTATCTGCAGTACTGTGATATCTACATTCCTAAATTATAAACTAAATCAACTCACCAGTGTCAGTCAGTTGGCAACTGCCAATATTTACTGAGAGGAACTCTGGAAACCTGAATGTTTTTGTTGTTTCAAATAAAATAAGCGTTGTTTTATTTGATATTATTGCTCAAAAACAAAAATAAAATTCCAGATGAAGCATTGATGCAAATCAACAAAAATCTTAACAAAGGCTAGAAACAAAAACTCTTCCAGAGAGTTCACCCAAGCTACGTGAACCTGTAACCTGCTGCATTTACTCAATTTCTAGGACACCGCAGACACCTCTTCAGTACGTCTAAGTTTTCAAGTCATGTTCCCCACCAGAAACAGATGAGCAGAGCAACACTGCTAATATCAATATTAAGGACATGACACTTGAACAATGCATGTCTTATTTCAGATTGGCTCCAATCCAGTCTCGTGACAGAGCAGAGACTGGGAGGTGAGGTAGTAAGTACGCTCTAGGCATGAACTTTCTGGCTTTGTGTCAGATGAAAGGAATCCAGTTTGTGCACTCCACAATTGTTCCACAATATGGATCAAGGCTGCACGTTGTTAGCCCTGACTCCTGATCATCTATGCAATTCAAGAGTTAATTCCTCAGCCAAACTAAAATGCTAATGTGGCAAAATGAATGCCACAGGAAGACAGAGTGCAAAGCATCGCATCCACATCTACAGAATCTTGTGGGATTAACTTTGATTAATTGAAATTTGTTAACGCATTGCATTTTGTCTAAATGAAGGAAGAAATACTAAATACGAGAAGAAAAACTACATGCTCAGTATGCCTCAACTAAAATGGGATTCATAAGTGCATATCCCTTCATCCTTCCTCCCCTCCAACACAGTTGGGAATTATTTTCTTACAGGGGAAACACAATTCACAGCAATATCATGGAAAGTGTGGGTTGCTAGAAAATGGAAAGAAAAGCCTATGCCTTCTGTTGCACGTTGTTAAATAAAATATGTTCACACTTACAATTTAACGATGTTAAAAAAAGAGTTGGTAAAAGCATGAGCAAACTATTGGGAACTGGTCTAATTTTCACTCTGCTTTCATTTCCAGATTTAGGGGCATGAGCCTATGCAATAATTTTTTTCTCTGAGGTTTAGAAGGACATAAGAAACTTACTCTTTTTAGCTAAAAGTTAGATATATTATGGGCTGGTGTGTTTATTTCTGAATAGTACTAAGTACCTCTCACTCTGCAATACATATGTGGAGAAGTTGAGCAAAACCTCATCAAAGCAGCTTTTTTTGGAACTTCCACAGAAGTAATTGCAGATGTTCAAACTCAACTGAAATTTTCAAACAGAAGTGACAGATTCTCACCCACTTTCACAGTCCACTAAACATCCTGACCTGACGTTAGGATACTACAGACACTTAGCAATTTTAATTTCATTCATCAACTAGAACAAGAGAGTTAGAAATTCTCCTTTACAGCACTGTATGAAATACGTATGTACACATAAACTAGTGTCTTCTCCAAGAAGAATGGAATATGGAAATATGGAATATGGAAAATACAAAGATGGAGTAATTTAATAGCAGAATATCCATACCCTAGGCTCTCACAAGGTGTATCATCCCGATGAATCAACTATCTTCACTTGAACACAACAAAGCCTCAGGATTATGATTTTAAAACGTAAAATCAAGTAAATAAAGTGTTCACTGTAATACCAAATTTGCCTCAGCACTAGTGCATCTGAAGAAGAGAAGGAAGATCTTGCAACTAATACACAGACTCACAAGCATTAAAGGTCTTAAAAGAAATGCAAAAGAATGAAATTACTTCTTTAACTTCATAGTGATATAAGCACCTCAGACATCCCTAAAGTTCTGCTTACCCAGACAGAAACTTTGTATTTCACACACTTAAAGACAACTTTAAGATAACAGATAACTGCAAACCAAAAAAGTTGCATTTCTAGGGCTGCACAAATGGAGTTTGAAGTAATCAGTTGAGGTGGGAACCGTCATTGCCATCACATTCATTAAAATTCACCACTCCAAAATCTCTCTCAATGTCTCTGTCACAACACAAATTTACTTTCTTCTGATTTGTCAGTTTCCTCCACTAATTTATACAAAGCAATGAACTGTCACTGTGAGTGGCTGCAGAATATCACAGGTAAGACGTGGAAACATCATTAAATATTTGGAAGTTAAAGATATATCTAACACCCCATTGAAACTAGAGTGCCAGCTTTTTGAAAAAAACACAATAGAAAACCAAAAGTATGTTTGGTGAAAGAGAGTATTTGTTATCTGTGAAGAGCATTAAGTCCTTATTACCTTTAGAGCAGCAACTATTTTTTTTCCTGAATCTAAACATCTACCTTTGCAAAGGACACAAAGGGACCTGAAAGGGAGGAATTACACTTCCAAGTAGGGAAGATTTTTAGGCTGGCTTACACTGGTGCTTGATCCTCAGAGAGGAAAGTGGAAACAAAACAAGCCTTAGTCCCCTCTTGCAGCCTGTGTCATGCCACTACATCATTAGGCCAGGAACTCAGCACCACAGCATCACCCCTCATCCTGCCTCCTCGTTTCTGGCATGTTCCCTCCTCCTGCCTCACACCTTGACAGTTCAGCGTGTGGTCCCTAAAACACATGCAGAAGGCAGCAGATGTTTTATGTCACGTGAAAATGTTATGATGTTTCTCGAAGGAAAAGGTAAAGCTTTCATTCTAGTAATAACCATTCAGGCAGCCAAGCCTTTAAAAAAGGGTCACAACTGGGTAGCAGCAAGTAAAGTAATGGCATAATCAGATCAATCTTACTCTGTAGGCTATTTTATTCTTCTTTATGTGCTACTTGCATACATCACCTAATTTACCTTCCAAGGCTGATGATCAATTTAAAGATGCTGTTGTGTCAAATGAAAAGAAATACGAACGTTACAGAGAAATTTCAGTTGAACAAGAAGTCAAAGTTTAAAACCACTTCCAGCTGCGGACCCTTGGTCTGCAGACATTTCTGAGCACACAGCTAACATACAGCATGAGTAATAACAGCACATGTTCTAAAATAAACCTTTGTTCTTACCAGACAGCACAGCTGACTTGCCTTGTTTAGGGCTTCCTCACCCCAAAATCCTCACAATCTACTTCTGAAACCAAAAATCATTCTTTCTACAAAACACTGCCTGTTATCCTCTTGCAGCTGAAGAAATCACCGCTGGAGATTGAGAAGGACAGGAGACTGAAAATCCCAAGGTGTTTCTCACTCAAACAAAGTGCCACGAAAGACTAAGGGATAAACCACCCAGCCCACCCCATGATGTACACTGGGTGCAGCTGTCCTGGTGGTGTCCAGCCCCTTCTGCAGCTGGAAAGCTGTGGCATCCCACAAGTCAGAGAGTAAGGCTTCCTTCAACATTTTTGAGTGCAGTCCTTCACAACAAGCCATTTTGTAACATCAACACTGGCTTGCTTAAGAAGTTTGCAAGTGGAGTATGGTACTTCCAAAAAGCTTGACCTTTCCCTCTGCTCAAACATAAAAGAAGCCCTTACTGGCAAGCTCCCAGGCAGCTGCAAATCCACAAAAGGAGCCCTTACTGGCAAGCTCCCAGGCAGCTGCGAATACACCACCAGTACGCATACTGTGAACTGCGGGGCAAGAGCTACCTTCAGCCTTGCTGAGTTCCAGCAAAATGCAATCTCTGCCCATGACGGATTCTTAATGCTTACAGATAACAGTATTGAGGACAGGTTTAACTGTGTAAAGGCTTTAGTGCACTAACAGATCAATTCTGCAGAAAACCTGACAAAGCACAGTACTAAAATTAGATATACATGTGAAGATCAGAGCCCTACTCAGTTTGACCAGAGCAGATTTCCCAAATACTTTATAGTTGCCTTTACAATTACTGTTCACGAAACACGCATGCAAAAAAAAAAATGCATCCAATTCCATCTCTGCCATTGTTATGATTACCAACTTCTGCCACTTATAATGAAAACTACACTTCGAAATTAATCCAAAAGGAAAGATGCAAAACTATTACAGCACATTCTCTGTACATATATGCTCCAAGCATAAACAAGACACAGTACCTGTATTTCAGATCAGTTTTTAAAACTTATCCCAAAGGTACTGCCAACTAGGCAGTTTTAGAAGTGCTCTGCAACAGAAAAATCAGTTTTACACAATTTAACTCCTAACAGACAATATATACAAGACTTTGTAAAGGTGTAAACAAATGCTGGCTGTTTGATTTTGCATTAAAAGTCAATGCAAAATGAAAAGTGAAAATAGCTGAGGGCTGCTAGGCCCACAGAGGCAGATGTTGTTGGTATGGCAGTAGAGGTTGAACCTTCTCACCAATTTTGTTACATCTTGTTGCCCTGTGACAGATGGCAGCAGCGGGGCACTCGTGTAAAATGCACCTGACATGGCAGTGGTCATGAAGAGAAAGTGTGTCACTAAATTCCTCCATGCAGAGAAAAAAAATGCACCCATTGGCATTCACTGACACTTGCTGAACGTTCATGCAGACCAAACAGTGGATGTGAGCACAGTGAGACAGTGGCTGGTGCATTTCAGTAGTGGCAACAGTGACAGTGGGTCACCTCCACTCATGTAGATTTTTAGCAGAGCAGGATGCAGGCTCTTGCTCACTGCTGGTGAAAATGCATAGCTAGCAGTAGTGACTCCATTGAAAAAGCATTTGCAGATGAGAATTTACTCCATCAAATAGTGTTATTGAGCTCTTTGTATCTGTAGCAGTTTCCATGGATGTAAGCAGGAGGCATTGCTTTCAAAGCAACATACATACAATTTTGGTCAGAGCATTAGCTGCATGCAGTTAGTTGCTTGCTGTATTTTGCACATCTTTGAATACAGCTTGGCTTTTCTGGCCATTAAATCTATTCTGCAAATACCTAGATTTTATTTCTTCCCTTTAAACTTTTAAAGCAAATTTGCAAGAATATCTCCCTTCCATACATTGGATTCACCTTTTTCATAAGCTTCAAAAACATTCCTTAATGTTCTGATAAACACACCGTCAGCAACATAAAGTATTTTCTAAACTGTCAGCATAACCCAGCCTTGTTTAACAAATTAATAGTGTGGATCTTAGAGCAGCTTTATAGAAAGCATGTTGTCTTCCATTCTTTAAGTTAATGCTATCAGTTATATTCACTGTGTTTAAAATGGTTTGGGGAATTTTCTGGATTTTTTTCTTTTTCTATTCTCATGCTCTGTTGTGACACAGAATCATCTCCAGTTTGTTTACAGCAAAAAAATATATTTGAAAGAATGTAATTTGAAGACATCACTGAATGAAAATGGCACTATTTCTACATAGATTATGCCAAAGAGGGGCTCTTATTTGGCCAAAACATTAAACGCATCCACACACTCCACTACAAGCAACACTTGTGCTTCTGAAAAGAAGAAACTTACCACTAACAAACAGACAACAGCTAGAGTTTGTTGGAGCAAGTTTGGTTCAGTTTGTGTACCTGATAAATCGCACTGTTTTTCAGCATTTTTTAATGCAAATAAAATCAATATATGATGTAGAAGGATATTTAAGGTGCATTTTGCAGAGCTCTCAGAAGGAGCAAAGTTAGTGTGGCATGGCACTCTTTCAGAGACCAATAATTTCTGAATTTCTGTCACAATCTTGATCGACTCCAAGTCTGATAAGTGGGGAGAATAACTCATGAAAAGAGTTAATAAAAAGCATTTCAATTACAGTTGATCTTATGAGAAAAAAATAAATTGTGACGCTCTTATTAGCATAGGAAGCAAGAATTACCAAGCAAGAATTTAGCAATAATAAAGAAACGTAGGAAAGTATCGTTTTGGAGGCAATACAATGTCCAACGTCATGCCTGGGTAAAAGACTGAGACTTGTATTGTTCTGCTGTGTTTTCTTAGCACCCTATAGACCTACAGTTCAATGCATTCTGCTTTAATGACAAAATCTGGACAGAAATGCCTATAGGAGGCAATGAGAAAGATCTCCAGGCAGTCATTTTTAAGATTGAGAGAGATAAGCCATAAAAAAAGATCTTCATTTCTGTTCCTTGTGCAGCATCATTTGTTTTCCCTGTAATTAAACCCACGGGTTAGGATCATTGTCATCACTATCAGGACAAGAGAGGAATTTCTCAGCTAAAAAGCAAAGAATGCTTGTGAGCAAGAAAGGAAAATGGAGAAGAAAAGAAAAGAAGGAGAGTGTGCAGACCAAGATGAATACTGGCAGAGAAGCCTACTGAGCTGTGATAAAAACTTGGGGGGAAGGAGGGGGAGGACTTGCCACAGTGTCACTGCGTTACTTCTGCTGCAACAGCAGCATCTGGCTGATCTCACTACAGAGCTGAATGGAATAAACTGAACAGGAAGCATAAAGAGACAAAATAAACCAGATATGATTTATTATGTACTATATAAGAACCACTGGTTTAACTGTCTGCATTTCAGTACATCCTGACAAAGAGAAGAAAAAGAATCAATATTTATCATAAAGCAGCAGTTCTTAAAAAAAAAAAGAAAGAAAGAAAGAAAGGAAAAAAAAAGCCAAAATCAAGCAAAGTGCATTTGCTACTCAATTAAAAAGCAAATGAAAGAACATTTGCGGGAAGTACTATAGAGGCAGAAATAGATCTTAGAAAGTTACAAGTTAGTGGCTAAAATACTTAAATAAAGCAGATCACCTTTGAAATGCTTTGAGAGCAGCACATGTGTCCCCCCTTTAATGAGTGGCAAGACTAATAAATCATGAATAGTGAAATCATGATCTCAGAGGGGGGTCTACCTCTTCATCTGTGACAATTAATGTGTCACCCCCAAAGCAGCCCAGAGGCAAATTCCTTATGCTATTTTTTATGCATGTATTGTTCTAAAACACATCTCCTCCAAAATTACTCTTGACATTTCCTTAATGGAGTGACTTGCACTCCAGCCAGCCAGCATCATCGATTTGAAGACATCAGACATGATAAAGATCTTACAAAATTCATCTAATCTCTATTTGCCCCTCAAGATACAGGAAAAACTTCCACCTAGAAAAAAAACATTGAGGTATCTACTTCACTTATCAGCAATAACATTACACAGGTTTAAACATTTTCCTAAAGGTTCTTTGTGAAGTTTTCATGATTAAAAGTACTTCAAAACTATTCTATGGCTGTGACCTATATTCACAAGACAAGGAAATGTAAAGGAAAACAACATGGGAATGAAAAAATATAAATATCCTTTCCACTCTACACACGGAAACCAAAAAGCTCACCTTAGGGCAAGCTTATACTGTGCTTAATTTTTAGGTTAGCATGTGATAACAATCACAGCTTCTATCATTTGTCTAGCAAGTCTGAGTCAAACTGTGCAGTTTAAAGTGTCTATGATGCAATTTGCTTTCTGAATAACTTTGCGTGCTGCTTGTATATACCACTTCCCTGTGTTTTTTTTTTTTCCTCTTTTATTTTCATCATATATTCCGTGGCATCTGTAGACAAGGAGTACTACTCATGTAAGTCATTTTATTTAAAAAATAAAAAATAAATCAGTCGGACCATCCAGTTGACAAAGCCTGAAAGTCTGTCTTTCCATATAGGCAAGAAGAGAGGGAGAGGTTCACAGCAGCGAATGAGGAATCTGACAAGGAAGCTGCAACAGCACCCTACTAGGAGGAAGAACACTGTCCTTTCAAACCTATAGTCACTCCTGCCCAAGGACTGTCATCATCTGTGTAGCTGGCAGAAGAGTAGGCATGCCTCTGACACCTTC
Source organism: Tetrao urogallus (assembly GCF_951394365.1). Taxonomy (NCBI): domain Eukaryota; kingdom Metazoa; phylum Chordata; class Aves; order Galliformes; family Phasianidae; genus Tetrao; species Tetrao urogallus. The sequence continues at coordinate 87,644,161 of NC_136815.1, read as the reverse complement.
TTCATAGTCTGTTGACAGCATATCAATTTAAATCACCATTGGGGGCAAAGTAGCACTAAGGTAGTCTTTCCTTGAATAGTAATCGTCTGGACTTCATATTCATTCACCTTATGTAGTGGCATCTTTCATGCACAAAAACCACTTTTAATCACGCCTGGTTTTTTGGTACCTCATTTAAAAGGCTGGTGATGTATAATTTTTGCTCTGCTCATCTACACTCAAATGAGCATATGCCAGCAAGCAGAATGGAAAGAACAGTCTTTCCTTTGCAGATACTGTCCAAGGTTGGGGGTGAGAAACACTCAAGAATATTTGAATGCCTGGGTTTTCTATCAGTGGTATACCTCCACCATCATATGTTTGAGCCAGGAGATGCACCCAACAAGAGCAAGTCAGCTCCTTGTAGTGAAGCATCAGATGGGTACAGGTTCAGTGAGCTCTAGATACAGCATGCCCCTTCTGTATCAGCTACTCAAAGTCACAAGCAAAGATGAAACAAACAAGAGCTCACAACCTGACTCTGTTGTCCTACCCAAAGGCTTCAAATTCCAGTCCTTTTGCAGCAGAAATAACTTTGCTGCCGCAGTGACAGCAATTTCCACAGGCACTGAGCAATGAGAAAAATGTCGTGATAAACTCCTACAAGATCTTCACCTATCACGCAAATAATTTAGGACTTTTCATCAATATTTGAAATATTCATCCTGAAGTTCTGGAAGAAAAAAAAAAAAAACTACTTTTAAAGATAAGGAAAAATGGAAAAGTATCTCTACATTTTAACTCCCTATGTTTAAACTACTACTTGTAATCTGTTAGAAAATCCACAGCCACATCTTCTCTCTCATCAGGCTCTGTGGCTGTTACTTTCATTCCAGTGATCCTGGAAGCAGCTAACACCTTAAGGACATGATTGCCACAGTACAGCACAACCACTGCATACACAGGAAAGGGATCTGAAAGTCTTCGGCACTAATTGGGAAACAAACTGGTGAGAATTTAATTTGAGTGTTAGAAGCTGCTATCTGGTCTTTGGGGGCTATTGCACATTTTTCCAAAGCTCTTTAAGGATCCTAGGAACTTGCTGCTAGCTACTCCATCCAGCCATGGAAATCTGACGCTCACTGGAGAGGAGACTGCACGTACAGGAGCACAGACAGTGCCCAGGCAGTACAGAAAAGAATGTCTTATTTTTGACATTCCCCTCTATTCCAGCAGCAGCCCACCTTGTACCAGCAGGCCACGTTCTCCCAGGAAGCTCAGCAGGAATACAGTTTTGCAGCTGTCTGTTGCCCTCAGTCCCATGCCTAACATCCAGACTTTTGTTGCACAGGTACACTAACATCCATTGAGATTCCTGAAGGCATGTGGCAGAAGTCAGAACTTATACACAAGGACACTGGGGGTGGAGGGGAAGACAAAGCAAAAAGATGACAGAAAACCCCAGTGAGAGTCCTGTATCTTGAGGGAAGAAAAGAGATCACCGTGAGTTCTATTTCCTCCCACTTACACATAAACACAGCCCTCAGTGCTGCTCTGGTAGCAAAGTCTGACATGAATGTTTTACACGGCGCTGTGCACACCAACGTAAACGCTTTTCTGTACGTTCACTATTTAGAAAAATAAATAATAATAATAATAAAAAAAAACCCCACAATTAATTCATTATTTATTCATCTAAAACAGCGAGAGCTAAGGATCTCACACAAGAAGCGTTTATGACACAACTCCCTTTAATGAACACCGAGGGACTTCTCATTCCATGAGGCACAATAGACTGCGGGATGAGGAAAGCTCCTGTTCGAGGCCCCTTCATGCCTGTGGCTGGCCGAACAATGCGGCCATTGTGGCCTGCTTTGCCAGCTCCCCGCTCCAAGGCAGGGTGCTCAGGCAGCAAGTTGTGCAAAGACGACTGCGGGATGGCTGCCCTGGAGATGGGCCCAGCACCCACTGTACTCGGCCCAAAGGCCCCTGTGGGTCACACGGCAGCCTGTCCTCCTATACAAGCTGACCCAAAAGCAAAAACAGGGTCAGCACTTGGAATTAAATCCCTTCAGCACCTGGCAGTGCTTTCACTAGGCCTCCAGTCGCTGCTAAAATTCTCTCACACAGAAGAAACCCAAAGCAAGCGGCCCTGTGAGCACAAAGTGGGGCCCAATGCATATGAAAGACTCTCACAGGCACCCATAGAACCAGCCCCATATGTAAAGCATTTTCTTCTCATCTTGCTTTGGGATAACAGCTATATGACAAGTGAAATTAGGATAACATACTATGTAAACAGAGACAAAAGTAATGTTAAATTTGATTGCATTCTTTCCAATCTCCAATTTCAGCGTACCATTCTGTAACAAACACGAGATGAACATCCCATTCCAAACCTCGACAATACACAAATGATTCCCATGATCAAAACAGTATTTACCAAAGATGCAGAATTATTTTTAAAAGCCACTGCCTTTAAGGCATAAAAGCAATAACAAAAAACAAACAAAGATTTCACCAACTCATTGTTTGCAATTTACATTTGCGTAACATTTCACCTCCAAATATCTTCAAAGTGCAACACAATCTGTGATCAATCCTCGCTACAAAAAGTATACTTTCATTTCACGCAAAGTAAAAAATCAATTGTTTGAAATATTAACTACATAAAATACATGACTCACCCTCTGAAGTCCAAAATGAGATGCTTGTATCAAGTTCTGAACGTTTAGTTCTTTACTGGTCAAGTTATTAACAGAGATTGGGGTGTCAAAAATATGCTTTAAATAGCAGCGATGGGCTACTATAGAAAAAGCGTCGCAGGCAATTATATTATTCAAAAGTTTTCTGAAACTACAAAGTGACTCTCAGGTCTCCCCTCCCCACAAATTGTAGGCCTTTGTTAAACATTCTTTTAGCTTTCACCATGGTAAAGGAAAAAAAAAAAAAGCCAGGAATTGTGGGATGCCTCTTACTCCAGGGGAAACGTTTTGAATAGAACAGCTGCCCAGAGGCCAGGAAAAAAGCACTCCCCCCTCTGAGAATAAGGGGCTTCTTGTGGGAAAGGAATAGGAGTTCAGCAGAATTTATGGAACTGGGGAGATACAATAGGAGGTTACAAAGAGAGGTCTTCAATCAAGAGGAGAGGGGAGGGAAAAAAACAGATTGCAGAAGAGAAGAGAGGCATCACCAGCCAGACCAGCAGGAATTAAACAGCTGAAACAGTTGTTAGCTAAAAATATGAACAGTTGTTGAACTAAGGAGAGGAATGCACCATTCCCCTAGCCCTGAAAGCACCATGACCACAGCCTGCCCTTGCTCTCCCTTCTACAGCCAGCAATGGCTGCAGCAAAATGACACAAATGTACAAAACCAAACTATGCAAAGGGATGGTTAAGGCGTTAAGGCACTCTCAGAAGGTGAGATATGTGGGCTGAGATGCCTCTCTAGTGTTTGAGAGCACTGAGCCCAGCATTCATCTTGAAACGACCTGCTAATGAGGAAAACAGTGCCTACTGCTGAGCTTACACGGCTCCTTGCTGCAGGACTGCATTTACTGGGCACTCCCTGGATTTCATTGAATACCAGACAGCAAAGTGAAGCTTCTGTCACAACATTATCACATTTGCCTCTTACATGCATATTTCTCCCCTTGGGAATAAAAGCCAGAGAGAGAGAGAGAGATTGAAATGTAGCAAATACCTAGATTTTGGGGGTATACAGCAAGCAAGTCTCACACTTGCAAAATGTGTTATTAATAGATAACATCTGAAAAGCTTACATTTCCATATTATTCAGTCAGTTTCCTTGTATAAGAGTCACTTAATGTTTACCATCATAAGACTCATGACAGTGACAATGCAGAAGGTACATCACTTGTTAACTCATTTCATTTCTCAGGTGTCTAGAAACTGTTACAGGACACACAGAAAGTGCCATATCCTGCATAGAGCATTTGCATGTCTGTATACCTATGCAGGAGCTACCATAAAAACGTGTCTGAATTTTCAAAGCTTACTTCACTGCCCTCAAAGCATATCCATTGTGTACTTAATTTTTTTTTCCTGTACATTATGACAGAAATTTTAGAATATGTGTTAACGCAGACACAAAAGTTATATAGGTGCAAGCTGCACCATAGCCTGACTTTGAGCTGTGACTGAAAACTTCAGTTGATCTTCTCCAGGTTTGTCAATCAAAATAAAAATAGAAGGAAGGGACAGGTACAGAAGTCTGTGAGAACTTCTTTAAATTTGAGCTATGAGGTTGGTTAACCACATGGTGCTCAAATGCCTGAAACAGGACTTTCTGAAGCAATGAAATGTTACCCAGAACTCAGGACTTTAGAGACTGAATTTTCTTCCATGCTCCATTAGCAGCAGGATCAAGTATGCAACACTCCAGATCAGAAGTGAATACTAACCTTATTAAAAACAAACAAACAAACAAAGAAAAACAAAACAGAGGCCCTGATTCACTGAAGCGTTTACATCCTGAGGTTTGATGCTGTTACTTCAATATGCATTTTCCACTCTTTGGAGGAACAAGATGCAGTCCATCCAAAATGCTGTGTGACAGAAGTGAGATACATTACCCGCCATGGAACTGGCACAGCCCAAGACTAGTCCAGCAACGGTGCTGCCAGACCAAACACCCAGCTGCTGCCAACCACCTTAGGGCTGCCAGCACCTGGAACAATGCACTTCAATGCCCTGAAACAGGCACTGGACTGCACACAGAGAGTTAATTTCACTGCACCTGCACTGCACAGACAGGAAATAATTTACGATAATTTGTCAGGATTAACCTTTTGATACAGCATAAATTTTTCTAGATTTAAAGCACTTTATAAGGTTGCAAAGGTTCATTTGTATTAAACAAATGCTGTATCAGCAGTCTGACAGTAGCAAAAATTCTGATGCTGAGAATAACTACCACTCTACTGGCCTTAATCTTTACAGCAATAAAATGAAGCTTGGCATTTCAGTGTGACAAGATATGATTCATAGCTAACTATCACTCTTATTTAGCTTTAGAAATGTCACACAGCATAATTAACAGGAGGTACTCGTGAGTTCACACATTCCAGATGTAAAGATTTCTGTGGAGGCTGCATCACCCAACCCAGACAAGTTATTTGTAGCCATGTGTTCTTAAACTGCTGCTACGATTTCATCATATTCAGCTCTGCCAAGCAGAGTCAGGCTGTGGAGCAGTGCTGTTACTGCCCCTGACCTTGTCTAATCTAATGAGTAGAAAACAGTGCTGGTTCATTATTGTCTTCCACTCTAAACCCAGCTGTTTATAAACATTTTAACAACAACAACAAAAAAAAAAAGTTTTAATTATCTGGTGTTCACATGCAACTTGTATTCTTTCTAAAAACAAAACAAAAACGAAACACCTTACAAATCACTGGCTAGAGATAGTGGTTTTCAGCCACTTGCTCCATCTATATTTATATTTATATTTAGAGTGCTTTTGCTTTTGTTAATTCCAACAATTAAGGAAGTATTTTCAGCCAAGCCACGATGAAGTTTAAATATTGATCGACTCTACAGCATTTCCATTTGAAGAGTACACACCAATATGCTCTTCTGCTCTATCAAGCCCCAGGTAATATGGTGCCAAAGCATTTTATTGTAAAGCAGACAGATCCAAATGTCATCTAACCAGACGCTACCATGACACCTTGGCAAGAGCCCAGAGCAACTAGTAACTATAAAATATTGCCATCTTTCTTGCTAATAAAGAAGGAAACCTTGCCACACAGAAAGCACAGTCCCTGGGTATGCCACTGCACTGCATTTTGGCATCAATATTCATCACAGGCCTTATCATAGGGATTCTAGAAAGGAAACAGGATTGTCTGGTAGAATATTGTGTGGTTCATCAACCCTACTCTGCTTCTCACTGCAGTAAACTGTCATAGAGAAAAATAAACTAAGGAGGAATCTGATACCTGAAACACAGCTTGATAGTTTCAGTTCAACTTGCCAACAAGAAATACTTTTATCCTTTCAGTAGCACTGAAAAATTTTAACAGCATCTAGACACACACAAGAACATGCCTAAATTACTAGCAAACAAGAGGTGTACCAGCCTTCAAACTTACCAGCTTCTCTACTAGATTCATCATGAAATTATTTCCAGTCCTTTTTCTTTTGAATCACTACCTTGCTTTGGGGTGGGCAGAATATCTAAATGCACATCAAACTGTCAGAACCACCTCTGCAATCGGTGAAATATCAGAAATAAAACCCTGGATAGAAAAGATGTTAATCTACCAGTTCTGATTGATACCAAGTACTTCATATCCCATACTCCAACTCAGGTTTGCGCTTTTATTCAGAAAAAAAATCTTGCTACTGGCCTTAATAGAAAGGAATATAACTACCTTTTTATATGCTTTGCTAAAATTAAGGGTCTTGATACTTCTACCCTTGCTGCATGAACAGGTCTACCAACATACTGCAAACAACAGCAACAGATTGAGAAAGCGAAGTGCTAAGTGTTACCTATTTGTCTGGATGCAGTGGGAGGGCTTCATTTGGTTTGACTTTTTGGTTGTGGAGAAAGGAAAGAGAGCAAAACAGAACACAGATAAAGCAAATATTACTAGGTTTTTTGTTTGTTCTGCAGAAGAATTCAGATTTTAATTCTATTTGTAAAGTTGTTTTTATAAACGGTCACCTTACTTCTACTTACTGTTTCTGTCCCTGAGCTACAGGAAACTAAACGCCCTTTCAGAATAAAACATCCTATTTATTGAAAAACAGACAAAATCCTGCTGAACAAAAAGAAAACTCTTTATTGGCAGAGTGCAAGGGAGAAAAAAAGGCAAAAGTCTCTTTAGACAGAATCTCGGAGACCATATTCACAGCTCACTTGGCTAACAGATTTCTTCTCAAGCAAGGAGAGACAGAAGTGAAGTTCATATCCTACAGATATTTGTACGGATCCTTAACTTCTGCCCTGCTTTTAATGGCAGTAAATTCAGTGCACAAGCAGATTTTAAGATACATGATTCATTCACCTCTAGACCCACTGAAATCATAGAATCACAGAATGGCCTGGATTGAAAAGGAGCACAGTGCTCATCCAGTTCCAACACCCTGCTGTGTGCAGGGTCACCAACCAGCAGACCAGGCTGCCCAGAGCCACATCCAGCCTGGCCTTGAGTGCCTGCAGGGATGGGGCATCCACAGCCTCCTTGGGCAACCTGTTCCAGTGCCTCACCACCCTCTGGGTGAAAAACTTCCTCCTAATATCTAACCTAAACCTCCCTTGTCTCAATTTAAAACCATTCCCCCTGTCCTATCACCATCCACCCTCGTAAACCCCTCCTGTTTATATGCTGCCTTCAAGTACTGGAAGGCCACAATGAGGTCTCCCCAGAGCTTTCTGAGGCTCCAAATGAGTCTCTAAACTTCAGAAAGGAGGATAAAAGGTGGAAAATGACAATGAAAAAAATATTATGTTTTTCAGTAGTTATTAAAATAAAAAAGAATGGCCCTTCATAGACCTTTACTTTGATCACATTAAAATGATTTAAGTCAAGGGACTTGACTTAAACTTGATTAAGCAGGTTTTAATCACTTTTCGCACCCGTCAAGATATAAATGTATTTCAAGCCTGCTTTGTTTTTGTGCAGAGTTGTTTTCCTTAAGGAAAAATAATTCTCAGATTAGTGACCTTTAAGGTGTTTTGATTTTAAATTAGTTATTATCCTCACAATTTGCATTTCAGCATTTTGCCAGAAATTCTATCTGCATTTACTGAATTTGATTAACTACATCAGTGGCTTCATCTCACAAGAAGCCAATTTGCTTCCTAATTTTGAAAGGAATAGCTACTATCCTGAAGTAAATGGAAAAGAGATATTCCCTCTGTATGAGCAGGTTGTGTTTGTCAAATGCTTACACAGCAGACAAAAATCCAGCAGCCTCCATGATTTGAACAGATTTCTCTTACTTACAGACTTTCTCTTACTATTATTTCCCCAGATTTAAATAAGCTTATCTCCCCTTTCAGTTTCAAGCTCAACGTTATTAACATTGTTTCAAGGAAATATTGAACATCCTTTTCCTTTATTTTTTTTTTAATTAACTAAGATGGTCTTGAGAAAGGGAAATAATATTTTATTACTCTTATAGACTAGTTTTATAGACTTCTAAGTAGAAGTGCAAATGTTTTACAGCTTTCTTCTCCCTGTTCGTGCAATCAGCTGTGATTTCATTTGTGCATTTGGATACTGAAAAGCAAAAAAAAAAACAAAAAAACAAAAAAAAGCCAGTAAGAAGTGAAATGCATCCACCAATTTTGTAAAAACCACCTTGGAACTAAATTGCCAACAATGTCTCCTCTTGTTTCTCTACTTAGCATTTCTTCCTACAGCTGTATCAATTTCTTCTTTTGTTGTTGTTGTTGTTTTAAGAAGAAATATTTTTCTAATGTGACAGCAATTGAAATTGAACTTCAGTTTCACTATTTTTGCACTGGCAAACTGCATCCAACCAAACATAGAACTAACTGAAGTAACAAAAATGCCACGTATATTGTGCACTAGAAAAGGTAAATGCAGAACAGACAGTGTCATTCCTCTTGCATCTCCATGACAGTACAAGAGAACATACACTGATTATCTTGACTCACTCCTAACATCAAAATCCCACACTGGGACCATTTCCATTGCAGTCTTTGTGTGCTATCATGGAATTAGAGAATCAAGGAATGGCTTCGTTTCAAAGAGGCCTTAAAGATCGTCTCCTTATTTGCTCATAGATACAGCAAGGAAAAATCAAGGCATGTTATTTTTAAGAAAACTGACTCCTCAAACTCTGAGCTAACACATTTCTCCATCTACCACTGAAGAAGAGCACACAATTAAGATTATCACTTTAGAAAAAGTTCCTCAGCTTGAGCTAGGTAATTTCACTAGATACAGCATGGAAGCAGAAGTCTAACCCATTATAAATAGTTTAAATGACTTCTATTCACAACTACTTGATTTTTAGTTCAAGCACATAAACAGTTTTAAGATTCTCCAGAAATACATTTCTTTTTTTTTTTTTTTTTTTGGCCCAACTTAATAATACCATGTCATCATTTTTGATCTCTGACATTAATCAATATGTAAAGGTTCTACCCTGATACATAAAAGAGCTGGAAACAGAGGACAGGCTGCATTTCAATTTAAATGGGTCTGCTTGCAAAGCATATTGTTCTTCAGGACAAGGGAAAGGAGTGAGAGTTAGAACACCCTGCTGGATTATTTAAGCATTATCTACAAATCTGAGAAATACTGCATTGCATAAATCCAAAAAGACATAGCTAATATCGAACATCACTGGGTTCATGTGATACATGAGCATGAGACCACAACACAGCAGTCAGAGAGTTGAGCACTGCCATTGAAAAGAAACGCCAGATTTGAACTCCTTTAAATGTTTTTTGGTTGCTTGGTTTGGTTTTGTTTCAGGAAAAAAGTTCATACACACACAAAAACAATCAAAATTAACTGGAATGAGGACTGAACTCTGGACCCTCTCAAAAATATTTCATTAAAAATAAAAGCCGGTTTAAAAAAAAAATGCTTAACTGTGGTCTGCACTTTTTCACTTCAGAAACATTAAAAAATACTGTTTTCCCAACTGATCTGATTTTTAGGAAACAACACCTTTCAAAATGCAGTCTGATATCATTGGATTCAAAAGGACTGTCATCAACAGATTATGCTTAATTCAGCTCAACAGCAATCATTATTATTTACTGGACAAGAACAGAACCGTTAATAAATCTGCTTCTTACACAATGTTCAACTCTCACCTGATTCCACGGTCAGGATCTGATTCATTGGACACACTTAGCATTGCTTGCACATTGGTAAGCGTAAGGGATCCTGTTTGGACAGGCAGGGCTCTAGCTTTTTCTCATTTTCTCCCTTCAGCACTGCTTTGGTGACCCAGCACACAGAGGTTTCTACACAGCTCCTAAGTGCTGACAGCTTCCCAGGATCCCTCTCCTTCCCATGCTCACTCCAAAGGGGAAAGGGCATGTTGCAGCTGAGCCATCCATCACTCTCCCTAATGAGGTCTGTGAGCACACCCCCTTCTTTCAGACAGCCCTGCAACACAGACACAGCCTGAAGAATGCCATTTGTACTCAGTGCTAAGAGTGGTGGCAAAAGGGCCATGTGCCTATGGCTTGCTTGCAACATTTCAGCAACATCAGAAAAATCAGAAAAGCAAGGTCAGGTAAGCAGTTCTTCCAAATCCTAAAAAAAGATGGCATTTTTCTAGCTGTAAAAACCCTGCTTTAACATGAGCCTTGCTGACTTCTGCCCATTTATATATATATTTCTATACGAGAATAGAAAATGTAGAAACTAAATACCCGTGTAAATGGCTCCTCATGCTCATTTCTTTATGAGATGAGCTCACTGAATGTACTGTACACATGATACCTGCAGAGCAGGTGCCAGAGGATGATGCCTGTGGGAGCACTCTAACAGCACACAGTCCAAGTAAAGGATGTCCAGCAGAGGACAAAGGGTTTGCCATCAACAACCAGCTTAATAGAAGAGAAATACCAGGAATGCCAATCAGTGCTGCAAAACAAACTCAGAGCTAAGTTCTTGCCAGATTCAATGCAATTCCCTGCAAAACAAACGATACCCAGTGAGCATCACTGGCACGGACAGTGATCTTACACCCTGACCACTGCTGCCTCTTTTGAGATGGTCTGTGCAATGAATGCTGACCCCTGAATCCCCTGTGGGAGTTCAGCATCGCTGGTACTACTCAACCAAAGCTCACTAGTTCTTGTTTTCTTTCCCAGTTTTTATTACTGTTGCTGCCCATACCCCACTTGATTCATCCATTTTGCCCAAGTGCTTTTTCCCTCCTGTTGTTTTAGGATTTACAGAGGTGACACCTATTTTCCTAAATTGATACACATGCCCCTACTAAAAGTCTTAAAAAAAAAAAACCCAAGGTGCATCTTCTCTTTATAAAAACCTTCTCTTTATAGCCAGGCATCCTTTTCTCACCTCTGAGAACACCTCAGAACCAGATGTTTTTTTTGGCCTTATTTCTCTCTGTATATTCAAGCCCCCAGTGACTGACATCAGTTTCTGACAGTGCAGACAGACTTCCTTCTCTTGCTTCTTTTTGTAGAGTGTCAGCAGGTGACAACTCATGCTCCACTGAGGCTGTTCAACAATTCAACAGGCCTAATACAGATCTGAATCTAATTCCACATCTTTTCCAACAGATGCTTTCTATGTTTCACACGGATGCACCAGTCCATTAGATGAGGCTACTCAGGATTTGTCTTTACATATTTAAATCCAAAGTTCTTTAAACTCACTTTCACAGAATTTACAGAGTATTTATTTTGTTTACTATCACCTATATAATTTCTAGGGACAAAAAGAAGTCCAAATTTTTAGCAACACTAATTTAAACGATTCTTGCCTCCTTAGCTCAGAGCTCATTTTTCCCCCTTTATATCCAAAATGGGCTCTTTGACATGACTTGCCTTTTCTTTCTGTGACATGTAAGAATTAATAGCCTCTTCAGCAGCCCCATTCTTCTGGGACCAGTTTAGAACCGTTCTGGTCTTTCTCTTAACTTTTTGATCCTAAGTGAATGTTACATCCCCTTTTTCAAAGTTTAACATGTAAAGAATCATAATTCAAATGCCTTTAACCAAAATCCTGTTTAAAACTGAGAAACTTACATTGGTAATACTGGAGGGGAATACAGTCTGGCTGCTCTCTGTATAATTCTCTGAAGTAGTGACTGAAGTTCATATTTAATCAAACTAGATGCGTGATTTCTAGCTCAACAGAAAAACAGAATGGAATGCAACTTTACTAAATCTTTTTTTTAATCAAGAACTGTAGAAAAACATTTGCAACAACCAGGTAATACGTTGGTTTCTATCCAATTTGCAAATCAAACACCATAAGATGACTATAAAAGTACTTCCCATATCTGTAATAACCAAAGAGATGCACCTTGTTCTGAATGCTTCTCCTTTCATTTGCTGCATCACAAATCCCATTACTGTCTGCACCCTTCCTTCTCTACCAGGGTTATACCTAGACATTGTGATAGCAGTCTCCATCTTACTGTACTGTATCTTCCATTCACTAACATGAAACAAAAAAGATTCTTTTTTTTTTCCATCATATTTTGCATAGTTTGAGGCCCTTTCCGAATCTACTTGAAGCATCTGGTTGGGTTTTTTCCCCTCTTCCCAGAACATACAGCTTACTTAAAAATTTCTGCCCCTTGATTCGGTTGATAAGAGTCGCTTTTGCTTTTTCCTGTGAAAATATCAGAAACCAAACATAATAAAAATATACATCAGTCTGGAAATAACAAATGCATGTCAAAACAGTAATGATGAAACAAAAATTGTCTTCAACTTCTCCATTCCATCAGCACCTCTCAGGAAGCAGTATACCACATTCTCTTTGATTTCGTTACACTGGATGCAGGAATAGGAAGCCACTGCCACACTTGAAGCCTACAGGAGGACAGACTGCCCTACTCCTCTGACTCCCATGCTGATTGCCTGAATCCTAGGAAACGAGCCTCCAGCTCTGCTTCAGTCTGCACTGTCAGCCAGGGCAGCTCTGCAAGGGCAACTGTTTTTTGGCTTTACTCTGATGAATGTTTCCTTAATTTCTAGGAAAAGTTTTCAGTATTTTTAGTGACTTCAGCATTTAAACTGTAGGTAAAATTCATTAAAAGACAATAAAAATGTATATGTAGAGTAGGAGGGCAGCAGGGAATACCCAGTCTTCCCTTTGTTTACACAGCTACTAGCCCCATCAGAAGGAACAAAGTTCTGGGACAACAATAGCTTATTGTATTAGAATAGGCAGCTAGTCCTATTCTCTGTAGCAGCCTGAAACTAAAACAAAAAAAAGGAAGCAGAACAGTATAAATTATTACAAAGTGAATTCAGAATACAAAAAAAATATAGATATCTATGTTAATACAAAAATCTAGTTTCTGCTCTCAATGGGACACAACAGAACAAGAAAATGAAGACCAAAGGATGAAATAATAGAAAGTATCAGATGTTTCCCACACGCTGCACCTCACCCTCTTTAAAGAGACCACAGAGGAGAGTCAACAGAGTAAGGTCCTTGCAGGACACAGTGGCCTCTACTGTGATAGCTATGGACAGGCAGTGGGAGCACTCTGCTCACAGCAGTTCCAAAGCAAACAACAGTAGATTTCCTCACCTGAGTTCAGTTGTTGAATTTGGTGCTTCTGCACGCAGTTGATAATAAGGGTTCCCTGGGGTCAGAAAGCAATGAGAATTAAAATCCACAGAGATTGTTAACTACAAAGACACCTCGTGCTTACAAGTCCAAGGCTCACAAGCCATAAATCATTGAAAGCTCAGAAGATCGTGGGAAAGCAACGATACAAACTCAAACCACATTTGAGCTCTTCCTCAAGCACCCACAACAACTCAGTAAAATCCTGGGTACAATGGCATTTAATCAAACCTATACTTATCTTAATATTACTTGATTATACTAATTTTAATATTTTAATATTATAATATACTAAATTTAATATTTTAATATTAATATACTTATCTTAATATTACTTGATTATACTAATCAAACCAAACTTATACTCCCTACCATAAAGATCCTGAGCTACCAATGACATTGTCATTGTCTTTATGCATACTGTATGCATTCAAATGTCACATATCACAACATATAAACACAACATAATGCATTTGTCACTATCTTTTCCCTGACAAAACTTTGACCAAGTGGCGCTATTCCTGCCACTGATTTCCTCACCCTCCATACCAATAAATTAAGTTCTTCCTTTTTCAGGTAGGCAAAATGTCAGTTTCACATCCACACCAGCCTTAGATGCGAATAACCATGTTGAGATTATTGTGGAGTAGGCAAGGCAATACCCAAACAATGCAGATGTTAACTGAAACTCTCTCTCTATCAAAGAAAAGATAGGGAGAGCTGATAATTTGCTGATACCTCATTGCCCTGCATTTCAGAAGTCACAGAAGAAAAAGGATCCAACCACAGGAGCAATGCAGTAAAGCCCAGGTATTGCTGAAAGCAAAATAAGCACTTTCATCACACCACAATGGATCAGATCAACGATGCCCATTTCCTAAATACAATAGGTGCCACTGACTGAGTTTTGAATGAAATGCAACTTTAATTAGTCACAAAATGTACTGAGACAGAAGAGGTTTAGATTAGATATTAGGAGGAGGTTTTTCCACACACAGGGTGGTGAGGCACTGGAACAGGTTGCCCAAGGAGGCTGTGGATGCCCCATCCCTGCAGGCATTCAAGGCCAGGCTGGATGTGGCTCTGGGCAGCCTGGGCTGCTGGTTGGCGACCCTGCACACAGCAGGGGGTTGGAACTGGATGAGCATTGTGGTTCTTTTCAACCCAAGCCATTCTGTGATTCTATGATTGCCCACCCCTACCATGGTAATTCTTCACTCTTGCTGGACACAAAGTCCTATTACAGAGTCTATGCCAAAACTTTTCATTCTCCCTCTCCTCTTTTCAAATGGAGTAAACTTGCTCTCAAAACTATTAAATAGCTTGAGTTAGATATCTTACATCCAGAGCTGGACTAGACAACCTCAAGTGACTCATCAAGTCAGTTGTAGTATCACAACACTCACCGGTGGTGTTGCCAGATGCTGAAAAGAGCTTACAGTAGGGTTACCTGGGATTATCTCATCAGAGTCTTTAAGAGAATGAGATACACTGACCATCTCTCAATTGGATTAAACCACTGTCAAGGTGCCTATTCTTCAAACTCCATTCCAAAAATCTTACTCCAGAACAGAGTAAGGGCATCACCTTCTTCTGGACTTTTTCCACATCAGCAGTACCACGGTTTGAATTAAAAGGAGTCCTGCATAAGTATGTAATATGCAGATCATACACTAATTCTCCAACCCTCAAAGGTCAATACCCAAATAATAAGGAGTCAGTGAAACCCTTGGGCACTTGCCCAGACTCACGAATTTACTGGACCAAGTCCCCAGCATTAGGATTAATTAAATGCACATGAGTCAGGATTTGCTTATTCACTGCAGTTTCTACTGGTACTCTCCAGTATTAAAACATCCAGGAATGCTAATCCCAGGGATTACAGGAAAACAGTTAAACTCAGACTCAGTCATCCACAAATCACTAATGACTTGGGAGAAGACAGTGCACTGTCACTCCCTAAGCCCTCAGACAAAAAAAAAAAAGTGAATATATTACAAATATTATTTTCCAAATGTCAGGCATGGTGAGGGTTTTTCTGGTTTTTGTTTGCTTGTTTTGTTTGTGGGTTTTTTTTCAGATGAGAAAGCAGCACACAATTACTTAATTGTCTTTGACAGAGTCAAGGTTACGAAAAGGGAAAGAGAAAGGCTTAGTAAAGCAACAGCACAGTGCTTTTGTAAATTTGTAATAATTTAAGACACACAGCATAAACTGATTGCAAACAAAATGAAGTAAGCCAAACAGCTGTTTCTTCTACATCAACATTCAGCATGAATTCTTGCTGTCAAAGAACCAAGAGTAGAGCTGTGTTTGCAACTCCTAGTCTGACTACAACACTGACACCACTTCTATACTTACTATAGATTTAAACATAACCACACTAGCCCTAAGCATCCAAACACCCCAAATCTGGAAACTGCTGCAATTTCCTGAGCCAAGCAGCTACCTTATAATACAAACTTCTAAGGACCCTTCTGAAATGTGATACAACCTTCTGAGATGTGATATAAGTATAATGAACCAAGGATGGAACAGAGCGGACAAAATTCTTATCACAAAAAGGTAGAGCTATTATGAAAATTAAGAAAAGAACGCAGTGATCCTCCAGTTACACTTCTACCAATAAAATAATCTTTCAAGTCTGCAAAGGTCCCCAAATACATTTTAGAATGTGTCAGCTCTCCCTGATGATTAATGTTAGAGGCAAAAAAGAAAGCAAATGTATGCGTATTCTTATAAGCTTTTGAAAATCAAAACTGCCAGTATCCTTGTAGTTTTACTTGTTCTTGCAGCAAATAACCTGCACTCTTGGATTTTATTTAAAAAAACCATCCACTCTCAATATATTAAAAGGCTGGCTATCAGAAGATTTCAGATGTGAAATTTTGCTACGTTAGAAATTAAATCCTCTTTTTTTCTCACCCACAGTCTTCTCTTATCTTCACCCCATCAAACGAGACAAAAGAGACAACACAAAGGTCTGCATAGTGCATGGGAAAAATCTACTTGCAAATGGAAGGAAGGCAGGCAGTTGACAGCAAACCACAAAGATAAGCACAAGTGAAACAAATTCTCAGAGCTCATCAACTAAGGATCCCTGCAGGAAATGTGAATGAAAGGTCAAAGATAAATACATTACCTTCCTTTAACACCCACTCAAAAGCATGCATGCACTCATACATGCATATGCATACAGATGCTCTCCCTTTTACTTGGATCTCTAAATGGAATACATCTTATTCCATTTAGATGTATGCCTTAGAATCCATTGCTTAGAAGTGTTTAATGTCATCTAAGCCTTTCTCAGAAATCCATCCTCTCTCAATTCCAGCTAACAGAATTGTTGTATTCATCCCATATATTGGCACGTTGCATTTCTTTAAGATTTGAAGTGCGTAATAAATATGAAAAATTCCTCAAAACTGCTTTGAAGTATGGCATTAACCAAAGCAAGACAAATATCCTCAGACTTCACCAGTTACTAAGCAAACGAACTAAAAATGAAGGTATTACAGAGAAAAAAAAAAAAAGAAAAAAAAGTGTTTTCCCTTAACATGTTTGTATTTAATCACAACCAAAATATTATGTAATTGAGGAGCACAAGAAGCACAAATGTTTCATTTTGTTCTTCTGTAACTTCATTGGTCCACTACTTCCAAATGCACTGAAGGGTGTCGTTAACGAGCCAAGAAAGACTACATTAAATGTATTCACAAATAGCAGAGATTCATGTCCACTGGGGACACTTTTTGCCTACGTGGATCTGCCAAATAGCAGCAGTACAGCTGCACGCAGATCCTAAAGTCCTGAAAGCACCAGAGGCTTCATATTTTACCAGAGACACTTCTCTGACAGTGAGATGGTGAATCTGATAAGGCAGCATTACTCAGACTGATCCCAGTGACCACCTCCAGCTTAGGCTTTCCTACTTCAGCTGTGAATTGGAGAGATGTTCAATTGGAGAGATGTACCAGACCACATCATTGCACACAGACATTCTGAGGCCACCTCTTGCATCCTCCTAACTTGACAGAACAAATAAATGGAAACCTTAATGTTCCCCAGACCTGCTAGTATGAGTGAAGGCCTTAAAACAAGTAGGAAAAGATGTCAGTGTTACTGGACTCATGGCTCTGTTCTAATGTGCTTTACTGAGTGCTTCAGTAAATGCACGCAATTGAAAAAACATAACAATCACATGTTAAATACAATCTATATTCACATGAATTTGCATATAGATTTCTAGTTTAAATTATTATTAACAGACACAAGAAGATTACCAGCGAGTGCATTACTACTCTGCATGTGTCAAATATGCATCTTAGGCTGCCTTTTTCTCCTGCTTATCTTTCCTGTTTGGAATGTTAAACTTTTGTGCCATGTAAATGAAAATATTTAATTATACAAAGCAAAGGGGAAAGGTTTATATTATTATGAATGAGTTAAAATTCTTTCTGCTTTAAGCTTAAATACAGAGAAGATAGCTGAGCATCTGTTAGGAATTTCAAAGTCTTAAACTGCTGCTTTATAAATTTTAAGAGCTACACGTGAACAGTTTGAAACCTTTTGATGTTAATAAAATTACTGTAATGTATTCAGTTTTCATGGTTAAAATTAAAAGAAATCTGAAAGCCTAATGCAAATTCAAGGTGAGAAGCAAATGCAGAAAGAAGTTGCTTGCTTGCTGCAATTTTTCAACTCTCACGGTAACCAAAAGAGTCTCACCAGCAATTTATAATTGCAAATGAACAAAAGACTAAGTAAGCAAAAAAGAAAAACTTCTCAGGAAAACAGCACCTCAAAAGCAACCTGCTCATTGAAAGAGATCTCAATGAAGGAAAAGCTAACGTTCGTAGCTATACACACTAGTAATATTCCATTCAATGGTCAGTGCAGTACACTGAAAATTGCAGTCATTTAGAAGTGAGAAGTGCCTTACATCCTGTAGCTTCTAACTGTTGGCATACACACAACTTGAAAGCTGGCAGGAGAAGGCTTCCCCCTTCCACTGGCTCCACCTGTTTCAAAGCTGCCATTCATCAGCTATAAAATGCTGAATTTAGCAGGAAAATTAAAAAGCTATGAGATTAGCTGAACTGTGAGATGATTGCATACGCTATCTTCTTTCATCGCATAACTAAGTGATCACCTTTTCTCAGACCAATCTCATCATGGTTCTGGTCTCCCAGCTACAACAATCCACTTTACTGGCACACAATCACACCATTTGCAAGTGCACACATTTATTTAGTTTCCCATCTCTGAAATGTACCAGTAGGAACCCTCCAAAGCTTCAGCTGTTCTGTCTCCTACCAAATGTACTGCCTTGCTCCAGAAACACACCAGTGCTTCGCAACAGAGCAGATTTAGGCATTCTAAAGTGGATACTCCTAGTGTGAAGCCCTTCTCTCTTGACAAAGCCTCCCTAAGCTGTTCAAGTCGAATTCCACTGACCTAAGATCTTCTGGGCTTTCCCAGGCACAGAAAGCAATAGCAGTCTCAAACTCTTATCCAACACTATCACTTCCTCTGAGACACTGTGCAAATATCTTGGAAGAAGAGCTATGAAGTCACAGTAGGCACTGAATAGTCACAATGAGGTTTTCCGTTACTTTTTTACATTACTTTCCATTACTTTAGGTAACTGAACACAGGACGGATTTGTTGAAGGTTAGATCAGTGTTATGGTGCAGATGTTACCCCAGTCTGAGCCAGAATTCCTATCAGGTTTACCTCCTGGCACAGCCTACCCCATACGGTGAGCTGTGCGTTTTGAAGACTCCACTTGACTTCCTTCTCTGCCATCCCCCAAGAAAAACTTCGCACCACTGAAGGCATTCCAATGCATTAAGCTAGGTGACTGCAAAATATCACAAGTCCTCACCAACTCCACAGATTAAGTGTGGGTTTTAATAGAGGCAATATTTCTCCATTGCCAGCCAGTGCAAGATTTGTTATCTATACAGTGACTCAACTATGACATTTTTTACGAGTGATATGTTAAACTAATTAACATTAACCTAGCAGAGGAATCAGGCATAAATCAGGGACTGTTTCAGTTAAAGATACAAAGGCTTCTATACTGATAATTTTCCCAAAACGAAAGACTGTGATCCTTGAACTATGAGATTTCATTTTAAAATGAATATTAACTGATCCTGAATTTTTATGCTGAATTTTTTGGAATGCATTTTCAACACAGAATAATGAGGCACATGCATCTAGCTTAATAATTCTCAATCCAAGAATGAGAGAACTAAGGCAGGACAAGAGCCATACAAAATTTATAAGAAAAATTAAATATGCATAATGATTTATTTGTTCCCCTCTCCATTTGGAAAACATGACAATGACAGAGACAGTAATGCCTATAGATTTTGCCAGCTTAACTACACAGAAAGCACAACATGGATTCAAGTGCAGATATCAGAGCAGTATTTTCCAGATTCTCAATTTTTCATCTTTAAACACAAAGACAAAAGGAAGATCAAGTCAAAAATAACTGAAAAAACACATTACAACAATAACTGTCCAATGAATATGCCAATCTTCCAATGAGGGCACAATGGTCCTCCTTACACAGGAACTAGATACACTAACTGCATACTCCACAAATGGTAATACCACGCACCTTTCTGGCAAGAGAGATGCCACATGCAGCCCTTGTCTCTCCCTAGAGCTTCTGGTTTTTGTGTGGAAGAAATTGATCTTGCCTGAGCAGAACTGGAGGTACTGTGTTTCTGCATTGGGCAGTGATGGCTGTTCATGATCTATAACAAATTATTGCCAAGAAGTTAATCCAGGCATTGACCTGAAATAACAGCGTCTAACTTCACACTTCTCTTCAGCCTGGAAATGTTTAGAGTTTAAGAACAAGAGTGAAAACACACCGCTGTACCAACACTTTAAAAACAACAAAAAGAATCCACACACAACTCAATATGCATAACAGTGGGCAGCAATCTTAAGCATACATGTCTGCAAAAGTATTCTTACTCTTTTTTTTTCCTGCCCTACTCTCTCTCAGATCTGCCATCTTAACTCACTGTCCTTTGCAGCTGAGTTCAGGGCAAAAAAACTATTTCAACTGCAACATGCAATCCAAGGTCAAAGCAGTAGATTGATTTCTTCATATTCGCAAAAGGACAGAAATCAATTTGCGAACAGTTCTGGTCTTCCTTTGCAAACACCCTTCCACCTGCCTTAAACATAGTCATTAATACACCTGCAATGCATTGAGACCACAGCAAGCACACACACAGCTTTGGTGGTACTCAGAATAATTCTTAGTGAAGAAGCTAAAATGAAGTATTTTAAAAAACACAACAACAACAAAATACCAGTTTCTCTTGCTACTTCAAATTTTACACTTTGCTTAAT
The DNA here is from genome assembly GCF_951394365.1 of Tetrao urogallus. Taxonomy (NCBI): domain Eukaryota; kingdom Metazoa; phylum Chordata; class Aves; order Galliformes; family Phasianidae; genus Tetrao; species Tetrao urogallus. The sequence continues at coordinate 87,623,493 of NC_136815.1, read as the reverse complement.
TTAAAGCAATTCGATCAAACCCAACATATGCATATACACTTACACACACAGACATAAAAAATTAAGCCACGTCAACTACCAGTTAAAAATATACATATATTTTTTAAATGTTTGTCATAGTTCTGCTTCAGATATGCCCCACTGCTTTGCAGCAACGTCTTCTGAAGGAAAGAGCGACAAGGGGAGGAGTTAGCAACATGCCTGAGACTGAGATAAAGCATTTTACAACTAATTACAGGGGTATTCTCTCAGTACACCCCTGATCACTACCAATTCAATAGTCACTTTTCCATCGTGCTTCTGACCGATGAGGATTTGCACACAGGATGCATTCTAAGAAACAAACTGGTAAATTGGAACAGGTCGTGTATTTCATGCAGCTAAAAACTCAAATGCAAAGGGAGCACAGCAAAGAATACCATTAGCACAAATGACAGAAGCAGGGGCTGGGAGTGAATGAAACATTGCTCCAAACAGGAAGGGAAAAAAAAATCATGTCCCCTTCACAAAGATGCTTCCAGCACCACTCCTTTGGTTTTGGGCTGTAAGTACGGTGCGTGCACACACATGTACAAATTCATCTAAAACATGGGTAATTGTAAGATGCTACTCTAACACACATTTAAACTCACACTCAACACCTGCCTTATGTAAGACACATAAAATGAGGTGGTATCTATATCATCTTGCATCCAGAGGCACTGTGCAGTCCAAAACCAGTCTCAACTGACGTTAAACAAATTTTCTGATCTTTTCTTCAGGGAGAAGGAGTGACTTTATGCTTTTGTTGCCTTCAAAACTCCCTTTTTAGTCCTATGACCAAGTATAGAATGAACCACTGTTGTGAGCATAAGTCAGGGTGTAGCCTCCTACCTCCACTGCCCAAATGCTGGAATTCCTGCAGGAGAAATACCTTAATCGCTTTCCAGCTAAAGCCAATAGCTGATGCCTAGAGAGAACTGAGTTGACAAAATAGATTTTTTTCAGGCTAATTTGTTTTTGCAAGCTGTGCTTTAGAAGCAATAATCACTCCACTCTTTTCACAATTTAAACACAGTTTTTCACAGTGCATTCAAATCATCAAATAAATTAGGCTGGAAATGCTCATGTACCAAAGTCTTCTGGAGATCTGGGAGACAGATTTCAACCATACACAAAAGAGAATCTTTAAAGTGATAAAGCCACAAAATGCATAGATTAACAGGCTCTGAAAACAATGTTCACGAGTTCTGAATCTGAAAGATATCTGCATGATAAAGAAAAAACTGTTGATTTCAGTAAAGTTTTTCAATATTTCAAGTGTAATGATTAAACGCACATACAGTTGTGGACCACAATCACTGCCTCCAGTGTCTGTTTTTCACTAAGAACCAATTCTTAAACAAGTCCAAGATCTCAAATGAATAGAGTTGTAGCCTGAAGATAAAACTTGGTGAATATGGCAAACTCAAATCTCAGACAAGGAAAGCACATCTTCATCTTGCAAATTCTCATCTTTACCAACACTGTTTCTTTGAACATCTTTGCAGTTTCTAACTGTTGCAGCCTGAAGATGTCAAACAGCAGCAACTCCAGAAAGCACAACCAAGCCCATGTTCCCATCCCACCAGGGTACCCAAGGAGCTACATCAGCTCGAGTCACCTGCACTGCCAGCACAAGTGAAGTCACAAATATGCAAGCTCAGCTGAGATGCAGCACTTAACAGATCACATCCAGCAGTACCATGATATAGCTAAATTGATTCTGGACCTAATGTAGTGCACAGATTGGTGTTGTGCTATGCACAGCAAGAGTGGCAGTTTGCACATACCTCAGTGCTCGCTGCATAGTACAGGCATCTTCTTTTGTTATTTTCAAAGTATGAGCACAAAGTAATACAAAAATACCAACTGGAAGCCGGCCTGCAAATTCTGAAAGATAGCTAAACAAGCAGCCACACAAAATCTCAGCTCTGAGATAATCTCTAAATTGCATATGCAATCCCTGAACCACTTACCTAAATGAATCATTGCCTTAAGCAATATTGCAAAACCAGGCAGCAGAGGCTAACTCGTATCCTCAAATGAAGACAAGAGTTGTTTTTGGAGCAAATTTAACTCGAAACACGCAATGCTGAAGTTAAGTTCAATTCACCGTGCAGCATTAAGCAGAAACAATTTTATCATTCACCATAAGGAAGCCAATACTGCTGATCCCTGCGATATTTATAACCTGTGTTACAGACGTTTAAAGATTTCACTACATTTTCCCATTAGAAATACTCTGATGGCACAAGCCTTCAGGCACATAAATTATGACAGTAACTTCTAATCCATTTCCACAATATCCACCTCCCTCCTCTCTACCACATCAATCACCAGCTACCAGCCCTTGCATTCAAGATTCTTCACCACTTCCTTTCCTCACTTGACATTGCTGGCTCATAATTGAATCAAACTGCATCTTTATCCACCCAGAATACCTATTCATAATGTCCACTTAGTACTTCTTATCACTACTGCGTGCCTTCACCACTACACCACCACCCCATCCACCTGCCTTGCCTGTAAGGATTCCCACAAAAATGGGTGATTCCACTTCACTGAAGAAGCAAGAGAAGACAAATCCAAACAACACTACATTCATGTTCATGTGCAGGACTTAATGCAGCATTTTTCATGGACAAAATGCTTTAGAATCAATGTGTAAGGGAAAATATATATATACTGGAACACTTAAATATATCAAAATGTGATATAATTCACAGCGTGGCAATATTGTACCTAAAGGGAAGAACAGCTTATTTTAGTATTTAAGAATTAATAAACTATATAAAAAATTTAATCATTTTGTTATTTTTAGCAGCAGCAAACACATTTAGATTAGGTGTGAGCATTTTCTTCATCTTTCTTCTCTTACAGAATCAAACGCAGTATTTTCTCACTGATGTAAGATATTTGTATATATGAATACAGACTCTGCACTTGTAGCTGCCTTATAACCTTTCAGGGGGTGTACCATCCCTGTCCTCTCACAGAGATCACATTTCATCTTGTGTTAAAATATTCCTAGTTCCCCCACCTTACCCATCTCTCCCTACCTAACCCAGCCACGTCTATGCATTTTAATCACAAAAAGGTCAAGGTATCAAGCACAATAGCACACTACCCCAGACTTCATAAATAGTTTGTGACAACTTCCATGTTATGACAATGCAATGCAAGCAAGCAAAAAAAAAAAAAAAAGGAACAAAATAGAATCTGCTAGTGAGTCAGAAAGCTTCCTGCTACATAAACAGAATGGAGAGAAAAGAAAGTGTATTCCAGGAAACATATGCCTCTGTTCTGACACAGGTAATAGCACTTCACATAAAGGACCTCAGAAGGTGTGGAAGCTTTCTGTTCAAGTTTGCACACAGCATTTCTGAGCCATAACTGTAACAGATTTCAAGGAGCAACTCCGCGTCTCGTCTTGGCCCACAGTCCTTCCTCTCTTCTGGAATTTGCTTGCACAAAGGAAAAACAAATCTACACCAATACTGATTTTGGTTTTGTTGTACCTCAAGTTATTCCATAAAGCGAAAATCAAGTGAAAGCAGAGAAAAGAGAAAATAACCAAGCTCACTGATACAGCTCATGAGATTCCGTCAGCACTGGGCTAAACAAAGAAAAATAACAGACAAAAAAACAAACAAACAAACAATCCACTATCTCATTATCCCATTATCTTTGAAGCCAAAGCTACTAACTCAGCTGCATCCCTGGGAACTGTGAGGCTGTTCCCAACATCTGTGCATGGAGAGGTCACATCCCCTTAGATCCCAACTTGCCTTCACCTTGAAGTCAGTGCTTCCCACGGTCCATCTCCTCCCAGTCACACGCCACTCCTCAGATCGTTCCTCCTTTCAGGGAGAAACAACCAAATTCCTGAAATCTGCTTCCCAAACTGCACTCCACATGCCAAGGAGGACTCTCTGGCAGAGCTGCTGGAAAAGGAAATTCCAACACTCTGCACTGCCAAGACCTGGCCTTTCCTGTGGAGATGAGAAAGGCAGAGGCTCTCAGGAAACCATCCTTGTTTCTATTTCATCACAGAAACCAGTGGAACACATGTGGGTCTACTGCTTCTGGGAAGTTTTAGCTCACCTAGGAGCTGTGGAGCTCCTACTTCAGCTGAAAGGAAACAATCAAAACTTGGGGAAAAGTCCCTACAGCACTTTCCTTTCTATTTTCCTACAGATTCTTCTTGAAGAAGATATTCTACACAACATCTCCTCCATCAGCTACCTAAAAATACAGACATCACTGAGCTCACTCTTTTCTCCTCTGCTCACTCCTCACAGCTCCAGCATTGCAGCTCACCCACCCAAAACACACTGCAGAAACATTTCTTGCAATGTGTTAAATCTCTTCTCAGTGGATCCTCAATTGGTCTCAGACATCCCCACGATCCATGCCTCGTGTGGAGCAACACATTTTCACACACAACAAAGTACACTGACTTCCTAAACTGAGAGCATAGCCAAAAGGAGGAACCATATCTCTGCAAGTCTGAGTTTGGTTTGCTTTAGTAAGTGAAAGTTCTGCTAGCACAGACTACCTCAGGGGAGGCTTATAAGTAGGAGTTCAGAGCTCAGCCTCAAGCCCAGGATGCCTGCAAAGACTTCCTTCTTGGACAGCCACAAGCAAAGTAAGCAGTGGACCAACTGCAACCTCAAACCACCAGAACAAACCAGGGTGTGAGGAGAGCTTCAGAGAGCTAGCGTTACACTGAAAACCTGAAGACCTTCTCTCAAGCATCAGCTCTTCACAGCCAGCTTCCTCAGGAGGTTGATTCCTACACATTTTAGGGCAGGTTGTCCCCATCACCCCTCCTAGGGCAATGCTCCTTCCCCATCCTGCTAATCCTCCGTGCCTCACCAAGGCAAACCCAGTGCTGTCACAACCTTTTTGCTGGGAGCAATCCAGGAGAAAGGGTCAGGGTCCTTTCTGCTGTGTCTTGCCTAGAGTCACCAAAAGTACAAAGGCTGCTCCAAAAGCAATGCCTCCTATTTCATCATGTTGATCCCCAATGGCAGAGGTGAATGTTGGTAGTGTGGCAGCAGATGATGAGCCTTGCTGCCAATATCTTGTTACAGTTTGTTGCCATCCAACAGACAGCAGCAGCGGAGCCGTCTGACGAAATGGCGTCTGACGTGGAAGTGCGTATGAAGGAAAGATGCGTCATTGAATTCCTCCACGTGGAAAAAATGGCACCAACTGACATTCACTGATGTTTGCTGAACGTTGATAGAGACCAAACAGTGGATGCAATCACAGCGAGGTGATGGGTGGTGCGTTTCAGCATTCTTTTAGAGTGGCCAATGTATTTTAAGGGCCTTGCCTTGCACCAACACAGCAAACCTACCCTGTTGGGAGCTATCATGGAGGTGCTTCCTAGCTGACCTTCCCTTCCCTCTGTCCTCTGATATCTCGGAGTATAAGAATACTTCTCTTTGTTTTATTGGAAGTAGCTCAACGTAATTTGAAGATAAACTTTGTTCTTCCTCTTTATAGCTCAACTGTTCTGTCACTTCAGTAATCATTGTCAGAAATATTCCGGGTATAAACAAACACTAATGTATCTAATTATTTGCACATTGTATTCTGAATCCTACAGCATTCAACCTATTTCAACTCTCAAGACAAGATAAAAAGTTGCCCCTATTTACTCTATATAAAAATTCAGTTTTCAGTGTTGATGAAAATGAATGGCTTTCACCTTCTCTGTTTTGAAGAACTACCGTACAGATTAGCTTGCAGAAAGACACAAAAATGCCAAAGAAACTGAGTAAGAGAATCTGCACAGAAAGAAAAAAGAAAAAAAAATAAAAGTGATTGAAGTTTTGATTTCCTTTAAATAGAAAAATGTAATAAGATGCCAGATAGCAGCTCCAAATACTCTTATCTGCTACAATCCACTTATTATTCTTCTCTTCCCCCCTCCACAAAAAGAGTGGGACATTCCTTTCCTGAGACTTCAAATTAAAGACTCTCATACCGCTAACTTAAGTTATACAAAGTTCAAAAGCAGTACTGGTGCAGAACAATATTAGGAATAAAAATCTAAACGTATGTAAATTGCATTTAGTAGGTGACAGAAATCTTGTCCTCAACAATCAAGAAAATTAAGATTAGGTCTTTATTCAACAAGTCAGAACCAGGAAATTAGCACTGCATTTACGGCCTTTTGTATCTCTGTTTACAACTGGAAAGGATAACAAGTGATTATTTGTTCAGATTCCTATTTTGCTCCAAAGTAGGCCAGCCAGCTCAGCACTTTTCTTAAGATCACAAATATTTGTCTGCCCTACATATGGGCTGGAGCTGAACCAATCCGATGGGCAGAAATATACAGCGACAATTTCCATATCATTCATTTTCAGCTGTAACTGAGAAGTACACAGAACAGGTGCAAACTGATCAGGCTTTAAATAGTTCTAAAATTCGCTTCGTGATTTCAACAGCACACCAAGAGGAGCAATAATTTCCTCATCACTGGATTAACATTTCATATCTAGGTTCTTAAATAACGTGCTATTTGTGAACAACTCTCTGACAGCTTGTTGTCTCCACTAGTTTTCATTTGTATTTTGTACATTGGTTATCTCATACAATCATGTCTGCATCCAAGAGGCCCTCACAGCACCAGCACTTTCACGATGCAAACGTAGTCTGCGAAAAGCATTTAAACCATGCTTTAAAAACACATGAAACAAAAGCATTCCTTGAAATTTTAAGCTGAAGACTTTGATTTGATCTCTTACACAAACTGTCCATAAAGCATTTTGTCACTATTTGAAAGAAGAGAGGTTAAATAATAGAACGTTGCAGTCTTGACTTCAACTCAAAATAGTAACACCCCCTAAAACAAAGTTGGCTGTTTGGAAGATCGCAGCTGTGGAAAATGCTTTGTTTAAACTGTTTGTAACGTTTTTTAAAGGAAAGTCAATTAGTCCAATTTTCCCTAGAGATGCTAATTGCTCCTTAGACCCAAGCAAGCGATTACCTTAAACATATCGGCTAACTCTAAAAGCACAAATATTTCCATGTCCAGCCGTTCCTTCGATATTACAGATACACACGTTGACAAACCACTAGTAAGGCATTTCTATTAGTAGACATCAACACCAAGGCAAAGACAGAAAAAAACAGGTTAAAAAGCAAGTTTATTTAGAATTTAGATGATGTGCTTAGTATTTTGATATATGAGACAGTGTTTTTGCAACGGTCAGGGAGAAGCATACCTTATGTTATCTGCAGAACCTGTGCGTCAGGCAGCAATATAATCCAAATGGTTAGCAGCAGCATTTCCCACAATATCCTCATGTTTCTGCAAAAGCTTCTTCGTCTTCTCCCAGTAGCTCGTTAACTTACACACGTATCCAAACAACAAAGACATCAGGTCTTCACACCATCAATGTGTGGCACAGTTTGTTCCACGTCAGTCACCTCCTGAGGAGACCCAAGTTGTATTCCACCACTGGAAGGATAACCAGTATGGCACCCAGCACAGATTGATGTTCTGGCATGCATCCCATTCTCCAGACAGCCATGTTTTTGACCTGTTTGAGTAAGAAAGTGTTAGTTTGGCACAGTGACAGCCACACCACTTGCGGACTGACAGAAATGCAACGTTACATTCTGAATAATTTCAAACGCGTATTTCTTCAATGATTTAGGCATTCAAAGCTTAGTGATAGCATCTGACTTGACAAACATCACCAGACCAGAGCGTAACAGACAATTTGGGATGGGTTCTGATGGTTTTCTACTTCCAAGGCTTTAAGAAAAAGGCTTTAATATTTTTGCTGCAAGTAGTAGCAGTGAAGCTTACCAAAAGGTACTGAAAGGAAATGCATCGGGATGGCGGAGGGGAGAGCTAATGATGCTGTCTACAATGATCTTTCCTCCCACTCCAGCCCCAACTCTGCGTCCCACCCAGCAGGAAGCAGCACCAGCATCGCTTGGCTCCAGGAGCACAAGCACCACTGCTGACACTCAACCCAGCAAGGAACAAGACAAAGTAACCAAAGCAATGCCTGAATACGCTGGTACTCCTGCTGTGTCATTCCTCCCGGGGTACCAACAGCATATTTGTGCTTAGGTTGGCAAGGAACAGAGAGGAAAGTTAGAGTTCTATGCGCAAGATGGAATAACAACGCAAAAAACAACACTGGGTCTGCCAAGAGGAGTGCGGGAGAGGGGAGAGAACGAGCTTCCACAGCAAGAACAAGGGAGAAGAATGAGAAGAAGGGGGCATGTGCACAGAGAAAAAGAAAACAGATATGCAGAAGGTGAATATGTGTGGATGCACAAGAACTTCTGTGCAACTGAGTAAGGCGCATTGGGGGCGTATTACAGAGGAATAGTTTTGGAGGAGAAGAGGAGAATAAACTTTGTTATTTGCTTGGCATCAGAGAAAACCTTAGCGTATCCATGGCTGCAGAGTGGGACATGTGAAGTGAAAGATTGAGGCAGAAGATCTTCATGGGAAACGCAAATATAAGCATAGAGCTAGAAGAGTAGGTAGAAAAGACCAGGAGGACAATGTGTGACAACAGAGAGAGGGTGCAAAAACAGAGAGGTCAGAAATTCTGGAGGGTTGTGAGAAGGGAGAGGAAAAATGGGAAAGAAGTGAAACAAAAACAAAGTAAACCAGAACAGCAGAGGAAGGGAGAGGACTGGGATGAAGACTGAGGGGAAAAGTGGTGGTTGTTAATACGGAAAAATGGAAGGGGAAATAAGAAGGTACTAAATTAACTACAGAAAAATATGCAGAAAAAGAAGGGAATTAAGGAAAAAATACAAAGAGCACAAGCTTGCAGAAGTTGTGACTCTTCGTACAGAAAGTGCAAATACCAGAGGGAGCAGAACGAAACCCAAGGCGACCCAACTTTGTCAGAGGGATGAAACGGCTCTCCGTAGGGGATGACAATTGAGGACGGGCCGGACCGACCCTTCTCTCCGTCCCCCTTCTCCATCCTTCCTCCGGTCCCTCCCCACTAAGCGGTCCCCTCGCACCTTGCCGGGCGCTGCGGGGCAGAAAGCGCAGCAAAAGATTCTCGGCACCCTGCGGGACTCCACCGCCCTCGGCCCGGCCCCGGCACCCTCTACACGTCCAAGAAGGTTTTCCCCGTGTTCAGCTTTGTTCTGTTCCATCTCTTCAAAAGTACGTTCCGGAGCACGGAGCACTCACTCAGAACCCGCTTCCCTCCCCGCAAAAAGAAATCAATGAAACCCCTGAAACAAATCACCGAGCGGGCACGGCGCTCAAGAGGGGGCGAGACATCTCTCCCCCCATCCCGGGTGTAGGGGAAGAGGGACGAGGCTCTCCCCCAGCCCATACCTGCATGTGCTCCGCGCATTACAAAGCGCTGCCCCCGGCCGCAATCGTCCCCATCGCGCACTCCGCAGCGCGGCCGGCGAAGGGGGAGGTTGAGGGGGGCGAGGGAGAGCGCAGAGAACAATAAGCCCGAAGACAAGTCGTACCTTCTGCTTTCTTTACACCACGAACCCCAGTTTCCTCACGAGCTTACAGAGGGGCTGAACGCTTTGAAGAGTGTCGGGAGAGATGGGAGAAAGTTGCTTCGATCTATCCGGATAAAGTTGCCGAAGATGAGCTAATCCGGGAGAGATGCGGAGTTCACCCGAGTTTCTCCTTTTGTTCAAGTTGCCCGAGCAGACAAAGAGCCGCCGGCGGCGGCAGGTCCCCGCTCCCCACCCCACCCCCTCCCCCGCCGGGTCCCGCCGTGCCCTCTCCCCTCATCGCCCCCCCAACTTTCCACCTCCTCCATCCCTCCTCGGCTCTGGCGCAAAACTTCCCTCGTAATGAACCTCCCAGAAGAAGGAAAAAAAAAAAAAAAAAAAAAAAGGAGAAAAAAAAAAAAATCAAGGCTGTTTGAGGGGTGGAAAGGGAGAGCAACATCTCTCAAATCATTATTTCCGGTAGATGCACCTCTTTGTTTGGATTCCCCCGACTGTCAGTGAGGACAGCCTCCGGGTATCGGTTAGTCGAAGCGCGCGGAATGAGACGGGCGAACGCGGGACGTAAAGGAAAATAAGTTTGAGAGAGGAAAAAAGAATAAAAGAAAGGGAAAAAAAAAAAAGAGAGAGAGAGAGAGAGAGAGAGACAGAGAGAGAGAGAAAAGAAAGAAAACCTCCGGAGTTGCGAAACGAACCCTTTTTACATGGACACGGGAAGTACATAAATAAACAACTGAAGGGGAATTTGGGAAGACTGTTGCTTCTCCTCCCCCCTCCCCTTCGTACATTTCCCGAGAAAGGAACGAAGGAACCCCCCAAAGCCCCGTGCCGCCGCCGCCCTCCGGCATCCCTACCTGTTGCGTAAAGCGCGAAGCAGGGGCCGACAGCATCCGTCCCGAAGAAACCGGAGGATAAGGACCCGCACCCCCTCACCTGCCCCCGGCCGCCTTCACGAGTACCTAGTTGTCCCCCCCCCCACACCGGGCAATGCCAGCAACCCGCGGCCGCCCCCGGCGCTGCCTTGCCCGGTCCCGGCCCGGCGTGCGACGGCCGTCGGGGCGCCGAGATCCCCGGCGAAAGTTTGGCGGGGCGGGGCGCGCTCGCAGCGAGACAAAAGAAGAGCGGAGCGGAGCGGCGACTCACCTTGGAGGGAGGGAGAGAGCGAGGGAGTCTGCGAGGGGACCTTCCGCCTCCCTCCTCATCCTCCTCCTCCTCCTCGTCCCGTGGGCTCGGGACCGCGTTGCCGGCTGCGCGCCCATCTGCGCGGCCGGCTCGGCTCCGCCGCAGGTCCTCTCCCCGCTGAACAAAGGCGCGGGGCAGCGCCCCCACCTCCCGCCCCGTCGATGCCGAACTTTCTGTCCGTCCCCCCCCACCCTCCCCTCTCCGGAACGGAGCCGCACTTCGGGGCCGGGGGTGCCGCCGCCCTTTGTCTCCGCCCGGGAGGGGTGCGGGCCGCCTCCGTCCCCCAGCACTGTCTGAGCGCGCTGACCGGCTCCAAAGATGCCCCAAGCGCAGCTCACGCTTCTTTTTTTTTGTTTTGTTTTGTTTTGTTCTGTTTTGTTTTGTTTTGTTTTTCCCTTAAGAACTTGAGGAAGTGAGCTGGAATTGATACTTAGGAGCTGCACGCACCCACCACGCTAGGGCTAGCTTTGTTCAAAGTTAGAAAACAGAGGACGGTGCCGAGATAGGTTTTTTTAGACGAGGGAAAAACAGGATGGGAAGGGCACGGTGAGGCAAAAATGTATTTATCCTTTGGTGTCCTGTTGACACCTTCTGCAGCTCCTCGCTCATCTACGTCCCTTTTTCCTTCAGCTCACTCCACTAGCAACTTAGCAGTCTCTCTTCCAGCTCCTTCTCCCTCTTCCCACTTTCACCCAGTTGGGGCTTCCATTCAAACCATTCCTTCCTACCCATCACAGTCAGCCTCAATGGCTGGTCCTCCAAAACGTTTTGTAATTCTCCTCCCGGGGTCAAACTTCTATCTCCATGCCCCAGAGAAGGTTTCCCTAGCCCCTCACTGCCCTCCTCTTCATCCCTCCAGCCCACTGTCACTCCAGACATCCCTGCCCATGGGCAGTTTGCCCCCCCTTGCCCCTCTCAAGGACCAGCTGTTGTGCTGCAATGCACTTTGCTATTAGTATTGCTCCTGAAAAGGGAGTGCCTAATGCAGGATAGCACCGGGCAGGGGACAGGCCTGTGTTCATTCTTCTCTACTATTCCTTTCACCTTCTTTTCCATTTCTGCACTGTGCCTGGAGCAACTATTGCAACACTTTTGTAACTTCCTCTCGAGTTGTTTTCTACAAACTGCTTCTCCTTTCCTTCATTTTCTGACTTTTTCCACCAATCCTAGATTTCTATTATCTCCACCTGCACTGTTTCCAACCTTCTATTCTCTTTTCTTTTTCCACGTCCTCACCTTTGGTGTATTCAATCCTTCAGTGTCATAAGGGGAGGAGGAATGCTGCTTGCATTATAGCCCTTTCATCACTTCCATTCTTATTGCCTCCATTTTTCCAACATGCTCACTTCCAATAGCATACAGTGATCTCCAACCAATCTGTTGAAGACAAATTCAAGCCATGTGTATATAGTTTTATCTGCTGTTTTTTCTTTCAGATGGCCCCCAAACCAATGAAAGGGCAAACTGTGGCACAGCCAACAAGCATAAAGGACAGTCCTTTGCAGTGTGTTCTGGAAAAGCACAAAATGCAGAAGTAGCTCCTGATTTCATGGAATTTGTGGGTTTTTATCCCAAGACAGCTTGCCTGGAGATACTGCTTGCTGGGAACTTGTGACAATAGTTGCAAGCTGACAACAGTTTTGTCAATAGTTTTGAGCTTCATTCAAAAAGAAAGAAGGGAAGGAAGGAAGGAAGGAAGGAAGGAAGGAAGGAAGGAAGGAAGGAAGGAAGGAAGGAAGGAAGGAAGGAAGGAAGGAAGGAAGGAAGGAAGGAAGGAAGGAAGGAAGGAAGGAAGGAAGGAAGGAAGGAAGGAAGGAAGGAAGGAAGGAAGGAAGGAAGGAAGGAAGGAAGGAAGGAAGGAAGGAAGGAAGGAAGGAAGGAAGGAAGGAAGGAAGGAAGGAAGGAAGGAAGGAAGGAAGGAAGGAAGGAAGGAAGGAAGGAAGGAAGGAAGGAAGGAAGGAAGGAAGGAAGGAAAGAAAAAGAGAAAGAGGGAAAGAGGGAAAGAGGGAAAGAGGGAAAGAGGGAAAGAGGGAAAGAAAACCACATTAATTTCTAGTGCAAGCTGCTTTGAAACAGGATATGTCTCTACCTTTTTACTTCATTATGAGAGATGAAGATTAACTAATCATTTGTGCAGAAGCCACTGGTTGCCTAGGTCCCATAATCATGGCCTGGTTATATTCAGTACACACAAAGAAAAGACAGTTACAGCTAACATGTAGCTAATTGAGCAAGGATGAGAGAGTATTAAAAAAAAAAATGATCCAAAGGGCAAAAATGTGATATGCTTTACAAAATAAACCACTAAATAATTTTTCTGTAAGAAAAAGATAAAATGCCATCTGCAGTCATGATAATAAAACATGGTTAAAATCGCTTTGTGGCACATTGTCCAGGTAAAGGCAAGCATTAAACATTGAAAAGGAGTACATAAAAAGCAAGGAAAAGAGCAACTGACGATAATTAACACAGAAGAGAAATTATAGAGTATAGAAAATCACTTGGAAAAGTCAAAATCATTACTGAAAAATCCATGTCTGGAATGGATGGAACACACGCAATTGTACAGTAAGTGCAGAATAACACATCTGTCTCTTAATGATGCTTGTGGACCTGTTGGTAGAGATGGGAACATTTTTAATTATTAGACTAAATGTGCTGCTAATCATATATGTGTTGAATAAACAGAAAGATAAATACTGCACATGGATGATGACCCACTCTTAGGTCTGATAGCAACTGAAAAGGCTTTGGGGCAGCATCTAGTGCCAATAAACATTAGATCCTCAGCTTCAGATGCCTTAGCATTAGAAATGTCTGGGTGAGGAGATTTATGTCACAGCGATGCTCAGTTTAATACACATTTGAACGACAGGGAAATCATAGGGGTCTATTGCCAATGTTGTCTCAACATGAGGAAAGAACATGCCAAATGACAGCACTGCCTGACGGTGGTCTCTTGCAAAACAGTGGGAATTCTAACACAGAATTAAACTAGAAGATGAATAAGGAAAAGAATCATGATCCTACAACATCGTTCATTTAATACTTTGTAGGTTAGGCTAGGTATTTAGGTTTCACTACAGGTATTTAGGTTTCACTAGAGGAGGGACCCAAGTGTGGGCAGGCAGCTCTGCATGCTGATGTGCTCTTTGAAGGACATCACAGCAGTGAAGAAGTTGCCCGTGGCACTAACAGTTGGACACTTCCAGAGAGCACTGATCTCTTGCTCCCAAATAATGGGGACAAGTAGCTTAAACTACTGGTGCTTATTCTTTAAATCCTTGATTCCCCACACTGCACAACTGCATTCTTCTTAAGTTTTTCAACCTCAGATACACGATCGCTTTCCGTCTTTCCATGACTTAATTACATTCTGCTTCCCAAGCTTCCTAGAGGAGAAAGCTTCAGTGGGATTCACTCCCTGGATATAAATTCAGGGCTTTTAAAATCAGAAAAGGTCATTAAGTGATCCAGCTTGACCTTCCACATAATTGGACAGAAAACATAATCCAGTTTCTCCTCTGTTTATCCCAGTAGGTGATATCCTTACGAAACCCCCGTTCCAGAAGGTTTTCCATGTTGTTGAAACATCAGCCAAAAACTTCCTTTAAGAAGCAAGTCAGCTCCAACCCTTACTGTTAAAAACCAACAAACCTGTGTTTTAAATAATTTTTTTTCTGGCTTTGTTGGATTTTTTTCTTTGTTTTTGTTTTTCTCTTTTTGAGTCTCACCGCTACATTAAATTACTGTAGAGCTAATTTTATAAATGGGGGCCTAAAAGCAAGACTGACTGCACAGGACAGGAAACCTTCCTGCAGAGATAATACACTTACAGGATTGTTTTAATCTCTTTGAAGGATTACTTGCATTAACTTGTTTAGGTTCCATTACATTTAGCAAGAAAACACACAACAGCATAAGGCTCTCCAGATGAAGTCTTTTGGGCTCTGACACGCAACAAGTGTTTGGTTGCCACTAATGGCAGTGGTGAAGCATGCATCTGTACCACAGCAGTGACATGAAGTGCTCCAGGCCTCATACAGATGCTGTAAGCACCCACTGCAATGCAAAGTGCAGCTCAGCACAATTTTGACTGTTTCTGCTGCTTTTCCCCCCCAGTGGCAGAAGGTGCTCCTAATTGATCTTGTAGAAACCCAAGACTTTCTACAGAAATATATTATATTATATATCTCAAAGGAAAAAATCTGATAGTCAAAATAAGACTAGATTTGGGGAATTCTGTTTTCAACCTTACTTCCTTCTTCCTCAAAATTTGGTGAATATTCTTCCTTCCTAAAAAATGTTAATTTGAGACATATTAGGCTTAACCATAGCTACAATAATGTGCTACTGCATTCGGACTAATACACAAATAGCTTCAAAATTGTTAGGGACAAAAGGCTAAGGAATAACGTTTTGAATGCACCATTTGATAATCTTCATAATCCCTCCCCTTCAGACAGCGCTCAAGAAATTTCAAGTTACTTTTGAACTTTTAAGAAATTATTATCTTCTCTGGCTTGTATTGAAAACATCAGCCTTCCTAATTTTATTTTATTTTTTTTTAAAGAAATTATCATGTAATATTAACAAATACCCTGGCCTGAGATCTTCCTCAGTGTGATCCCTTTGTGTCACAAATCTCAGTAGATAGTTGAATGCTTATGTAGTTCAGAGAGTATAAAATCCTTCTCTTGATACATGCTGAGAAAATACAGTAAAATGCCAGAAAAAGTCCTGCTAACAACCTTGGTCTGTTTTACCAAGGGGCTGTGCAACTGTGTTATCATATCCAACACCTCTTTGTAGCTTAACAACACGTCATTGTGCCTTACTAGTACAACTAGACAGGCAGGGTTTTAGTGGCTGGCCCAACGTCTAATTTGAGACTTCCCCATCTCTGCAACCGTAGGCAGCCCTCCAAAAACACATTTCTGCTTCTCGTGGCTTAGTGTGGTTATGCAGACTGCAGCCTTCCTAAAAAAAAAAAAAAAAAAAAAAAATCCAAAAGAGAGAAGTCTGAAACAGCATGCATGCTTCCATTGCTTGCAGGGACAGGAGAAAGACTCCAGAGCCAAGCTCCTCCTGACCCTGGGCATCCCTACACCAGCAAGACCTCACGCCACGTGTCAGCTCTTCTGGGAGAGCTGGGCTGCATGGACACAGGACTGCAGCCTAGGGAAGAAGATGGATGACAGACTTCTTCCTGCTACCCCACCGGAGGAGGCCGTGCAAGTGGGAAGAACCTTCCCCGAGCCCCAGGCTACCAGAGCTATCACGGGGATGCTTTGCAAATTCAGCACATACCAACACACTGGGGATTTTCCTCTGTGTGATGAGACATCTTCCTGACCAGAGCCAGGGCAAGGCGGTTCCATTCTGCTGCTTTCACTCTGGCCACCTGATATCAGCCTCCTGCATCGCCAAGTCTTATGAGTTTGATCCTTTTCCTATGGAAATAGGTATGACAAAAATACCTGTCATTGTGAAGGGCAACAGAATATAATTTGTTTTTGCAAGAAATACCAGGGTCACCCTGAGCTCAGAAATACTGTGGCAGCTCCAGTAAAACCAGCAAAGTAAATATAGACACAAGATAAACTATCTGGTCTTCCCTTCGCCTGTGACCTCTATTACTTTCCCTGTTTCTCTGCCTACAACCTCAGTGAGTGTCTTTTTGATCCTTCAGTTAATATGATTATCAGGCTTCACACTGCCACTGCTCTCAAATTTTGCAGATGGCATTTCATCTGGAAAGTGACAACCCTGTTCTGTTCGTTATCTATTTAACAACTGTGCTTTTGACTAACACAGAGCACTTTCAGTAATAGATCTATATTCATCAAAGCTCAGCTATTCGGTTTTAGCAATTTATGTTTTGATTCTGTCGCAATTTACACAAAGTTATTTACCTGCCCCTCTTGCATTTTTCAAAGTGTGTGGTTGCTTTAACACGCACTTACTAAAATACTCACTTAAAGCCATCCTCTGGAGGAGTCCCAGTCCTGAATGAGGTTCTGTGGCACGACTGAACTATGTGAAATGACAGTGGCAGTCTCCTAAGGGTGAATTTATCTCTGTGTTAATGAATGAATAGAATAGACATACAGAGTGTCAATGATACAGCGCTCCCTCAGGAAAGTTGAGGTGCTACGTTGATCATTGAACACTGGATTTTTCTTAAACCCATGATGTTGCAGTAGGGATTCAATCCATCTTCCAGTGGAACGACTGAAAAAGTTTCGGAGACACCAGTACTGATACTGCCTTTCACTATGCAAACCCAAACCCGCTTCATCACTGTATAAATAAAAGCTCCAACCACACTACTGCAAGCACCAGTGCGAGTGAATTTGTGCACAGATGTAACTACCAAATTAAAGCTGAATTTTGAGAGACATGATCAAGAAGGGTGCAAGCTCCAATGGCAACAGCCTGAAACTCTAACTTAGCTCTAACCCCTTTCTTCACCATCTTTTCTCTGCATAGTGTCATTTTTTAACAAAATGTGCCAAATTACAAGTAATAAAAGCTCGAGTACGTAAGCTGCAAAGGCCAGAAGTGTCACGAAAGAAAAACGCCATCCATAATATGGGACTGTTTGGAATCAGATTAGAGAGGCCTAGAATCTGTCAGCAACTTCTGCCCATAAGGTCAAATTATGAGGTCTGTACTTACTACACATAAAAACACTCCATTTCCAGATTCTGCCCCCCACAGACACTGAGTAATCTATGAGGTCCATCAGTCATCAGCTAGTTTATGTCAGACTCCAACTACACCTACATAATATGTTGAATATTTGGAATAATACATTCACAGAGCAATGACATATTTATATTTTGCAAAGAGAAAAAAAAAATAAAAGTGTGAAAGTAAAGACAGAGAGTAAATTCCCAGCCATGACAGGGAAAGCATGGAGAAATCAGCAGAAACCCCCACCAGGGGAAAGATGTGGAGCTTTTGGAGAGGGTGCAGAGGAGTGCCATGAAGATAATCCAAGGGCTCCAGCATGAAGATCTATGAAGATAGGCTGAAGGGATTGGGCTTGTTCAAACCTGGAAAAGAGAAGGCTATGGGAAAACCTCATTGCAGCTTTCCAATATTTAAATGGAGATTAAAACAGGAGGGAAACCAACTTTTTACACAAGTAGATAGTTATAGAATGAGGGGGAATGGTTTTAAACTAAAGGAAGAGAGGTTTTCAGAGGATGTCAGGGTGAATTCTTTACAGAGAGTGGTGAGGTGCTGGAATAAGCTGCCCAGAGAGGTTGTGGATGCCTCGTCCCTGCAGTGCTTAAGGCCAGGTTGCATGGGGCCCTGGGCAATCTGATCTAGTGCTTAATTTAGCAGCTGGCAAAGTGGGGTTGGAACTTGATGATCCTTGATATTCCTTCCAACCCAATCCGTTCTATAATTCTGCATGAAGAGTGGTAGATGTTCTCTAGATAAAAGCCAGGCAGAGGAGGAATGACTACCTGAAGGGCAGCCCCATAGGCATGGATACCCACAGGACACAGGCATGGGGTCGCCAACCTGAAGGCTGCTGCCATGTCAGGATCTGCATGGACAGCTGGGCAACGCAGTGTAGGAGGTTCCTTCACTTCCTTTCTTTGGTCACCAACCTGCCGTGGGGTTTGAATGGCTTCTGGCTGTCTCTAATGGGGACCCGGAGGAAAGGCATTCATCCTATCACAAGCCTCCTGAGCCACCTCAACACCAACACAGCAGGTTTTTAAAAATTGTTAAGCTTACTTCACACAGATATAGATGATCATTCAGACAATACAAGTCAAAGGAGAGACAGGCACTAAATAATAGCAAGCCTTATTCTGCCTTTCTTCGGTGCAAACCCTAGATCTCTGTTCTGCATTATTCTTTCAGTAATCCACTTCTGTGATACACATGTAAGAGCTGTTTCAGCAATTTATGAGCTTTAGTGATGGCCGAGTAATCAGATTTTATAGTCTGATACACATATCAGAAACACCTGGATACAGATACAAAAAAGACTGTGGTAAGTTATTTCGTGCAAGGCTAATGCGTCACAAAGTCCAGTTGAAAGGCATTGGAAGGACTTCAGGGAAATTCTTTCTGCTCTTACATTATCTATCATTACATCAATAACACAGTCCATGAGGCTTGCAATTCCACAGCCCCAGACATTTTAATACAGGCATACATAAAATCAACGTAAGTCATTATTTCCCATCTTCATTTAAAAATAAAAATAGAAATCTCTGTTCCAGAAAAAAATAAAATAATAATAAAAAAATCTGCTAATGCAGAATATGAATTGCATAGAAACTTTAAAAAAACTGTACACGAAAAGCCAAGGTCATTTTGTATAATCACACAAATGAACAAATAGCTGTGGTAAACTGAAATTCCTGGAAATCATGTAAATAGCTGGCCGCAATCAGAGCATGCAGAGCAATTATTAATCTCCTGATGCTGATCTTCCAGACACAGTAAGTTCACCAGACTATTTTTAACCTATTTTAGTTACAAAATTTATCTAGTTATACACTTTGCTTCCTACATTTCTTTCTGTAAATTGCCTAGGCAACATCTATTGTATATCCTGTAGTATAAATTGAATTATTATCCTAACGAGCTTTTCTGAGAAATATAAAAATTCTGACTAAAAATCTGTGTGAAAGTAGATACACCCATTGCTTTATCATTAATTAAAAAGATATGCTAATGTTCTAATGACACAACTACTTAAACATTCAAAAGTACAAAAATGTACTTGCTTATAATAAGTATATCTGATGAGGAAACATCCTTAGAAGCGATCTCAGCTAAAATTGCTTTTCTAGACACAAACAGAACACACTTTACATCAGACTAAACACTCAGTTAGAAGACAGGTAGTGAACTGGAGACTACGTGGATGCTTAGCTGGGCCTGTGTTAATCTCCATACATGCATCAGAGTCATGAAACACAGAAATAAATTTACCTAAGTACTTACTTAGAATTTAGAAGGCAGAGAAGCGCACGCTGCCCTGAGAAGCTGCTGATGCCCCATCTCTGAAGGTGTTCAAGGCCAGATTGGATGGGGCCCTGGGCAACTTGAACTGGTAGCTGGCAGCCCTGCATATGGCAGGGAGGTTGGAACTGGATGGGCTTTGAGGTCTGTTCCAACCCAAACCATTCTATGGTAACTGCAACCCAAAGCTCCCCAATTATCTCCAAATATAGAAGCAGGCCTAATGTCAGAGGGTAGAATTTACTTGAGGAGATGTTGTAATTAATTTGCCTTTGCCAGCTTTTTGCAATGCAGAAAAACCCTGCTACCTTTATGAGCCCAGAGGAGAGACCCTGCTGCAAGAGGCGCTCTGAAGGCAACAGATAAAAGACATGGGATTTATCGTCAAATATCTGCAACTTGCTCCACCCGTTCTTTTTGGCAGGGCAGCACATGGCTGCCTTCACTCCCCCCACCACACAGTGCACCTTGTGAGATCTGTCTGGAGCTCTCCAGAAGCAAGCTGCTGGTATTGCAGTGCTGCTGGGTAAGCACTGGGCTGCTCACACAGTATGCAGGCACCCAGGACCCACCAGATGCCTTCACCTGTGTGAGGAATGATGGCAACTGCTCTCAGCCTTCAGCTGATGCTTTAGGATTCACACAGCCTGCAGGCTGGCCTCAGCACCACTGCCTGCACCTGGGATCCACACAGCGTGTCAGTGGATGCTCACAACAGATCAGCTGGCAGAACATGAATGTCACTGCAGGCTGTTGTAACACTCCACCGCGTTTGATTTAAAAAGGAAAAGTCTAGGAAAGACTTGGAGTCATGAGACAGGGGACCTGCTCCTATTTGGCAGAGGTACCATGTACAGCTACAGCCTCAATTATGCAATAGGTTCTAATTAAAAGAAAAAAGTTAGTCAATTTTTCCCTTTCTGAGCACCACTCTTCTCCAGCAAGCAAGTTACTCCTTCCTGACTGACTTGAACAGCCCTAGCTTGAGCTGTCAGCTGCCTTATATTACACTCCATGACTCCTCCAGATGGCTCTTTTCATTACTCAGGTATATAATTATCGGTGATGAGAATTACCTCTGGTTTTACTGATGAAAAAATTACCTTTAAATTCCAAGCGTGCTGTGTCAGAGTAGTCAAGCTTGGAAATGGAAGAGAATTATGTCACAAGTGGAATACCTGAGCAGAAGAGGTTACTCAAACTCCTGCTGAGGGCACAGTCTAAAGCCAGGTTAAATCACTGATGTCTTTTCTACTTAGTTTCAGGGCATTTTGCATAAAACCTTCGCGAAATATCACCTCAGGCGATCACATTAGAAGATGAAAACTAAAATCCAACCAGAAACACCAACACATATTTTTACAGTTTCTTGGAGCACTATGAACAATAAGGTGAAGCTGGTTAATTAGCAAGCAAGCTAATCTCCATTTTCCCTTATCTGGTTTTCCTATTTAAGTCATTTATCTGTCCCTCAGTGCCCCTAAAGAAGTTCAAAATAGAAAAAAAATATAGCAAATAAGGCCTGTAGCTGTGCAGAAAGGAGAAGGTAGAGCTGGGATAGGAATTGCTTCTCCTGAGTCTACAAGGTCTTCTTGAGGCAAATCCTCTCCCCATCAACAGTGGAGGAGGGCAAAGAAGGCTTGTAGGACAGGTGGATAGCCCTGCAGGCATCCACTTACAAATGGCAAGGCTTCTTTCTGCCTTGCTAAAAAGGAATCACCTCACCTGCTTGATGAATTTCTCATTCTGGAAGCCTCCTACATAGGCATTGGTGGACAGAGTGAGCACAAACCTAGTGGGTTGTTAGGTGCACATTGCCCTGGTTAGGATTTGTTATCCAAAAGTTAAGCCAGCCATTGCCAAGTAAAAACCCAGTTGAAAGCCAGCATATGACAACAGTTCTAGAATACAAATGTTCATTGCCTTGTGATGTTCCTATTGCCTTTCTCTTTGCTGCCACCTTTGCTATCAAATCCAAGAGGTTTGGTTTTGCGTGTTGGAGAAACTTGCATTGGTTCCCTTACTCAGCAAGATTTCTATACCACTGAAGTAGTCTCCATTCCCTCTTAATTAAGGGCAATATAATTCTGTTTCTTTTCCCTTATACAAAGAATTAAAAAAACATTATTTTGTGAATGTGGTTTCTAGTACATCCTCTAATTCCACTGAACTATGGCAAGCAACATTGTATCACCATAAGTGATTTCTGCGATACCATCAGAAGGATCACATTATCCAATTTAACACATTACTATGGTATAAGATATTAATTTATCCTTTAATCTGAACTGCTGCTTTATTAAAAAAAAAACAAAAACCAAACTTTGCACAAAGAATCAAATTAAATCAAATCCCTGACATGACATTCAGTAAAATGGACAAGTCCTAGAGCAACTTATATCCTCTTTCATTTCCTTATAGTATTACGCGTGTTAGAATATTGTTTATCAGCTGATAATCAGAGCTCATCCTTCAAGCAAGGCACTCTCAGCATTTTAAACACCTCCTACCTTCTATTCGTGTACATATCAGATGAATTTACATTCCACTTGTGCGGAAGATCTTATGAAATCCTATCTTCATGATCCGCAGTATCGCTGGATACCTGAATTTGCTGTGGAAAAACATTTGGAGCCAAGTTTGAATGAAAAAGAGTAAGAGGAGAAGAAATACGGCGAGTGTGTGAGGGCTCTGAGGTGTTGCTCAAAGATAGGTAAAGCTGGTGATAAATTAAGATCTTGAGCAAAAAGACAAGAAGTTCTCTAAGGGCAGCTATCTGAGAATCAGAGGAATGGGATGTTTTGAAGAGGACTCTATTTCTCTCTGAAGTATGAAAATAGTGGTCTTTGCTGGAGGAAAGGAGGTAATTATTCAACTTCGTAAGGCATGACAAAATCACAATATTTTTATTAAACAACACCTCTCCCCATTCCAATTAAGAAATCTCCTTTTAGAAATTAGATTACATACCATGAAAATCAAACATCCAAACTACAGAATCACCATCCTCAAATTTGAGAGGTAAGTCATAACTAGAACAAATCTAGACAGTCTCATCAACGTTTTCATCATCATATAAATAAGATGGAATTGTGTCACTTTATCTCCTTTTCTTTGCTTGCATCCTAAGTGCTTTTTGCTCTACAGTCATACTGTTTTACATCTGAGACTGAAAGTTAGAGAATGAAGAGTCCCTGCCTGACAGAGACAAGGTACTGCCAGGTGCTTGGAGCAAACAGTGACAGAAATGTTAACGCATCTGAAATTAGCAGCTCATTCTGCAAGCACTGAAATAATTGTTCCTTAATTTCAGTTTATACAGTTGGCTTTGTTAAATGATTAGTTCATTTAAACCTGAGGAACTAATTATGAGCATGGATAACCAGATAAGACTGAGATAGATAGGTACTTTGTTATTTTCCCTAGATGTGATGATCACATAACAATTATTAAGAAGGAATTCAGACTGACTCAAGCAGAAATGAAGCAGTATATTTAACAGTCTTTTATCAAAAGAGAAGTTTCTGGAAAGCTGTTTCTTTTTTTCATGCTTAAAACTACCTTGGGTCACACAGACCTTCCAGACATTTTCACCAAAACTCCCTACAGCCTCTGTAATTTCAGTCTCTCAAGAACATTTACTGGTCAAGCAGCCTAAACTCACAATATTTTCTCAATAGAATGAAAGTTAAAAATGTTCCTGATTGTCTGATTTATTTCACAAATCAAAACATTCAATATACAACCTGTGTTTTACTCAGCAAAGGAAGAGCTGTATCTTCTTCATTACTCCTTCTTCAGAAGCCAATTAAAGACTGGCTGACGTATTTAAATCTGAAAAAGAAAGTATCTCAGAACTTTGCAGCATTTTTGCCAATTAATGAATACAAACGCCTTCTTCCATACCAGAAATGTAATTAATTATACTTCCAAATCGCAGCTATTATTCTGACATCCACAACAGACCTGGCCTTGCTTTTTAAAAGACAAAACTTTTGTTTTAGCTGGCCAGCATATTTTGATCAGCACATCCCCCTTTCTCCAGATTTCACACATTTTTAGTGAAAGTCTAATTGTTCTTAAGTACAGTTTGAAGTAGTGCATGAGGAAAAAAATAAATATGAGGAAAATACTCAGTAATTATTTCCTAGCATGATAAAACTGCATAAATTAAGAATCTGGGCAAATATATGTTGTACTGCTTAAAGATATACCTAGTATTGGTGTCATCCTCATGCTTAGTGAATGGAAATACTGAATTATCCCAGCCAATGGGAATCATCTTTCTTTAAAAAAATAACTAGGAAGCACAAATGCAAAACGAGATGAAAATGAATTATTTAAATCAAGGTTTCCAACTTGACAGTTTAAATCATGATTAAAACTGGCTATTTAAATGACTTTTAGCTAAATTGATTGATGTGAAACCAGACCGTTTTGTTTGTCATTATTATTGTTCTCAAACCACTGTAATGAAAAGAATGATTTGTAAATGTGCACATGTGGATATTACTTAATGAATATACTTTGTTCCACATATTTGCCATGTGTTTACAAGAAGAATGTGAACTACACCTTCACTCACGATACAAGAGCTTATCAAGTAATGCTATCAAGTTGAAAGTTGACTTTGTTAAGTTACATGATTTTGCCATTTGTTCATAACACAGTCATTGTTATAGGGTGATTTAGTATATTTAGTATTAACCAAGCTCCAGGTCACCAGCAGACCCATCAGACACAAAAGAGGCACAAAAGCCATGTGGCATTGAGCATCTTTTGGATGAGACTACTAAAACTTCCGTAAAACACTTTTGCTCCATAAGGCCACAAGACTCCTTGTTCTGTGTGGAATGTTTACGTCTCAGAGTAGCATTAGCACAGCTCCAAGATTGCATGGCTCATCAAGTGGAGCTGGCTCCAGGCGAAAGGCCCTTCAGACTTCCCTTCATGTCTGACCAGTCTGCAGTCAGTTTGCAGCACAGAGGAACCCAGCTATTAGACACCAGAGAATCCACCCAAAGGAACTCTCCTGAAACACAGATGTGTAGAAACCAGGTTCCCTTGGCTCATGCAGTGATGTCCTGATATCCTCACCTCAGAAGAAATTGAAACCTCAGACTCCATCTTTAACATCTCTTGTGGAAACTCCGTTTCCATTCTCTGCCTGGATAAAACAAAGATTTGCCCTTTCATCTCCACCAGGCTCTTATCTGCTTTCCTCCTACCTCTTTCTCACTTACTGCCATAAGTATCCAGTATTCTCATTAGTAATCAGCTAAGAATTTTGCTTTAATATCCAGGCTATCGATTAACAGTACTGCTGTTCTCCTAAGATTCTTGAGGTTCAACTCATCTTTAATCATAACTACTGCAAGAGCTCTTTTCCCAGGCTTTGACAAATGTTACCTTTTCCCCCTTCTTCCTTTGCAACCATATTCCTCCTATCACCACCAACCTGTTCCCATGTGGCAGCAGAAAGTTGCCTGCCATCATCTTATCATCTCAGCATCTTTACTGTTCGCTTGTTACAGTTTTGTATTTTCCCTCATCGTGACAAATGCTGAAGAAAAGGTCCCTGCTCACAGGTGTAAACTTGCACGTGCTCTCATCCAACCCCCTTGTAAAAGTCTGTCTTTGTGATATAAGCAAAGAACAAAACAGCATCTAGCTCAGGCTGCTGCTGTGGTGATATCAGTGCTGCCCCACTGATGGGCAATAATATTTTGCTTTCTACTTACATCCATTGCTGCTTTTTTGTCTCGTGTTTACAAGCGGTCTGAAGTGGGTCTTCTCTATTTCTCCTGAGCTTACAATGCCCCAAGGCTGTGAGACATTATGATTAAAGGCAGCAGCAACAACATAATAGCAATAACAAAATATAATAGGTGAGAAAAGAAGACACTATGATTTCATTTTATCTAAACCTGGAACAATTTGCTAATGGAATTAGGAAGCTCCCATTGTATAACTATCACTGAATGTGTCAGCCCATGCCTGTATCTCTCACACAATACACCATTTAGATAAATTGAGCTGGAATTTATGGCCCTCTGTTTGCAACCAGCTCTGGAGTATTAGAATGCATTTTCAGTTCAAGACAGAAAAGCAAATAACAATTTATAATAAGGCTTCATGTTTCAGCTGTTTCAGTGAGGAGGGAACTCGAGAAAAGAACATTTTCACACTTCTTTTTTTTTTCCCCCAAACTGTTTCAAGAGAACAAAACCAAAAATTCTTCAAATATCCATGATTACTTCCATTTCTTTGAAAAGGTAAAAGTTGATTCAAATTCTGTTTGATTCATGCATTCTGCAAACAATTTATATTAATTTAAAAACCACTTACACCTGGTGAAACTGTTAAGCTTCAGTGTATCTGCTTTTATATATAGCACATATTTCACAGCATAAGACACTGATTCAAAGAAAAGCAGCAGCATAAAAACACTTTGCAAATCATCTTTCGTTTTGGACAAAAAAAAAAAAATGCAGGGGGACCAGGAATTAATTGTGAATTAATTGGAAAACTCTCATTTCCAATCTCCTGTACCACTTTTTTATTCCTACAGATAAAGCTAGAAATATAAATTTTAGTGATACGTATGCTACGCATGTTTTCCATTAGAAAATTACAGAATCATAGAATTCTCTGATTTGGAAGGGACCTTTAAAGTTCATCTAGTCCAACTAGCTTGCAATGAACAGGGTCACCCACAGCTCAATCACGTTGCTCAGAGCCTGGTCCAGCCTGGCCTTGAATGTCTTCAGGGATGGGGCTTCATGTTATTCTCTTATTACAGGTTGTTTGGTTTTGTTGTTGTTGTTTTTCCTGGAAAAAGTGATTATTCACAAAAATCTCTCTCTCTCTGGAAATGAAGCCCTAGAATGTGTGCACAGAGTGCATAAGTACTCATGTGTACTGTGCATAGGACTTACTTTACAATAAATGTTAAATCGCTGTGGCTTTCTTGGCACCTTGGGTAAATCTGATCTAATGACTTCACGTGAGAAGCTGTACACCAAGTGCTAACTTCCTCAATCATGCAGTTCCCTAAGATAAACTCTGCCAACTCTAAAGGTATGTCAATTTAATGGGAGTAAAATGATCCAGATCTGGGTATTCAAGTCTGGAAAAATGCCCAGATTCCCCTTTAAACTGTCATTCTATTAAACCCACTGCAATCAGCACATCAGCCACTTCAGGTGCATTCAGTGCACCGTGATTAGTAACCATCCACAAAGGCTGTAATCATAATTTGAGCAGTTTGGGGTCCTGAAAAGATTCTAATCGTTGCTTCACCTCCTTGAGAAGGACAGACCACCAGCTGCAGGTAGTTGCAAACTTCAGGCTGGTGGCTAAAATGAAAAGTGATACGTCACGACATCTCTGATACATCAAGAATTTACCCATTTGAAATATTTTACACTGAGTTTAAACTCAGTGTGTTGCTTTCAGTGAGCTGTGCTGAGATCATGCGGTTGGATCTCGCCTGGTTGCAGAGCAATCCCTCTTGTTCAAGATGGTCGACTTGAGCAACAGCCTCCTAAATTATTCAGTTGGATACCAGCTGTTTTCATTTAGCTTTGAGAAATGGAGTCACAGTTTGTACCCAGGTTGATGCTATTTTTAAGGCAGACAATGTGCAGAGATACCCTAATCGGAGAGCTTTGGACTGGTCTCAGGATGATAATGTAGCACGGGTACATCTTGAATACAGCTTAAATTAAATTTCTTTTCCTTCCACTGCTGCATATTAAGCAATGTGCCTTTTGCAAGGGAATTACTTGAATGCTGGAGCAAAAGAAAAAGGATGCCAGTGAAGCAGGAAAGACACAATGCTCTGTGTCCAGTGAATGGGAATTTACATCTATAGCATAAAGGTTAAAAAAAAAACACAAAAAAACCTCTTGAAGAAGGTCAGGAAGACATCCAGGAAGAAGCAAGCTCAGAGAAAGTAAAGAGAAGACTGAAAAACAAACAAACAAACCAAATAAAATCAATGAGGAAGAGATCTTGTGAACTGCTAAGAAAGCCAAAGAGGAAAGGTAAGAAATACCAGTGCTTTACTTTTTATTCCAGGTCTATTTTGGAAGGATGCTGCCAATACAAAGCAGAGTTTTGAGACTGCAAATGCATTTTATCTAGTAATTTTTTGGCATAATGTTGCCAAACAAGATTCAAAGCCCATAGGTGTGAGTTTCCATTTCCAATTCCCATCATTTTGAAAGACCCATACAGGCCCCTTGCCAGCCTTGTTCCTGTTTCTGTAAGTCTTCCTCCTGTTCAAGCAGGTTAATGCTGCCTACAGTTAAGGTGGGACACAGAGGGTTGCACTGAGGAGCTCATTAACATTTTCCATCTGCTGACAAACAGCATCAGGCTGAGTTATAGAAAGCTAACCTCCTCTGTCACAAGCTAACAAACTTCACCCCACCAGTAGCCACAGGCACATTGTCTTTTACTTCAAGATAAACTCCTTAAAGGGGAAGATTTGATGGGAGCCATGGGAGTTTCTGCTATGTGGGAGGAGAATTCTGTTTAATTTGCAAAAAGAAGATGGAGGGGTTAGCGAAGGAGACAAGGGGATCCTAAGATTTACTGTACTGCTAGGAAAAAGCACATCAGAAGCCACCCAAAGTAGCAGAATCTAGCAACAGATGTATTAGGAAACATTGCTTAGGCGTGCTTATGAGTTATGTCTGGCTCATAATCCAGGTGATTTAATTCTGTTGGTTACTATAGATCTGATAAATCATAGAATCATTTCAGTTGGAAAAGACACTTAAGATCATCGTGTCCAACCATCACCTAACACTACAAATCTGCCAATGAAACATGTTGCTTAGTGCCACGTCCACACATTCCCACAAGCTTCCAGTGATAGGGATTCCACCACCTCCATAGGCAGAATCTTCCAATGCCTGACTATCCTTTATGTGAAGAAATCTTTTCTGATACCCAGTCTAAACCTCCCCTGGCACAACCTGAGGCAGCTGCTTCGCATCCTGTCAGTTGTCACGTGAGAAAGGAGACCCCCTTGTTAGAACCTCCTTTCAGGGAGTTGTATAGAGTGAAGAGGTCTCCCCTCAGCCCTGTGTTCTCCAGACTAAACAGACCCAGTTCCTTCAGCCTCTCCTTATAGGTCTTGTTTTCTAGCCCTTCATTCTTCTCTGCACACACTCAAGCAACTCCATGCCCTTCTTACAGTGAGGGGCTTAAAACTGAACACAGCTCTCAAGATGTGACCTAACCAGCACGGAGTGCAGATGGACAATCACTTCCCTAGCCCTGCTGGTCATACTATTTCTGATGCAAAGTCAGCCTTCTCGGCCAGCTGGACACACTGCTGGCTCCTTTCAGCCAGCTGTTGACCAGCACCCCGAGGTCCTTACCCACAAGGCTGTTTTCCAGCCTCTCTTCCCCCAGACTGTACTGCTGCATAGGGTTGTTATGACCCAAATGCAGCACTAGGCATTTGGCCCTGTTGAATGGCACGCAACTGAACCCAGCCCATCAATTCAACCTATCCAGACCCCTCTGCTGATCCTTCCTGTCCTCATGCAGATCAGCACTCCCACCCAACTTTTGGGTCAGACCCAATGAGGGGACACTCAATCCTCTCAACCAAGCCAGTGATAAAAATGTTAAACAAAACTGGCCTCAGTGCTGAGCCCTGAGGGATCAGGGGGTCAGCAGCCGGATTTAATTGAATTCACAGTGACCCTTTGGGCTGTTACTACCAGTTGCCTTGAAATGTTTGTGTAAACAGAGCAATCACTAACAAGGCAATTACATCCAGAGCTGAGTCCTGAATTAGTCACTCACTTTTTGTCCCACAGTATTCACTTCTTGGAAACGGTCACACTTTCCCCACGTTTGTGGCAAAACACAGAGATCGTGTGGAAAGGAGAGGCTGAAATGGCAGGTGGTGGGTAACCATTTTTGTACTCCGAGCTATCAAGATGATTGCAACACTTGTAAGCCCAGGAGGTCACATTGTAATACCTTGCTAATGTCCTCAAAGCTTTTCAGAGAGCACTATAGGGTTAAAATTAATCCTAGTACACACTAGAGCACACAAAGAGCCCCTGAGAGGTGAGCTGAGCTCTCACCTGCTACTTTTTCCATTTCCATGTGGAAGTAAAAGCAGGTGGGAGAGGAAGGCAAGGAAGCGGACCAGCCAGCACCAAGGTTCTGCCTGCCCTTGGCTGCCACTGTGTCATGTATCATGCAAGCAGGGGTCACAGCAGCTGGGGGGATACTGGGGACCTCCAGTCCAGCATTATTACTTCTGCCCAGTCAGGTGGTGTCTTCTGGGCGTATAATGAGAGAATACAAAGCTTACAAACATGTTTTGCATTGCTTATTCCCAGGGAACCCTGCTTTGGTTTTGGAAAAGAAAGGAAAAACAATACAATCTATGTGTGTGGTCACATCACGTGCTGCTATACATGGGAGGTAACAAAATGATGCACTGAAGAGGCAGGCATCATTGCAGAAAGTTAGTTAAATATCCACTGATGAGGTGAGCAGTCTTTGTGTAATTTGTAGGTAAATCAATGATGTGCAAACAAGAACAGTCTATTAAAAAGGAAATTATTTCAAATAAATAGATGGGGCTATCGTGGTGATTTTTCATTCAAATCTAGTCCAATTACTTTCAGTATCTCTGTGCACTATGAGAAGAGCTAACAGAGAAATGGCAAAGAGAAAACGGGTAGCTTGCAAAGGCTGAAGAGGGAACAGAGTTGTCACTGTATAAAGACAAAATGATCTGTACTGAAGTTTGAACAGAAAATAGTTGCTTGTTTTTTACATGGCACACTAATGAATTCACTCAGCATTACCACAGGGTGTTGTGGAGGCCACAAGCAAGAGGGGGATCTCACGGAGGGCAGAATGAATTCATGAAGTGAAATTTGATGGTGGCAATGATCACGGTATGGCTGTAGAACCTCATAAAAGGCTGATACCCAGAGGCCAGGTGAAGGCACGCCAGTGATGGAGCAATTTTGCTCTGCCTTGTCTGCTGGAGGGTGGTCACAGCTGCCCGGCAGTGCAGTGAGAGGACGTGGCATCCAGGCTGTCCCTGTGGTGATGCTGGGCACCTTCCCACAGGGGCCAGGCCAAGATCCATGATGAGGCAAGCCTGTGGTCAGGCACCAGCTGTAATTCCTAAAATCAAGTTTTCTTTTACATCATTATTTACAAATCACAATTTGCTAGATTTCACAACTGCTTGTGGGCTACTGGTTTTCTTTCCAAAGCAATCCCATACCCATTTCAGCAGAAAGATGGCCCATACTAATAGACACTTGCATACATACAGACAGGGATTGGAACAAAGTGAGCTTCCCAGTCTCTTCCAACCCAAGCCATCCTCATTTTGTGATTTAATATATCCTTGCACGGTTTTATCTGGGGTTTTTCCTCTTGCTAGATACCTGCCTAGCCCTGCACTGCAGGGGACAGGCAGAGGTTGCAGCACGTATCCATATGGACGTTCCCATGCAGTGGTGTGTCAATACGTGCTTTAGCCTGGTTGTTACTACATAAAAATCCCCAGAGAAAAACTGCATTTGGCACTACCGAACTCCTATCTACGAATTGAGAACAAGGCACGCAGGAAGCCATAAACCTTCGGGTTAACTGCTCCTGGGCCTCACCCTTCCCCCTTCTCTCTTGGATTCTGCTCAGCAGCACCGCCCGGGGCGGCACACACAGCAGAGTGCGGTTGGGGGGGGGGGGGCACAGAGGGACCACGCGTTTGCTTTGCATTGAGAAAAGCTTCAGCCGGGATACGCCGGGCAAGCTTCAGCGTGGGGAAGACCGTCCTCGCACGGGACAGAACGGAAAGAAAAGATGGTTAAAAGGGGGAGGAGAAGACCTGGGCTCCGCGGTTCGGGGAGGGCACGGCGAGAGCAGTGCCTGCAGCAGAGGGGGGGCGAAATCCCGGCCCGCCCTGCCGTCAAACGGAGGCGGAGTCCGAGCGAACCACCGCGTCGCGGGCGGGACGGGGCAATGAGGAGGAGCGCAGCCGGGGTTAGGGTTCAGTTCCAGCTGATTTTATTTCCTTCCCGAAGAAAACAAAAACAAAAACAAAGAAGTTATTTACAGAAGGTATATCGACAATCTGACAGGCAGTGAACGTGACATGGTTAGCTGGCATGATTTTTTTTTTTTTTTCCTCTTCTTTCCCAACGTTGCTTTGTGGGTGATCGTTAGACAAAAAAAAAAAAAATAAAAAATAAAAAAATAAAAATAAAAATTCTACACAGCATATTGCACAGGATGGATGATCAAAAAAAAAAAAAAATAATAACAACAATAAAAGCGAAACCCTTAACAGAACCACCTCGTTCGGCAGACGTCCCCGTGCCTGTCATGTTATATTAACATACATAAACACACAATCTTCTTTTTTGCTTATTATAATACAGACTTAAATGTACAAAGATGTTTTCACTTTCTTCATCTTAAACACAACAGCTATAACCTGAATACATATGCTATCATCATGCCATAGGAGACTAAAACAATTATATTTAGCGACAAGTAGAAAGGATTAAATAGTCAAATACGAGAATGAAAAACGCAGTACATAGTGTCGCGAACTCAAACCGGCATTTCGATAGATCCAGTGGTTTAAAACGGCACGGCTTTGCTTCGAAAAAAAGTGCAAAAGATGTGGTTTACGAGTTAAAGGTACAGGATCCCTTTCCGCGCGGATGCTCCGGTTCCGCCTTTCGTTCTGGAGACGTTCTCACCCAAACGGCTTACCGGAGCCCTCCTCCCAGTCCCCTCCGGCCCCATCCGCTACGAGCGGGGCGCGGTGCGGGATGCTGTGCCTTTAAGTGCCTGCAGATCGGAGCGCGACGCGGGCGGAGGGGCGGGCGGGCGGCGATGTGCGCGCACCGCGTGTCCGGGGCCCTGCTGCCCGTGTCAGGAAATCCAAACAGCGATTAACACCGATTTACACCCCCTTTATATATTTTTTACAAAAATACACTGAGAAAATAATCGAACGTTTTTCATCTCTCTTCTTTTTTTTTTTTTTTTTCTTTATGTGTGTGTGTGTTGTTTTTTTTTTTTTTTTTTTTTTTTTTTGTCGTTTTTAAAAGTGTCAAAAGTCTACATTTAAATATAAAAAAAAATTAAAAGTTAAAACTCTAGCCCTTCCGTGAAGGAGACATAAAAACGGTGCGGGTAATAACGAGAACTACCAAAAAAAAAGAAAAGAAAAAAAAAAAAAAAAAAAAAAAAAAGGACAAAGAATGACGGGCAGAAACGTTTGGCAGTATAAATAGGTCCAACTCGGAAACGGCATCCGCTCGCACGGACGGGACGGGACAGGGACGGCCGTCGGTGGGCACAGTCCTTCCACCCGCGGCCCTACGGACACACAAGGACACAGCTGAGGGGAAATTTGGTCCTGAATTTCTGAGAGTCCGGCACGGCATTGAGTTGCGTTTGAATCCTTTAAAGAGTTAAGAGTGAAATTAAAAAAAAAAAAAAAAAAAAAAAGAGCTGGTGATACTTTGTAGGAATCAAACAGAGCGCCATCTGTCCGCTTCGCATCTCCCTAACGCTACGTTCTGAAACTGTTCCACGGTCCGACAAAAAAAACCTTAAAGACAGACAGGTAACATGCTCTATTAACCCACCATCGAGAGAATCCAACACCATCACGATTCCGAGAAAAAAAAAAAAAAAAAAAGAAACCACTACTGCTTTTTTTTTTTTTTTTTTTTTTCCTCGTGCTTTCGGGCGCCGCGACAGCACCTCAGCCCCCGACGCGAGCAGTGCGGTGAGGGCTCAGCCGATCCTCGTTTCCTTTCAAGCAGAGTTCAGGTCGCTCTTTCGCAGCGAGGGCGAGGACGACCCCCGCGGGAGCTCCGCTCCCTCCTTCCGCGCCGCACCGCGGTCCCTCTCAGTCCGTCCTCGGGCGGCGGCACAGCGGTTGGCGGCGTTCCCGCGGTCCTCTCGGCCGCCGCCGGCTTCGGGCCGCCCCGCCTCAGTAGGTGAACACCAGGTTGGAGATGCTGGACTCCAGCCAATCCCCCGAGATCATCTCACTTACCTCCGGCGTGCAGTAGTCCGGGAACTCAAAGTGCGAGCCCGAGCCGGGCTCCAAGTTAAAATCCAGGTCCCGGTCGAGCGCGGAAGATCCGAAGCCGCCCAGGGACATGCTCTCGAAGCCGGGGCTGGGGTTCAGGTCCAAGAGGTCGTCCTCGAACTCGTCGTCCGACGACGAGGAGCCGGCCGAGGAGGCGGAGGACGAGTGGGAGGACGCGGAGGAGGACCGCGCCGTGGAGGGGGCGGGCGAGGCGGCCCTCGGGCCGGCGTAGCCGCGGTGCTCGGCGGGCGATCGGGCGCCGGGCGGCGAGGGGCAGTCCCCGTCGGGCCGCGCCGCGCCGCCCGCCTCCTCGTAGAGGCTCAGCGGGTCGCCGGCCTCGGCCGCGCTACTCAGCGTGGGGCTGCCGGGCACGGCGCCTCCGGGCGAGCCCGAGGCGGCCGCCGCCGGCCCTCCGCCGCCGAAGATGTAGACGCGCTTGAGCTTCCTCTCGGCCGCCGCTTTGCCGGGCGCCGCCGGCGCGCCCCTCGGCTTGTACAGCGCCTGGTGCTCGGGCGGCGGCGGAGTGGGCGCGGCCGTCGGTTCGCCGGTGCCCGGCGGTGAGGCCTTGCCGCCCGCCGCCGCCTTGCCGTGGGGCTTGGTGCCGGCGGGGGAGGGCCGCGGACCGCCGCCGCCGCCTCCCTTCTTCGGGGCGGGTTTGGCCGAGCCGCCGGCGGAGCCGCCGCCCGCGCTGCCCCCGCCGGGCCCGGCGCCGCCCCCGCCCCCGCCGGCGGCCCGGTCCGCCTTGTCTGCGGGCTTGGCGGAGCTGTTGCCCGACTTCACCTTCTTCCTGGGCCGGTACTTGTAGTCGGGGTAGTCCGCCATGTGCTTGAGGCGCAGCCGCTCCGCCTCCCGGATGAAGGGGATCTTGTCGCTGTCCTTGAGCAGCTTCCAGCGCTTGCCCAGCCGCTTGGAGATCTCGGCGTTGTGCATGTCGGGCGACTGCTCCATGATCTTCCGCCGTTCGATCTGCGACCACACCATGAAGGCATTCATCGGTCGCTTGATGTGCCCGCTGGGCGTCTTGCACCAGCTCGGGTCGTCCGCCTTGCCGCCCGTCGAAGCGGTTGAGCCGGGTGTAGGCGACGAGGCGATGCCCAGCTCCAGCCCGACCCCGGCGGCCGAGGTCTCGGCGGCGGGCAGCGCCTCCGTATTCTCCGCCGTGCCCGTCTGCTGCACCATGGCTGCGGCCGCGGGGCTCGGCTCGGCGGCGCGGGGCTGCGGGGGGCTCCGGGCCGGCCCCGGGGCGGCTTCCACAACGGCGCCCGGCCCCGGCCGCGCCGCGCTCCCGCTCCGCGCGGACTTGTTGCCGGAGCCGCGCTGCAACGTGGGGCTCTGCTTTTGTCCTTAAACTCTTTTTTCTTTTTCTTTTTTTCTTTTTTTTTTTTTTTTTTTGGTTTTCTTTTGGTTTTTTGCTTTTTGCTTGGGGTTTGTTTCAGGGGGCTCCGCTCCGCCTCGCTCTCCCCTCAACGCCGCGCCCCCTCAGGGCAGCCGCTCCGCTTCGTGCCCCGCCGGCCCCCGCCGCACCGGCAGCCCCGGGCTGGAGGGGGAGGGGGGGGGAGGCGGCCCCCGGCTGCGGGACGCGTGGTGACGGCGCTCCGTGCGGCGTCGGCGGGGCGCCGTGCGGAGAAAGCACCCGAAGAATCAAAAAAATTAAAAAAGAAAAAAGAAAGAAAAAAAAAAAAAAAAAAAGAAAAAGGAGGAAAAAAAAAAAAGAAAAAAAAAAAATAGCTAAAGCAATTAAAAATTCACGGCGGAAAAAGAAGCCAACAGCAACCCAAAAATTCACGGAAAAAAGACGATGCCGCAGAACGCCCGTGCAAAGCGCGTCCGTCCCGCAGGCAGCGCGGGCTGAGCCCCGTCCCGCAGCGCGCAGAGCGCGCGGAGCTCGCGGAGCCGCCCCCCGCCGAGCCGCGCCGCGCGCACGCCGGGCGATGCCCGCGCCCCCCGCACGCCGCGCTCCTCCGGCAGCCGCTGAGAGCGGAGCCCGCGCCCGCCCCGCGCCGCTTTATCCTTTCGCAGCCCGCGCCGCGGCCAATCGCGCGCTGTATCCAACGCGTCCGCGTGCCAAGCGCCGCCCGCCGCTTTCCGATTGGCGGCCGCCGCGGCGCGATAATAAGCGCCGCGTGCAATGAGAAGCGCCCGCGCTGACCTCATTCCCGGCGGCGGGGCGAACTCTGGGGAAGGGGCAGGAGGGCAGCGCCGCGCGCGCCGCCCCGCGCCCCGCCGCGCACGTGCCCGCGCCCCCGTCCCGCCCCGCGCGCCTCCCCCCGAGCAGAAGGGGTGGCGGTCGGAGAGGTGGTGCGAACGGAAGGCAGAGAGAACGGCGCAGTGTGTGAAATAACGCCGCGCACCTGCACAAAGAGCCGCGCGCTGCCGCGCGGCGGCTGCGAGAGCTCCGAAGGCCGACGCTCAGCGGTCACCTGCACGGCCCGGGGCGCCGCCCGCGCCGCTTCGCCGCCTGAAGGGGTGCTGCTGCGTGTCCTCCTCCTGCCTAAAAGCTCGCCCCCCGCCTCTCGACGACGCCCTGTGACATCAGAGCTGCCCCGCAACTTCGCGCTGTGTGGCCGCTCGGCCTCTCGCTGCCCGCCCCCCCCGGGCTGACACCCGCACTACGCGGCACGGCTCCGGGGCAGGGCGGACCGGCAGCGCCCGCGGCGGTTCTACCGGTGCTCCCGGCACCGCAGCGTGCAGCGGCACGAACGCAGCCCGCCGCCCACCTGTGAGTGGGGCATCCAGGGGCACATCTGTAGGCAGCCCCCCCCCCCCCTCGTTTGCCTTATAGGTAGGAGTTTTCTTTCCAACTACACGGTGTGTAAGATGTTCACGCGTCGCTGCGCAGGTCCAAGGAGAACAAATAACGAAAGCGATAGGAGGACGTAGAAATAAGAAGCTCGAGAGAGCGTTCCCATTCCGTCGTGCTTCAGTGCAAAAAGCCCTGCCTTCCAGGAACGTGTCTGTCCCCAGGTGAGCGGTCACCTCGATGCAAGCAGCCACCCCCATCTGCTCCCAGCAGTGCATGGGCACGGCGTGCTGTTTCCCATATGAAAGCTTCCCACATTTGTAAAAGCGCAATTTAGAATTGCTTAATAAAGCAATTGCAAGAATATGATGTGAAACTCTGTAAAAGCGTTTTATTACAATTTCTTGGCTGCTTCCTTGAAGTTAATTGCTTCCACTCCTAATCCTCCGACGCTGCGGTGAAAGTGCTTCAAGCTCCCCAAATTTTAAGCGCGGGTGTAGAATGTAAGCACTCAGCTTCCACCTAAAACGCATTTTTAAGAGCGCTGGCAACGCTTCTCTGCCGTTTAAAACTTGGGAAGATGGGAAACTTCCTCGTGTTCCTGCAGGCTGCAGCCCCGGGAGCGGAGGGACGCGAGGTGGCAGCGCTGAGCCTCTGCTCCTCGCGTGGGAAGCGCCGGGACCGCAGGGCCGGGGCAGCTCCTTCGGTCCTCTTCCTTCCTCCTACATCTTGTCCTCTGGACCCTTCGCTGTCTTCCTAGCCCCGCTTTGGACGCTTTCTAATAAATTTCATAATCCTCCTACATTCTGGTGCCCGTGTGCAGGCATGTTTTAAATAAGTAGCTTTGTATTTAAAAAAAAAAAAAAAGAAAAAGAAAAAAAAACCAAACCAACAAACACTTCTTATTGTTTTTAAGAAACACTGTGACTGTAAATGATGTTAAAGATATAACAGAAATAATCAGGAGGGGTTTTTGGAACCCTCCAGGTTTACAGCTGATTGTGCTAAAACAAGCAAGAGCTTGGGCTGGATGATGTCCCTTCCAAACTACTCTACCCTATGATCCTATGAATGTGTGAGAGGATGATGGATACTCTATATCTGTTGCTTGTGGAAACATTACTGAAATCTAGATCAGTAGAGATTCATTGTTTCCTGATTTTTCCTGCACAGCCACATTTCGCTGAGTGTCATGCCATAATTTGGTCGATTCACCTTCCTGGGCTGCTCTTGTCTAGATGGTGGGTCCACTTGGATCCTGGTGCATTCTTTGGGATAGAGCCACACCTGCATCTCCCACCGTTCCTTGGACAATAGGCATTCCTTTGCCCCACTCTGCTCTCTGGCCTATGGACACGCCTGAGCTTCACGGTGTTCTCTATATGATGGAAACCCCTCGATCCTGCACCGTTGTCTTGATAGTAGGCATGCCTGAGTCTGATGTCATTCTGTTGGTAGTTGGCATGCCTGCACCCCATGCTGTCCTCTTGGTGGCTGGCAGGCTTGCTCTGCACACTGCCTTCTCACTGTTCTCTGAATTTGGGGCATGCCTGTGCCACACACCATTCTCTTGATAGTGGGAATTCCTGTCTCCCATGGCTTTCTCAGACTAGTAAGTGCGCCTTGGCCCCATGGTGTTTTCTGGCCCATACCCACACCTGTGCTTTGAGCCTCTTTCTGCTCAGTCCTTGTGCACGTGCTGCTTGCCATCAGGCACATGATTGCTGGCCATTGCTCTCATGCAGTTGTGGCTCTTGTAGCTCCCGTTCCACTTGATCTCCATGAGAGGTGCCGTGCCCTGATCTGCCAGGAACCCCGTCTTTCTCACTCCACACCCAGGTGGGCAGCCACTCGCCTTCCTGCTCTGGCTCCTCTCCCCTTCACACTTCCATGTATCAGAAGGCCTAAGCTCGGTAACTGGTGGATCAGCTTCCGGTGGTGCTGTACTTACATGGTGGTGGCACTATGACAGCGGCTGATGGATGTGGACAAACCTGGCTGCGTTGGGTGCGGGGACAAAGGGGACAAGGGCCCCATTCTTTGGGATGGCTCCCCTGCACCATTTTGCTGTGCAGAGACAAAGTCTGTCCTTGGACACAGGCACAGGCCCGTGCTCTCACCTGCCCAATGGACACTGTTGACTCTTGTGCCTGACCAGCCTTTCAGTGAAAAACCTTTTCCTAACGCCAGTCCTGACCCTCACCTGATGCAGCTCCATGCCGTTCCCTGGGGTC
This sequence comes from Tetrao urogallus, assembly GCF_951394365.1. NCBI lineage: Eukaryota > Metazoa > Chordata > Aves > Galliformes > Phasianidae > Tetrao > Tetrao urogallus. The sequence continues at coordinate 87,584,714 of NC_136815.1, read as the reverse complement.
CTGTCCCTGCCACCAGAGTGCAGAGCTCAGTGCCGACCCTCCTTTCCTCTTGTGAGGAGCTGCAGGCCGCCATGAGGCCTCCCTCAGCTCCTCAGCTCTGGGCTGAACAAGACAAGGGACCTCAGCTGTTCCTCGTACGCCTTGCCTCACCATCTTCATAGCCTTCTTTGGACACTTTCTAAAGGTTTTTCCTCTTACATCATGGTGCCCAAAACTGCAGACAGTGCTTGCCCCAGAAGCGTGGCCCAAGGCTCAGTGTTTGAACCAGCTCCATCAGCTAAAACCTCTTGAGCACACTGAATTAACACTGCAGCTCCCTCCCCTCTCTGAGGCTGATGGCTGCTAGTGCCCAGTCTCACTGATCAGCACCTCCTGCACTCAGTGTTTTCCACACCCTCTGCTCTGTAGGCTGTGAGAAACAGTGCAGAGTCCACTCTGGATTTCTGTAAGCTTTCATTAGTTGATTAATTGGGGAAAAAAGGGTGCAGACAGGCATGGAAGTCCCTGTGGAGGCTGAATTCACCTGTGAGTAGCAAGGCGGGTGCTTCACCCAGGCACATCTTGAGCAATAGCCTCAGTTGGTCACTTAGCAAAGCGAAATGAAATATTCCGGCTAATTAAAGCAATTCCCAGGACATCTTGCTTCCTGTCAGTCTGTGACAGGCATCAGCGTGGTGAAGAAAGACAGCGTCTTATATCCCTTAAAAAAACAAGGAGCATATTTCTGTCTGCAGCTGAAATTCATCTCTATGACATATATTTTGCCTCGACATTCTGTGCTGCATTTTAAATAAGTGTATGGTGGCGATTTTAGCCTTCTTGAGTTGGAAATGACAAGGCCAAACCACGAGTGCCTTTTCCACCATCTTTCTGTGCCCATTTTGATACAAGGATTACAAGGTTGATGAGATATTGGTGATAAATAAGGATGAAGAAGCCTGGCTTTACAAATAACGTGGTAGTAGCATATCTATGTGATCAAAGATGAGTATGCCTAGAGGTCAGGTGTAGACTGAGGCACTGAAGTGGGCCCTCCTTCATCCTGTGGGTAAGAAAGAAACTCCACTGTGCAATTGCATCATTCACATCCATACTGCTTTTATTCAGTGCAATTTACAAACACTTTAAACCCTCTGCTTTCTTTGTTAAGAAGAACTTTTATTGCTCAGAAGTGTTTTACAGAGGATATCATTTACTCAGGAGTGAAAATTTGTTGCCTAAAGTTGTATGGTGTTTTTTCCTTTGAAAATGTACATTCCTTTACATTTCACTTAAATACACACAGAAATGCATTGCTCTTGCTATGAGAAATGAGCTAGCTCATTTAATACAGTAAGTAGGTAAGGAGCCATTTGCGTATACATATTTATATTTATATATTTATGCATATTTAATTCAGATATTAATCACTTATATGGAAATGTTTGGTTTGGGAAGGCAGAAGCACCTCCCCAGAGATATTTAATTAGAAAATATGATAATACTTTCTATCCTGCATTCACTTTGGTGACGTTTTAAGTTTCAACTTGTTCTCTATGAGCAGCACATGTTCAAAAGCCTTGTTTAAAAAAAAAAGAAAAAGAAAAAAAAGAAACTTGGAAAACACACTGCATTTATTTAGGGAAGGACTGGAAACCTCTATGCAATCATGTAAGACGTAGTAAATGTATTACAAAACAGAAACAGAAACAAAAAAACAACTGAAGGTAAGAAAAGCTTTTTTACTTTAAAGCTGCTTTGGCAGGTCTTTTCTGAAAAGGCTGCAGAGGAATTACCAGTCTGCTGCATATGGATCAGCAGATTGCACGGGTATGAGCCGGGGCTGTGGTGAGGCTGCTCCGTAAAGGGCAGTCCAGGAGGAGAGGGAGCAGAGAGGAATGGCAGAATCACAGAATGGTTTGGGTTGGAAGAGACCTTAAAGACTGTCCCACTGCCATTGGCAGGGTTGCCAGCCACTAGGCCAAGCTGCTCAGGATCCCATCCAAACTGGCCTTGAATGCCTCCAGAGGTGGGACACTCACAGCCTCTCTGGGCAGCCTGTGCCAGTGCCTCACCACCCTCTGAGTAAAGAATTTCCACCAAATATCTCACTTAAATCTCTACTCTTTTCAGTTAAAGCCATTCCCCCTTATACTGTTACTATCAGACCACCACACATCTCTGTGCTGTCCCAAAATACTTCTTCCCAGCCTCCTGTGCTCCTTCAGCTCCCCATGCCTTCTCCTGCACACTTACTGCCCTCACTCTCATAACACTCAGCTCCTCTCCTGTCATCTCTAGAAGGGAGCAAACAGCTGCGAGAACACAGCTCAGCAAAAGCCCACATTGTATCAAGAACAAAGTAATCTTTCCGCTCATTTCCATAGTCTCATGATGTCATGATGGAGCTACAAAACCACCATGAGCTCATTTAAATTCTGTTTTCTAAAGACCATTTACAGGGAGGTTGCTTGCTGTATGATTCTGTGTGTGAATGACTTCTGATGTTAGACAAAACGTGGCTTACACTTAGTGTTCCTGGCTGCAGTCTCCTGCTGCTAAGGATGGCCTTCACGTGGCCTATCATTTTCTGATATTCCAGCTTTAGACATTGTTTAGCAATTTTTATCATGAAACTACCTTTGTACTAGGAAATTCCGCTCTTCCCTCCCCTCGTTTAGCCCCATGACCTTACAAAATAACAGGTTAATTTCTGCCAAACAAATGTTACTTAACTTCGTTCTTTCAATTTGGTGTTTCTGATGAACAGTTCAACAGAGCAAGAGCAAGTTCTGGTGGGAAGAGGCAGAATACATTTTAATCTAAAACAAAATAGAGAAAAAAGGTAGTCTGCTTAGCTTCTTTTTTCCTTTTGTGCTCCGTACAAAACCAAGGATGGCTTTCTTCCTGGTTTCCTTCCATGTAATTGTTCTTAATGATGGTGGTGCTGTGACAATTGGTAAGTATCTTTTCTGAGTAGCTTTTTCAGATGATACCATTCTGCCTTGCTAGTGTCTGTTCTGTGATTTCTGTCACCTACTTTTCTTGTGCGGCTTGCACAGAATCAGGTTACTGCTTTAATATTAGATCTGAAATATTAAATATTTATTTTAAAAAACAGCGGTATTTTCAAAAGCTTTTTTTTTTTTTTTTTTTTTTTCTGAAAGAACTACATCTTTTTGAGCAGAATGTCAGAAAAAGGAGGTGGTAGGGTTCTATACTACCCCTTCTACCACCACTGATCTAGCAGTCACACTCCTGAAGTGTACATATCAGTAATCTGAATATGCAGGTGTGCTTAAGTGAGGCAGGATGTCTGAATTTGCATTGCTTTATAGAGTCTGTGTTTAAGTTTGATTAACTGCTATCAGAAATAACGAATTATCTGCATGGAACCTCAGGAAGCCGGAATAGTATACATTGTTTTGTTGACAAGATTCAGGCATTTTGCATATATTATCACAAAATTTTAAACCTCAGCTCATGTGTTTCACAAATATACACAGTCTAGCATCTTACCTAAGTATCAGAAACGAACTAAAAAACCCTGAGCAGTTGATTCTTGCTTTATAAAATCTTTGATTTATAGAATATTGTATAAGAGGATGCCAGTTTGTTTTGCAGATTATAAACACAGTAGTTGAAAAATGTGAAAAATATCTTGCTCTCGATAATGAAAGCACTCGCATGAAAAGATTACCTGCTGAACCACACTTTGTTCGGTTTATCAGGACTGCCTTTGAAGTTTGAAGTGCAAATCTTGCTGGTATATCAGAAAACTTGCCTGTATTCAGGAGAGACCACGTACAACCAGTTGGTCTATTCTTATATCCATTGCATTCAGAGGAAAAACAAATTTATGTTAATGCTGGACAGAGGGACGACGTGCTCAGAGCTCTTAATGTTACCCACTTAGGTACCAACTAAATCCCAATAGGGTACCCAACGCCATTACAATCAACCTCTGAACTGGAACATGTAGATGCTGTGCACCCTGCACCCCACTGTGGGAGTCTGGATGTACTTTCTGTAAGCGCAGACTTGGTAGTTTCTCAGTGCTCTCACCTCCATGCATCTAGCTACTGGCCAGATCTGATCACCTTCCCCACAGTCCCAGTCACCTTGTGCAGGGCTGGTGTTTGTGCAGCTGCTGTACAGTCAGCACTGGGAAGCCACCCCCAAACGGGCACCAAGCAGGCAAATGCCTTTTTTTTTTTTTTCTTTTTCTTTTCTTTCTTATACATTTTAACTTGCCTCATTATTCTGATTTGCTTTCCTGAGTGGATATGCAAATGCCAGGTGGTGTGACAAAAGGAAGGAAGGGAGATGCAGGGCGAGCCCAAACCGGGTGCTGGCAGCTCTGCCAACAGGCAGAGTAGACGTGGTGTCCCCAGGGATGTGGAGTGCTGCCCCATGCCCCGCACACACCTCTGCTGGTGTGCAACGGAACAGTGCAGCTGGTTCCTAAGGTAAATGTTTTGTTCAGAGTGAAAGTAACCAGGATGTAGCGCTGTGATGTGTCTCTGAAAATTGCCTTGCCCCTGGGGTGTAAGCAATGCTCGTTCCTGAGGTGTGTGACTTTGTCAGGAAACACCCTGGGGGGCAACGGGCACACTGCTAAAGCGAGCACACACACAGGCACCGTCCTGAGGGATCCAGTGTATGGCCTCTGTGTACAAAAGGAAAAAAAAAATAGTTATCATCAGATACCAGTAATGAAACCACTGTAGGGGAAAAAAAAAAAAAAAAAAAAGAAAGAAAAAAGAAAAGAAAAAAAAAAACCCAAAAAACAGCCCTAACATTTAGAGTACAGAGTTAAAAAGATGGAGAGTATGGAGTTCCTGCAGGAATGGACACTGGAGATTCTTGCTTTTGGGGATGGATGTACCCTGCAGGGTGTAGCGTATGGGTAGAAATGCCTGAGCAAGCTGTGAAATAAGCCAACCCAAGAATCAGGAACATCAGGAAGTGCTGAGATCTTCCCCCTGGTTCATGTGTCCCACAGCTGTGGCTAAAGGCTTCTCCATCCTCCAAGAGGCCCTGGTAGCAGCTGGGCTCTGGCTGCAGGGCAGCTGTGCCCCGCACTCCAACTCCTGTACCACTGCATGCTGAGGTTATTAATTTCATCTTCAGAATCACACATAGCAACGTGAATTGCCCATCTACCAATGAAGATAAAAATCATTCCAATTTACATTCCTCAAGCAAACTATTTCTGGTTTTGCATCTTCTTATCCCCTACATAAAACCCTGTCCTTATTGCCGTAACTGAAGGAAGCTTTGCTGATCACACACAGACACACGCTGATGTATTTTGTAATCTTCTACCCCTCATGCTTATATTCAGTTGCTGAGTTCTCAAAATGCATGCTGCTGTACATGCTGATATTGACGGCAAAATGAAAAGGCTTCATGCTGCTTCTTGGAAGTGCTCAATATCTAATGCAAAAATTGCTGCAAATGAGGGGAGCAGAGCTCATGTCTGACTGCTCTTTGGGTTGCTCATAGATTTCTGAGCAAATCTAGCCATGAAGGACATCTGACACCCGAGTGTTTCACAGAGGCAGTCGGCGTTCCACTCAGATACTTGATTGCATTTGCAATTTTTTTGCCTGCAACTGTTCTCCCTCAGGAATACGGGGCAATAGCACAGTGGATAACAGGACAGGAGTAGCGGAATTGCTGTTTAATGCTGATTCTAACATTGCATGTGTAAGGAGGACAAATTGCAGCATTGGTGCACTTCCAGCAAGCAGTTTGGCACGCACTGGCCCTGCAGCCGGAGGGCTGCTCCCCTGCCAGGCACCCTGCTGCCCTCCTAGGCTGCCAGGGCCAGCACTGCAGGCAGCACTGTGCTTGTCTCCACTTCCCAGCTCCTTCATACCCTCTCCTGAGCCCCGTAGTGAGCAGCGTCCCATTCTGTGCATGCAACCAGTCTCTTTCTTTGTCCTTTATTTTTTTCCTCCTAGCCTAAAAATAAAGAGGACTGATACTCAGGGGATGTTGGTGGTTTCCTCAAGGGAAAAATACAGCTGTTGTAGCTGCTGGTGTGTGAATTTATATTCATATTGCACTTTTGTTCAAAACCATGGCATATCTTGAGAAGGCTTTGCACTCCTTGAAGGCACTCTCACTGCAGGCTGCTTTCTAGATCCAAAACAACCGCACTCAGAAGAGCTGTGCTGGTGAGATACAGCCACGTTTGCTCGGCTCACTCCTTCCCTCTTGTAAAGCAGGAGCAAACTTCATACAAACTTGAAAAACAAATCAGCTGCATGCAAGTTGTTCCTTATTATTTCCTCTATTATTTACCGAAGGGGAAAAACATAAAGGACAACAGTTAGTCTGCATTCATCCCAGTAGCTCGTATAAAGCATGTGATTCTTATGTTAAGTAGTAATTTACAGATGGCCAGGTGCAATCAACATATCTAATCTTATCACGCATTTGTTTTATTCGCAGCTGCAACAGTTGGTGTCAGTTAATAGGTTACTAACCATGAAGTGTGTTTATTTCCTTTTATCCTGCTTCAGGGCTACAGAAGTGATTTGTAAACTGTCCTGGCTGTTGAATTTATGTTTAATTTTTGTGTGTGGATTTTTCTTCTTTATTTAGCTTGCAACTCTTAGGAAGAAAAGAAACACGTTTTTCAGAGAATCCACTTTGTTTTCATTTGATCCACTTCTTTTTCTGTGGATTTAGAGACTTTAAATCAGTTTGTTTCATCTCTGAGCTTTTAGCCTAAGGTAGAACAGAACTTATTGGTCAAATTTAAAGTTTTTCTTTTTTAAAAGACTAAACAGTGATGTTTCACTGATGAAGAACTCAGATTGCCCATCAGCCATGTGGTGGATTTACCACCAGTCCCTCTAGGTTACCAATCACAACCTGAATAAGCCGAATTTAATAGTAGTCATAAAAAAAAAAAGGATTAAATTCTGTTCTTAGCCTCATGGCTCACGCTGTAGGCACTGAGATACATACATATACGTACAGCAGTAAACCAAGAACCATGATAATATCCACAGCTCTCCATTTAGAATGGTATAAAATTAAAGGGCCTCTTTAAAATTAATCTATTTAGCCTATAATGATGAATCCTCTACAACTTTCACACTTAGATGCATTTTGCTTACACATATCTTCAGATTTGCTTCCCAACAAAGAGGTTTTAGTAACAAAGAGAACAGCTATTGGCATGTGTCAATGATTTTGTAAATTAACCATGCATTCTCAAAAGTAATGAAGGTGCACATATTACTAAGTTTAACAAAAAAGTGACATAAAGAGAAAAGAATCTTAGGTCCTGGTGCTGAATATGGCATTAAAGTACATAATCACAGAATCAATCACAGAATCACCGAGGTTGGAAAAGACCTTCAAGATCATCCAGTCCAACCATCCACCTATCACCAATAGTACTCACTGAAGAACCATAGAATCATTTGACTTGGAATGGACCCTTAAAGGTCATCTAGTCCAACTCCTCTGCAATGAACAGAGACACCCACAGCTCCATCAGGCACTCAGAGGCTGGTGCAGCCTGAATCTTGAATGTCTTTGTTGGCTGAAATCTGTGCAGATGAGTACATAAGACCATCCTTCCCAACCTGTTGTACATGCATAGTAATTGGCAACAATTACATGTATGAACTCAATGGAGCTGAGCAAATAAAGGCGGGGAATAATTTGTCTGTCACATGAGCCCCTTTCTCTGCAGATATTGTTTTCTGATGGATTGGAATTCCCTCCAATTATTTTTTTTTTTCTTATGGGAAGACTCTTGTGCAGGCCGTGCTGAAATCTTTCCACCCAGGGTTACACACACACCAGTTACTCTATCACTAGGGCTGCAGACAGGATCATCCGGATTGATTAATGCATTGTAAAATGTATGAACAGGCAATTAGGCAAATAAGGCCATCGTAACAATTTCTAAGCTTCCTGTCTAAGGAGTTTCTGCTGTTGGGAGGTGAAGATACTGCACTGTCTGATTGACTTCTGAAATCTGAACTTTATTTCACAGGTTGACTATTTGAATAATTGACTCCTTATGCTTGGTCAGACATGCTAATTCCAGTCTATTTCAGAAGACACTGATGCATGTGTGCACGTCTACCTGCTGCAGCACCTCGTCCTTCACACTCAGCAAGTCCTTCACTGTATGCAGTGCAGCGTGGGGCTTGTCTCCTGTTGCCAGCACCCTGCTCCTGTTCTTCCCTGAGGGCAGCCACTGATTTCAGCAGGGTTTGGTGTTCCGGGTCAGTGCAGCAGGACCAGGTGCTCAGCATGGAAAGCCAAAAATCTCCTCCAAAATTGAAGGGCTCTGGCTGGCATTGTTGGAGGAAGGCAGATGGGCTGGAGGTTTTCTTCTGAGGACCTGAAGAATAGAAGCGACATTTGATATAGATAGTAACAGTTTTCAATGAGGCCGTGCTTTCACTATGCCCGTGTCTTCCGTGGCTGCAGTAACTCGCGAGATCCTGTTGGCCATTCTGGATAGAAAGGCCGGAGCAAAAATAAATAAATTAGAGATTTTATTGAGCCTGCTCTTATCAGCAGTGAGGGCTAGAAAACGCTTTTCTTATCCCCGGCTCCATCTTCAGCATCCATCGATGTGATCTCAGAGCTGGCACTCATTGCAGTTTCACTGCAGATGAAAACAAGGAAAAAGGAAGCATTCAAGTACTTTGGTGCCATAGCAGAAGGATGTCTAAGAAAAACACGTTAAGTGATGCTACAAGAAGGGAGAACAGGCCTCCAGAGACCCACCAGCCTACTGCAAGTGTGCAGGAGCACTGCAGCTCCCCATAGGAGAGGCTGCTCTTCTCTTGGGACAGAGCAAGATATTGGACATTATCATTCCTGTGATGTCTGTTGCTTACTCAGACACGTATCTCGGCATCTCCTACAGTCAGCTCATGATTCCACTTCCAACACTCATGATTCCCAGAGCAAGGAGAACACGAGCCCTTTACTTGTTTGCCATGCAAACGCTGAGCTGCTGAGGCCATCACAGGTCTCTGGGAATCAGGAGTTCACACATCTCATTTTTTACTATTAATTTGACTGCAGTGGTCTGAAAACAAAGGAATGTTTAGTCTCAGGAGGAGACTACATATTTGTACATGGAGTTAGAAACATGGGCGAATGCAGAGCTGGAATGGGTGCAGCTTTGGAGAGAAGTGCTACTCTCTATTCCCCACATGGGTTCAGTGCAATACAAACCATCAGGTGCTCATCATCTTCCTCATGTCTGGCTGCATTTTTGCTACTTGAATAGTGGCAACCTTCTAATGTGAGGCAGTGTTTACTAAGGCTACCTAATCTGATATATTCTCTAGTGAGTGTTTTGGTTTGTTTGCTTTTGTGGTTTGTAGTGCAGAGCATGGTCCAAATCTAAATAACATGTAGTCAGTCTTCAAAACAGATAATCCATTATGTTGGTGATTTCTGTGCCTTGAGACATCTAAGTTTTGCCCTTTTACTGCAGGTACACAGGGCATTCTCATCCTGGGGTTTTTCTCAGTTCAGATCTTCTAAATACTGGATTCAGTACTCAAGTCAACCCACAAGCTGCCTGCAAATCTGCCAGTTTAAAACTTGAAATGGAACTGTATTCATACTTCCTTTTAATGACTAAGTACACCATTATTTTAATAATGATAGTTCAGACACCTGAGTAGTAATGATTCCTGACAGTTTACAGGTGAGCATATTCAACTCAGAGTACATTGCCAATTATGCCTTATGGCAGATTTCAGAGTGACCAAGTACAAATGACTTTACCTTTCCCCTCACAGAGTATTATTTCTACTAAGGATCATTTTGTTAAAGCACAGCAATTGAATTTGAGAAGTAACCTTTTGAAGTCTCTTTGTTGCTGAAAGCACCATGGAAGAGAAAATGTGGCTCTTGCCAATCCATGGAATGTTAACAAACCTCACAGGAACTCTTCTGCTTGTGCTCTGGACTTCGTGTCTTCAGCAGAAGTCCCCTTCTGGAAATAGGCTTAGGCAGGGGAAGACGAGACATGGCAGTGGAGTTTAGTGATGATCCTCAGTTTTGGCACTTACAGGTCTCAGCCTGTGATGCACTGAAGGGACTGATTAAATCATTGTTACTGTGTACTGCATTAGAGCCGGTAATAATCTGGTACTATTAATAATAGCAAAGATTTCCAGACAAAATTAGATGTGAACAGTAAAAAGAAATATCTGTGACCCTCATGAATTCAGACAGGATAACACGCAGGTGTAAGTAAATGGTAAATGGAGCAAATGCACTCCTGGCTTTACAAAAGGTGTATTGTTGCTGAGTAACTCAAAAGATCCATTAGATAAGATAAACAATTATCTAGGGGAAAAAAAAAAAGAAAAAAGAAGCATTTAGAGGTCAGTTAAGTATTTGTAATAGTGCCGGAAATTATTAATTAAACTGGAGAAGATGGGTATCTTTATAGTGTTTTGAAGTTGGTGAGAAACTGGGTCAGGGATACCAGCTCTGGGCCCTGCTGAGAAAGGGAGGGTTGGGCTGGAGTGAAACTAGAGGCGAAGTGTGCAAGGATTAGTCTTGACATTGTTTTTGTTTAGTACTTTCATTAATGATTTAGAAGCACTTTAAGAAATTCCACTCATAACCCAGAAGGCACAGCTATTGTAGAGGAGGATTGGGATAACATGCAAGGAGCACTAAGTTTCTGCATGAACAGGGCAGGAGAAGTAGATAAAGAAGTACAAAGTGCTAGTCTTTCATTCTGTGGAATAAGAGTTCAATAAACAAGGAGGCAGAGAGAGCAGCCTGGATATATAAGCCTGTCACAGGAAGAGTATCAGCTATCAAGGTGTTACAACTACAGAAAGCCATAGATTTCATAATTTCATAGCTAATAATGCTTCTAAGATCTATTTATCTGTACTATCTATATTTCAACAGAGTTTATGGAAACAATCAGTACCACAATGCAAGGCTTTGCTAAGACAGAACAGAAAATCCTGGGATAATAGCCATCCATTTTCAAGAAAGATGAATTTAGACTAGTAAAGAATTTAGCAAAGGATTACACTCCAAGGGAGGGAAGAAACCTTAGGTATGTAAAAAAGCTAAAGAAGTCTAGCTTCATCAGGTCAGCAGAGTAAATGTGGAAAGGGAATTGGACTTCTACCTAATTAAAACAGACAGCAAATAAGGAAAACTTAAATAGTTTAGCTGAAAATGGGGTTACCAAAAGATTAAATGGCTATAAAAGATCTACGAGTGAAAGGAGAAGCAATTATTAAATCCAAAGTTCTATTCAGTAAAATTTTGTGGAGAGAGCAAGATTATTTAAAGCATAATTTAAAATGTCTGCCCAGCAATCTTTAGACTATATGAGTAGAACTTATTTTCTTTTAACCTTAATCTTGACATTCAGTAGAAAGCACTTCTTTTGTGCATATTTACAGAAGAGATGCATTTTTAACATATAAGAAAAACGATGTTTCTGGTCTTGGCATCACAGCAGCCCTCAGCAGTTGAGAAGTACAAGGAGAGGGGAATGCCATAGCTCCAAGCTGGTGCACACTCTCTTGGCACATAGTGGAGCAAGCAAAGCCTGGTGGGCAGATCCCAGCCTTCCTAAATGTTGGGGACAGACCTTAAGCCCCAGGTGTGTGGGAACCTTAGTATTTCAGGAATACATAATTTGGTCACATTCTGGCAGATTTTCACAGAGATGCCAAACTGCAGCTCTTTGTGCTATCAGATTTTCTGCCCATTCTTCATAAAAGCAGCTTCCCAGCAGAGCTGGGTTGTGAAACCTGTGAAAAGCTGTTAATGTGGACAAATTCTTCCTCAGTCACAATATAAAAGTAGATATAACCAAAACTTTTAATAAATTCCCAGCCTTAGCTAGATGTCTAACATGCAGGACTTCAGCACAACTAGCTAAATTTTGCAAAAATAAGAGTAATGAGAAGAGTAGGAAGGGGATTGTTCATTCATGACCATTGGTATCAGGTACTTTTACACAGATTCATTTCATGATACTATTCATAAGCACTGATACCAGTTACTTCTACACAGATTGTGATTCATTTCATAATACAGTAAACGCACAGAATACTGTTCATACTTTCATTGAAGCACATTGTGTTTCAAACCTTGAATTTTAATCTTGAATATGGCACATTGAATTGCATAAGCTCATTACCAAACGAACAATGAAAGTACAGCAAACTCACTGTCCAGAAACTGGGATGATCAAACAGAAAAGCAAAAATCTACTCAGTTTTTGAAAGTTCAGAATCTCTCCTTTATGAGAATTCTGTGCACAGCAGCCCCTGTCTCTTGGAGTGTCTGATGAATGGGGATATGCTGTCCATGCCGTGTTCCAGCTACTCTGCAGGGAAATAATCCATGGATATCAGGAGCGAGATCATGTGATTTATTACTATTCACCAAGATGGAGAACTGTAAATGAACTTTCAGGAAAACAGTAAACACGGTTCAGAGAAATCTCTATGCAGAGCAGTGCTTTAACAGATTTGAAACAAGTTTAAACGCATTAGAAATGAAACATGAATACAAAGAAGAAAGAACACACTTCTTAATGTTTTAAGCAGTCTGTTAACTGAAGCTGCTGTTGCTCTGAAGCCCTTTAGTTCAGTTTTTTAAACTGTTTCAGAAAGGAAAAGGGGAACCTTTCAAAACGAATGTGAATCGTACGTAGTAGCTCAGCCAGAAGAACTGGTTGAGCTTCATTTGCTGAATTTTTTAAAAAAATCATTCATTATATTGTTGTTTAGCATAGCAGCACTTTATAGTTTCAGATAAGATCAGAAATATGCTGCATTCGTGTTATGTCAAAGACGTGCAGAAGTGCAGTTCCCATCCTCAGACTGTAGGGCAAAAGCAACACTGCACATAAAACCCTGGCCCTGTGAGATCAGTGGGAAAGGATAACCACTATCTTTCATTTCAGGTTTCAAAAAACAACGTCACGTTTTTAATTCCCCCCCAGAAGAGATTTAGCTTCCCTTTGTTTTCTTTTTGATCAAGCTATATTTGATGTACAGATATAAGGAGAAACAAGGACTTTACAAGGGGCATATAAAACTACAAAAGCCATTAAGTGCAGCGATATTAAAAGTTAAAAGCAGAGCCATCCATAAGCTGCGGGTGACTGCAAGACGCTTTCACACGGCTCATGAAAGCACTGCGGATTTAGATGCACATCTGCTAGCTGGGGTCTGCTCGTGTGCGCTCCATCTAATTGCACTGGGGAGCCTCTGAGTGGGTGAGAGTCCATCAGGCCCAGCTTCCTGCTTCCCAGCAGCAGATGCCAGTGAGAAGTAACACATGAGAAGCTGGGAAAACCCAAGGTGGAACTTCCACAGGGACGTTCTCCTCATCCTGGCTATCAGCTCTTTGTCTGATATGAGGAGTGCTGTATTTGCCTGCTTGCGTTTGTGTCTTACTACAACATGTAAGTGTGATTTCCTGGGTTAAGGATGAAATTGAGAGTGAAGGGTGTGTGGTCCTGATCTGCACAGCAGACTCCGGTGCTCAAGTCTGAGCTTGCTTACATGTGTGCATTGCTGCACAGCGAGTGTTTGAGGGGCCTCTTCAAAACCCATGCACAAGCATGGAGGATTTTTGTGTACGGTCCTGTAGGCATTGTCTTCTGGTGCACATGCACCAAACCAATTTGCCTTTGAGGATTTCAGCAGTTTGGTTGTGCTTTTCTTCTAGGTTAGGTGCAAACATGACACAGAAGACGACCACTGTATCTGGAGTTACCGGTTGCCTCGAGTGCAATTAGACTGTAATTTGCACTTGTTCTGTGTCTATCATAATTGCCACAGACTTTTTAAGGAGTAATTGTGATCTATAAAGCAAAATGCAGCCCTGAGGTGGCAAAACATTCCAGTTTTGCACACTTTCTCTTCACACAGTTCCAGAATCTGCAGGACTTCCCTTTAATATTCTGTACAATCAAGACTATCTTTCAGCTCTGCTTGGTGCTACATGGCAGAAAACATTTGTATCAGCAGTTACTTGGCCTCTGCTCAAAGCAGGTTTGCAGGTTTGACTGAGTGTCGTGAAAATGTTTATTCCTTTATGCAGTAGCTTATGCACACCACTTTCTTGTTCCTTACATTTAACAGTATGCAATTTTAAAACTAAATAATGGCAGTAGCCTTCAGCAGTATATAGGAAGCAGTTTCAACAATCTCACTCATTTTGAGTAAAAATACTTTATTCTACAAGTAATATAAGGCATTTTCAGAACTGAACTATGCTGTGTGTATATATAGTATAAAATGCTATAGAAGTGAAATACTCTTATGGTTCAACAGTAAGGCAAGTTATAAATCTGCATGTAAAATGGTTTCCATTAAGCTAGTGAATGAGCTGATGATTTTGTTAATTCTAAGTGACTGTGTTGCCACAGCTTCATAGATCCCAGCAGGCTAAACATGAAACCTGCACTGCATGGTAATTTATTGCTCCATTTATTCTAGAATGTCAGAAAGATGATTGGAGGAGAAATCTTGCTAAATCTCTTTAAAAAGACATATTTTAGAGTTAGGAAAGCTAAGATGACATCTGGGGTACAGGGAGCCCCATGTCCAGGGAGGAGGATGGTGCAGGAGGACCTAAGGGTTTTGCCTGCATCCAATCCAGGCTTGCAGCATGCTTTCTTTTGATCCTTCTGACCCTTGCAGTAGATGTGGCTTATCTCCTTGCTGCCTCACGGCTAGATGCTTCTTTTGATCCTGTGCAAGGCAGGATGTTCAGCCTCTGAACCTTGCACTGCATACGTGTAGGAGAACTTCAAGCTGGGACTTGCCAAATCAACGCACCTGGATGGATGGGTGGGACATGAAGCTGAGCTCTTGTCCCTCTGACTAGGGAAGGCGAGAACGAGTCGAAGTTGTGCCTGAGAACTGGAAGATGAAACAGGCTGTGTGCCCACCAGGGGTGTGGTGGGAGGAGGGGAAAAGTTAAGAAATATACAAGTTAAAATGGGACAAAATAAAATTGATTTTTAAGTTCTTGTTTATTAACTTACTGGAAACAGAAGGAAAAAAAAAAACAACAAACAAGCAAAGAACCAACACCACAGAGTAATGGTGCTAATGGATCATTTAATTACATTACACCAGTCTGTTTAATATTATCAAAATATTCTTATTCAGATTTATTTTTTTTTTTATTTTCACGCAAAATCCCCAGATGCTGATATTCTTTTGGGTATTGGATACAGTATTAAGCAGCTTATTTGGCATGAAGCCCCACTGTTAGCTGATGCCTGGGAGCTCAATATACTTACAGCACAGCCTTTAAGTCACATCCTTCCCTCTGTAATCTTACCAAGTTAGCTTTTGAGGAATAAGTTTTTCCCTACCCTAAGTTCTCCTTCCTGCAAGACTTCCCAATGTTCTCTGCCCCACTGGTTAGGAACATTCCACCACCATTTCAGGAGCCTGATTCCTTAGGAGTGATATATTTTGAATACTTAATGGAGTGCTTGCAGAAAATTAATACCTCTGTTCTTCCTTTTTTTAAGTGAATGAGTGAGAAACACAAATCTGGAATGACTCTAAAGAAAACCACTAGTAAGAGCCATGAGTCCGTGACCACCCAGTAGTGGAAACAGGGATGTGTGTGGGGTGAGGCTGTTTTAAATCTGGAACTGATTGCATTCACTTCAGCACTTCCCTGCATGCTTGTTTCTATTTGCAATTTTTAATTCGAAATCTTATTTTTAGCTGGGTTTATTTTAACGATTTAAATTAACAAACTGGATTGGTTTTCTAATTGCAAGCGATATTAATTGTTAAAACTGCATCTAACTGCATCTAGAAGGGACTTAAAAGGAATTTAAAATAAAATAATGACATACCGACACACAAAAATACAGAGCTGTGTAAACACCGATGAGAGTTTGGGGTTCTGGATGTAGGTGTGAGTTGTTTTTATTAGATTATTGAAGGAGAATTGCAGGTTTCTGGGTGGCCTGTAGCAGATTGATGGCTTTTTATCTGCAGCCTGCTGCGTTTGGCCAATATGTAGAGTGTACTCAGTTTTGTCCTTTTATAGAGGTTCCCCTACTTTATGCATATTATTTTTTTGCTTTTTACTTCTTTCCAGGATTGTTCCCTCATTCATCCCTGGCACCGCTGCCGTCTTTCCTAACTAACAAAAAATTCCAGCTGAAGCACAAACAAAAGCTGAAGAAACAGAGGCCCCACATGGATAATCTCATAGATTATTCCATGATTAATTATCCCAGATTTATCAAATGTCACATCCAAATAAGGTCAAACATGTAATTGTGACCTTCTACAAGACACGCAGCCATTGCTTTGCACAAGCTTTGATTTTTGTCATGGAAAGCTTGTAGGGACTTCCAGTAGCAATAAAGAAAAACAACCAGAAGTAATGCTGATACATTCTGAGCTATGTACTCAACATGTCAAGGAGATTGATAGTGACTGACACCAATGATGTGCCACGGACAAAAAGATGTCTCTTTTGTGCCTGTCCTTTGCTTACACTCTTGTCGCATCCTATTCACCAACCTGGAGCAGTGATCCTCTTTTGTGTCAGATCAAAAATGCCTGTGCTATTGTAAGTGGATTGTGTACACTGCCATTTTGTTTTATTTTTCACAGTTAGCCTCATTTGTATTTTAATCACTCAAATGAAAAAGCACAATAATCGGCAATGAAATACACATATCTGTATTGGTTAATTGGATGGGTTTCATCTTTTTAATAGGTTCTGAGCCCTGAGTCGCAGAGGGAGACTCACAAATGCACTTCATTTTCCCTGATTTCACATTTAGGTCTCTGCATTAGCTATAAATGTGTAAAACCACATGGAGGTAGTTCCTATTTACTACAGTGCTGAGGAGGCCCACAGCTCTTTTTTCTTCCACCATATGGCTGAAGTAACTTGCACACAAGCAATTTGTTCTGATTCAGCTGTTTCAGCAGGAAAGATTTGCAGAAGCAGGATTGGGAAATACACAGGATTCTCTTTCACTTCTGTGACAAAAGTTATATTTCTAATTAGTCTCTGCTAGTCTTCCAAGGGCAGCCTGTAAAAGTTTAATTCTGCATCTCAAGTGCTGATAAGGCCTTTTTTCCTGTACTTAGGAACCACTTCTGAAACCATTTTCAGATTTTTTAAAAAGTTTGTTCCGTGAGAAATTCTGTTGGATAAAAGTGAGAGTTTTGGACTATTTTCCTCTCAATAAATAGACTTAACATTTATTTATATAACGATACAAGGAGCAGGGGGTAGTGCTGAATATGCAGCATCATCAATACCTTAAGAGGACCAGCTGTTGGGAAGATGTTATACAGTGCATGTATGTTATTTGCAATACCTGTAGGTCCATGCTTTGCACATTGGGAAGGAAAATGTGTATATCTACTTTTAAATTGTTACCTAATAATGGATAGGAAAAGCCTACAGATGAACGTATCCACTGTTTCTTGGTTACACAATAGTATCACAAAATAAAAGCAACCAAATTTACTAAAATCTGAGGAGTAAAAGAAAAAAATGAAGAATGCCATTTAAAATAAGCATCAGTTGAGTAAAAGGTTAACACTTAAGTACATGCATTAGCTAATATCTGTAACAAACCTAAGAAACAGAAAAAATGTGCAGTATAAAACAGCCTCATTAATCTGCAGTGATGCTCTGGTCATTTTAAAATAACAGCAGCTGAATGAACGTGGTGTTGCTTGTGTTTAGGAAGGGGGAACACAACATCCAAAGGATATATTAAATGTCTTGTGTTCATAATTTCAGATATTGCATGAGATAAACTCGGTGATGCCATTCAGCTTTGATACAGCATCCTATCAGCACTGCTATGGTTAAGAGCCTGTGAGAGAACAACCCTTTAATATCATCAGCCCTCAAGTTTTCACTTTAAGCTGTTTCTAATTGTGTTCAGCTAAAACTTGGCATACAATTTAGGGCCTTGGATGCAATTTTCATTTCTGTAAGAAAGAAAAAGGGGGGAGAAAAAAAGGCAGAATCTTAATCTGTTCTGTTCCCAGAGTTATTAAGTGGTAAACAAGGTGAAACTTTCAATGTTGCAGTCACTTTTCCCAAATTTGTCCAAGCGTGATTCCTTACTCCAAATATAATGTAATATGCAGTGTAATGTAGTACATACATGTGCATATATAGCCAAGAACTAATCAAAACACTGAACTCTGAACCTTCTGCAACAAACTAAATTAAGATCTTGGTTTCAGGAGAGGCAGGGGGTGAGGGATGTAATGACCAGAGAAGGATCTCTCTATGTAGGAAACTGTATTAGCCTTCATCAACACCAGAAAACTAAAATGAAGAGTCAATCTCAGAACCAGCACCTAATGTGGGTTTCAGGAAAGCTCCAAAACGAGTGAGTGGATATGCCCCATCCTGTATTTCACTCATTCCTGACCCCCCCCAGGGCCTGCCCCCTCCTTGCACTGCTGCCAGAGCCAGCTGGCTTCCTGCACCCTTTCATCAGCAAAGATTGCAAGATAGATATTCCAGCCTTGCAGAGCTTTGGGCAAATAAAGCACATCTGCCTATTCCCAAAGAGACGATGGAACTGAAGGGAAAAATCTTGGGAGAAATGTTGTGTTTGTGGTTGATACATCTGCAGCTAGCTCCACCGAGTTGGAAAGAGGAGAGAAATGCTCCTTCCTCCCCTCTCCCCACCCACAGCTATGATTGTTGGTGGAAAAACATCTTCTGCCATCTACAGACTGCCTTTTGCTTAGGAAGACGTGGTGCTCGACAGACCCCTGTTGGAGGAACATCCACCCAGCTTATTGTGAGGACAAAGAGAGACAAGGGAAACTAGAGCTCAGCAGAAGAAGAGAACCATGACCAGTTACAGAAAGAGTTTCCCCCTCTTTCCCCATCTTTTGTCTGGGGGGGCCTCTGATGCTGACTCTGAGAAGAACCAACAGACACTGCATGATGTTTATTAAGATGACACCACGATCCAGCAAATCCATAAAGGCACAAAAACTCACATTGTTGGCTTTTTGGAGTTTGCCTAGATATCATGCTTCTTCCCAGCTTCTATCATATCATGGCAATATGAAAACATGTTCTTGAGCAGCAAGTGTGTGGTGCTGTGGAGAGACAGCCAGCAGCTGAGGAGGGCAGTTGATAAAATGCAAAGGAGAGGAAAGAGGGCTGGAATCTCTGCACCAGACGTCTGTGCTGATTTTGCTGACTGCGGGAATAGTGGCCTTAGGGGCATTTAATAAAAAATTGTTAAAGAAGAGACAGGGCTGTGGCTGTTTTACTCATCCATTAACTGGATATGTATGAGAACAGACATTTCTCTCCCTAAAGGAACATAGCAGTGGACGTGCAGTCTTTGCATGGGTGCTCTGCTCTCTGTTGTCCAGGAGAATTGCTCCTTAAAGATGCAACACAGCTTTTGCCATCTTTATGGTTTTGTTGAAGTTTTGTTGTTTGTTTCTTTCTGTCTTTGGTACAAATTGCTTTCTTACAGCTGAATTCTGTATTATGCTCAATGTAATGCTGATGCAATTTCCACAAAAAGAGCTATAATGGGGAATACCAACTTGGTGTATAATGCTTGCTTGCTTACTTGACTTTACAAGTACTTTATAATGAATTTATAAAGCATCTAACTGAAATGCACAGTCTGCAGTAGTAACAGTGAAAACCAATTAAATTCGGACCTGTGCAAATATGCCTTATCTCCACTGAGATCAGTGAAAGCTGACCTGTCCTGCAATTCTTTCTATAACCTTTGGGTAGTTAATTTATAACAATTTAGAACATGGCTTCTCTACCTTGACGTACCCCTTAGGTAGGCACACACGTGGTGAACTCTTTCAAGAGCGTGCGCGACATCCTCAATTCTCAAAGTCCCCAGTGGAGGTGAGGCACTGCCTCCTGCTGATTCAGAACTCTGATCATTTCCCATATCTGCCCACTTTACAGCTCCACCCTCCAACTTCCCAGAGGAATGAGTAGGCAAATGTCCCCAGTGAACTTAGTTGGGAGCTACACAGAAGCATGAAAATCATCATAGGTAACGAGATGCCTGAATGACTGCAGAAATTAGTTCTTGCTAATTAACCTTTGCAGTTCAGAGGTGTTCACCTGATTGCTTTCCCTCTCCAGGAGTGAGTATTTTGTAGTTTCTTTTTTTCTAACCAAAACCCATCAACTCCTCTTGTAGACACCTTCTGTACAAGCAATACTTTAGAACGAATTTACTTAACTCCTATTAAAGGTGTTTTCATCAACTAAATGTTGCCATATGGACTCTTTTATGGTAGGAAGAAAATCACTTCTGTTTTGAAAATGGAGAAGGAAGGGAGGAAGGGAGAAGAAACCGCTGAAGACCTGCAGGTCCTGATGCAAATGGTGTATATCACCCCAAAATAATGTGCAAGTGTACGAGACAACAGGCGCTCTGTCTAGCCCAATTTTTGTATTCGAGGTCATCCTTCCGGCTCTACCTTAGAAACTGGCCTTATTCTATAGAGGACATTGAATGATAACACTGCAAGTCAGCTGACTGCTGTGTCACAGAGCTGCTGCTTTCTACATTATCGCAACTGCCAGAGCTCTTAGTGCTGCAGTTTTCTAGTCGCAGTGCGGCAAAGCAGACGCATAGACCCAGGCACAAAGCAGCATAGATTTTTTATTCTCATCTCTATTTTTTTGTCCGAGAGACGTTTTCCTGGTGTTAGCACAGGAGCAGACACAGCCTGGATATGCTAGCTCCAGCCTGGCAGCACTTTCGGCTGAGCAGGGACTGCGTGGAGCTCGGTGCCCACGCTGCCGCTGAGGAAGAACGCTGCTCTCCCACTCTGTGCCGTGACGATAACCTGCAGCCACAGGACCGCGGAGATGGCGGCACTTGTCTCTGTTTGCCTGACTGGGGCCTTTGCAGGTGCTCCCCTTCTGAAGCCGTGCTGGCGTTCCCGGGCCGTACAGATGGGTAATATAATTTGCTGCAGTTTCTTACATCAATGTAGCAAAGCTCAAGCGAGCAACCAGACTCTGACCTAAATCAGTCCCAGTTCTTCGGGATACAGGGCAGCAGGCGACTGGCAGTGATACAACCAGCCATCAAGTGGAGAGGCTCTGGGACTGCAATCTGTATGGGTTGGAGTCTGTGAGAATGAAACAGTTCCCGTTATCCGGCCGCTTCTCCTTCTAATAATACAATTGCTACAACTGCTACTACTACTGCATCTGTTTTTCCTTGCCTGAAAGAAGCTACTCCTCGCGCTCTCTCCGCGTGGGTATTTGCGTAGATTAGTCTGTCGGTAATGCAGCCCTTATCTGCTTCTGCTGGAAACCAGGGCACGAAGTCAGCCTGCCTTAACAGTTGTTTCTTTCTGCGTGATGCTATGCAGCTAGAATGGGTTACGCTGACAACAAAGGAGCCAGCACAAAGCATCACTTTATTTGCTGGACTGCTACAGGAACCCGACTCATCTTTGCAACGAAGCCCTGTTTGGTTTTGTGGTTTTTTTTTGTTGTTGTTGTTGTTGTTGTTTTTTTTCAATTCATCTAATTGAAGAGCCTAACAGACACCGTTGTGGATGTGGGTTTTAATGATTTGGAAAAGACAGCCTGTGGAGACTGCGATTGGAGACTGCAACACGCTTAGGTTATTGCCAATTTGAAATACTTGGTTTGTGAAGCACAGCCCTAAGGGACAAGTGCAGTAACTGAGAGAGAGATCGTAGATAAAGAAATAAAAATGACAAGCATAATGGAGGCTCTGCAAGAAACTGTCAGGGAATCAGTTCATGGATGGCAATTTCACCAGTCTGAATCTGAATAATTCATAGATTGAAATTACCCTGCTTTCACCTTTCCATTTAAGCTGGCACGATCTGAATCTCTAATAAATTTTCAAGATAAAGTAAAATGCCAATTTGAATCTGAAGAGCTTTTAAAACCAGATGCTACACCCCGTGTCTTTCGATACCTTTCACAATTATCCTGTGAGAGCCGCACTTCATCACGAAGCACCATTACCAGTGAAAATTACGGTGATTACAATAGCAACAATAGAATACCGTCAAATGATCTCCAATTTACCTAATTTACCAAGGTTGACTGTGTGCCCATTGTGCTTCACTACGTCTGGCATCGGATCAATATCACAGAGGAGGAAAAATGCCTCAGTGTATGCTTCCTTTTGGTGCCATTAACTTTGACAGCACAGGAAAATCTATCTCCCGTTAAATGTTTTTACAGCCCATCTGCATGCCTGCCGTAGGATCTGATTGATTCTCCATCATTTTCTTTACTTCTGAGTATTGGATGTTATTGCGTTACTAATTTGTTTCTAACGTGTACTCCTGCACAAAGGCTGCAGCAAATGAGTAACAGCACAGCGACTGCACTGCTGCAGCAGTAGCGCTGCTCTCTCTCACAGGGGAAGCCAAAATGAGTTCGGTGCCTTATGTGAATAATCACTTGCATCTGGGTTATAAATGCTTCCAAGCATCGCTCATCTTGGTTGCACTACGTGAGAAATGTGTGCGAAAGTCGTGGTCAAGGGAAATGGTTGTGTGTAATCCTAAGATTTTTTCCCCTATCCAGCAATCAGCGTGAGGCTGTGAGAGATAGGCTGCGACTCTTTCAGTAAACATGTGTGTGTACACATGCATGCACGTACATAGGAGGTAAGGATAGTATGCGTTGTGATTGTGTGCTGATCAGTGAAAGCAACATTTCTCTAACAAGTCAGGCACAGTGTTTTGCCACAGTCTGCTCAGTTGTAACAAATCCCACTTTTGGAGTGTACATTTTCCATAGGACAATGCGTGACTGCTGGAACAGTAAGTACCATTTATGCAGCATGTCGGTGCCTATAGCAGTGCCACGGAATGGGATTTTAAGCACAGTTTGACTACAGTGTGGATAAGTAAGAAGCATGCACATAAGGCTACAACAGGCATTCCTCCTGGAGAAGACTGTGTCTGTTGTCTGTATGTGTGTGAGTTGTACACATCAATCTTGTTTTTTTTTTTTTATGACCAGATTTACTCTGCCTCCACGGAGTATTTGCTAAGGAAGGTAAGCAATATTTCTTCTTACTTGTGTGACTGTGTTGTATTTCTTTGGGGAAAATGCATGTTTATAGCACATAGTTATATAATACTGAGTGATTTCATGTCATCTAATTAGGTATTTCAGTATCTGTTCACATTAGATCTGGAATTAGATCTGGACAAGAAAGTCTATCTAATTTTTTTTTTTTTTTTTTAATTCAAAAAGCACTTATGGAATTGCTGCACAAAAATAATTGGCTTCTTACTCAGCTTTGACTGTAACATTATTAAATAAGAGCCTATTTTATGTAAATAATAATGTTATTTAAGCCTATGGGTTGCAGATATTCTGTCTTTTACAGCACTGTTTATTGCATTTCTAAATTTCTTGTACATGAGTGAATACTGTTCTCCAGAGGTATAAGAGGCAGGAGGCTTTTCTATAACATGAGCTGTGATAACAAAGGAATTTGAAAGGGCACAAAATCTGATTACAGGAAAAATCTTGAATTTTAGATTATTAATTAAGATGATTTAATAGTTTTTCTTAGCATACTTTCAAGTTACTACTCTATCTGGAATTAAGTAGTCCATTCAGTGCCATATTTACGTTCTTCATATTCCCATGGTATCCACAACTTAACAAAGAAAAATTCTTGCACAGAGCAAAGACTGAAACTCTGGTGAAAGTGTAAAACCAACGTTATGTTACTGTGGTAATAAACCCAAAAGATTCAGACCAAATTTTGCAGAATGTAACTAGATGTTTTGGCTTTGTTGTTTTGTGATGAATATTTTATGGTTTTGTGTACACAAATATAACATATGCTGGTGTAACTGCTATAGGATCATGCAGACGAGACTTAGAGTGCAAAGTTCTGCTATTGCTTATGTGATTATAATTATTACCATATTCACGTAGCCTTCTATGCTGTTTTGACATTAGGGTCTGTTAGCCATTTTGGTTCTATAGTGTCCATAAGTTTCAGATTTTTTTACTAGTCTTGTCTGCCGTGACAGTCAGCAGAAAGTGGCTTCTCATGGGGTGTTGGATGTCCCCATTAGCAGCTGCATAGCAGAACTAACACAGAGTTTAAATGCTCCTGAAGCCTTCATCTCAGGGCCTGATACCAATTGTACTCTGATTCACTTTGGAGTCTCCTTAACTCACTCTGTATTACTGAATTCTTAGTGTGCCGTTGGCTTTCTCCCACTGCTCCACACTGGCCTCATTCTTTCAAAACATGCCGTGCTGGCCAAGTCTGTTGCTGTCTGTCAGTGTAAAGGCCCAGAGGATGTATGAGAGTGGCCTCAGAGGTGAGGTCAGCTGTGAGGTCACTCTGTTCCAAAGCACTCTGAAAAAGGTGGAGAACCTCAGCAAGTAAGCCCTGCATTTTGGGCCGGTGGATGTTTCAAAGAAGACAGTCTGCACAATCTAACGAGGATAAAAACATTAAAAAGTTTTCAACCATGGAAATCACAAAATGAATATTTGTGATATAAACCCATAAAAAGCATAAAACCCATGTAGTATAGCCAACTGCATCATGAATGCATTCCCTGACATGTCTATAGCTAATTGGGTGCAGCTACAGCTGAAGGGCTTAAGCTGTATCATTCATTGTCTGTGGTGAAATTAATGGCAGAACCTACAACATTAAACTTCTAACACAGAGCCACTAATTTTAACAACTGTGATTCAACAGTTAATCTACATGATATTGCAAGATGTATTAGTCTGATTTTGTGCTTATGTTTTCATTGTGTTTTACATGTCTATAAATTATTCTGCAAAATTAGGGCTGAACCATTTCTTCACATGAGTTTCCAATCAAACAGAATTATTCACTTGAGTAAAATTCCTTCAGTGTGTTCTGCTGGACCCACACCTTCATCTACATCTGGACACTGATCACTGTTCAGTCACACACATGAAAAATCTATTGGAGCCCATTCTTCTACCAGTAAGTTCATGGCAAGACTCCATGTGCCACTGACATTAAAAAAAGTGTTAATTTGTTTTCTTCTTGTTTAACTATAAGAGCCCAGTCCAGCATATCTGACATCATGCTGGAACAAAGATGTGTTCTATTCACTAGGTCACTTGATAGGTTTATTCACAAAGGAAGGGACCCTTCTTGACTGTAGTTTTGCTGATAATATCTGTGCTCATTAGGTCAGCATTCTTATTAGCTACTTTAAAACATGTAAGTTCTGATCTGTAATGGTTGCATCTGCTTGGACAAAAGCCCTGAGAGTAGGAGAGCCCACCACGTTTTCTTTGTTTTCCATCTTACAATTTCTTTGAATTGATTGTAGCTGTCTATGGAAATATGAGCCCCTGAGAATACAAAGAGATGCATTATTGATAGCTATGTACAAAGCTTCTCCAGATTCCTGTGTGCTCTGTCTGCTATGAAATTCACACCATTATTCCCAAAATCTTAGGCAAGAATCTTAGGAATAAAGTAAGACTGAAGTAACTTAAAAGAATAAAAACACTTCCAAACCATCAACTTCAATGCAGAAAGCTCAGTGTTAAACAGATCAAAATCCAAATGAATTCATAAATCCATTTGAAATACCTAGAAAGTTTACCAACTTTTTAGTGCTGTATAATAGCCATGGAATGTGATGGATGTAAACAGTATTGCTAGTCATGTTTACATTACAAGCAATATTTAAAAAACCCTTGGCTTTAAAATAGTTGCATCACTTCTCACAGCATCTGTTCACTTTCTTTATGAGCTATAAATGTAGACCTGCTCTGTGCTTTTATCTATACTCCTGCAACGTTATCAGAAGTTCTGAAAATTGAATGATTTCTGACTGACAGAATGTGCAAAATACATCCCAAAATGGGAATTGCAGTGAAGGTAATGGTTTTCCCAGTTCTCATACCGTCAGAGCTTATTGTGAGTTCAAATCAAGTTAAACTCCTAATTATGCTGGAATTTTTCATAATGAACAGAAAAGAAAAAACTTGGCTTTTTTTCCCCAAATATTTCTAACACTATTTCTATCACAGGTGTTGTCTCGAACGTTACCAACAAATTATATACAAAAGCTTATTTGCAACAGTATGCCACATCCATAGCTAGGCAAGAATTGCCAGAATGCACACTATGAATTAGCACCAGTGGAGAATACTAAACTGGGAAATGCAGTTATTAAAATCAAACAAACAAAAACAAAAAATAAAAATGGAACAACAACCAACCCCTCCAACTCCAAATTTGATTTTATTTACCTGTAGGATTGCCATTGTACTATTAACTTACACTCAGTATTTTACAGAAATTGTGCAGTACTGAATGTAGTGTTGAATTACGTGCAGTTACACTCAGTGAAACATTCAATCAAAAAGGTTTTTCTCATACTCGTTCATTTCTGTTCCTTCTGCTACCTGTATTCATTCAAAATGTGTCTCCAGTGATGCAGCAGTGAGTCATTCCTCTGACCTGCAAGTAGTGAAAGGTGCTGAGAAACTTTAAGTAGCCTGGGGAATGGGTGTAATTGTCAAAAGTGGAAACTGGTTGATTGCCTAGGGGAGAAGGAGGCATGCTGAGGGACTCGGAGGATGGGAGACAACCCATCTACTGCACACGTCTGAAGGTCTGGAAGGGGAGGAAGACATTATTGCTCTCTTCCAATATCTGAAAGGTTCTTACAGCAGAGCGAGGTTGGTGTCTTCTCACTGGTGGCAGGACAAGGACAAATGGCCTCAAGTTGTGCCAGGGTAAGTTTAGGTTGGATATCAGGAAGCACTTCTTACAGCAAGGGTTGTTAAGCACTGCAATAGGCTGCCCAGGGAGGTGGTTGAGTCACCACCCCTGGATGTGTTTAAAAACCATTTGGATGTGGTGCTCAGGGCCATGATTTAGCAGAGGGTTGTTAGAGTGAGGGTAGGATGGTTAGGTTGTGGTTGGACTTGATGATCTTCAAGGTCTTTTCCAACCTGAGCAATTCTATGATTCTTTTGACTTCAAGAAGTCAGCACAAGAAACAAGGAAAAAAAAAAGAAAAACAGGAAAAAAGATCATTATAAGATACTTAAAGTGTAAGTACATCTTTAGTTTCTGTTTTCACAGGAAACTCTTCTGTAAATTTGTCATATTTCCTAAAAAATTCAACTTATCAATCAACACTGAGATGGGAGTACAATTTCTGTGACCCAGTGTACTGTTCATGCACAGCGATACAACTACCTATGCCCTGGCACAGTAGTACCTATAAGTAGACCATACATTTCATATTATCCCAAGCAATTATGTCCCATTTACAAGGGCAAACAAAAACACTGTTTTTGCCTTTCCTTTAAGTGATGTAGGATACCTGGTATTATGCACAGAGTCAGCATGGATTCCATTTTCTAAAATAGAATCATTTTCTTGTCTGTATCTTGTCTGTATCAGTCTTATCACCTACCTGTTCCCTAAGGACAGTTTTGCAAACTAACTGGCCTGAGCTGGTTGTGAATTGCATACAGTTTCAGCTTTTTTGACATTCAACCTCTGTTTTAGTATATTTAGGAGTTAAAGTGTGTCCTCTCCTCTGACACAGACCTTGGTTCTAGGCAACCACTTAAAATGGACCTTTTTATGAGCTGCACTTCATCTCCCGAATGCTTGGCAATTGAGTCTGACTTGCTGAAGTGCTGAGTTCTCGCAACTGTAGCAGACCAATGAAAAACACATTCTCTGTGGTATGCATGGAATTGTCTCAACCCCCTAACAAGATGAGACTGTAGCCATGACAATAGGCTGAAAGCTGAAGACGTGATTGGAGAAGGGAGCCCTGTGGAGGAGAGGTGACCTTGCTCTGTCCAAATCTCCCGTGTTTACCGTAGTATTTTTGACTGCAAACTTGTTTATGGTGATCTTATTGATGACAAACCACATAAATCTAGCAGACATAGCATAAAAGGATGCCTAAGAGAAGGTCAGAAACTCAATACTTTGGAAATTCTGGACAAATGCTCTCACAGACTGAGGAAACCCCTATTGATTGGACAAATGCTGGAAGATGGACTGGTGATTTCTTTTACCATCCATCTCTCTGTCTCCCCACAACGCCCTCCATCTCTTTCTCTTTCCCATATAAAATTGTTGTATAATGCAAGGCTTATTATGATTTCTTATGAAATTGCATACTTTGCTGCACAGCTTAGGTATAAATGTAAGAGAGCCAGTACTTCAAAGATAATCATAGTACAGAGATTCTCATTAAAATTGATGATTGTGTTTGGACCTTGAGTATTATTTTACCTCAATCTAACCCAGGTGGGATTTATGAATCTGGTCACCTTTCCATCTCTTTGTGGATGGGATGTGACATCTTAATTTGGTGGAGTTGGCAGGGTCTCCTTGGAAGGTCTGGAGGCCACCTTTCAGCTACACACCAGGAAGGCTATAAACTGGGAGAGGTATGTGGGGTACTGATGTTCCACCTGATAAGCAGGGAGGGAGTATCAGGACGTGACCTCTCAGCTATACACCAGGAAGGCTATACTCTGAAGGAGGTACAAGCTGTGACAAGACGTGGCTGCCCCAGGAAAAGCCAGTGCTTCACCGCTCCACTGTTACTGAGAAGCTGGAAAAGTGTAATGCAAGTCCTTCTTACAGGAAATGACCTGGGTTCAGAACAACTGTCACGATCCTAGTGCTGTAGCAGAAAGAATTGCAACCCTTTCTAAGGAGCAGAAAATGTGGTTGGGGAAAGAAAAATAGAAGTTAGCTGAGACAGAAACTGAGATGGAATATGAATGGAAGGTACCACTGAGTGGCAGAGATCAAGTCTTGTTATCAGAAGGTGAAGCACAGGGATATGGAGGGCCTGGCGTTTTTTTTCATAACTATCAGTGATCCAGCAGAACCCTGGTCATTAACTCAACAGGCTTCCTATTGGACTGGAGACTTGGATCCCTTGGAAAAGGGAGATCCAGTGAATACTGAGATCTCACTGTAAATCATTTGACAGGAAGTATGCAAAAGGAGACTTATCTCCAAGTGATGCATGATAGGCATTTAATCCAGCAACAGCCTTCTCCTATGCTACTAGCAGTCAACACCAACAGAATGACACTCCCGATCTGGAGTCTGCCAGACTCTCTGAAGTTATATGCAGTTCATTGCATCGGCCCCATGTGCTGGATTGAGGGAGAGGGAAATTGAAGAAAGCCCATGTTCTGATAAATGATGGAAGAAAGATAGGAATTGTGGGGAGTGTTAGAGGAAAATCTCATAGGAAGTTTGTATTCCCATTGCCAGTGTTATGTGTGCAAAACCATGAGCATCCTCTCCTGGATATGAGGAAAAAAAGACTGAATTCCTGCTCAGTCGTGGAGTTGTCTTCAGCACAGAGGAAGTTTGTTGCCACATGCTGTTAGCAGTTCTGTATCTCAGCATTTTCCTCTTTCTGTGTACCAACCTTGTCACAATCCCTCTGCTCACTCAAGCCACCTTCGCTGGGCTTCCTCAGACCCTTCCCAACAGCTCTGCATCAGCACCACTCCATTCCAAGTCTTTGGATGGTCAATCCTAATATTTTCTACACAGACTTTCCTTTGCTACTCTTCTTTATACTCCCATCAGCCACAAAAAAAAAAAAGTTGAGCTTGTGTTTTTTTGTTTCCCAGGGAGAATGCCTCCTTTATCATTCCCCATCTGATGCAAATGCCCAATATGGAATTTTCTAATTGAATGAAGTCTGTTAGTATTGTAGGCAGCACAGAACAAGGTCATGGTGAGAAACATCAAGAAGCTTTAATGGAAGTTAGTGTTACCTGCATGCTCTTCCTTTGCCTATGCCACATACAGATTTGTATGTGCATACCTCCATTTTACTGGGAAAATAATAATTTTACTATGAATTTATTTTCCTTAAGAGCAATAAGAATAACCTCACTCTGTACTTGTTTAGATAGTACATGTGTATGTGTATGCGTATATATACACAAAATTTGGTGATTGTCTCACTAATAAACAAAAGTTGTGAAGTTGACTACTTGAATGAATTTTGAGTGGTACTCTGGGGATAGCAGGAGTGAAAAATAAAAGGCTGAGTACCAAACTGTAGTAGTCATTCTAGTTTATCTGTAAAGTGTTAAAATGTTGCTATAATTTGATATAGAAAAATTCCCAACCTTCTTGGATTAAGAGAGGTCCTTTCATTTTCCACTATAGCAGTGGCCCAGGGACTCTTGGCAGGTATACATCCCTGAAATTATTACCTTCTTGGTAGATTAACAGTTCAATTTCTTCTAGAGTTTCTGTGCATTCATAACAATAGTCCAGAAAAGAATTGCATTTTATATACTATTCACACTTCTTGCAGAAAACATCAGTATGATTGTGCAAAGCACCATATGAAGGGAAAACAAAAGAGTTACACTTGGGAGCTGATGAACAATCGCCATGTGAGAAAGCAATGTGCTGCTTTGAGATTACTTTTAGAAAACAGGCAGAACAAAGCTACGAACTAAAATCTGAAAGATTCACATTATACATGCAACCACCTTTTCTTGAACAACCTCACTGCAATTCTCTTATCTATTTTTATTAAAAACATGCAAATGTAGTGCTGGATTGATGATTGCATTTAAAAGAGAGAAAATACCATCAAACCCTTGAAGAAAAAAGCTGTCGTTTCAGGCTCTGATTAGGTGCTAGAAAAAATAAATATAATGATAAATGATGATAATAATAATAATAATAATAATATATAATAATATAATAATAATAACTAACCTCTCATAACATTATACATTTACATGTAGCAGAATGTAATTTGATGTGCACGACTTCCATCTGCCAGTGTCCTGAATGTTCTATGAGGGCTCTCCAAAAATAATGCCTCCTATTTTATTATGCTGATCCGTAACACTGGAGGTGAAAGTTGGTGGTATGGCAGTAGAGGTTGAACCTGCCTGCCAATATGCTGCTTCATTTTGTTGCCATGTCACAGAGGGCAGCAGAAGGGCAGCCTGACATGGGAGTGTGTATGAAGAAAAGGTGTCACTCAATTCCTCCCTGTGGAAAAAATGGCACCAACCGACATTCATGGATGCCTGCTGAACGTTGAATTAAAATGAATCAAAATTTGAGTTTCATATTTTTAATTATTTTGCATTATTTTTACTGCGTCTTTGCACGACTTGATTGCAGTCAGCAACAAAACTGGACAAGTATGAAAATGTCTGTTTTTGCTCTATTTCAGACAGTTCATCCTTAAATCTATAACTACCCATAAACGTATGTGTTTCCAAACACATACTTCTGTCCTTTATTGATGGAAGAAAGGCAGGCATTCGGATCTTCTTTGGGAAAGAAACAGCACATTTCAATATTAGGTGTGCAAAAAGAAATCAGCATAGGAAAATTTCAAGCAAAATTTTGTGTCACTTTAATCAAATTCATTTCAATAATCAAATAAATTTGCCATTTCTTTTTTAATACTGCATATATATCACATGGACGTGCTTTTTTTCTTGTTTAGATAATTTTTTCTAATTTAATTCTGTCACTTTGAGGGCTATTACATTTTTTTTCAGCAGGTGGAGTGTAGCCTCTTATAGCCAGCCTATGTAATTGTGCTTCTTCTCCATTAGCAAGGCGGGGAGTTCCTCTGTGCCCTTTTTCTCTGTGTGTTACAGCCATCATACTCCACAATCTGGCCAAGTACAGTAACAAGTGTGACTTTTGATATCCTATTATATCATGCTTTGATATATTTTTGTAATATTTGATGAGCAGTTATGAAATGTAAGCTAATAGCTTATGCATACTCCAGTTTATAATATCGCTTCCTCCACAATAAATCTTTTTAAAGTGGCCTCACAGAAATAATATAAATGATAATCTGTTTATGATGAAAATATGTGTATAATTATATACAGATGTCTACACACAAATTTGACACGACTTTCAAATACGTATATGCAACCATTTCCCTGTTTTCAGTGGGATTCTGTCACTTGTTTATATTTTGGCACTGGTAGAGGAATATCTTTATTCTACAATTTTGCCTTTGCAATATTTACTTTTTCCTTCTGCTCCTTGGATTTGCTGACAAAGCAAAAATAGAGCATAAAAAGAAAACAGAGAAGAAAGAAAATTAGCATGTGACAAATTGCATCTCTCCAGTTAGAAAAATCAGCTTCCAGACACTGGAATACAACGTGATGCTTTTTATCAAGTTAAACTGTTTACACAAACGTGATTACAGATACCATCTACATATGGATGACATTTGCTTAAGCAATATTTCTAATACATAAATGCGATTGAATATAAATACAAAATATGGTTTGATTTCTATATAGTTATGTGCATATATATATTTTAATCCTGCTTTCAGAAAATGGGCACCAATTATGCTGGAAGCTATCTCCTGGGTGATCAAAATACAGTTCTTACCTACATGAGAAATACGCCTCTAGAGTTTTCCATTATCTTAGCAATCCTCTGTGTCAAATAGTTTGAGGATGGATTTTTTGTTGTGTTTTTTTTCCTCCCCACGACATCTATTAAAAAACTACTCTAGAATCTCACCACTTTTCTAGTCAGAAACCTTCCAGTTTCCAGCCTACATTTATTTGTGTCCAAATTTCACCCACGTGTTCTTGTGCCAACATTGTCCAGTAGAGTAAATAGTTCTTTTTTCTGCCTACTGTTTACCAGCCTATTGTGTTTTTAGAGGATAATTATTTCCTGTATCAGCCTTTGTTTCAGCTAGACTAAACAAGTAAAAATAGTGCAGCCTTTCTCACAAAAAGACTTCTGCCTAGTAATTACTGCAGCTCTTAACCTATTTCATCTTTCACAGTCATGACGAGAAAAATCTGTTTGAGATCCCTCAGGTGCCTTAAACTGAAGTATAGCTGTTTCACCTTTATCTGCAAGAAATTTTGTAAGTTGCCCATCTTTGCATGACATTTATTTTTTCACTGTTGCATCCCACTGACAACTTAATAACCGCACCGTCACCTAATACGCATACCCAGATCTGTCTTCTATGTTGCCTGCAACTGATATGCTTCTAGTTTATGCTGGTCTTTTAATTGATCTTTTGCCAACATTACATGTTTCAAAGATAGTTTAACTGTGTGTATACTCAGTGTACTTCTTCCAAAGGTAATACATGTCTTGGATAAACTGATGCCAAACATAATAGAAAAATATAAAGGAATAGTGCTGCAAGACAAAGGGAGACATCACGCTGAAAGCACAGGGAAAGATTAAGGA
The DNA here is from genome assembly GCF_951394365.1 of Tetrao urogallus. NCBI lineage: Eukaryota > Metazoa > Chordata > Aves > Galliformes > Phasianidae > Tetrao > Tetrao urogallus. The sequence continues at coordinate 87,551,419 of NC_136815.1, read as the reverse complement.
ATAAGAAATTTTGGAAGTATGGTGTGAGAGAACATAATGGTTTAAATGCAGAAAGTACCTTAGGAATGTGGTTGTTTTGTTGCTGTTGTTTGTTTGTTTGTCTTATGTACACAGAAATGCTTGAATACTGAATTTTATTTGTCTTGGAGAAAAAATTCTCAGACGTCCTAGAGCAGGAGAACCCAAACTCACAGAATCTCTCATTGTGGCATGCAAGGTATATGGGGCTTAGCCCAACACCTCCTCAGAGAAGCTGGGGAAAAGCCTTTGGGATTGCATTCACTGCCCAAACAGCTGAACATCTTTTCTGGTGTGGAACTAAAGCTTAACACACAGTTTTGGCTACTGGTTCTACCATGATAGTGGTAGAAAACTAACAGAAAACAGCAATGGTATCTAAAGCAAAACACTTTTGGTAGTCTCTGTGGTAGACAGGTCTGTAGAGACAGTATTATTCACAAGTCACTTCCTAGAAATGGTTTGGTGTACCAATGAAATATGTTCCTTACGTGACTGTTCTGAATAAATTAATATTTACTTAACTGCATCAATACTTTTAGAGTTGTTCACAGTAAAAAGCTTTTTGATGCTGTGGTTGTAGAAGCTCCATCTTAAGGGTCATGCATTTGGAACAAAGTATCCGTGCCTATTAGCTTTTAAAAAACATTGACATTTTCAGAAGCATCTCTAATGATTTTGGACTATTAGTTCCAGTATCTGGGAATTTGTGAACTTTGAAACTTTAAAAAAAGGATTTCAATTTCCTTATTTCGACATGGAAGCCTGCAATTTTAAACACCTGTGGTTGTAAAATTAAAGAGAGTAGACTTGTGCACTGTCACACTTTCTAGGAAGAGCTTCTCTATTTATTAGAAAGTCGAGGTAGTCTTTTGAGGGATTTTTTGGAGGGAGAAAGATAAATCTTTTAAAAATGTGTTATAATTTGTTTTTTTCTTTTTCTTTTCTAAGAGTACTAGGAAGAGAAAATTTATTCAGAAAGGAATTAATTCCTGGGATGTACAGCTTAATAGAATTCTTGAAAAATCTTTCTGTCAGTTTTAACGTTGATGAGAATCTGCGTATTGGGATGGGAATTTGTATTTATGCAGGATTATTTTATTAAGTTATTAAAAGTAGTTCTACTTAATGTGCCCTCCTTGACTGTTGCTGTGTAATTCCTTCTTTGATGTTGAAGTGATTAAGTGAACACATTAAATTTTTGGTGTGTTTCTGGTCATGTTTTAATGTGTTGCATTCTGTTTAGAGAATCCCTGTGGAGCTGATAGCTGTGGACTAATGGCTGGTATACCAAGCAGGTAAGCTGTGGACATTTTTCAGTGTTAACGTAATGACTTTCATCAAAGGAGGAAGGAGTCTTCTTATTTTTCATCTTGTTAAGGTGAGTTTGGAAGACTTTGATTCTATAAATCCTGGGATCTATGATGTCTATAAACCTAGCATATGAAGATAGTGGCTTCAATAATAAAAGAGGTGGTATTTCTGTTAGAAGAGATTACTTTATCTGACCTCCAACTCATGATTTTTAAGAAACGTTTCAGACAAGTTCAGACATCCGACGTTTGCAGCAGGGTGTAACCAAATGATCATTCTGGCACGACAAGATTAATGCGAAAGCAACCTTTTCCCCTAATTCACTTTCTGTTTTGCTGGTTGAAGGTAGCTGAAGTATTTGCCACACTGGGACAGAGCTTTGTCATTGTCCTCTTTCAGTAACGACAGCCTGACTGAGTTGCTAAAGGAAAGCGATTCACAAACCACCTTACAAAGAGAAACATGACACAAAGTAAAGCGTGCCGTAGATGATAACACTGTATGACGGATTTTAGTCCAATAGAGGTGCGAGGCTAATTAAGAAAGAATTAAACTACACGTGACAGATATCAGTGGCATTGCTTAATATAGAGCTGGAGGATACAGGGAACCACAGGGGTGATGAAAGCACTGCAAGAACATAAACACAAGGGAAATAAACTACAATTGCTGTGTGCAAGGATAGTGGTTTTTGCAGGTAAACGTTGGGATTCCTGTTTGACGAGGTGCTTTTTCCGTGGCATAATTTTGCCATTAATAAATCTTCTATGTAGAAAACAGCTGTTAAGCTATTAGAAACAGCTTGGGGGGCTTCAGAGCGCAGAGCCACCCTTGAACGGTTATTTGTATGAGAAATATTGCATTATTTTCTTAGTGTGAAATGATTTTTCCTCTTGTGCAAAACATTCTGATGTCATTTAAAACTTAAAATCAATAAAAAATTTTCAAGCTAAGAAAGTTGTGTGCATATCAAAAGCTGCTTGCCTCATTAATTAGTTAGTACAAAGTAAAAACCCATTAGATATTTATATTAAGAACTATTCCGAACATATTTTCTAAAATAAAGATTTGTTCATTTCAGTCATTTACTCTTAATTTCTTGTGGTGGGTTCCTTTCCAAAAGATTTTTTGGTGCTCTGATTTAAGGTGAAATCAGGTTTTTGTTTCCTAAAAGTAGATTTATCAGTATGCTGATATAGAGGAGTTGTCTTTATGCATAGAAATCTTTGGTCCTTCTTTGTATTTATGTATCATTTTCATTTCTTCATGCTTATGTTGCATAAATCTGTTAGGCCACAGAATTACACACCTCTATTCCTTAAAATCAGTGAGGTGAATCTGTCTTGAGAAGAGGGTTAAGGTATGTTTTTAGATAGAGAGGTTATGGTGGAACACGTGGTGAAACTCTGAAGAGCAAAACTTGTTCTGTTGTATGTCCAGTGGAAGGATTTCACAAGCTGCAGTTTCACACTGTAAGAAGAGATGTGCTGATTCAAGAACAGAAGTGCAGGAAGTTCAGCTCTGAGAAGAAGAGGCTGTGCATCAGCAGTGATGCTCTCATGCTCTCTCGGAGCTTTGCCCCACTGCTGCCTCCTCTTTCCCTTCGGTCTGTCAGCGGTGGGAGCAATTTAAATTCATAGAGTCTACAGTACAAGGCTCTTGGCCTTTTTTTTCCCCCTTCTTTGAATCGGTTTAAATGCTTAGAGCAATTCTATGGCTCATGAGGATTTTCCTGTCTTTCAAGTAACTCCTTAAAAGCAGGTGTTTCAGGGCATATCTTAACTTGTGTAGATGATGGCAGAGTGCTGCATACAATCAGTTACTGACTTGCGGATTAACTTAGAAATACAGCAGGTCACAAACATTCTCCTCCATCCACTGCACATGCATTTCCTCCTCCTTTGCCCACACAACTACAGCAGGGAGGGCTGTTTAGATGACTGTGTGGGATCTTCACAGAGCAAGGAGACACGTGTGGGGCTGGGACTGGACCGAACTTGGGACAGTAATGCAGGAGCTGCACTGCAGCTCATTAAAGTTTCTGATATCACAGGTTATTGTAGCTATTGAAGAAGCAGGAAATGATAAAGCAATTCCTCCCTTGCAAACACTCTCTGTAAGTACATAAGGTAACTGCAAAATGGTGGAGTTGAAAGGAAGATAAGGATGTTCTCACTCTGTGTTGGGACTGGATGTGGGTGCCTCCCTTTCAGGTGTGTGGTCTAAGCTTCAGGTGATGGGAGTGGTTCCCAGGTTTTTGAAGTCTTATTTTTCTTCTTTTTTTTTCATCTTCCTCCCAGCATATTACTCTGCTTTCTCATGAACAGCATAATTAGCTGAGCAATAAGCAGATCTCTCAGCAGGGCTGTTTTCATTCTGCTGCCATACTACATGTTTACCCTGGGTTACCATGCTTTCCTTTGCTTTACATGTGTTCCCCTCTTTCTGAGCTTCTGCTGAACGTTCTGCTCATTTTAAAAACACCGTTGAAAACTAGTCAGAAGAAAAAGAAAAACAACAACCCTTATTCATTGCACATTCATTTTCCCCAAAACCCCAATTCATTTGCACGTTCACCTCCATATTGGAAAAACCTCTTTTGTTTTTCTAATCCTGCCAGTTTATTTCCAGGTTTGTTGAGTCTTCAAAGGCTTTATGTCACTTCCAGAGTCCTGAGAAGTTGTTTAGTATAAGAACAGACTCTGAGTGCCTTTCTGTGTATCTTGGTTGCAAGCCCTTTTATCAAATTAAGAAAAAAAGAATCTTCCAAACCATTGTGCCTTCAGCAGCAGCACAGTAAAATCAAAACAAAACAAAAAACAGGTGTTCAAACAAAGGGAAAATAGCTAAAGCACATATTGCTTGAAAGTACATAATATTAGTAGAAAGTGTACTTCTCAAGAAGGATGTCTGACTACAGTGCAATGAGCACTGAATCCACATTCCCTTCCTATCATGGACCAAGGAAATACAGTATTAATTTGCATTTCAATCTTGCACATAGGTGCAAGTTTTATCAGGATAACGTATGCATCTTTTTGTATGTTGAGACACTGTTTTGCCTCTGCCTCAGCCTGTCCAAGGTGTATTAATACTGACTGATTAATGTACATCCCATGGTGTATTATTGCTTATTTAAAGCGTAATGCTGCATGACCCTACTTTTCTTTTTCTGTTAATTATATTTTCCCCTCGTAGGAAAGCAAGTTTACTCATTCTGAATCATGCCAAACCGCATAATCTGGAAAGGAATATTGCGGCTCTACTTGGAAAGTACTAATTGGGCTTCAGCCATCACTGGGAACGTTGTATAGCCTTTTATTATTTTAACTGGCCAAATGCCCTTTGTTCCCACATTAACAGCCTCCCTATGACGCCTGTAACTTTGATATTATTTTCACTTTTACGCTAAATTTCACCAGATGAAAGGCACAAACCCTCCAATTTCAAAAAAAAAATAAAAAAATAAAAAATAGCATGTTTTGTTAATCCTGTATTTCAGAGGGAAAGTCTGTGAAAATGATAACCCATGTCTGCTGGCCAAAGTTTTGTTCAGTAAACCCATCCTGCCAGCTGTTCTCGTTGGCAAGAGGAAAGATAATATTTTGGTATTTTTAATTTCCTCATTTTAGAGCAGAAGTTTTGCTTGTGTCATCATTTAAATCATGTGTGTTAACATCAGTCTGGCATACAATACGGCCTTTATAAAGGGCTGGGTTTGGAAGATATCACTGCGATGTTGCAATAAGGTTGTTCTAGAGCATTAAACACAACTTCAGTCACTTACGGACAAGGAATTATTGCGGGCTCTTTGGTTCGTATGACTGAAATACCGCTTTGAAAGTCCTGAGGGGGACACCAAAGCAGATATGTAGGAGCATTTTAGTCAGATATAACTGCCCGCTGAAGACGAAAAACAGCTCGAAAGACTGGTCTCTCACTTGTGTGCCTGTTGTCCTCTTCTCACAAGGCAGAGTGAGAAAGGATCACTGAAGAGTACCTGAGGTCCAGTCCCTGGTGAGTGACAAGGGATGGCCTCGGGCAGGCAAGAGGAACACTGTTATTTCTAAGAGACAAAAAACAGTCACCCAAAGCTTGAAGCTTAAGCAACCTACCCAAAGGTGCCCTATCCTATCCAAAATGCAGACATCCCTTCATCTTGGTTTCTGGCTGCAAGCTTTAATTTCTACTGAATATTGAAGCCCACACCTCAGCAAAGGCTTATTTCAGCATATCAGAGAATCAAATAATTGTTTTGAGCTGGGAAGGAGCTTTAAATGTCACCTGGTCCACATTGCTCAGATTGCCCCATCCAGCCTGATCTTGAATTTCTCCAAGGATGAGGCTTCCACCACATCTCTAGCAACCTGTTCCACTGTTTCAGTACCCTTCCCATAAAAAAATTCCTCATATCCAGTCTAAATCTCCCCTTTTTTAGTTTGAAACCATTCTCCTTGTCCTGTCACGGCAGATCCTGCTAAAGAGTCTGTCCCCTTCTTTTATGTAGTCCCCCATGAGATACTGAAAGGCTGTTAAAAGAAGGATTTAATTCACTTGTGCCTTACAGTAATTGTACAATTACTGTCTCAAGTGCTCTGAGGTGGATGGTGTTTATGACCATTCCAGTGCGTTTCATAGGGGAACAGCACAACCTTCCACTGTCCTGAAATAGAACTGGGCCCTTCCATTTATTAAAGTTGTCTTGGGCAAGCCAGCAAAGTCTGTAATGGCTCTCTCATATCATCACCCTATGTGCACTTGGTAATGCAGGGCACACTTCAAGGAAAATGGAGGTCGTTCTTACAGTTTGCCTACGTATTGTTGTTGAAATATATTCTTGCATACTTTGAAAATAAAATAGATTGTGCATTTTGTTACCAAGGCTCAGCCCTGCAACCATACTAATACCACAGTTATACCACAGTTACAACAAGGATGCAAGTTTGCATTTAAATATATTTCTCCAGTTTTTGCAGTATGTGAATTCAAGGGGAAAAAAAAAGATATTTTTTTTTCAAGTTTTAATTTCCTGCAGGAACATATAATCATTTCCTGCCTTTTTCTGTCTGTGCTGCCATTCAGCAAGATCTAGGTAGGCTGGAGAGTTGAGAGGAGAGGAACTTTATGAGCTTCACAAGGGTGACTGTAAAGTGCTACACCTGGGGAATAAAAACCACATGCAGGCTAGGGGTTGACCTGCTGGGAAGGAGCTCTGCTGAGAAGGACCCAGGTGTCCTGATGGACAACAGTTGACCACGAGGCAACAGTGTGCCCTTGTGGCCAAGAAGACCAGTGGTATACTGGGATGCATTAAAAAGAGTATGGCCAGCAGGATGAGGGAGGTGATTCTTCCCCTCTACCCTGCCCTGGTGAAGTCATATCTCGAGTACAGTGTCCAGTTCTGGGCTTCTCTGTTCAAGAGAAACAGGGAACTTATAGACAGAGTCCAGCAGAGGGCCCCAAAGATGATTAGGGGCCTGGAGCATCTCCCTTGCAAGAAAAGGCTGAGAGACCTTGGACTGTTCAGCTTGGAAAAGAGGCTGAGAGCATCTTATCAATGCTTATGAAGTGCCGGAAGCAAGTGGAAGCCCAGAGACAACAGGTACAAACTGAAAGCCAGCACGTACCTTATGAACACAAGAAAAGACTTCTTTACATTAAGGGTTACAGAGAACTGGAACAGAATGGCAGGTTCTGGCCTCTCCTTCCCTGGAGATATTCAAAACTTACCTTGATGCTTTCCTGTGCAATGTATTGTAGAGAAAACGCCTTAATAGGGGTTGGACTAGATGATCTTCAGAGGTCCCTTCCAACCCCTACTATTCTATGGTTCTGTGATTCTGTGATTTTCTCCTGGTTAGCACTCATTGCTGCAAGTGCAGTTACAAGCCAGTGTCTTTTATCTTAAGTTTTTCTTGCCTCCTGAACTGACAGAGCCTTTCAGGGTATTCTCAGACAAGGTCAGTCCATCAAACAAGAATAAAAGTGCAAGGGAAAAATGACAAATTCATTTGGTAGAACTGTCAACGAGTTATTTGGAGTCTGTGTGCCCCATGCAACAGCCTTCCAAGTTAAATTATTCTACATGTACTGTAGTTTCATAAAGCTGCTGCAGATGGACCTTGTCTAGAAGCATTTTCAGAGTGTAACTGTAAATTCCAGCCTCCTTGTAAAGCTAGCACTGCTGCATTAGTGCTCCAAAATACTGCAGCAGGTGGCTGAGAGCCTTGCAAATTATGGTCCTGTGCAGCAGGGCAGGTGGGAGGGTACTGTCAGGTGATGCACTGATTGCACTCTATGGGATAAGCCATGGATGCTCACCAGCTGCTAGCAGTGAGGAAGCACTTGAACATTGACCTTTTATCTTAGAAAAGGCAAATATTATTAATTGCAACAATGCACAAATAACAAAGGTAAGGTGTTAAAAAAAAAATAGTAATATCTTCCTTCTTTTAACTTTGTTCGGGATAACTTGGAAATTGTAGGCAATTGTATCATTTTAGATGGAAGGAAGAAAATTTAGGAAACAAAACATCCACAGCCGTATTTCTTGAAACTAGCCAGGAAAGACATCTGACATCATTTAAGTCTTTCCATATCAGCAGCTAAATTAACAGTAAACTGCAATGAAATCAAACTTATTATGCGTACGTGAGCAAAATGAAAAAGAAATCCACTATGGTAGTGGAAGGAAAGATAAGAGCTTTCTAAAATCAAGAGTAGCAAAGACAGGTCACAGAGGGAACGGAAGTTTTTGTATCACAGTAAACAAGGAGGCATCAAATTAGTTAATTCAAAACAAATAAAACCAGAAGCATTGCCTCATACAGCAGTTAGGCAACTCTGAATTTCCTTGCCACAAGGTGTTGAGGTTTACAGAATCTGACACGAATTAAAAATCTCTTGGACAAACTCATCTCTCAGGACCTATTAAATACAAAGCGGCAGCCTCAGATTTAGGATATTGTATCACTAGAAGTTGGAAAGATAAGGTGGGTAGCTATCACTGCTTGTCATTTTATTATAATCTTCAATAATCATCCACTTTCCACCATTTCTCCTCACTTTTGGAGCCAAGATACTGGGCTAGATGGGTCTTTTTTAGTCTGAGTTGGGACAGCCCTTCTTCCATCCTGATTTTAAATAATTCCTGCAGTTTTAGAGAAACTTCTGAGAGTCAACCTGAACAACATGAGTCAGATAAAGGACACCAAACAGAACTAAGACTAAAAGAAAGCACTCAGGAAGAGATAACATCTCAGGAAGAGATAACTAAGAGAGCAGACTCTCTAAGTAATATAAAGTAGGATTAAATTTTCATCTAGCCTTTAACTCCTCAAGAAAAAGTGCCACACACATGAGATGATGGAAAATTACTCACCCCTGTAAAAGAAAAAGAGTAGTCCTATCCTTCCAGTGGGTGAAAATACAGGAAAATTGAAATTTGTCCTTACACAGAAGGAATCTTAATTGTCAAATCACATATACATCAAGCTCTGCAAGTGGATGAGTTCATAGTAAATGATGAGTATATGAACATACGAAAGTGTAAAAATCATAGCATTTCCAGCTTATTAAACAAACAAAAAAAACAAACCTACTTAAATTAATTCTGTAGTTACACACGCCCTACAAAAAGGTCTCAGTCATGTCAGTCCTGTCATGAGAAAGAACTGAATGTTCTTTGATACTTCGTATAAAGGTGAAATGCTCACATTGTATGGATTGCTCAGACTTCACCAAATCCCACAGAACTACGACAAGTCACAGCAGCCGATGATCTACCAACACGCGTACCATGTTGGCCAACACAGCAGAACTGTAAACTCTGCCTTGAGGAAATCACCTTTTTCAATGAGCTCGTGGATAGCAGTATATGGCCTTTGGCTTTCTTGGGCCTGCGGCAACCCAAAGTCTCTCTGAATCTGAGTCAGGCAAGGAGGAGTTGTCCCACTGCTGGCACCTCCAATTGAACACTGTAAAGCTCAACTGTCAACTCCTTTAATGAAATGCTGGAAGAGTTATTTACAGCTAAACCCAATATTTTCTAACTTGAGCGTCACCTCAAAATTCTCTCAGGCAAAAACAAAGTTATGACTGAGCTGCTGTCTGGTGACTTTCCTTTTCAAGGGCCTTCAGATGTTCTTCTACCGGACAAACAACCCAGTGACATGATGCTTACATCCCTAATCATACTTTCTTCTACATATTTTACCACTGGAAGCTTGAGACTTGATATCTCACTTCCAACTGTCCGCTTTCAGTTACTAGAATTTCTAGGTCATGTAACTAAACTAAAAAGTAAACTTATAATCAATAAGAAAAGATTGCTTTGAAGTAAAATGCAATAACATACAAATAATTTTTGCATTTTCAACCATTGAAGCAGCCATTTAGCATATATTATAACTTGAGGTAAACCAGGACATAGAATGAGAGAGAACTTTTCTGTTGTTCCCTAATGAACCATAGTCAACATGCTAGGTTTCTTTCTCTGTTATCTTGAAATAAGAACCATTACAAAGTAACAAAAGGTTTATTTTCATTATCATATGGAAGAGAGACACAGACATGCAAAGTTTTTCCATTTGTAAAAAAGGATTAATTTGTAAGCATTTCTCTATAACATATAAAATAAATAACCCTGCTTGAAGGAATGGAAAAAGTTTTGTATTTTTTTAGTCATTGAGTAGATAATCATGAACATTGGCTTAAAGAATAGATCCATGTTATTCATTACCATTATGTTTTACTTTCTAGAATGGATACCTGATGATAATCATAAATATCAGAACTACAGCTGATAATGAATGATTAAAGGCCAGGGGACAGATGTAAAGGGAAAGTAGAACAATTATTTTTTTCCCGAGGTTCTTATGTGGTTCTCCTTTATTCCCTTCTACCAAGCTCTACCAAGTTCTGTGTGACATAAAGGACTGAAATAAGACTGGATTTGGACTGTTTCCCATCTTGTGAAAAGATCCCTTTCTTGAACCGTGGAAAAAAAAGATATTAGAAATTGAAACCTTGACAAAGTTTTGGAACTGAAAATAATGATAATGTCAAAAGAATCAATGGCAATATTTCTTCTAGGTTATCTAAGAACATTTGGATTGTACTAGAATTAGTGTATATCTTGTAACTAAAAGGCATTTTTGAGAAAACAAAATCTTTGAAGTGTTAAAAATTTGTTTTTATTAAATTCAGTTTTCAGTGTTTTGAATCTTATTTGCTCCACTTCCCACCAAGTTTTGGCTTAGACCAATAGATGTGTTTTCGGGTGAAAATCATTTTGTCTGAAAGTGCCAAGCTACCTTTGCTGTTGACGATGAACCATACAAATATCACAGGAAACTTCTGGTTTATTCAGTGTCTTAATCAGCTGGAATTTGAATAATATGCAGACACATATCTAACTCATTCCCAAATGACTAGGAAGTCTGCATCACATATGCTTTTCAAAAAGGAATTTCTCAAAAAATTTAATTAGACAAGAAAATGAAACACAGCTTGTTCAGTTTGGGGGTTGGTTTTTCTTTTTTGTTTCTTTGTTTGTTTGTATTTATTTAAAATCATCATTCCATTTTGTTTCTTAATTTATATATCTATTTAAACTCTATATATACCTTAGAAACCCTTAAGTAAATTTGAATTTTCTTTTGTTGGCATCCCAAGAATTCAGATCACTGAGAAATCTACCTGAGAACTCCAAAGATGAATAAAACCATAATGGAGAAACAAACACACATGCTTGACCACAGAGCTATTAGTATGCAGTCATCTACAGCACAAATGTATACTTCTGTACCAGTTTGCAGGCTCTTAGTTTTCTTTTTTGTCCCAGTGGAAGAGCAGAGCTTTACAAAGCAAATCAAAACTCCCTGAATTTTCACAGGTAATTTTTCACAGGCCTCATAAAAAGCCCCCTTGGGCTCCCTGTTGAAAACAACAGCAAGCACCAATGAGCCAGAATTATTTCCACCACTGAAACTCTTTATAGTGCACAAAGACTATTAAGTACCTTCATGCCACATCTCCTTCAAATCCAATTTCTATTTAAAAATACAAGACCGTTTTTGTAAGTGGTTTGTCCAAGGGATAGTGGGAAATCTTTGCATCACCAGCATTATGAAGTTTGGTAGTCCTGTGTTTTTTGATTCTAGTTAAGGGGATATTATTCAAATAGATGACAAAACTTTCCTCCCGGTCACTACAGAATTTTGTTTGTGGTTCTAGACAGAAACATTAATGTATTTCTTGTGCATAACAAAGTGCTCATGGCACCAGCAGGGACTTCGACTTACATGAGCACTATTAACACTTCTTAGTTACCTTTTAAGGTGGTAGAGCATGAAGGGCCCTGCCAGAGAAGCTTTAAAATCTTCATCAAACCCTACAGTGACAGTTCAGGGGATTACCATCCACAGTTGTCTGCCTTCTGAAGGGGGAATGCCAGCCCTCAGCTGCTCACTTTGCTGTCCTGACTGCACTGTAGGTGCAGAAAAAGTTTGGTCTCCTTATGATACCTGCACATAAAAAGCAATAGGAAAAATCAGTGCATGGAAAAGACAGCTTCCCTCTTCTTGATCTCTCAGGGTACAGACAGTTGAAAATCTATTTGCAATCATCTTTGTACTGATAGTGTTCAGGTTAAGAAGAACTGGAGCTTTCTTTTTGTTTGTTTGTTTGTTTGTTTGTTTTGAGAGCGTGGGGAGCTTCTGATCCAGGTTGTCACGCAGCCCCATAAATCATTTTATGAGGTCAACTGAAATACAGTATAGGCTGGGAATGAGCAGCTGGGGACGGTTCAGATTGCACTGTCAGTGAATGGCACTGCTTTCCTGCATTTGCACTGAATCTGAGTTTGAGCATTCAGATAATCATCTATGACATCTGAGATACAGGAGCAGCGCCCAGCAGATGGGCCAGTACCTGCTTACATCTAGCCCAAATCACTGGAAAGGACATCTGTCTCTGCTCTCAGATCTGATGCTTCAGTGGCCCTACTGCAGCTGAGCAGTAAGAACTCCACCGTGCATTTATGAACTGATATTTTTAAGTAATTCGTACTGTGAGCCATATTTTAAATGAGTTTTAACAAAGTGGCTAAAAAAAAAAAAAAATCCTGCTGTCAGATGTGCCAGATGTCAGCTCCTCATTGCAACACATGGAGCTTCTCGACAAAAAAAAGTTGCAGAAATATTTTTAAGATGCCTAAAACGGCAACATTTTGTTCAGCAAAATCATTTTTTTCTGAAGCTTTTCACTCCAGGTCACATGCTACTTTGGGAAAGGAAAGTCTGGAAAAGTTACAGGCACCTGAAATTTCTGAAGAATTTTTTTCTGAAGAAATAATTTAGGGTACCTGTGCCTATGTTATCTTCTAGTCTAAAAATCACCTCGTCCTTTCCTCTTCTCTTGCATCCAACCCCAGTCATGTTTCTAGGTAGACACTGGGGCTAGCGTACAATACTATAAGCATACTGAAATGACTAATATGAAAGGCCTGAGTAAAAGGCCTTTAAAAATAAACCAAAGATAAATCATTACTTAAGAATTACTGTTTTGTTTGCTTGTCATTAGACATCTGTTCATAGACACTGCAGATGTTCCGCTGTTTGTCTGGGTTTAATCGTAACAACTTTGCAAAGGTGCCTTCTTCTTCCTCATTGTTTTCACTTGGTTTCTAAGGCAAACAACACCTATTTTTTTTCCAGGCCTTTTAATTACTTAAAGCTGCTAAAATGCTAGAACTAAATAACTTCATAGGATGGAAATTTAAATCCAAACCTCAAAATGTACCAAGTGTGTGCAGTACCAGACCTTGTCTTGACCCCTCCTGCTGGTAGCCCCCAGGACCTCCCTGCAAGGTCTGGGTATAATTCAGGTCAGAACTTGACCTGAAACATGTAAAGCTAGCCCTCCCCTTCCTCCCTGCTCCCAGTCATCTGCTCACATTTCTAGACCACAAATAATGTACTGAATCCGAATTGTTTACTTTGCTGGGAATGCCATCTGTGTGTTGGCAGCTGGGGTGGGAGGAAAGGCACACACACTGAACAACAGCGATAAATACGGACAGTGGACTAAATTAGAAGTTCTGCTGCTTTCCAGTGCTCTGCATCTTTGCATGCTTCCATTAAGTGGATACACTTCTTCTTAAACAGATACTGCACATCTGGATTATTCAGCAAGAGAGCAAATTCAAAACATTTGATTGGAGATGTCAAATAAGCCAGTCTGGGCAAAATAGGAAGACTACTGAAAAGGCTTGTGTCATTTATGGCTAAATTCACTTTTTAATATCTTACAGTATACTGGAACCAGCAAGGAGAAATAAAGGCAACAGTAAATATTGTCAAAAGAAGTATGTTGTAAGTCATCCAAAATGAAAAATCAGAGAAGATCTGGCACGAATGTTTCTCATAGGTCAAAGATAATGTCAATAGCCACTTAATTGGTAACTGATTCTGAATTCTAAAGAGGAATTGCTGGCATAACATATGAATTTCCCATTTAAAAGGTCTCACATTTGAACAATGCACTATATTACAGAAAGGAAAATTCAATAATTAAAAGCTCATCTTTAAGTATTCAATTCTGTAAATGTGATGACAGGGAAAAATTTAAAGATTTAAATTTTGCTGATATTTCTTCATTAACAGCTTGGCAACAGCAGTAAGTCTACACAGAATCTTAGAATGGCTGAAGTGGGAAAGGACTCTTGGAAATGGTCAAGTCTTACTCCTCTGCTCAAAGCAGGGTCCATGAGGATTGCTCAGCACCATGCCCAGCTGGGTTTTTAATATCTCCAAAGACATGGAAGTCACAGCCATTCTGTTTTCTCACTCTTGGAATTGGTCTAAAGTACATGAAACTTAAGAGCAATCAATAACGAAGTGAGTTCAGTCCTGCAGCAAATTCACAGCTGCAGTACTGAAGAAACTAGATGACAAAGAAATGGTTTAATGCCCCTTAACTTACAAAAGTTGGATTTACATTACTAATTCGATTTACCTCAACTTATTTGGTGTAATGCAAAAATGGCAGCTCTTCTGTGTAAGGTTTACCCATCCTGAAGAAAGTACATGGAGGCAAGTTAACTTTCATCAGTTTAAGAGAGAGGTCCTCATGTTACCAGGGGGGCTGGCAGCAGACTCTCCCCCTGGCTGGTAGAACGTCTACACTGGCATTACCTCCAACAGATAGTGGTGTCTAGCTGACAAGTCCACACAGCCCACTGGTAGCATGGCCATACGTGCAACAACAGGAGACAATCACGTGTTCGGATAAGCAAAGTCATTGGCAGAAAGCAAGGACACACAGTTACTACAGAGCAGATTTTCTCGAGTGAATTTCTTCTAGCTGCATCCAGAAGCTAGAGGCAGTTCACTTCTGTTCTCATGGGCTAGTCACCTGTTCAGGCCATGGTCAGTATTTTCCCACACATCTGGCAATTCTTATTTTAAATCGACAGGAACAGGTTTCATACTTCAGTTTTCCATCAGCAAGACATAAAGAACAAGAAAGGACACGTCCTATTGGTAAGCATTTTAACAATTTGGCTGACGTTGGTCCACTAGCAAAGGCTATGTAATCAGAAGTGTAAAACTGCATTCACATCTGGTATAACTAGCTTGTCACTGTATCTCCTCAGATTTCCTAAAATGTGCTGCACTAATGTTTGGTACCTGTTTGGTACAATGTAAGGTAAGACTTTCTTCGTTGTGACAATGCATAGGCTTGAAGATCTTATATTTTCACGTTGGAGTTAAATCTTTCAAAACCGATACCCCAGATCTAGAGGTGTCAGGAAAGTGAGGAAGAAGTGTCTCAGTTCACAAATGGGTCCTTAATGCCCACAGAGCTAGTTGAAATGAGAGAGGCATGTTTACAAATGATCAAATCATAAATGGTTAGTTTAAAAACACTCTGCAGTGTTAGAGCAATTTTTTAGTATTTTTATTAGAAATACAGGCCACAAATAGATTTTCATCTATTTTAGAGGCTGAGACTATTCTCCCAAATATATGATATATAGGAGATACTCTAAAGTGATTCACCTAAATCCTGTGGGCCAAGTTTCCGGTCTTAATAGAGAACTTCACTTTGTTCTCTGCAGCTTACCCTGGTAATTTCTTCCAATTTTATTAATATCTTCTTAGAATTATTCCTTGAAGAAGAACCTTGAACTGCAGATCATCTGCAAGGAAGAGGAACACAATTCTTTACCAGGCACAGTGAGATTCACAGAACAGCAAAAAAAGCATAACCATATTCTTCTGACACATTAAAAATATTGAATTTCATTGCTTTGCATATATTTTAACAGAAAATTTTAAAGTCTTGAGTTAACATCTGAATTCCATTCGAATTAATTTCCCTCAGAAGAACTCAAGTTCTTACCTTGAGATTGTACATCATCCCTGAAATTTTCAAATTATTCAGAAAAATCGATTGCATTTTGATTGTTTAAAGTTACAAAAGAAAATGGGAAAGAAAAACAGGTACTTACACAAACTCTACAATCATCTCAATTCCATAATTCCAAATTTGCAGCACAAGATCTGTATGGCAAAGCAGGAACAGTATGTTAAATCCTTGTTTGCTTTGTTCCTTGTTTTCTTGGGCATAAAAGCTTTGTTGATCACTAGTCATACACTTCCATATGTACTGGTGTTTATAGACTTTTTAAAAATAAGTACTATCCCCCAGTTTTGCTGTTAAATAAATATTTTCCCATTCCAAAATGAAGCAATGATTGAACTGACCAGCTAGTTTAAGAAGTGAGCAGATTTGGTAACAAAGCAAGTCACTGACATGGCCACAGAGATTTTTGTGGTGGTCTTAATGGACTTTGAAAGTGACGTCTCTCCTGGAAGAACCCCTGTTGCATGGTCCAGTTTCTGTCTCAGTCATCTAAAGTTACTTACTTCTAATTAAAATACTGTATCTGGTGGTTTACCAGGAGAATGAAACAGAAAATCCCAATTTTTGTTCTGAAGAACAAATGTGTGTTTGACATTTTTGGAGCAGCACTGCTTGCTTCTTACGTAAGTTCTCCTCCTCCACACAATTTTCTCTTCTGAAGGAAAATGAAGCATTTGTGTTTTGTTGTAAAAAGAGATTCTTGAAAGAATCAACAACAAACAAAAGCTATTCTTGCCATTGAAAAGATCTTGGTGACATGCCATTGTTCCAGAAAAAAGCAACAATCTGGATCCATGAGTAGTTTGGATTTTGTGGGAGGAAAGGTGATGGCAGAAAGTAAGTGAGTACATCTACAGCTGAATGCCTCAGGCTTCCTGGCTCTGAACTACGTGTCCTAAGTACTGCCCTATGTGCATTTTCATACAAAGCAGTTACTTGAATTAATGGAATACATCAGAGAAGGATTTGAACTTCCGCTGGTCCGCCACCACTGATGTGCACATAATTGCTGGGCACAGACAACACAGTCTACTTGTCTCTATTTTCTTCCTTCACGAGTCAGAGAGAATACAATGAGCGAGCAGTAGTCAGAAGTGGTCAGATTAGTAAATGAATAAGCTATTTAGTGTAATGAATAAAGCCTTATTCAAAGTCTGCTTTTTAAAATGTCCTTTTCCTCAGCTCAGTGAGCCTTGAACTAGACATTACTAGACATTACTTCCAAGCTGAATTTACCCCTTCACAAAGGGTCACTTTTTACAGAAAAAGCAGATCAATACATTGAAAAAGGTGACAGCATGAATGACTATGAGAAAAGTAGAGAAACAAATTCTGTGGTTCACATGTGTTGCTCTGCTGTGCTCATGGGTGAGCATTCACACGAGCAGAGATGCTTTTATTTTGCCTACTAAAAGTCTCCTGGTGTTTGCTTTCCAGCAAGTGGAGAATCTCCTCCAGACGTAGTCACAGCAGAAGCCTGGGGAGAGTGCACAGCTCGCTGCCTGCAGGAAACACCTTCTTCACAAGACTTCTGGAAAATAAGCACATTGTTTGGCCAAGTTAGGTCTTTCATGTTGGAAGCTCCACACTAAAGAAATTAGCTAGCACAACGAAAGGTAAGATACCACCATTGTCTGAGAACAACAACTGAATGACCCTGGAAATGCAAATCCTTGTTTTTACACATATTCATACATGTAAATAAAATCCTGGCCCAGGAATTTTATTCAGCTGAGTAATATCCTTTGACTTCAATAGTATTCTATTTTAAATGAGAGAGACTTCAGGTTAGGTTTTGCATTTGAACAGCAGCCTCTGTTTGAGTTCAGGTGAGACTGCTGCGTTGTAAAAACTCATAACTCATGCCAATTTGTCCAGATCAGATTTCACATCTTTTTAATACTCAGCTCCAATAACGCAGAAAGCAACACTGCCAAACTTCATAACCGTTCTCACATCTTGATTAGAAAATTTTCATAAACACCATTTCACATGGGTGTTCTCAACATGCCAGTTGCATCATCTCCTCTGTGCAATTACTTATACAAACACTGAAAAATAGGTTTATGACCTGGAAGCAGGTTTTGATAAACCCTTCTGAAGAAGTACCTGAAGCATAGTCCTGGAGAATCTACCAGTGATAGAAATGATTAATGCATATACAACAGCACAGTCTCCAAACAAGCTAAAGACCTGCCAGGAGCAGCAGTAATTCAGTATCTGCTTTAAAGGAAAGACTGCAAAAGAGACCATAATTGAGGATTGAGATGCTGAATTCTTCTGATGGGGAAAGTTACGGAACACATTAATAATTTGGGAGATTTACAATGTCCTGACAGAAATACAGAAGACAGGGAAGACAGAAAGGATCATAGAAAAAAGAACAACAGCCACGAAAATTGCACACTGACAGTGCACCGCTTCCTCCTTATTTACATAATTAATACTTGGTCTTCTGAGCCACGGGTCCACCTTGTTCAATGTACATGGTCTACACAGCTGTGACAAGAGCACTCATAATACATTTCTTTTGCCCTCCTCTTCCACCCAGGCCGCCTGGTGACTGTCCCACCATCTCTGTTACTCACAGGAAACCACTACTGCTGCACTTGGGACAACACTGGTTCTACTGTGTCTGAGGGCTGTGGCTTCAAATTGCAGTAAGGCTGATAAAATAACCCGCTGCCATGAAAAGAAGTGTGCTCTTGCATGTAATCTCCCTTGTGCTAGCTGCGGTCCCATGGTAAACTGATGCAGAGAGATGGCCATCAACATGCCACTCTCCTCAAAGAAGTAGTTCTCAGTGTGGTGTTGTCTTAGTCAAGCTTGTCATTAAATAGCAGCAAGCACAAGAAACTACCGAGCATTTTTTTCACATGTGGGCTAGAAAACATTGAGGTTGTTACTATTTTACAAACCAAAAGATCCAAAATACCCAGTATGGTGAGTGCAGCACTGAAAACATCACATTGTCCTATTCCTTGGAACATATTATTGAAGGGCTCATATTGGGAAAAGAGAAAAAAAAAAGAATATAACACAAACCAAAACAGTAGGCTAGGAGCTGGAAAACAAAACCATTTAAATATAAATAGATTATGGACACCTTGTAACACAGAATTCCTGTGCATTGTCATCTGCTGATTATTAGTTTCATTTATTTTGGAATTTGCTTTATTTTCATGTAACTTTTGTGTATCCAAATAATTACAGTTGTACTGCTGTATTAGTTTGAATCTAGTCAGTGAGATGAACAGAGGAGCCTATCTTTGTGTCATTCTGGCCAATATTACATTCTATTACATAAGAAGTGGGAATTAAACATAAGAAATGGGAATTAAATCAATTTTAATGCACCATTCTAATAAGAAGACAACTGTAGTTCTAGATTGCAATTATGGAGTTAATTACAATTTCATTGGTACTGCTTAGGATTAAGAATACTAAGTTTACCTTGGGTGAACATTTCATTATCTAGGATGAATCCAAGCTACTTTTCTTCTAAATCATATCTTGGCTTATTTCCTAACTTTGACTGTTTAATAAAAGCATAGAGAATTTTACAGGTAGACTGTATCAAAACAGGCTAGCTGGTTAACTTCAAATTACTGTACAGTGATTTGAGAAAAACATTAATTTTGAAGGAGCTCTGGAGGCTGAGTATAAAGATTATTAAACATAAGTTATATATATGCAGAAAAATTGCTTTTGCATGAATTCACTTTTAAAATGTTAATATATGCATAAGAAAATTGTGTTTCTTAATCTCTGAAGAAACACTTATCACTAGGAACCACTTAATTCTTTTCCTGCGCTTGATTTATTAGCTTATGAAATTATGCTAATAGTTTGCATGCTAATGGTTTGGGGGCTCAAATGACCTGATTTTAATAATGAAGTAATTTATGCAGTAAATGCAATCATCATCCATGAATCTCACTTAAAAGAACGTATCAGTGATTACCTGTGCTAAAACCAAATGCCTGTCAATATGGCACACAGCATATGCCATGATGGGGATGTGCTCAGCCCAGTACAGCCTTTAGGATGGTTGGGTCCCGCACTGATGAGCTACACCAAGGCCTGCAACAACAACTTTCTTAAGAGTTTATGAAGCTTAGTGACAGCCAACTTCCTTGCATGAACACCTTGGGAGGAGAAAGACAATGGCAGGAAATGGGCAGAACCAGGTTCTACTCTGTGAGTAGGAGACCTCAGTGGCACAGACACCTCACACACCGGGGTGGAAGAGACTGTAGGAAGAAAGTTTGTGTTTGGGTGAGAAGATTTAATCTTTACAAGAAAAGGGGCACTTTTATTAAGGATGTGAGCTGCGTGACATCTTAGAGGTGCAATCCCTTGCAACATCTGGGAAGCTGGTACGTAACAGATCCTTCACAAAGATGATTTCCTAAAACATCTCTATTTAGAGATCTGCTCACTGCAAGACTGTATTTGAATCTGTCCCCCACGTAATTTATTGTTCTGTTCCCCAAGATGAGGAGCAATGCACGACTTCACTCTGAAAAGAATACAGCCGTGGTTTCTTTGCAGTAATGTAAGCTTGTGTTTTGATAACTCGCTGAACATCAATATTCACTTTGGTATAAAAAAAAAAATGTATATATATATATATTCTTAGCTGCCAAAGATAATCTAACAGTTCAAATACCCAGACAGAAGCTGAGAGAGGTCAGACTGGACGTTATCCAAAATGTACAAAGTGGATAGAAGAACTGGATCATTCCCTCCTCATAGAAACTCCAATGCCTGAAGGCCAGAAGTCCCCTCGTCTTCCGAAGACCGATGTTGAGCAACTGTATTTTGGTTGTTCCAGCCTCCTCTGTCCTCCACAGAACACGGAGACTTCCCTGCATGTTGAGACCAGGGCCTATGTGATGCTCGCTAAAGAGGTCTTGGTACGAAGGCCCTAAAATCCACTGTGCTGCCTACACATGGCTCCAGAGGGTGACGAGGCTGACCCTCTGTGTCTGGGTATGGGCTGGGCACAGCAACAAGAAACCTGCTGAAAGTATCCCTGCGGAGGCAGACAGGGCTTATTCTGCAATCTGCAATGTCTCAAGCTCCAGAGGAGCTGGGCTGAGCTCCACTGGTATAACAATAAGAACAAACCTGATCAAAGCCTGTGTGTTTGCTTTAGATGTGGATGCCATGCACTCTGTTGCCATAGAGCTGTGACAGCTTAATGAGCCGTTGCCCATCACAGATCAGAACTACTGTGGCTGTGTGCAGGATCCTGCCCTGCCCCCTCTCTCCAGAGACATGCCAGAGTCCCATAGACGAGTCCTGGCTGCACTGAGCTGCCTACTAACAAGCCTGGGCATCCCGGCCTGGTCAGGCAGGGTTTCTGAGGTGAGAATTCCCCTCTTTCATTTCCACACGCTGCACCTGGAGGATGCTCCTCTGTCAGGACGGCCCTGGTGGCAGCGGGGGCTGGAAGGCAGAAGATAGAAGGACGCATTTCAAAGCTCAGACATAGGGGTTTTTTGCAAACTGTAATGACTCAAAGCAGTTAAATATCTACTATTTCCTTGGAAATCTGACTAGAATTATTTAGCACTGAAAACCAAGCTTGCAAACACAACTAGCCCAAGCCACAGAGCCCTGAGTGCTGGTGCATGCTTTCCATCGGACACAGACAGAAACGGCAGACAGCCAGCATCAGCATTTCAAAAACAAACAGGAACATCACAGCATGCCCTCCTCCCTCTGCTTGTGAGAATCTCAGCCTCCCTGAGCCAGGACCTGGGGCTCTTATGGTCTCCTGACTATGAGAGCAAAGGGAGAGGTGCAGTCACTGCCCTCTGCTGCCTAGGACAAGGGCTGGAGCTGGTGGGCCCGGCCTGCTCTGGCTCTCTTGCATCACACGGACGCCATCTCAGCCCACCTGAAGTGGCTGTTAGTGTTAGGGGATGCGTGCCATCTTTGCTGTGCTGTGCCCACACTGGCTGAGTGCTTCCCGCAAAGGAGTGAATAGAGATTCATGTTCATTGTGGGGAAGAGAACAAATTGGGAAAGGAAGAACCAGGGACCCGAAGTTCGTCCTTTCCTGATGTAGTTCAGCAGCGAGGCATGAGTATGAGGTGTGTATGAGGTGTGTGTCTGTGGGTGCCGGATCGAGGCCAGGAGGGCTATCTGTGATGTTTCACACTGACACTTAAGGCACAGAAAAAGTACTGACACACTAAAAACACAATATGTACTAGTGGCCTAATCTGTCACGTATGCTACTCTTAACACTGAAATGCCAGAAATTAGCTTGGTGGAAGCCATCCTTGTATTTTACATGACAGAAACATGACAGAAACAGAAACATTTTATGATGATGATTTGAAGTGATCGTGTAGTTAATTAGCAGGATTAAATAAGCACAGTCTGTTAGTGCAATCACCTTTCCTACTTCATGCTACTCTTACAGTCTTACATTGCCTTTTGATTTAACATTGGATTTTAATACTTCTGGGCAAGGATTTGTTTCCCTGTATATTCATTCCACCTCAAGCAAATAAGCCCACATTCCGATTAATGTCTGCAGCTTCTAAATGCAGTCAGCAGTAATAGTAATATTTATTGGTTTTTTTTTGTGTGTGTGTACCAGAATAACACTCAGAACAATAACAGGATGGAGATGTGATTCTTCAAGCTCACATACTTCATTCCAAAACCATGCCAGTTCGTGTGGAAGTCAGTGGAAAAGCCTGATCAAATGCGCTCTTTCTGATCTAGCATCTCTTTGCTAGATTTATTGATTTATCACAGCTAATGCCCTTTTATTTCTCTCTCTTCATTTGCTAGGAATGTGAATAGAGGTGAATGTGCACATTTGGTCAGAAAAGTTGCTGTGACTTCAAAATTAGGAGTGAAAAACACCAACTGCAGATTGGGAGGGGAATAAAATATGGTATGTGATATATTCATGGTT
Organism: Tetrao urogallus; assembly: GCF_951394365.1. Classification (NCBI taxonomy): domain Eukaryota; kingdom Metazoa; phylum Chordata; class Aves; order Galliformes; family Phasianidae; genus Tetrao; species Tetrao urogallus. The sequence continues at coordinate 87,528,714 of NC_136815.1, read as the reverse complement.
TTTAGAAACAAAAAGGAGAAAAAAAAATGCTGGCTTCTAGTATCACCAGAGCCTCTCCTTAATCTCAACATTCTATATTTTAATTCCTGAATTCCCAACAGCCCAGTATTCCCACATTATTGTGCACTCCTTCATAACTCTGATCCTTCCTGCCTAGGAATGGTTAACTGCACGGTTACGGGTTTCTGCATCTCTCTCCCTCTTTTCCCCCTCCCTGTTCCTGAATCAAAAGCCTCCTGCCTCCATCAACATTTCTTCATGGCTTTCTAATTCCTCTCCCCATCACGATGCCTGCCTCTCTGTGTCTTACTCTTTTCTTATCCCCAGCAAAGCCACTGCAGGCCAGGGTGACCTCTCCCTGGGGTTCTCTCATCTGGCTGTCTGTGTCAGTACGGAGTGACAGGGAGCAGGATCACCATCCCAGTGTTTCCGTAAGCAAGCAGCACTCACATAGCTCACATGCCTGCCTGCAGGCTTCTCTCTGTAACGTGACATGGATAATCGTGACACAAAATAGTCACAGATATCTGCTCTTAAAATTCAGGAATGTGACAGCTAGAGACAGAATTACTATTCTGTGGCTTGAAGATGATATAGAGTATTCAGGTCAGGATAAATCGGGAAGGATATTTGCCCTACTTTCATATTCTGGCTATTAATAACCAAAAGCATGACAGATTGTGGCTCATTCTGTGTGACTGCACAAAGGAGCGATGTGGCCTCCCCCACACCTCCCCATACACATGCACAGACTAACATTTTGGCTACTGTTTGAAAGCCACTCTCAAACTCAGCCTTTGAGCTGGAAGTCAAGCCTCAAGCACATGGAGGCCCTCTTTCACCAGCACAAAAGAGGGGCCAAGACAGACTGTAAAAAGATACAGAAGACTTATCTTTGGTCCACTGACCCAGAAATCACACAGAATACAAGCTGCTGCTCTCCCCCTGCTCTCTTCAAGTCACAGCACAGCTCAGTTGTTTTGCACCCTGTTTGCAAACAAGCCTCCTTCTATGAAGATCTATAGGGAGATCAGAGAACACCCACCCCAGAAAGCCCAGTCACATCACTCCCAAATAGCCTCCAGATCCATTGTGCCTATACAGGATTTCAGTAGGATGAAGCAGCACTTCCTGTTCAGTACTGAAACAGTAAGAAAGCTCACACAGTTACAGAAACAAATCAAGTTGCACCTTTCCTGGCTTTAAAACAGTAAGTAAATTATGCTCTGTAATGACTTAGCACTCATCTTTTACAAATAAACGAGGCAGAATTTGTATAGTATCTCATTGCAGAATACTAACTTTTATAAGCCATCATTAAGATTTTGGAAGATTAAACACTCAGAAGCTTGAAACTCTTCCATTTTTTAAAACAGTTGTTCAAATGCCAGCTTTTGTTTTCACTTGCAAAGGAAAAAACACAGATATTTTTCAGTCCACCGAGATGGAAGAACTACCCTGACAGCTGAGACAGCTTCCCTGAATAGGATCCCTCTGCTTTTGGGAGTTGGAAAGATATTCTCTGCCATCCCTTTTGGGTCACTTATGCAATCTGCTCTAGCAACTAGTGCCAGTTCAGCTCAGCTACAGACCAGACTCTGGGCTGCTTAAATGCCATTCCCTGAATCTGCCTAGGGATACAACCTTTATACTGCCATCAACCACCACACTCACAGCCTATAACTGTAAAGCATTGCTGCTAGTCCCACCAGCTACCATTTTAATTCTAGAAGTATAGTTCCCATGTGGCAATTGCACTGCATAGTGCTTATGCAGGTAGGTAAACTCTCTTTTGTCTGTGTTTCTAGACTCTAATCCTTTTTTTTTTTTTTTAATTTATCAGATAAAAGGCCAAGCAAAGCAACAATAACGAGAGTAGGTCAAGTGCCAATAGCAGTGCACAAACCTTGACAACGCTCATCTTCCCCCTCCTGCTTCTCCCACAGTGCACCAGCCACTGTTGACTCTGATTTTACTGAGCTGACAGGAGGCCTCAGCAAATGCAGTTTGTAATCCCTGCACCTTTTGTCCTCTGCTGACTCTAGTGCTAGTATTTCTAAGCAGCTTCCTGCTCAACTCATTTAATAACTAGATTTACCACATCCCTAGCCACTAGTTGTCAAAGGACATAATAAGTTTTTGCCAGGTTCCATCTTGACTTACTCTTCCAGAGGTTCTTTAGGTTGGGAAATGAAAATCTTCCTTCATTTTGCTTCAGGAAGAAAACCTTTGTTTTTTTTTCTTTTTTTTTTTTTTTTTCCCCCTGCTTCCTTTAATGCTAATCATAATGTTATCTTAGACAGAGACATCTTCAAACAAATAGTGGTCAGAGGTCTCCTGAACACCTAAGCTGAGTACGTGTTAACACAGTAACAGAAAACTCACTCTCCTATGGACTGCCCAATTAAAGTAACTTCTGTTCATGAGGGCTCAAGTTCTACCAGCTCCTACACAGGAATCTGAATATGCTGATAATCGTTCAGAATCACATTCTAATGAACATATTGCCTCCATTTTCACAAGTACTGGAGTATCCATAGTGAAAACACCAAGAAGAAAAATCTTCAGGCTCATCGTATGAAAAGGTTAGGCAGAAAATGGAAAGCAACTCAGTGAAAGGAGAAGAAAACAAAAAAAAGTGTATTACACCCACATTGCAAACATTGTTTTAGATGGGCTTTGAAGGGGCTAGGAGAATGAAAAAAAAGAATGCTTCCTTTTCTTTGCATCCATGATACCAGGGTAATCCACACTCTTGGTTGCTGACCTTTCTAAATTCAGGGACTGAAGCAGCAGAAAGAAAGTTCCTCAGAGGAGACAGAGAGAAAAAGGCATAGGTAAAGCAAAGGAGCAGAAGTCCAATGGTTTTGAATGAAGCTAATCTATGAGCAGAGATAGAAATAGAGAGGGAGATTTTTCTCCTTATTGCCTGACTCTATCAGTCAAAATCTGGAGAAAATCCCTTCCAACAATGACCCTCAACATTTCACTAAAATAGACTGGCTTAACATCTATGGTAGAGCCTGACACTCCTAGTTTAAATTTCAGATTAAGGCTACATGAACTAAGAATGATGGCTGGGTTGAAAACTGAAACAGGGAGTAAAATATTCTAGAGAAAGAACCAAAAAAAAAGGGATTGTGTCAATCTAGATGTGAAAATCAAACTTGGAAAAAAACTCACTCTTGAGCTTGACTGAGCCTCTGTTCCATGTAGAGGCTCGTCACTGTTCTGGATCCCCCACTGCAATTTGTGAAGCACCAAATGATGAACATCTGATTTTGTTTGCAAATGTATATATGCATAAGATGATGTCTTACGAATGCAAAATACAAAAACTTAACAAATTATGTATTTATACTTTTCCGGCAGATTTTCTGCTGTTTTTCATACAGTATCTGAACATTCCTCACCACAGTATCATCAACTTTTCACTATTTAAATATTTAAGCCCCTGATTACCATATTTCTGCATTACACAGCTATGAAATTTGGTGCTGTCATATAAAATATACAACTACAAGGCTGACATTGTTTGCAAGGGCTTTTTGCTCAAAAAAGGTTGTGGTTTTGTTAAGAACAAATTTATTGAAAATGTGTTTCTATATAAATATTACTGTATAATTGTATTATTGTCTGTAATACACAACATGTAATAATATTCAGGGAGGCACACCGGAGCTTCTGCGCATTTTTCCTGACATCAATATTATTATTTTCCTGTTCTTGTATTTCAGAGAAGAACTACTCCAATTTAAATCTGACTTCTTAGGGAAATCTTCTTGCAAAACAGTCAGAAAGAGCTGGTTCCAGACAAACAGTTGGTAGTCACATCGAAGTCGACTTCCAAACTTCAAATTCATCCTCATCCACAGGCACCACTCCCTGATCCAGCAAAAGAACTAACAGCCTTCCACTCTTTCTCTGCTCTCAGGAGCATTTGAGATTCATTTGATTTTGTTTGTTTCACTGACAAACAGAAAAAAAAGGACTAAAATGAGGGCTGGACACTCAATAACAATCTGCTCTTTTGTTGTTATGAAAGGGTGGTATTTACCTGGCTAAAATAATTTTATTTACTCATTTGGCAAAAGATAGGAAGAATTTGGAGGTAGAATGCAAAGGTAAATCTAGTTTTGCATAGGTAACCAATAAGGGCTCACAGAAGATAATTCTGAGAAATCAGAAGTTAGTTTAAGTCTTGGACAAAACCTGGGCCTTCTAACTCATGAGCATTGTCACCTAATTCCTGGGAGGATTTCATCAGTGCAGTGAAGGACAGCAATAATCCCACTTAAAATGCCTTCTACCAAAAGACTTCTTTCACCAAGGAATTGATACTCCAGGGAAAGCTCATTTTTCTAACCAGAACCAATCATTCAAGCTTGTGCTTCCTTTCTTTCTATAAAAGACGTATCTTACATGCACATGTATGCACTTATTATTTATAACTGCACTTATTATTATATCCACAAATATTTTCTTTCCATTAGAGCAAACAGGAAATCAGTGATTCTTACTGAAGTCCAGTCTGTACAACCCTTACTGGGCAGCCTTTGGACATTGCCTAGGACAATATGTGTATTTCAGCACTTAAACACAAGCATCTTCAGAGAAAAAAATTTTCTTATAAAATCAACACATGTAGAACATTATTCTTTAATCATCACTTACGTCCTGAGAGTTCATGAAATATTCTGACAGTGAGTCACCAGACCCAGATAAAGTTTTTATTTAACTGCCTTTGCTTTAAAACTGTAAAGAGTAAAAATATTTTTCTTCAATGAACGACGAAGGTCACACAGCGTAATACCAAATCAGGGTGCCAAAATAGCAAAAGCATCAGCTGCCATTGTGTAGTGGGGTTCCCAAGAAGTTACAATTGCATTTACAAGGGGATTTAAAAGCTTGGGATATGTTCTGTATGGAAGTAAAACTTAGTGTCTCTGGGCAGGTGGTGGGATATATATACATATATATATTTTTTTTCTACATCAATCACTAGAAGTTAAATCATCAATCTCTAGTAACTTGGTCTCTAGGGAATACGAAGCAGAAGGAGAGGTATATTTTTGGAGGCTAGAGGAATACAGAAAAGAATGTTGAAGTTCAGAGATGGACAGGATGCAACAAATAAGCTCATTAAATGCTTCTCTACAGTTATTTTCCATCCTTTCGCCACCCTGAAGATGGAAGCAGGAGGTTAGAATAACAAAACCATGCTATATATCAAACATCAGAGATGAAAAGACTTTCACCCACATCTTTTCCCTTCTCATCTGCCCCAAATGAGGTGCAGCAGGCTGGAAAAAAAAACAAATATCCAAACCATCAGGCAAACAACCTCAGCTTTCAAGACTGCTGTGGGCAAGAAAAATAATATTATTTCAAGCATGCAGACAGACCTTCCCAAACAGACATCCAGCATTGGGAAAAAGACCATACCTTGTACCATGAAGCCATTTCTTAAGTAGCTGATTAAAAGATGTCTGTATATCAGCTGGCCTACCATCTTAGGAGGCAAACTGAGAAATCTGAATGGGAAGTCAGAAAAACAGAAACTATTCTTGGACCATCACTGCCTTGCAAGGAAGCACACTTGGCCTTTGAACAGGCTAAGCTTTTTATCCCAGCTGCACTTCAATTCAAAGGTTTAATAGTGCTTTGGAGATGCAGCTATGGGCCACCCACCTTACAAAATGTAATCACACTGTACCGAGCATAACTCACTGCCAGTTCCGGGGCAGAAGGTGACAGATGGGAACAACATCCTGTGTATCGATAAGAGAACAATAACAACAGCATCTTTCCTTGAAGCTGCTTTTTTAGTGAGAATAAGACTCAGAAGCATATAGCTCCACAAGATGGAAAACTGTTAGGACTTCTGCAATTACATGGACACTGTGTGGTGTGTCACATGCTAAGGATGAAAAGCCTCCTGTACAAAATGAGCTGCATCTTCAAAACTAGGGTTTGTATGTTCACCCACACAGGAGTGAAATCATCAAACCAAGGTCAGTGCTGTCATTTGAGGCTGCTCCAGACCACAGAGCACAGACATGACTGTCTAAAAGTTTAGCAGTGCCTGGAAGTACTCGGTGCCCAAGATGGTATTTGGATTTCTAGAGGTAAGCTGTAACCACAGATGTGAAAATAATCTAGGGTCAAATATACAGTGAAATGAATATTCTGGAAAGGGAAGAGGGAAAAGAAAACAAAAATGTTATGAGTTTATTGAAGACCAGCTGGAGAGGACACCAAAGAAAACACACAAGTTGTCTCAGAGACCCTCCAACAGTTTAAGCTTTGCTGTTGAGTATCTTAGAAAGGTCTGCTTTTCTCTGGTACTCTGAGCTAAAATTTCTAACAATAGAAATAAAATGGAATCCCAAGTTTGTATTTTTGAGCTGTAATACCCTGAAGTTTGGCTCAGGATATTTAAAGGAGCAGGTGGAGTTAGCAACCAAATTTTCACGGTTTGGGGGTTTTTTAACCTGGGGCATGAAAGCTGGCTGATGCTCTCAGTGGTTGTGTGACAGATTGCAGCATCCTGTGTGCCATGAAATCAGCTAGTGAGCTGCAGTGCAGTTTGCAGCATCTATCCCTCAGACATCCCAGATGGGAACAGGGAAGACTGCTGAACAATGGCAAGAGGTGTGCTGACAGAACTACCAAAGGAGGCGTGGGTACCATCTGCCTCTTCTTGTGTTAACTTCATCCTAGTTACTATCAGTCCATCAGGATTATAAAACTTTATTACATCCACCCACAAAACCAAGGAATTAAAAAAAAAAAAAAAAAAAAAAAGCAGGGGAAAAATTATCTCTAATTCAAACACTGAAGGTGGAACAAGAACAAGCCTGGTGCAAACATTTCAGTCAAATAAACAGGGGAAATCAACAGATGCAAAAAAAAATTATATTAAAGAGTTTAATTTAGGAGATTTAAACAACCTGCATAGTAGTTTTCAGGAGTATCTTTGTGTGATGTCAGCAACAAAAACAGCTGAAAATTCACACTGTTCACTGTGAAAAGAAAACATTAGTTCTTTTTTCCACCATCAGCTTACTCTTGCCTCAGTATGTTTTAACTTAAGCTACTTTGGGCTGTAAACAGCACAGAAATATGCATTTCCCTTCAGCAGCCAGATAAGGGCTTTTTGATCTACAGTTGTGTTAAGCTCATTACTTGTTTTAATTTCTTCTTAGTAATAAAGATTTTTTAATTGTTTGAATCCAAACAATTGATATAGCTGTTCTGAGGGTCAGGGAATGCAAATGAGGACTAAGAAATTCTTTCAATATAAGACCAGAACTCTATGCCATGGCAACAGCACTTTTTCATTACAGGTTCCTCATGGTTGCTCTCTCCATATTGACAAGATCATTTCATAGGGTGAGGAGGTAAGGGAAAGGAGAGATCTTGCTGAAGAAAAGAATTGTTATGACGAGCAATTAACAACATACACCCCAGCATGTCACAGTAATTCTTCTCCTTTCATTCCACAACATAGGCTGATCATAAAAACGCTTCCCATCTGAGTGCCTCACAGTTAATGCAGTTTGCATCAGGCTGTATTTTCCCCGGGGCTGAAAAATACTGACATCAACGGGAACATCAGATGTGTTGAACCTGCCATCACCAGCCTGAAGAACTCCTGTCCTCACTATTTCTCCTACATTCCAGTGAACTGCCTGCCTGCACAGATGGGGCTAACTCAGTTCCACCAAGGAATCTGCTGTCACAGAGATTCATATGTTGTTATTTCCCCTGGATATTTGCATTTTTCACATGCTGCTTTTTTGATGTCACCTCTTCCCTTTAATATCCTTGCCAAACCGTTACAGGAAAAATAGCCTTGAAGCTTGTGCAAACACCACTTCACAGGCACTTCAGGTAAAAGATTTATAAATAGTCATAATACTGTAAAGGCTTGTTCACATGACTATATTATCTGCATATGTAAATTAGCCTCTAATCATAACAAAGGTGATGTTGACAGAGCTGTGACAAAACGTGTCTTGGTACATACATGATACTAATTTTTTGTTGATGTTCTTAAAGGGACTTTTTCATATTTTCATTTCTGTTAGGACCTGTTGTGTTTTCCCCAATGAATATCACTGCATGGTTTTCTTACAGGAAACTTGAGGGGAGTTTACAAACTTAAGGGAATCCGACTTTTTACATGGTCTGATGATAGTGACAGAGAAGCAGGAACAGATTTAAACTAAAATAGTGGAGATTTAGGTTAGATGTTAGGGGGAAATTCTTTACTTACAGGGTGGTGAGGTGCTGAAGAGTTTGCCCAGAGAAGCTGTAGTTGCCACATCCCTGAAGGTGCTTAAGGCCAGGCTGGATGGGGTCCTGGCAAGCCTGATCTGCTGGGTGGCAACCCTGCCCGTAGCAGGAGGTTGGAATTAGAAGATCCTTAAGATCCCTTCCAACCCAAGCCATTATATGACTCTATGATACTATTATTAATGGAAAACTGAAAGAGTCTTTATACCCTCTCCTTATGTAAAATTCCACTAATGGCTGTAAAGAACTGTCCATTTAGCCAGAACTGCCCCTTTAGAACTATCATTTCTCTGTTAATCACACATACCTGAGTAAGAAACTGAGTGCTAAATCACAAGTGAGTACTAGGTTCTTTAAAGGAGTTACTTGTGTCCAAACTGAATATTAGGTAGCAAAACTCTGGCTTTTTATTGGTGGCCCATGGTCTGGAGTTGTGTGTACATCTAAGTCTAGTACTGCCAGGAGATTTTAACTGGAGCAAAAAGTTTACACAGACTCTTCTGCATTACTGCCTAAGCATTTGTGTGTGCTGAACTCCTCTGGCTACACTACAGCTCTAGAAAGCTTTCCTGCAAGGAAACAGAAATGACACATGGTTTTCTCCATTTCCAGCCTCCTGGGTATCTTTCTCCTTTGAAATCATGGCTTCTTCATGGTAGTTTAAACAGATGTTTGTACAAAAGTCAGAGTGTTGAAAGAAAATCATGTTGCTTTCTCTTAAAACATTTAAATGGCCCAAACCTAGAGATGTTATAGAAAGCAGTCATGAAAAGAAGAGCATAACCACTTTTTTTTTTTTGTCTAGAAAATCTATTTCAAAATTAAACTTTAGAATGACTTCATATTTTGTTAGACCTAGTATATGAACATACTCAAAGAAAACAGGCTACTTTTCTGCTATTGTTGAGAACATGGTAAAAGGGATCAAAAATATAACAAAGACAAGCTATACTTGGTGTATCAGGATTACCAGGATGTAATGGTGTTTAAAGAAAGCAGAAAATTAGGGTGGAACGAGCAATTTGCTTTTTTGTTCTCTGTGTTTCAATTCTAATAATGAACCTCAGTGATGGGATGGTACTAAGGTCCTTAAGCATCCAGTGCAGAAACAATGTTTTTGAAGGCCATTAGTGAAAGCTAAACTAAGTTATCCTTCTCTACTGAAGACTATCACAGAAAAAAAAAGGCTCCATCTTCAAAGGAAATTTATCAAGGATTTGATTCTGGCAGCCATGTCTTCAGAAGTGCACATAATAAAATGGTACCTCTTCGTGACGGAAAGACATCTGTGAGCAAAGGGCTTTTCAGTGTAATCATGTGCTGGCATGTGCATGTAAGCATGTGCTGGCCTGAGGTCACAGCATATACACACACAAAGAGCCAGAGAGAGATATTGTCTACTGTTTTCAAATATTTAGACAGAATTAAATTTGGTTGTGATGTTATGTTCATCATTTTGGTACTATCCCTGTCCTGGCCTAAACCACCTTTGGTGACCCTGCTTGCATAATCTGATCATGGATCACAGTATCTAGCCCTTATTATGGGCTTCTTTGTCTAATAATCTGCTTTTTTTTTTTTCTTGGTTGATTGGATTATTTTGTTGCTATTGTTAAGACTCCCGCCAGTCTGACCTTTTCAGAAGATCAGTAAAAATACCAGTTAATGTTTGCAGAGTGATCTTGCCTGCATGTTCACCACCTTCATGTTAAGGTCTCTCTTTTGTCTCTTGTGTGTGCCAGTGTCTTCAGCTGCATACCAGTCTTGTGTAGGCCAGAGCACAGCATCAGAGGAAATCACAGGATTCCAGGTAATTAGTGGTTAGCAGAATCCCATCTTCTGCTCTAATTTTGGGAGAAGGAAGGAAGGAATGAACAATATGCTGCTATGATTTTCCTACAGATTCCTACAAATTACACATAGCAAGGAAAAGAATGTAAATACTTGAAATGCTTTTCTCTCTTCTCCGCACTTTCCAAACACAGTTCTACTTTTTCTAACCTCGTGCTCAATTAAAAGCAGTTTACTAACATTGGAGGACTTACTGAGGTGTTCAGAAAGCATACACCTGCCAGAAAATAAATTCCTCTCTCTGTTTTGAAGCCTGTAGGTCAATTATCTTATCTGAAAGTTGAAACTGACTTCAGGTAGAAGCATAGAAGGGCACAATTTGTAGTGGCTTTGCCACATTTTGTGGGTCAATCATCCAGTACCTTAGCCCAATACCTAAATGAAACAATGAGTCTCATGTTTACTTGAGGTTATATTTCCTCTATAAGTTCTACACAGAATCATCTGCAAAGTTTCTGGAACCAGAAGGCTTGTTGGCTATCTAATCTAACAGTACAATATATGTAAATGAGCTGTTTAGCACATAAACTATATTCAGGGAGATTCACTGACTTATTAAACACTTATCAAAATAAAACATAGCTGATACTCACACAACAAAAATGGGAAAAGATCTCAGCCTATAGCAGAGAGCATTTCTAAAATCTGTTCTCTAAAAGTGTTACAGCTATCCACAACATGAGGCTTTGGACTGTTGACACTGAAGGTTGTATTTAATGCGTTAGAACAGGAATGGAAAAGCACAAGCATGCTCTCCTCCGTGAATTTATTCATCATGGAGAAAAGCCACTGAAAATGGGGTGTGTTTTTTCCCCAGACTATTTTTCATTCAAAACAACAGCCTTGTCTGCACTGGAAAATTCCACAGTATGTGCAGACCTACGGGGGGACAACTGGGCACGTCACAGGAGACTGCAAGAAGGCACTTAGAGAAACAGGTAGCTGTTTTAAGCAGATTGGAAAAGCACAACTATACTGACAGTAGATATCAGTCAGAAATTCAGAAGATCCTTCAGAAAAACCACCACCAACAATAACAACAACAAAACAGAAAAGACAGATTGCAGTTTTCTGATATTTCAAAAGTCATGGATATCGCCAACAAGCAAAAACAAACAAAACAAAAACAAAAAACTAAAACAATAATTAAACAACCAAACAACAACAAAGCCACAGACATTTTTCCACCTGAAAATATCGAGATCCTCTCGATCTTTTCAGACTTTCTAATACAAGAACAAGTTTTAGAATGGAAAATTTACTTTCAAACCATCAATAATCTCAGTGAAATTTGATTGTTCTCAGCTCCTCACTGTAATCACTGCCTGTGCTGAGCTCTCTCTCCGTGCATACATGTACACAAACACATACATACACTGTGTTAATAACTGTGCTGTCCATCAGGTACTCTTAAAGTCTTGAGGGCTAGTTCAAGCTGTATTGATGTGAAGTCGTAAGTGACCAAAGAAAAGGTTTTATATGAAGTATATATGCATTCATTATCCTGATGCTTTCTTTCCATAAAACACATTTAGTGTAATATATATGCATAAACATAAACTGTTCATGCAAATAACATCACAGTGATTCAGAAAACTCATTAAACATTGCAAGGCATGCACAACTGTATCTAAATCTTTGGTTTGTTCTTACAATCCAGATATTGGCACAGCTGAAAAAAAAACCTCTGTGAAAGCTAGAGGAGCATTCAGGGAACTAGATGGAAAGCTAACCAAAGCTTTCACTTTGTTTCTAGAATAGCCATGTTATAAAAATTACATTCTGATGAAAAGAGCCTTTCCAGATGTAGCTAGATAATACTGAACTCTGTTTCCACTAAGAGATTTAGGAATAGTATTAGCTCACATGGAAATAATTTTTTAACAAGCTGGGAGTGGTTCCTAACAGTTCCTGAAGCTGTTCCCCCATGCCTATGTCCCCTCCTCTCTGGCTCATTTTAGGAGCTACACCCAATGTGCAAAATGACCTGTGCACCTAAAGAGGCACAAATGATTTTATTCATGGAAAGAAAGGAATATCAAAACTGACTGGCTAAAAACATTGCAAGAGCCAAAGTAGACCTTTGTACAGTGTTTACCTGATAAAAGCCAGCACAATTAATCTATCTTAATCATATTGTAATGAAATAGAACCAAATTATCTTTACAGGTTCCCGGTATATTATGACAAATAGAATTTCCCACATGATGATGCAAGAAGCTGAGAAGCTTGTTAAAAAAAAAGTTTCCTGAAGACTGTACATTTGAAAGGTCCAGATCATGTAGTGTGAGTTTGGAAAAATAGATTACTATGTAAAAGTTAGTGATTATGAAAGAAGGGTCAGTTGGATTTAGACACAGCCCAAAGATTCAGTGTTTTTAGTCCATGATTGAACCACCAGGATCTCTATTCAACTAACTGTCATTCACCTTGTCTTAGTACAAACTTTGACTTGTTCATTTATTTTTTCTAATCTTCAACAGGTATATTTCTGTCATGTTAGAGTCCAAAATATCAAAGCAGTCAGAAAAAATTGTTCTGGGAATAGTGTACCAAGAATGAAATACAAGAAAACCGAGGAAAGGAGAGATGGAGAGCGTCAAATTCAAGTTTGGAGGACAGCAGGTGAATGGCAATCCCAATGTTACAAGGAAAAAAAAGGAAGATAAGCAAAGAAGACAATCAATCAGGGACTTTATTTTTCTTCAGAACAGTAAGGATACAGAATTATTTTCCAAGTAACACTGGTTGGTCAGAAGAACAGAGCGAAGAAAAAGATATAAGACAGAAAGAAAAAGGGACCACATTCTCTGTTCAGTTCGTGAACTTCTTAATCACTGCAAGGTATGAATTTTTGGCCTACCAATCAGAAAATGACTCATTTTACTCATCTGTAAACTTAACTTTTACTGCTGTAGTGCCACCCTTCTTGGATACAGGTGTCTTGGCTAGCTGCTCCTGACTCCTATCTTGGCAAAAGAAGGTATCTTAATAACTCTGGCAGTCTTGGGCTAACAAAATGTTTTATAGCTTCTGTGGATGCACCAATGAACATAAAAAGACAACCCTGACCCAAGAACTGGCAGTCAGAAGCAGGACTGGGCATGCCAAAAGAAGTTTTACCTGCACTCGTTATATGAGGCCATATAACTTGGGCAACATCTTTCACCTACCTTAACTTCCTTCTATTCTCCACCACTCTAATGGAGTCAGAGGTTCCACAATGATATTTTCTGCCAGACTTGCATGTGGCCATGATCTACCACAGCATCTATACAATAAACAGCTCATCAACAAACATAGAACATGAAGCAGACAGAGCCTACGCAGAATCTGGTCTTGTCTTGTTTTATCTGTAAGAGCTGTAGATGCCATGAAGCAGCAACCAATTCATCTGCAGCACTAACTGATGTGTATTTCTCCAGCTTAGATTCACTTGAACACATTTATATATGCAAATAAAATTGTCACAAGTGAATGAAGTAATTCCTCCTACAGGCTGGAAAGAAAGAAAATAGGTTAGTTGTTATAACTATTGTTAAATATTTAGGAGTAAGGCCCCCACATGCAGGATGAATGGATGGATAGAGACATTCAATCTGGTTTTGTTATTAATAATTTACACTGTCTTTCAAACTGAATTACATATGCCCAGTGCGTAGCCTGTACTCAGAATTTGAAATATCAAATTGGTTCATTGATTAACTTATTTTTCTGCTGGATATTGCACCTGCACTGCATTTCAAAACAAGACTTCATTACATTTGTATCTTTGTTGATTACCTTCCACCAGGAAACTGACCCCAGAAATTCTGTCACTGTGTATAATTCATAGTGTTAACACTTATTTAAGTCTCAATCCTCAGAACGCAAATACAGAAGTTGATGTGGTGATTTAATTGAATTTCACATGCCAGTTTGGACTCACATTTGTTTAAATCCAACTTAGATGTGGCTGACAGTTTGAATATCACTATGCTGTAAGCCAAGAATAAAAACCAGTCAACCACAGCACAGCTAACTATATGGATTTCCCATTTTGCTAATGCAATTCCCTCCAGTTGACGTGTCTTGCAGGCAGTATCCTTGGAAGCAAACAACTGCAGGAAGAAAACAGCAGATTCAAAGACAGTTTGACTTTAAAACAGCAGAAACAGTTTATCTGCAAGTATCTCTCTGAAACAGCTATATATGTTTCAGCTACTTATCCATCCAGCAGTCTGGGCACCTCCACAGCTGAAATAACAGGCTGTAGCAACATCAGACAACACTGCTTTTGCCATCCACCTTCCCCAGAAGAGAGAAGATCCCTTCATCCTTTCAGGAACAAATGTGATCCACTTGTTACTTTTGGTACTTTGGTCAAGTGGCCACCAGTGTTTGTCCTTGGGAGAATCCCCCCTCTCCTACAAGTGACCCTCTGAAGCAGAGGGATGCTTCTGAAGCACTCTTGCACATGGAACCACATGCCAAACTGTGAGGTTTGGTCAGTCCTCAGCTTGGGGCAGCAGCATGTGCCCACCTCATGGCCTAGCCATGTTACAGACCCCCAGCTGCTCACCTGGCTAGGCCACTAACACATTGACAGCACACTTGTGTCACTGCTGCTGGCTGCACTGAGAAGGGCCCTGGGGAAAGAGGTGGCCACACTAGATCTGGCACCAGAGCAGCAGCTGTAGTCTGGAGAGAGAAAAGCTGTCAGGCACAAAACATTTGTTGTATCTGCACTCGTGACTGATTTTTCTGTGAGAGTCTAAAAGCATACTTTGCTCCAAAACAAATGCAAAGCATTGCACCCTGGTGCCCTGGAACAGTACAAGCTGAGGATAATGCATGCAGTGGTTGTCACATGCACTGCAGTACTCCATAACCCAGGAAAGTCTCACTGATTTGCTTCTCCTTATCAGGATAACATAACATAACTTAAACACAGCCTGTTGAATAAAGTAAATATTCTTGCCATACATCAGGGAATTAACTGCCCCTCTACATCTACATTTATGGGAACCACCTCCCTTGTCAATCTCTCCTATTTCTCCTGCACGCCCAACCTTTACGTTCAAAAACTTACTTTTTAGTATTTACTTTAGTGTATGAAGCAGCTGCTTCTTAGTAAAACAAACTTGGCAAGTTTAAGGCATTAAAGCCTGACTGAGTTTTCCAATGTATGATTTATAGTTCCCTTTTATTTGTACATTATGTAGAGAAGCCAAGAGTGAATAATCCTTTTGGGTATCAGGAATCCAAAAGTCTGGTATCCTAGCAATAGTCAGCGTAAGGCAACTGGCCTAAGCATACTGCTGTTAGATTTTGGCAATACTGTGCCTTTCTGAGGGTTGATTCAAACCTGGAGAAATTATATCATATTCTTGCTTCATATACTTGGCCCTTATAACACTGCAGAATAGACAATCCTTAAAGATTAGAGCATGACACCAACGTAAACAGAAGCCATAATTATTTTTAAAATTAAATCTAAAAATAGCAACTCCCACCTATACTTGATTTTAGAAGTGGGGAAACTCTCATTTGGAGTAGTTTTTTTTATAGTCACATAGCTAAGATTTATTTAGCTGGTTAGATTTTATTAGAAAGCAAGACTAAAACAAAACGAAACAAAAACCCACAACACTGGCTGGGCTTTATAAAAGCAATACCTTTACAAGTGTTCTTTCTTGTTGCCATACAGCTACAGCTAGCTAGCTACTAGCCAACATTGCTGCCACTCATTTGGCTTTTTGTTTATAAATATGTCCTTGCTTAGCACGTTTTTTGTGCTGGCCAGAAGCAACAAAAATGACAGATGACTTTGGCCAAAGAGGCCAAATACATATTATATTCTATTTCATATTCACTCACTCATTTCAGAAAAAGGCTTATTTTAAACCAAACTAAGCAAAACAAATCAGCACTACAAAAATATTTATCAAAGAACCAGCATCTGAAGTTGGAAGAAGTGCTAGTGACTGGATTTGTTATCTGGGTATAAATTTATTTTAAAAAGCAATGTAATTAACTCACAAGGGCTGATTGAGTCAGCCTCACCAGTGCCAGAGGCTCATTGTTGCTGCTCTTGCATGACCCGCCTTGTACACAATACAGAGAGAAGTGCAGTTCACAGTGGAAACAAATACATTAGAAGATGCATTGGGCTGAACCCAATTCTGCAAATACCTGAGCATGTACAGCAAAGAGAATGTTTCTTCATTTGTGGCATCAAGGGCATCCACTGATCTGTTGAATGTGCCGTGATGCGTGGCACGTTACTCAAGGGAATCTCCTTTAATCTGTCTGAAAATCTGGTTGGAACATAAGAACAAAGTTATTCTCTGCAGACCTCCAGTCACTTCAGCAGCAAATCATTTTTTATAACTCAGGCTGCTGGGACTAACTTTAAAGCCTCGTTTTGTTGGAAGTTTGAAAGGTACACCTTGTATACAGTTCTCATCCTTTCACTCAGATCCATGCAGAGTTTTTGAAAAAGTGACACAGTTTTCAGCTGGGATGGAAGGAAGTTTTATTCTGCTGGAAAAAAAAGAAAATACCTTCATGTTGATCTTTTGTAAGGAACGTTTTCAAACGTAAGGCTTTGTTGCCAACAATAAGGAGTGGGATGACACCTGGAAGTCAGACATTTTGATGTCAATTCAGAGCAATGAAAGAGAAGCAAAAAAGTTGCCACAGACACTGGGAAGCGATTAATGGGAAGAAAACTGTAAGTTATGTGCATCTCTGTGGATGTCTGCAAAAAAAATCGTGATCATGGTTGAAAACAACTATTATTCACCTTTTAGACAGTGGGGCATCTGTTCTGCCTCTGCAGTAATAAGTCAAAGATCTGGAAGGACAGAACTGCACCAATCAGGGCAGGTCCACAAACCTGAGGTGTAGACAGTAACTCCTGAATTGTTTTTCTGATTTCCAAATTACCCATTCAGTGCCTGACAGTATTAAATGAGAAAGAACACCCTTTAAAATCAAGCATCTTGGAAGGCAGCAAATCTTTTTATCTTTTTAAAGATCACTTTCTCTGCAATGAAATTCTTATTCAGTAAAATGAATTTCCCTTAGGAACTCAGACTTCATGGATGAGATAAAAGCAGTGGGATGAGGAGAAAATATAAAATCTAGTCACTAGGGGAATTTGCTTCTAAGTCTAGATTTTCACTGTTCGTGAAGAGGGTTTTACACCTTTCTCTGCCAAATATTTAGCAGGGAAGCTGGCACAACTACAGTAGACACAGTCTCTCCATCTGAACCTGCAAGAAGCACCTGGTGATAAAGTATATGAAAAAAATCAGTGTGCCAGACATATGTGGCAAATGAAAGACTACCTCTGCTGCTTTTTGCTAATAAGGGGGAAGATGGATAGAATATGAAAAAAAAAAAAAAGAAGAAGAAGGAAAAAAAGACAAATAGTTAATTAAAAAAGATAACTAGTAAAGACCGGGATCTGGAAATAACAGTTTGTATCAATCTACTTAACTTAACTGGTGAATAACAAGCTCCAGAGGGAGGAATTTAAGTAGTTGCAAGAGCCTTAGAGGAGAATTAAAAAGCATAATGTCTCATGTCAGGAAGAATGAATCTTTCATTTGGTTTAGACAAAATAAAATTTACAGTTTTGTTTGGCAGCAGCAAGTATTTTTTTTTTAAGGACTAAAATGGACAGTTAGGTTTCACATTTGCAGTTTTCATAAAAGCAAACTTCATGTTTCAGCTGATGGGAATACTTTGAGAAATAATACTGCCCTTCATCCTACAGGTACACGAACGCACATCTGCAAAATCAGCAGCTTCCTATTTTTCCCAGACTTCTGAAACCACAGCCATTGAAGCTGCTCCACAAAACCACATAATTAAGAAACTTAGGAAAACAAACGACAACAACAAAAAAAACACTCAAACCCCTCAAAACAAACAAACAAAAAGACCTAAATAACCCCAAAGAAATCCACAGTCACAAAATGCAACCTTTCCCGCTTTATATGGTGTCCCAAGCATACAGAATCTCATCAACTCTCTTGGTCTAAAAGCAAATAAATAATATATCAACACTAGATCTCCTCAGTCTGTGACAGGAGTCAATAGAGCTAGCAAACAAATTTTACTTCATGTAAGGCCTTTTGTAGCAAAACAATGTGAAGTGGGCACGGTGCAAATGAGGAGGCCAGTCAAATCAGATGCAATTTGCTACTCTTGTGCCAAATCACTGCTGCGAATTCACCAACAATCCGTAATGCACAAAGAACGATGGAAATGATTCTATACTGTGTATGATGTACAGGTACCTTTAATAATACTTTCCAGCCATGAGAAACATCAGTCACTGGTTAGATATAGTTACAAATAAGTAGGAAAATAAAAGACTAGAACGCAAGAAGGACTGAAATTTGGCAAGAACTCCTTTGTTTCAAATAAAAAGGCACACTTTTTCTTAATCAGTACAGCCTAGAAGGATGTCCTCTTCCATTTAAGGTCAGGTGGGAGGGAGGACGAATGCAGGGCTCTTTCACACAAGCTTTTCCAGATGCCCCTGATCATCCCCCCAGACATGAGGAATGCATCAATCTGATGAGCAGGAGGATGAAGTTCAGGAGGTTGTGTAAAACCTTACTGAGCTCTGCCATAAATCTGCACTTAAGCTTTCCATCTTTGAAAAAAAGATCTTGATTCTTACTTTTTAGTACCTGGATATAAGATAATGAATGAGATGCTATTAATGAACATACACTGTTTATGAAATTTTCCTGCAGTAAATAAAGAAATAAAAGAAAATGCAGCTTGCAAATGGATCAAATACATTTTGCTATAAGAGCAATCATATTTTTTCCTTCTGTGACTTGAGAGTATTCCAGCTACAGAAATCAATAGCTTCAGAGGTCAATAATACAGAAGTACTGAGACTGAATCCTGAAACGAGCAGTCAGCTAATACTGGAAAAATGCCAAAGCTCCACTGACATTACTGGTGATACCCTGACCTAACACAGCAAACAGAGGAGGAGATGTTGGTTAAGCTTTCAGTAAAAACATTTGCAGTACTGGAAGAATGGATATTATTAGCACTTTCAGTCCAAATGTCTTCCGTCAGGACAAAACAACTTCTGCGAATAGAAAGAAAGCATGTTGCTTTTCCTAGCTGATACAATCTCTAGAGAAAATAAGAAACAAGTATTGAGTATTAAAGAATTTTTAGCTACAAAGCATACTGAAAATCATCTGGGTCAGCGAGCAGTCAAATAAATCCTTTGCAAAGAGTGCTTTTATTCAGGAAAAATCAAAATCCAAGGATTACAGTGAGATGGGCAGCTGAAAAGAGGCAACAGAGAAAGAAGAAATGAAAAGAAAAAAGAGTTGGGTGGGAGATGGAGTGCTTCCTTTGTTGTGGAACTCCTTGACTAAGAAGATAGACAGGTGTGTCAGACTCTGGCTGTGCCTGTTCTGGCAGTGCTTTGCAGAAGGGACACTGCTATCTCATCATTTGGGACCAACCGTCCTAGTAGAACAATCTCTCATCAACCTTACTCCTGAGGCCAAGAATCATGTCAAAATAGGATGGTAGTACCAAGCTGCTTAATATTAGGCATGCCCCTTAATTCCACTGAGAATATGGAGAGGGCAATGGCACAGCCCTCCCCTTACATGATGAAACCCTTGCACCTACCTGCATGCCATGTTGTTTCTGATGCCCATCAGGTCATCAGCCTTGGTCAGAAAGTCCAAACACATGCACTCATAAATGGTGGGGCAGGCAGCTCTTTACCCAGAAGCTGCCCAAGAAGAAAGGAAAAGACTGCCATAAGCAATCCCTGCTGTTTCTTTTAGCCACCATCTTTGAAGTTGCTCTTGAGACCTACACGAGGCACATGAATTGCCTCCTTCCAGCCTGAACCTTTCCCAGACTCACTTCACCCCAGCGTGGCTGACTGAACATCCCTTAAACAGTAAAGGAAGAAGTTCCTGGAAGAGTGATGAAGGTTAGAGACAGGTGTTCACTTTCACTGAAGAAATCCATTTAATCAGATTATGGAAAGTAAGCCATCAGGACTAGAGACATTAATTACCCTAGTAGTCCAGAGTAATCACACAGGTCATAAGCTGGATGCTTCTTCTGTACAAGATTCATTTCATTTAAGAATGAAATTCTGCAGAAAATGCTTTTGCCATCTCACCTAAACTGAGCAACATCTTTGTAGATCCATTGATTTCAGTAGGATTTTCCCAGAGGACAAGTAATACTTAGCATCAGGAAGACGGAAAGAGTAGAATAGGACATTATAGACATGTGGGTTGCAGCAGTATTTATGGAAGCTTCACTGGTCAAAGTGCATTATACTAAGCATTGAGCAAACAAAGCACAAAGCTCATCCAGGAGCTTGCACGCTTGTGAACACAGATGCCTGGAGACGGCAGTGGTAGTAAGAAATCTGCAGGATAAGTAGCAGACACAACATGCAAATGTCAGACCATGATCAAAGACTTTTGCTTTTACCTCAGTAGAGAAAAAATGAATCATCCATAACTTCCTTTAAATACATATGTATACAACTGATTTTTTTTTTCTCACTCTGTTTATTTTCCATTTCCAACCAGGTTTAATGCCTTTCCTATGGGAAACCACATATTCCCTATCCTGAACACTTTTTCTTCCAATTTATCTTTCCTATTCTCCTCACAAATACACATTTCATTGGAAAGATATTGTGATAATATTTGACATGTTCTTTCTAGTTCCTCCCACTGAGTGTGTACAGAGAGCTCCTCATAATGTAGATCCATTTCAGCGTATGATATTATCCACTACCAGATCACAGTTACAATAACTTGGTAGTTATTTCACTGCTAAAAATACAAAACTTGTCCTATATAACATTGGAAAAAGTTTGCTCTGTTAACAAAAGAGGCTCTGTTGTTACTGGATAAGCAAAAGCTTATTTTCTGAGTTTAAATCTCAGTGTAATTAAACAGAGAGGTTAATATTGCATTTGCAAGTAACACAGCTCTGCTGATGTCAATTATTCTTTGCAAATACACTATGAGTTCTGATTAATGAAACAGTTCAACGTGCACCACTGCATGGGCCCATTGTATTTATGTGACCTTGAGGTGACTGGCTGCTTCTTCCTTTCCCCAAAGGGGATTACCAGCTTTTTACTTTCTTGTCCAGCCTTTCCATATAACCATGGGCTGCAGAGAATCAGTAACATTGGCACAGTAACACTGAAAAAGAGAGAGGAAAACAAAAAAAAAAAAAAAGCACACAGATGGCTTTTTTAGCTCATGCATTAAGACTCAACCTTCAATTAAAAATAATGATAATAATTCCTGAAGAAGAAGTCCTGAATGTCAAAGAAAAAGTATCTTTCACACTAAGATGCAAAGCAGGAGGCAACACAGCTGAGACAACACCTGTTTGTCTGCCTGAAGCCCTCAGATTCTGATTATCTTCTCTGATCCTATTTTTGCTTTTCCTAAGGGAGTCAGTGCTTCTTGTCTTTAAAGTTCACCAACATTTTCCTCACACTTTTTACTACACAAATAGGTCTTGGTGCTGAGGTGCCTCTAGCAACAGTTTGAGGTAGGTGGCTGCATCCTGGCAACCTTTTCAGCATTACCTTACTGGGCAGGAAGAAGGACAGCTTGTTTCTCAGAGGCTGCCAGCAGGCTATAGCACTATGCTACAGATACTGTATGCATCTTAGTTTATTCACATCAGGTATAAAGCAGATGCTTTTACTGCAGATATCACCATTTTTCATATCAAGTTCCTACAAAGGCAGTGTCACACAGAGTTAGATGAGGTTTTAATTTGATTTCTTCAGTGAAGACCAGAAAAGCATCTAAAAGCCTAGAGAAACATATTAGTTTCTTCCACCAAATAGTCACACTTTATTTGTAGAAATTAAGTTTACATATATGACACAGTTTACTCAACACCAAATTTTGAAGCTAGACAAGTGCCTTATCACCTGCCTGCTAATCATGGATACCTGTAAAAGCTATACTGTGGGACTGAGTTGTTATGTGAGACACGGAGCTGGTAGAATGAACAGGCACAGTTCAAGCTGTGCATGTAACACTGGTGAACTTTTCTATGTTTCATGTAACTGAATTGATGTGAGAGGTCCAGCCAAAACAGTTCAGCAATCTTTGGAAAAGTACTAAGGAAAAATAACTCCAGCCTTGTGCTTTCTTGTTTATTTGGGAGAAGGGAGAGGAACACTCGCAATGGTACTACACAGCATGACAAATTTGATTCAGCAACACAAATGTGATTTAGCTCAGGAATGGGACCAAGATCACATTTTCACTTGATTGGCCAGAGCACATGGAGTTTGTGCTTGCAGCAGGACAGATAACGACTTGATTTGACAGTAAGGCAAGCAGTTGAAATAGCAACCTCTCAACATTTTGGAACAGATTTGAAGTGCTAGTGTGAGCTCATACTGTGTCAGCATTCTGCAGTATGTGGATAAGGCATTCTTGATGTAGAGACCATGAAATCAGGCCTACTGCCAAAGCACAGCCCCATATTGCAGTTTTCCTACTATTGCTTTAAACCATCTCTTATCAATTTCTGTCTTGGAAAGCTGGGAAATGAAGGCTTAGAGATTTCTCCAGACTTTGCAGCTCATCAGCATGTTCACATTCTGGGTGCTTGTACACCCAAGCGGTTGAACCAGAGAACTGAAATTCATGTTTGACAGCGCTTTCAGGACTATATTCAGATGGAAAAAATGAATGTGCAAATCACGGTTGAAACTGTGCACACAAGCTGCCTGTTTATTCCACAAAATCCCAGACTAAAACAATTTCTAGAGCATACTGAGAGTCAAATTCACCTACAGGTAAATTTGGCTGAGTGGCACCACAGATGAACATGGCTCAGCCTTTGCTGTTCTCTCTTTCCCTCGACAGCCTCCGATACAATGCCAGCTGGACTCAAAATGCTACAGTGATATTTTCTTGGCGAGGTTCCTTTTAATGTGCTCAAGGAAATCACTTACTAGAAACACAGCCCACCTGGTGCATGTTCTCTTCCTCACTCCAAAATTAGTTGTGGTATCAGACAGAAATGAGGTAAGAGTCAACTTCGAACTTGCAAGTACTAAGAGTATCATCAAAACCAACGCAAACAACATCAGCATGGGTAACTGTATGAAGCTAAAATACCTCTGTAAAAAATCACAAGAACACGTGAACTGTAATCTTCCTAAATATTTGTTTCTCACTGAAGTAAGAGCATTAAACTTCTAAATTATAATTTAAAATAAAGGCAATAATTTGTTTCCAGCTGGTACAATCACTTAATAAAGTGCCTGCTGCATCTTCAGAAGTAATATATTTATTTCCCTGGCAAACAGCATAATTAATTACCCGGGTTTTGTATCACCAGTTAGGTCCATCCCCAGAGTGTCCTTGCTGTAAGTACAAGAAATTAAGAAAGAATGATCTGCCATATGGAAGATAAGGAATTTTAAAAAAGCATCCTGAAATATGCAAGTTAATTGGGAAAAAAAAAATCTATCAGAAAACTGAAGCCACTTCAATATTGTAGTTATTCATCAAACGTTTTAATAAGAAGGAAACGAGTAGTTTCTTTCTCTTCTCACTGAATTTCAAACTCCACAGTTTCTACATGTTAAACTTGGCACTACCAGGCTGTAAGGAGGTTAAGAGAAGAAAGCCTTCAACTGGCAATAGACTGGATGAAAATACTGCCTGGAGCTGTAGTTAACTATCTTGCTGACGTTAATTGGCATTGTTTGTCAACAGCCAAAGGACTGATAGGTGTTGCTGAAGGGTTAATAGAACACTGTCTGCAAGATTGCTTTTTTTTTTTTTTTTTTTTTTTTTGGTAAAGATATCGTTTACATTACGTGTAACTATTTCTCTTCCCCAGACTCCAGAACAAATATTTGAGTGATAAAAATGATCATTTTATTTTTCTTTCCTAAAGCACAAATTAAGGAAGAGAGAGGAGTAAAACTGACTGTGGCAGAACTGTCCCAGTGGTACAATGAATTTTTCAACATTTTGATGAAGGAGTTTGTTTGGACAAAATAGCTAAGTGTTTATTAAATAATGTTATTTAGCACTTGCAGCCTAGAGCTGACATGCATTGTTCCTAAGCAGTGTGATCAACTATGAATAGTAAAAAGAACACACTTTGTCTTCCCATGTGGTTTGAAAAATGAAACATAAGATCAGGAGAGATTTAATGGCGGTTCTTGGAGAATCAGTCAAGAGCAGCTTCATAATAGCTGGAATGCAGCAAAGCAGTCATAACTCAAGCACACATGTCTGACAAAGAGGATATGTAAGTATGAGGAGGCCAGAAATAACTATAGGTGCTATAGCTCAATAGGGCAAGAAATACACAGTCCTCAGCAAACGGGTTCATTCCTCTAGGAGAAATGCAGCAGCAATGCAAAAATGATGGTAAATAAATACTTGTAGAAATGTTGAGCAATAAAGAAATGTACTGTGAAGTGTATATAACACCGTGCATGTAACAATACAAAATACATTCTAAACCCAGGTATTTACTATAGCGTTACTGAGAAGAAAAAAAAGAATGCTGTCTTGCTTAATGTCAGCAGTCAAGTTTTTGATTGAATAAAGGTCCTCAGGCTGCAGCTGGGCGCAGTGCTACCTGGGATGTGACACCCTGGAGTTCTAGGTTTGTCTGCCCAGCCAAGATGACTAAGGAAAGCTACTCCCAGTACTTGAGCTTTAGCGCTGAAAGCAGCTTGGATTGTAGAAATTCTCCCCACACTCTAGGCAAACCCACTGCCATCTCAGCTGAAGAGATATTTCCCATAGTACAGTCTTTCCTCCCAAATGGAATAGAATGCATAAACACAACCGATGTAACATACAGGAAATTTATTTTTGATAAAAAAAAATCAGTAGGAAACATTAAACCCACAGTTCTGCTTATTCCAATGACTTGAGTTTGCTAAGCTTCTTTAGTGTAGAGCTGGCCAAATGAAACGCTAATCTGGGCTCAGTTAAAGTATTCCATGGGAATATATGCTCTTTATCTAAATTCAGTGCAAACCATATAAAAATGCATAGTCCTATAAAGATCATAATGTTTCCTTTCAACATTTAAATTCTTTAGTATAAGTTCTTCATATAAATTCTTTAGTATTATCATAAGACATACGATTAGGAGGAATCACTATCAATTGTACTTTATGCATTTTAAAGGGCATTCTTTTCCAGAAAACTCCAAGTCTAAATTAGCAAAAAAAAAAAAAAAAAAAAAAAAACCAACAAAAAAAAACTCAACAACTAAAACAGGGATATAACAAACATAGGACTTGATTGTAATAGCTCCACTCACATCAAAGAATGATTTCTAATATAAGTAATCCCACTTATGTAAGATCTTTTCTGTCCAAATCAGATGATGGTCTGACTTAACCCAATCAGATTTAAGAAATGCAAATATCTGGTTCAACTGGTGATTTGAATATATTTGACTGCTTTACTTCTTTGCTACTTTATTTTCATCACAACCCCTGAAAATTCCACTCTGTATTTACTTTGGCCAACTTCAGCCAAAAGCCTGAGTCTTCATCCCTTCCTAATCTTTCACAGTGATGAGGTGCAGCTGTTCAGATCTGCTTTCCAGAGATTTGCTAGTCCTCCCTCTACAAAGTCTCTTCTGAATGTGATTGAGGAGAAACAATTGGTATGAAATAACTTCAGGAAAACATACTACTCAGAATAGCTACAAATCACGACCTTCTTACTGAAGGCACAAAAAAACCCAACCATTGAGTGAGAGAGGGATACTAAAATTTAGTACTTGCAAGTGACTTTTCAGAGAAGATTTTGGCATCCACAAAGTCTCCAATTCATCATAGTTTTAGAGCTGCTCTATAACTTTTCACTTGTACAGATTTATATGTTCTGACTTTGATAGGGTTTTCAGTCCAAGCCCTTCTGGAGAATGACTGATCTCTTCCAGCAGCCTTTTTCTTTCACACTTGTGTGGATTTGATGCTCATGACAGCACCAGACTTGCAGCTCTTAAGACCAACTCTCTCTTTAAGGGTGGAACAGACACAGCTAGCTCCAACCTGCTCACCTACCTGCCCTGGAGGTGAGTGAAGTATGTAACGGTGATTATCTAGCTCATTAAAGCATTCTTTACTCTTTCACTTAGTAGGAAGGAATATGAACAAGTGTAGAGGCCAACATGTTACAGTGACAGCTCAAATCTTTGGCTGTGCTGATGAGTTATCAACTGGTCTCTAAATAAGTGCTTATTGTGGTTTAACCCAGCAGCAGCTCAGCAGCACACAGCCATTCATTCATTCCCCCCATCCAGCGGGATAGGGGAGAGAATTGGGAAGAAAAAAAAAAAAAAGAACTAGAAAATTCATGGGCTGAGATAAACACTATTTAGGAAGTCAGAAGAGGAAGGGAAAAATAATAGTAATTATAATAATTATATATCTATATATTTGCAACACACATGATGCACAGTGCAATTGCTCACCAACTACTGACCGATCCCCAGCCAGTCTGCAAGTAGCAGTTATCCCCCTGGCCAATTCCCCACAGTTTTTTAAAGTTTTTGCATGATGTCATATGGCACGGAATATCCCTTTGGCTAGTTTAAGTCAGCTGCCCCAGTTCTGTCCCCTCACAGCTTCTTGTGACCCCCAGTACCCATCGCTGGCAAGACAATACAAGAAGCTGAAAAACTGAAACATCCTTGGCTCTGTACAGCACTGCTCAGCAACAACTAGAAACACTGGTGTGCTATCAAAAGTGTTTTTCTCCTAAGGCCAAAACACAGCATCACAACAGGAAGAAATTTAATTCTATCTCAGCTGAAATGAGGGCAGTGCTGTATGGGTAACAACTTCTGCTTAGTGCGAAGCAGGTATGTACGTCATCTCTCTGTTTCACAAGGGTCAAACAGCTCTAACTTGGCAAACAAGCTATAGTAGATTGCATCCACCAAATTCAAACTTGTAAGTTACAGAGACCTTCATGCATATAAATTGCCTTTCCTTTACCAGCCATGACCTTCTGAAATCGGTTCCCTTTCAGGTTAAGATTCCAGCTTCACTGATAACAGAGGGGAATCAGAGATTTGCGGGGTGTTGGCAGGGACCTCAAAAGATCATCTACTCCAAATCCCCTGCTAGAACAGGTAACTTTCTCATTGGTGTGAACAGAGTACAGACTTTACTCTCAGTGCTCAAGATCATGGAATCACCAGTCATGTTTGCAGAGACCTCCCAGGGTCAGCTGGTCCTGCTTACTGCTCATTGCTTGAAAAAGTGCTAGAGCTTGGTGAGGAGAAAATCTCTGCTATTCTAAATGAGCAGAAGAATGGATTGCTTTGTCCTTCTGGGAAAGGCTTTGAAATGCACGCAACCTTCTAAAGGAAATTCTGAGCTTTAAGTAGCAAACCCTTCCTTTCTCCTCCTAATTTATTAATTAATACAGTCTCTGTTAAAGATCCTTTAACTTCCAAACTACTCAATCTCTCACTCCAGCCACCTCCTGACAGTGAAGTCTGCACATCCTCTTGCCCCCAGTGCTTCCTCAGAAGCTTTTTTTTTTTTCCCTCCAGTCCTCAGCAATCAAGATTCTGTATCTACGCCTTCCCCTGGATGGTTTCCTTTTCTGTCCCTCAGGCCAATGCTCAGCTGCTCCTCTTCCTCCCCCAGGGTACAGCAACATCATTGCAGAGCCCGAGCTAACAGCAGATTTATTAGGTTGGCCTCTGCTCTGCTCCAAATTCCACCTTTAATATTAGTGTGTCTCATTAGTGTACATAAGTGGCCGGCTGAGGAGTAAAGGAAACACAGAAATCATTCAGCATTCCCATTAACATCATGACATTTTACAGTTTTGCTTCAAGTGAAGACATGAGGGGGAGACTAAGGCATTTTATCTGTGCCTAAAGAAATCTGTGGCAAAATTTGCCTAGTCTAATCTATGCAGCATATAGGTCTGTTATCTACCACAAAATGCAAGATAAAACAAATAGCCCCAAGCAGAAAAGTTGTGATGAAACCCTCCAGCCAAATGTGTCATGAGAAATGCAGCATGAAAAAAACAGGTTTTTCCCCAGATGAGGAGAAGGACAGAAGTGTAGAAAACAGAGGGTTACACTTCCATTTTTGGGAATGATTTGCTGTGGTTTGAAAGAAAAAAAAAAAAGTGATGAGTCAGCCACTGGCAGAGGAAAATGGTAAATTATACTATTTTCAGCTATAGATCTGAACCTTTGTTTAGTTTGGCTTCTTCCCTGGTCAGGTTACTTCTTAACCTCCTGTCCTCAACAGTGCTACTCCCTCCTCCTTTATGATTACTCAGCAGGACACTTAAAGCTGAAGGCATCCTTGAGTGGGTGATACATAATAGCTCAGAAACAGCAGTTAATTTAAAAGATACCCTCAGCTCAGGGTGAGTCCCACCTACCGCGTGCACTCGTGGAATCTCTTCTGATAGCATTGCACTGTCTGTACATGTAACACAGACGCGAGGGTTTTCTCATAAGGGCCGCAGGGCAATGCTGTGTAACTGAATTCTGAACACCAATTCCATTTACCTTTCACGATGCATCCCAGAAGTTAGCTTCTCTGAGTTTCTGAGTTCACAAGCGTGTCGTTGGGAAAATATTACTAATTGTACTGCAAATGCAAAATTTGCTGCCCATGGAAATTACAGGCAATTTCAGCCTCAGTGCTAAGCAGACTGACCTCTTTGTAAGAAAATAAAAGACAAAAAACTCAACATAGGAAATATTGAAGAAAATCAACATTCCCTTGTGTTCTTCCCTGCCACAAATACCCTTTTCTGGCTTTAACCATGTGTTTAGACTTTGATGACACAAAAGGGATGAATTCCTGCTACTTATTCTTGCTAGTCAATAGCATTAGTAACATCACTGTCTTTCTTATCACTCTCTAACATCTTGTCTCGATGATGACACCAGATGTCAGCTTTACGTAAGCATTCAAGTAACATTTTATATACCACAGTTGTTCTTTTTTTCTGTGTAATGTATATATACATTCTCTATAAATTACTTTATATGCTTTTATGACTGCTTTGGAGCAATCTACATATCACAAGTTAAAATCACTGCTACAAATTAGTCATGCGTAAACACAGTGAAACCTAAAAAAGGACTTTGACATTAAAAATACTCCTATTACAACATTTAACTCTTGGTGTTCAGCCCTCCTTCCCCATGTTACACACTCTGCTTACGCACCCTGCTCCAACCCTTTGACAATAAAGCTCAATCTCTCAGAGTAATGAGTGTGTTGAGGTTAGCATTCCTCTAGTGTTTCTACAGGACATTTTTTTTAGAGTTTTGATTATATCAAATGGACCTTGCTTGTCTACATGACAATACAGCTCTTCCCACAACAGATCATTACGTTAACGCGAAAGTTTCTCTTTCTTGACCTAATTCTCCAACCTCTTGCTCCTAGCAGTGTGCAAACTTCTGAAGAGTCAAAGACCTTCAAAGGGTATTTTTCTGCTAGTATAACTCCCTGCACTTCTTCACTGAAAAAGCAAAGGAACTGGTAGCAAGGTAACTGCTTCTGTTGAAGGTACTAAGCCTCTATAACGGTTTAACATTATCCATAAAGCACACCCATGTCCCTTCGTGGTTTTATGCCTTTACTTTCAGTGATGATCTCTGGCCAAAGGACTTTCAATCCAATTCAGTCCTGCACTGGAAAGTTAGATACTTGGAGGTGGACAGTGCTAGCACAGGAGGGGTTTAAGCTTATTTAGCCAGATGTTTACCACTCACACTACCTGTGATCACTTTGTTCATCACTTCATTCAGTTCAGTATTTAGATCTCAGTTTGGAGGCTTTGCACATTGACCATTTGCTCCAGTCTCTTCCTAGACTGTTGAACACCCTTTTTCTTACCCTAAGCTTCTCCCGTACCATTCTTCTTGCTAGGTTTGGTTTCCTCGTGCTCTGGTGGGACCCAGAAGACAAAATACATCCACCCACAGTGACAATACAGAGACCTCCACTGTTCTATCAGCAGATTAAACCTCAACAGCATTCTGTCCCCTCTGGGACCTCCATGAAGGCTCCCTGTAACTGACATTCCAGACAACTCACATTCGAGATTACCTCCCACAGAGCAAGCACACTGTGAATAAGCTTTGCGTAGCGAACGCAGAAGCAATGCCTGCATCAGTGCAGCCACATGATATGCACAGGACTGCAGTTTCAGATAGGCCACTCACAGTGGCTACATCTATGTACCTGTCTGAAAATTTCCCCACTAGCTCTAGTTCAGTGATATTTTTTAAGGCAGAAATAGATTCTTTTTGAAAGAAGAAAGCAGTCAAAGGTTTGAATTCCAATGGTGGGTTTAAAAAAAGATACTGTTTAGAAGACCAAGGCTAGCAGTTCTCCAAGCTAGAGGCAACCCTCCCTTCATGTGTTATGTTGTCTTTGGGAAGTAAGCCATCACAATGATGATGGGCATCATGGTATCATTGGAAAGCAGGGGAAGAAACCTCATTACCAGTGGAACAAGGAGAAAGGATGTCTTGAACGAAAGAGGATGGAGTGAAAAGCATCATTAATATAACTCCTGAAGCAACTTCTACAACCATGAGTCACAAACTTAAGCTACTCAAACCAAGCCTGACCCATCCTTTATATTCTTTACCTATAATTTGCCACTAACATTCCTTGAATAAACTAAGGATATGGTTGAACTTTCTGAAGTCACTAGAATAAGGCTGCAGCCATAGTAGGAGGAGAAAAATTATCAGACAGAAAACTACATTTACTTTATAACAGTAGCTACTGCATGGGAAAAAGGATGCTGGCCAGAAAGACAGATGTAGGAGGTCTGATGATATAGAGATGGTGCAACCAGCACTAGAATGTAAAAATAACCTATAATGATCTGCAAGACTTTACAGTCTGACAGAAAAAATCATAATGATTAATTAATTAACTGAAGCTCTCCTGAAGCACTATGTGTGTTCCCTGAAGGCCCGTGGCAAAGTGTGCCAGTGATCCTGTCCTGCACATGTAAGGCAGTGACTAGCTGGTAATCTGCAAATCAGATCCCAAAGATAAGGTGGCTGACTGGATCCACAGTAAACACAGAGAGGCAGCTGCTTGCCTCAGCATACTGAGATGGCTGAAGGTGACAGGTGGGATGTGGTGGAGGCAAGGTACCAGGGAGTGCCAGCTTTGCTGCTGGGTACCAGGGCAGCCCATCCAGTGAACAGCTTGGTTGGCCCAGGGCTGTACAACTTGGCAACTCCTCAGATGGACACATGAGGGGTAATGAGCAGGGGATAGCCATGAGTGATGTGATGGAGCAGCATGGACATGTACACATACCTGCTGTAGCTATGACTCTTTGCTTGGGTCAGGAAGAGACCCCCTTCTCTTCACTCTCTTGGTTGGTCTCACCACTCATCCCAGCTCCCTGTGCTTATTCCGTAACACTGAGGTACTGCAGCAGGGAGGGCACAGCACAGCTGTCACAGCTAAGGAGTAATGTATTACAAAAAATAAGACTGAGGTCCAAACTGTTGAAATTTGCATAGTAACATAGTAAATCTTTAATTCTCCCTAAAACAAACCTTCCCCTTTTCTGCCACCCCTTTCTCATTCCTGGTTTTCCTGCTTTACAGTATTTTTAAGTGCATTCTTACAGGACAGATAGAGTGTTTTTTCTCTACAGAAGGCTGTTATTTCAATAATCAGTTTTTCCCCACATGCCTAGCGCTCTCTCACAGCACTGTCATTATCATAACTGCAACAGCATCACAGAATCCGTGTACAGACAATGTATGCTAACAGATTTAATGGTCTTAACTACCAAAAGACAAAGGTTTCCCCACCCACCCACCGTTTTCTACTGTTTGCTCCATTTACTGCCCAAATGTCAGCGTTCATTGTCTGCAAAATGACTGTTAAACCAATGATTATGGTGTGGTGTGCTTCCTTTGAGTGACAGTGCCTGTACAATGACTTCTCCAACACACTCAGCAGTCAGCATTAAGCATTCCTGGCACGTAGCCTGAATAAAAACACACATACTGAGACCTGCCAGCACTGG
This sequence comes from Tetrao urogallus, assembly GCF_951394365.1. NCBI lineage: Eukaryota > Metazoa > Chordata > Aves > Galliformes > Phasianidae > Tetrao > Tetrao urogallus. The sequence goes on along the minus strand of NC_136815.1, from coordinate 87,496,453 downwards.
AAAGTCCCTAAGTCCCAGGAGCTAAGATTAATTGCCAGCTATTCTTAACATTTTCTCACCACTCCACCCAGTTTCTTGGGTCTTCCCATCCACTACAATCCTACAACAGCTTTGTGGAGTTTCACAAAATTTCCTGAGATAGTTTTGGATGAGTGGAGAGCACTTAAACTCCCCTGTGAATTGACTGACTTTATATGTCAGCAGTGCTATCCTTGACTTTATGGATGGGGGCTCACCAGGTACAGTTTTTCCTCCCTCTATTAGCTGCCAACACTCCTCTCAGATTAGTTTGTACCTGAGGCAGGGGGTGGAGAACACAGCTTTTAAGAAAAAGGCAACAGAAAGCACTCCTGCAATCTACCTAACATTCTCTTTTAAACCAGAGTATGAAGGCAAGTCCTGTGAAAAGATGGACATCACTGACCTCCATGCAGTGCAGATAAGAGAAGGGCAGTTATGCTAAAGAAGACAGGCTAGGGACTTCTCACCACTAAGTCCAAGTTTATGCTGATGGTGGAAAAACACGGCATAATAATACCACCTACTTCTAAGACTGTACTTTTGCTCATGTAATGTTGCTCTCTCATCAAAGAGGTTTCACAATCATGAACTGTAATCCTCTTTTCCTTAAGTGTGATGAGAAACAGGGGACACAAAAACATGGGAAACAGTAAAGCCCTTCTTCTAGCATTTCCAGCTCAAGGAAGATCAGGAGGTAACAAAAACCTTCACACAATTTTCTCTTTGGCTTTTCACCCACGGTGGTTAGGATCAGCTTTGAAGAACCACCAGAGTTTTTGATCAAAGTTTTCTGGATAAGACAAGTTGGCCCATTAATGTAGAACAGCACTTTTTTTTTTTTTTTTTTTTTTTTTTTAATGAAAGGTGTGGATTTTCCTTAAACAGATACCTGTAAAGGCATCTGCCTCCTGAACACCTGAGCATCCTTGTTTAACCAGTTTTAGGCAGTGAGTCAGTTCTGTGATAAAGCTTACTAAGGAGAAAGCAACTTACACTCTTTCTCCCACAAGTTTTTCTCCACTGCTTCCTAGCTCATATGATATTTTATTTAGGACTGACCTAAATTAGGAACTTTGTCAGAAGGTTTATGTTAATCACCAACAATCTCTCTTATGTTGTCCATTTTTATTTTAGACCTTTGGCTCCAGCTCCAGGCTTTCAGCTCTTACAGGAAGCAATGCCAGACTTCTGTTTTTCTGTAGGGCATCTGTGGGGAGGAAAAGAAAAAAAAAGAAGAACTCACAAAATATTTCAAGTAGCTGCCTATGCAAAACATATTCTTCAGCTATTCTGTGTGCATCCTTTCATCTGCCTGCCTACAATGTTTATAACTGTGTTTGTATCTGTACACAAGTTGAGCACCTATATCTGAAAAACCTCTCAAAATCAAACAAACAAGAAGACATCATCATGCTAACTTCCAAACATCTTTCCAGCAGTTTATGCAGTGGCCTGTGTGCATCTTTATTGCTTAATTATATGATTAAAATACAGTGCTTTTTAAAAACAATTGCTTAAAGGTAAAGAAACATAGCCATTTAAACTCTCATTCAGTCTTGGTTTATACTAGGTGTTTTTTTGAGCACACTGTCTGAAGTACCATACCTCCTCTAATCACCTAATGCTACAAGCTAATGAGTAATTAATCATAGTTATCTAAAGGGAGTTCCAGTCAAAGATATTCTTTTGACAGAAATATCGAATCAACTAGGTCTTGATTAACATACCTTTTTTTAAGGTTCACCTATTAGGGTTGTGTTAAGGAAGTAGACAACTTCTTGTGATCTTCATGAATGTGATGGAAAAGTACCTACAACTTTTACGATCACTAGTAAAACAAAATTAAAAAGCAAAGAAAACTTAGAAGGTCATGAGTCTGGAACAAAGCAGTAAAACTAAAAGAAAAGCCAACAGTGTTAGAGCTAGAAATTAAGCACCTCAAATATTAGTGCACTAATGAAGAAGTTGTAACAGAGTGATTCAAACAAGAACACTTTAGAAGTAGGACACACTTTTTTTTTTTTTTTTTTTTTTTTTTTTGTAACAAAGTGTGCAAAACTGACTGAAAATGAACATTTGGTGGAAAACAGTCCCATCAAGCTACATGTAAGTTCCTTTATTTCAACAACTACTGATATTTTAGGAAAGTGCCATCTTTGCTCACTGCAGCAGTTTCAGTGGTTGGAAGCCAATTCTTTCTTTTCTCCTACTCACTTTACAGTTTCAAGGAAGAAGCAACATCTTTTCCAATCAAAGGCACCCTCAGGCAAGAGTTAAAAACAGGACACAGGTAGTCCCATCCCTATTCACACACTCTATATCAGTAGCCAGTAATAGTACCATGCACTTAAGTGGGTATCTTGTCTATTATCATGCATCCTTGTTGCTCCACTCCTATTCAGCTCGTCATGCTCATAGCCTCAGAATGACATGGGACATAGGCATGCACATCATCAAGAGAATGGTATGGGGCACAAGTATGCCCAACATCCAGAGAACAGTGTGGGGGCCATATATAAACACCACCAAGAGACTGATGTGAGGCCCAGGCATGCCCACCACCAAGAGAATAACATGGGGAGAATAATATGCCTATCATCAAAACAACAGTGAGGAATCAAGGTGTTCCCATCATACAGAGCATATTTTGAAGCCTAGGAATGTCCATGGGCCACAGGCCAGTGTAGGGCAGAGGAATGCCTATCATCCAGAGAACAAGAGGCACAGGTGTGCCCCTAGCCCACAGAATGAACTAGGGTCTGAACACACCCATCATCTTGACAAGGGTGATTAGCCCAAGGGGTTGAATTGAACACATTATGGCATGACAACCTGCAGTTCCCATTGGGCAGGCCATCTCAGGGGGCTATTGATCCCTTATCCAGCAGCGAATATCAAGGAACCAGCGAAGGTGAATCTTCTAGACTACAGCATAATATGGAACAGTTTCCACTGGGAAGAAAATGGCGTTGGGCTATTGATTTCCCATCCAGCAGCGGACATTTAGGAATCCATGGAAGAGGATCCATTGGCAGATGAAGCAAAACAGAAAAGACTGGATCCTCCTGAGATCACAGAGATGATCCAACACCTCTGAGGGCCCTCATACACCTGAGGTGAGGATTGTCTCAGTCTGAGAATGAGCAGGCTACCCAATGGGTGGTGAAAGAGAAAGGTTCTCTGAAGATTGGAAAAACAAGGTCCTTTCTTCCCTTCTCCCTCGGAGCTCCTCAAGGCCACATCATGCCTATTTTAAAGAGATTAATAGAAAATCGCTGTAGTTTTGGGGATGGAGGGAACATGGGGGCAGAAGAGCTTCAGCTTTTGTTTTCTGTGGAATAGGAAAAAATGTACCAAAGTTTGGCTTACAAATTTAGCCTAGCGAAGGACATGGTACCAAGCCTGTTGGAGTTGAAGAAATATTTGGACAATGCTCTCAGACATGGAGATTGAATTTTGGGTGGTCCTGTATGGAACCAGGAGCTGGACTTGACGTTCTTTTTTGTCCCTTCCAACTCAGGTTATTGTTAGATTCTATGATTATATGATAACTTCCTCATGGTAGTTCATCCCAGAGAAATGTCTATGTATGTATTGATGCACTGCCGTTTAATTTTTGAAAAAATAAAATGAGTGCTTAAATAATGTCATTCAATGTGTGCAACACTTTTGTCTCTATTGCATTATGACTGTGGTAAGATAGGAGTTTGGTAAAGTTGATAACCTTTTCTACAATGACAGATGAACACAATCTTCTTTAAAAAAGGATCCAAACCTGAAGAAATTCACTATTCATAATTCCAGGAGTCTATGAAAGAAGAGGACAGGAGACTTTTCATTATATTAAATCAAAATTAAGTAGTATTATAAACAAGGTCACCTTGTCCCTTCTCAAGTCCTCTGTCAGTAATGCAATGTGAAAAGAAAGTCTAAGACCTTAGGGTCACTTATCCTCTGGCTCTGTTTTTCACTAATTAATTAAATGAGTGCACAACAGAAACTTGAGGACCACAGATCAGCATCAGCAAAAGGCCCTTCACAACTGCACTGTGAGGACAACTCCAAAGCCAATAACAGCATACTTATTAAAGAGGCCTTCTGATGTAGACCCTTATAGCAAAAACCTGCTGGATACTCCAGATTACTCAGTTAAACCTCATTAAATTATATCAGTTGTTTGTTGCCAGCATATTCTCCCTGTAGCCCAATGGCTTTCTAACCAAAGCTGCTGGAAACCCATTTAATTGCTCAATCGTTTCTTTTTAACTTCTTAGGCAATGTGTGGAATTCTGTAATTTGGTAGAAAAGGCAGAAAGAATATATTAAAACAGAAGAAGAGGGAAAAAATAACAGAAAAACACAAATCAGAAAATCGGTGCTGTTGCATTAAGGTTTTACTAGGTCCCTTTCAGCTATATTTTCTTTGATGTTCTTGACCTAAGAGCTCTCGGGTAAGGAAATGTTCAGAAGTTGCTTCCTGAACAAGTCTCCTCAATTACTTCACTGTCTTTGCAATACAAACACTTAAAGATTTTTTTTCTAAGGGCAGCAGCAGTGTTAGTGGTGCAACTGGGGTGGTCTTGTTACTTTAAACCTCTTTGAAAACACACAGCTTGCAATCATCTTATGTGCCAGTGTCCAATCTGGCTTGGAGGCAGAGAAAAAACAACTTTGGAGAGGCCTATTAAATAAGCTATGCTTTCACAACAGTAAAATCGCTAATAGTTTTCGTTCCCAAAAAGCTCCTTTTGTTTTTAATCAGTTTCATAACAGTATCCAACTAAAAATTCAGACTAGAATACCTGCCTGTGCACACATATAAAATACCTTGATAAATTTTTTAAAGTCTTCTTGTCAGCATAGGGTCTTTTTTTTGTTTGTTTCAAGACAATTTATTTGACTCAAGAAATAGATTTGAATTTATTTGCTCTTTCACTTTTAGCACTCTTCTTTTAGCAGTTCTATATTACTTTAAAGACATATATCACTCGATGAAAAACAAAAGACAGTAAGGACCGTGCAATTGTGTTGCTGCAGATCTGTTGTCAGCCAGGCACTCTTTCTCTATTTATTCCAATTCAGGGGGGTAAAAATAACCTCCAGTTCCTCTTCAATGGAAAATGCAAAGATATTTTTCATAAAAAAAGAGAGAAAGTTTAGCGCCAAGAGATAAAAAAATATTTTATATGGATGGGCACTGAATACGAAGTGCTCCATTCAGCTTCTGTTCTCAGGATTACCAATCTCCAGCTGAAACATTGAACACTTAACCCACAAAATGCAAAGGGATTTTGAAAGATACCTCTTCAGGGATGGAAATAATTATCTCTCGAGCTTTAGGTTACAAGGGCTTAGAAGAGAGACTGTACAAAGAACTAATTAAATTAGAAATGGCACCCGAGCCATGGTCTCCTGAAAAGGTGAACTTGCGGGCTGTATGTAGCGCATTACTAGAAAAGAACACAGACTTCTCGTGTAAAAATAAAAGAGAGAACTGAAAAGTGACAGATTTATGTTCTCTGCCCTCAGAACCATCAGTTTTGGAAATGCACTTGCTGAATCATGGCCTGAACCTCTGATTGACCACCTGAGGCAAGCAATGAGTCAGCCATGGGAGCACAGGTGAAGGCAATCCACCTCTCCTAGATCCCATTTAAGTGCTGACTGCCCCTAAGGAAGGGTCTCTTCCTGGAGATCACTCCTTGTGGAGAATATTGTGAGCCTACAACAGTGTTAAGTATTTTCCGTATATACATTTTTGTCTGTTGTGATAATTTTACTTAGCCTAAAATTCTGTATGCCTATTGATTTTACACCTCTGTACGCTTATTGATTGTATGATACATAAATGAAAAATGCTAGTATGAGAAAGTCTAATTTTATAGGGTCAAGAAATCTTCAAGGGATATAGAGGAACCCCAGAATCATAGAATGGCCTGGGTTGAAAAGGACTACAATGATCATCTACTTCTGAAATGCTGCTGTGTGCAGGGTCACCAACCAGCAGCCCAGGCTGCCCAGAGCCACATCCAGCCTGGCCTTGAATGCCTGCAGGGATGGGGCACCCACAGCCTCTTTGGGCAACCTGTTCCAGTGCCTCACCACCCTCTGGGTGAAAAGCTTCCTCCTAATATCTAACCTAAACCTCCCCTGTCTCAATTTAAAACCATTCCCCCTTGTCTTATTGTTAGCCACCTTTGTAAACAGCTGTTCCCCCTCCAGTTTATATGCTCCCTTCAAGTACTGGGGAGCCATGCTGAGGTCTCTCCAGAGCCTTCTCTTCTCAGAGGCCCAGTTCCCTCAATCTCTCCTCATAGGAGAGATGCCCCAGCCCTCTGATAATCTTAGTGGCCCTTCTCTGGGCTCACTCAAAGAGCTCTGCATTTTTCTTGTACTGGGGGCCCCAGGCCTGGATGCAGCACTGCAGATGGGGCCTCTCAAGAGCTGAGTAGAGGGGGGCTATCACCTCCCTCTCCCTGCTGGCCGCCCCTTTTTTAATGCTGCCCAGAACACAGTTGGCCTTCTGGGCCCTGCTGGTTCACGTCCAGCTTCTTTTTCTTAGGAATACCAGAGAGAGAGCCCTTCCTAGCAGGTCAACATGGAATTTAGGAAATCTTGTTTTGCTGTGTTACTGCTCTCTTCTGAATCTTTGCCACTCTCTAGTCACTCTGAGATGTTCAGATAGCTGGGAATAAATTGTTACAAAATTAAAAAGTAAATTTTAAGTCAGGAAAAAAGTGAAGATACAGATTTTGGATGAATTGCTTTTTACATTCTCTTTTGATGCTACATAGAGGAAATTACAGTGCTGAAGACCAGCAATAGCTGCAAAAATGTATGCACATAACCCATGTGCTTCACTGAAGCACTGATGTAATGAAGTGAAAAAGATCAACTCTATTTCACGAAATGGACAGATCCTTAGTTGTGATAGCATGGGATGATTTCCTCAGAGTTCAGTACCAATGCTCTCTTTGCCATGTTCTTTAGATTTGCTTCTTTTGTTAAGCTTGACAGGCAGGAGAAAAGAAACTTACATTACTCTCATCTGCACAATTAATTGCCATGCATTAAGGTCAATGAAAGCTAACTGAAAATGGGGTAGGAACTTTTGGCCATAAGCCTCACTGAGGATCAGCCAGTAAGTATCAGTAAGTATCTCATAGCAGGAAGCAGGGAAGGAAATGGAAACTGGAAAAGGACTTGAAACTCCTGTGGACATTCATTATAAATTACAGAGGTTTACTGTGTAATCAGCTTTCCATTAAAAATGTTCTAACACATTAGATGCTTAGCTATAAGCCATGTCAAAATTCACAGCATTTTAAGTGGAATGAGATGTCAGAATTCTCCTCAAAACTCTAGGGGGAAGCCTATTGCAGACAATTACATGCAGTTCAGGTGATATTTATCTAAGTTTTAAATTAAAAACGAAGGTAGAATTTGAGAAAGAACATATTTGTGCTGGATACCAAAGCATTTAAAGTGTACACCTGCATGGAGCTAGAGGTTGCAGAAAGAAGTGTCAGCATCAATCAATTTGCTTTCCAGATGGGTAAGTCTCAAAGTCAAATGTAACTGGAAATCAATAATTTTCACTTCCACCAAAACAGTGTGGGCTACAGTAGTTGTGTAAAATCACACAGTGGGCATACAGCTGTAACTGATGCAAATAGCAATGTGCTATCAGCTGGAAAGAAGCCATGACTTACAACAAAAACATGTAAAACAATTTTATCTTCAAGGTTTCACAGAAGACATACCATGGTAGGAAGAACAACTAATAAATACAACAGGGGTAAACATATATAGCCTTGCATATCCTTTTTCAGCATAACTCCATTTTTTTTCCACTAAACCAAAGCTTTGTTACGGACTGAACAGGAACAACTCTGTAAAAAGTGCTCATCACAAGAATTCAATTAATCCTCTGTACTGTATGAAAAAAGCATGATGTCTGAAGACTAACTGGTGTATGTCTTGTGTCTGTACACACCTGCTTTCTTGCCAATTTACACTGAATGACATTTATACTGTTATTTACCTTGCTATCAAAACAGACTTCCAGAATCCCAAGGGTCAGCAAAAGTTTGCAGGAAGTAAGTAAAACTGTTTGACAGAACTGTATTGCCAGCTCTCCATTCAGTCAAGGTCGAACAGCTGCGGGGCTGCGTGTGCTGTGTTGGTTGTGCCTTCTTTTCATCTGCACTTTGTTGGAAACAATTTGCACTTTGGCTTTGCTGGGATTTTTATTTTTTTAAACAAAGTTTATTCTGTTCCTTATACCTTATATGATGTTAAAGTGAAGTAAATACAAATACGTACAAAAGAAGGGTGCAAGACCATGGATGTGAGTTTAACAAGGTTTTGACGTGGTAGCACAGAAGTTCACAATGAGACAAAATTAGAAGTCTGACCTTTTAGTGGAAACAAAAGGCAAAAGAATCTTTAAAGCAGTGCAACCACTGACTCCTCTGAAACTGAGAAGCACTCATTATTATCCTAGCCTAGGGGGGGAAACTGCGATTCAAAAATTGCTTGTTCTTGAATGTTTTTAAGAAAAGCTTCTTGCTTAAAAAAATAATTAAAAAAAAAAAAAAGACAGCACATTAATACTGTTTAGGTATTCTTAAAATCAGGCTTAGTTGGGGTGATTCCCTCCAGTAAATTGAAAGATGACATTCATTTTCAGTGCCTGGTTGGAATGCTAAACTGAAGGCAGGGCTGAAATGTCAAGGTAAAATGCTAATAATTATTCTGAATGCTACGTTCCCTTTGACCTTGGAATTTAAGAGACTGAGATGAAGGCCTTTTGTCGAAAGTCAGGAAGTCATCTAGAGACTTCACTGACATTTTAGATTAATACAGCCTGGTGACATCAGAGGCGGGGATACAGAATATGCTGTTAGATTCTGGCATAAAGGTAATTTCCTCTTATACTGTTTGGGATCTACAAGGAGTGCACTACCTGTAATGTTATTGCTAATCTTTTTAGATAAGAACATGAACAAGCTAACCACAATATCTATACAATAAATTGTCTTCTCTTTAGTGACAGTGGCACACAATGTTCTATATTTCATGTAAGTAATGGTTTCATGTAAGATGCAAAAACGAGGGCACAACAAAATGCCTAATCCAATTGCTTCACCATTGTGTCTTGCCATCACAGTAGATTTTTCTGCTTCATTTGCAACCTACTACTAGAGCGGTAAGTTTGTGGGGTAAAGATTGCATGTATTAGTGTCTCAAAGCAACTCTTACAGCCTTTATTTGCACCTCTCATATGACAGAAATCGCCTCCCACGCTGGCAAGTGCAAGGCAGGGAAAGCCTCAAATCTTTTATGAACAGTCTCAGAGGAAACTCAGAACACACAGCTTTCATTAAAAAAAACAAACAAACAAACAAAAAACAAACAGTGGAAGAGGACAGCCTTCCTTTGATAGGATCATCCTCCTGGCAGACAAAATGCTGCAATTCAAGAAAAGGAAGAATAAAAGCAAGTATTTCTTAACATTTCCTGTCATTTACGGAGTTAACTTTGGTCACAAGTCCACCTTCTAGAAATTTACTGACAGCTCCTTGAATTTACAGGCCTGATAAATTACTATTTTTAAAATCTCTCAAAAATTTGGTCCTTTTAATTTTATATGCATAGGTATATTTAAAGATATAAATCCACTGAAGACTCTGGTCAAAAAGGTCTCAGGAGAATATACCCTCAAATGATATGAGTAATTACAGTATGTTTTAATTACTTTGAAGAGCTGTAGCTTTTCAGCCTGGAGGAGAAGAAGGACCTTCTAGTGGCCTGCCAGTACCTGAAGGGGGCCTAGAGAAAAGCTGGGGAGGGATATTTTATGGGAGCATGTAATGACAGGACAAGGGGAAATGGTTTTAAATTGGAGCAGGGTAGATTTAGACTAGATTTTGGGAAGAAAATCTTTACTGTGAGGGCGGTGAGACACTGAACAGGTTGCCAAGTGGGGTTGTGGATGCCCCCTCCCTGGAAGCATTCAAGACCAGGCTGGCTGGGGCTCTGAGTAACCTGCTCTAGAGGGAGGTGTTCCTGCCTGTAGCAGGGGGTTGGAGCTAGGTGATCCCAAACCATTCTATGGTTCTGTGCTAGTATATCTCATTCTCAGTCCTGATTCAGTGCTGGAACTTACATGTTTGACCTGAAAATAAAATAAGAGGGAAAGAAATGCAACACAGGTATTTCTTAAATTAGCGTAGCATAAAATAATTTGAAGCAATGGAGATGTTTCATTTCGGGGGCTGCCCACTGCATATGTAAAAACCAACACATTTTCTCCATCGCCGTTTTTTAACTGCAGCCTGTACAAATCTTAACTGGGAATACAAATAATAAACTCCTATAGCTCCCATGGCCCATTATATTGGATAAATGGCAGAACATTTAAAGGTTGTCCAATAAATTATTCTGGTCTCTAGATTGATTGATTATAGATTTGAGCTTATTAAGCGCACTTTGTGAGTATCCTAAGCCATTAATAAATTCCATTAGTACATTTTATTTAAGAGTCTGGAATTACTCCAGCATATTGAGGACTTCTCCATCTAATATTTTTAGTCATGTACGTGAACTTCTTTCACTAAGTGCTTTTCTCTGTCAAAATTTAATGTTAAATTTGTTAGTATGCCATGAAGCGCAAGTAAGATGGGACTACAGAAATGTAAGCCTTCTTTAACTAGTGGTTAAATCTCTATAAATTCTGCATATGCATTCCAAAAAAGGTGCAACATATTGACTAAGAAGAGACCAAATTTTTTTTAAGACAGCAGAAAGCATGCAAAATGCTCTATGACTATTTGGTTTTAATGTTGAGGTACTATTACACATATGCTCATCAAGTGGCTGTCTGCACATGCCAATGCAGTGGCAGAAACAGCTATCTGTATATTCTAAATCACATTTACGTAAGTAAATGTAGTAGTAGTCCACTTATTCTCTAGGAGTTTTTGCATGGATTTCCACATTTTCTTCCTAAACACAGTACATAATTGGATGTGTATACAGTTCAGTGCTTATTTCAATATTTTGCATTGAAATATGAATGCTATTAGAATTTCTTCATTGGAGAACTGGACATATCAGGGGACATGTGCTTCTCTAGCTATGGAACCTCTCAAAATTGTGGTGAAATCTGTAGCACCACAAATATGTTCAGCTTTCTGGAGTAAGCAGGCTGAGAGTTTGAAGTGGAAAAGAGGGCTGCTGTACCTTTACATTTCACTCTCCAGTAAAGTGAACAAGATCACAGGACAATGAATGGATAAGATTAACTGGAGCTGCCCAGAACATGCTGTAAAAGTCATTCAGCAGAGAAAAGAAGTTGACTGGCAAAGCATGCACACTTCTGAAAGAACTGGTCCACCTGGCCCACTCTGCTGGATGTGAAAGAACCTGGCAAGCTGTGACCAGACTGTTTTCTAACCTCTCCCAGATGGTTAATGGCCAAAACAAGGCTTTAAAAAAAAATTGCTATGCCCAAAGGAGACAAGTTACTAAAGCTACAGACCTGTGTAATTTTTCCTGCAAAAGTTCTTGCATTCAAGCAGCAACAACAGCTGGGACCACAACTGGGAAGTGGGGAACAAGCTCTTCTACAGTCAGGCAGAATCTTGCACAAATTAGTGTGCCATGAGCAGCCAACATATCCTGGCACAGAAACACATTACAATATAAGACTAAGAAGCAGCAGATATTTATGTCGGTAACTGGTGCACTATCTCAGTGACTGTCAAGATCAGAACTGCTCTCAGAAGCTGGGAAGTAGACTGGTTGAGAAAGAAAGTAAGAGCTTAGGAGTGGCTCCCGAGCCTGCTTACCATAATTGCTGTCAGAAAGCCTAACAGTCACCACAATCTCAAATTCAAGTGCTTTGCAATACTCATGAAAGGGCAACATAAATGTAAATAGATGTAATACATAGACTCATAGACTATAAAAAGCTGGAAAGGACTCACCAGGATCTCCAAGTCCTGACTCCACAAAGTACTACCTGGAAATTTAACCATCTGTAGGACATTCTGCAGACAGGAGAGGTGAAACAGACAAGCATAAGGACTCCTGCAAGAAATAAATCCTGTGGACCTGTGTTGTCATGACAGTTGATACTCTTAGAGCTATTGCTGGAGGAAACATCTATGAGACCACATTCAGCAGAAATTCATTGTCTGCTTTTTCTTGTGTAGCTTCATGCCCACAGAAAGACCCGCAGGACTTCACTCTTTTTGGTACCAGGTAGTATAGAAGACCACAATTTTGTCATTTACTAAGCTGAATCACCTGCCAAACATTGCTGTACAATCAAATTGTTGCTTTTATGCATGAGAGAAAAGTTCATTTCCACCTGCTCCCCACACCTCCTCACAGGACCCAAAGAAATAGATGCAGAAACCCTCAGCAAGGATCTCCTTGGGATTTTATTTTCTTAACAACAGGAACATCTTGGCCTTTTCCTGTTGTCAGGCCAGTGGAAATGATATGGTTTGAAAATGTTGTCTTATCAGAGGCCACGTCTGTGTCTCCCATAGCTGTCTGATTGCCAGCCATAGCTATGCCTTCTGTTGCTGTCTGAATGGTGGCTACGTCTGTGCCTCCCGTAATTGTTTGGTGGTGGTAGTTGTGCCTCCCGTTATTCTGTAGATGTCTGGAATGCTTGAGCCTCTTGGTGTTCTGTGAAGAATGCACCTTCATGGGCTCAATGGAGGAAAGATGCCCTCCCACACCCTTCAAAACTGTCATGATGTCAGATGATATGGAATATCCTTTTGGCCAGTTTAAATCAGTTGTCCTAATTATGTTCCCTCCCAGCTAATTGGGCCCTTCACTGCAAACAGCTTGGCTCTTCACAGCATTGCTTACCAGCTGCTATAAACATTGGTGTTATCAACATTGTTTTTCTCCTAGAACCAAAACATAACATCGTACAAGACACTCTAAAGAAAACAACTCTGTCCCAGATGAAACTAAGACAATATCCATCCCTTTTTCATACCATTTACATCATGCTCTGGTTCCAAAAATTCTACACATCCTAACAAATTACTATCACCTGTCTTGCTTTTTGATATATATGCACACACATATTATTCCCATAATGTATGGGCCATACATGTAAATTGCCCATGGTGTTGATTTAATTCATAACTTTGGGCTTTCTCTGTCATAACAGTCCTTCTGTGCAGGAGGGATGATTCACAGTATTGGGTTACTGTATGAAGAAGCTAGTTCTGGTTTCATTTAATTTCTTCTTTTACCTTCATAATTCTTACTGTACTACTGTTAACAACACATATAACAACTATAATAATGGCAACACACAGTATTATGTAGTAATTAACATTATGCAATTTAAATTATTGGCTGCTCTCATCCAGCATCAAATCATCTTGAGATACACAATGAACATCTCCATACTTCTGCATCACCCACCACATGCACCAAGGTCCTTGAATAAAAGCAATCCCGTGAATTGGCTTGCCTTTGCATGAGGTAGGAATAACCCAGACTGTCTTGTCCAACATATTCTTTATGTTGGAATTTTATCCCCTTCTACAGTATGCAGGAGGTTAGATTAGGCAGAACCAGCTTGATTGGCAAATCCCCAAATATTGTTTAACAAAGTGGCTTTTGCTAAATGTGTGTCCCATTGTTTGAATGTCCCAACACCCATTGCTCTCAGGGTAGTCTCTAATAGTCCTTTCTATTATTCAATTATTCCAGAGGATGGTGCATGATAGGAGATGCGATATACCTACTCAATGCTGTGCTCTTTGGTCCAGGTGGTTATAAGGTTGTTTCAGAAATGAATCTCAGTGTCCGACTCACTTCTTTCTGAGGCACCATGTCACCATAAGACTTGCTTGTCAAGACCCAGGATAGCATTTTTGTTGGTGGAACAGATCATGGAATATGTTTCCAGCCATCCAATGATTGCTTCCACCATTGTAAGCACATGGCTTTTGTCATGGAGACTTTGTGGCAGTGTTATGTAATCCACCTGCCAAGCCTCCCCATATTTATAACTAAACTACCATCCTCCATAGAAAAGAGGTTTTACATGCTTGGCTTGCTTGCTTACAGCATATATTTGACATTCATGTATAACCTGAGCAATGGCGTCCATAGTCAAGTCCACTCCTCAAACCCAAGCCCAAATATATGATACATCTCTTCCTAGATGACCTGGCTAAAATGTCATAGGTCCACCAATATAGGAATAACTCACCATTATGTTGCCAGTCCAAATCTACCTGAGCTGTTTCAATCCAAGTTGCCCCAAACACCTGTGGTTATTTTGAAGTTCATCAGTGGACAGACTATTGAGTGACATGCCTTTATAACCATGTTCACTATCCAGGCAGCAATATCCTTCCCTAATGCAGTGGCCCACGTGGGTTTGCCTCTATGCTACCAGTTGCTCTGCTTCCATTGCTGCAACTACCCCCACTGGACATTGGACACCATCCAGGAGTCAGTGCAAGAGCACCGTTTTCTGGCAGTTTATTATACAGTAAAGCCTCTTCAGCGCATCACCTCCTCTGCTGGCAGTATTCCAATACCTTTGCCTTTGGACCAGTCCATAACCCCTTCTAAGATTCCGGGATTGCTATTCAAGTCCGCTGTGTGATCAGTGCGATCCACTTTCTCCGCATAGCACTAGTTGCGTAACGTGTGGAGGGGACCCTTCCGTTGGACATTCAGCCCAGCACAGGCAGTCGGGGTACCAAAAGGACTTGCCGTTCGGTATCAACCACGTCCGCAGCAGCTTGGACCCCTTCATATTCTGCCCGTATCTCTTTTTCAGTTGGAGTACAGCAGGTCTCAGATCCTCTGCGTACTCGACTCTGAAACCCTATGTCTAATCAAGTCTCCCCTGGCACTCTCTCCCAGAGGCTCCAGGTGGGGCCATTCTCCCTGACTGTGGTGTAGAGCATGTTCTTTACATCTGCGCCTGTCCTGACTGGCCCAATGGCTACTGCATGTTTTCATGCATGTTTTAATGGTTCTGATACACTAGCTCACTAAATACACATAGTAACAAACATTCTGTTAGCCCAACAGCAGTACTGCAGGATCACAGGCAGAACAACCGGTTGAAGACCAGAGAAGAAGGAGTGGCTAATGAGAGGCATTCAGGTGCCAGGGGAGCTCCAAGAAAGAAGGGGACCGGCACTTGAGCAGGGTCTGTGGCGACAGAGCAAGGGGAAATGGCTGCGAGCTCACGGAGGGCAGGTTTAGGTTACGTGCAAGGAAGAAATCTTTTGCAGTGAGGCTGCTGAGGCACTGGAACAGGTGACCGAGTGTTGTGGTTGATGTCCCGTCCCCACAGGCTTTCCAGGGGAGGCTGGGTGAGGCCCTGGGCAACCTGGTCCAGCTGTGGTGTCCCGGTTCGTTGCAGGGGACTTGGACCAGGTGGCCTTCAGAGGTCCCTTGCAACTCGACTCTAGGATCCTGTGTTTCCAAATGGGGAGGTCCGGCCTGTCACGGTTCGGCCCCCTCCCTTGACAGGGGATGAAGGGACCCGCAGTCTCACGCCGGGGAAAAGGGAAGGGGGGGAGGGAAAGCAGCGGCCACCAGCTGGGGAAAAAAAATCCAGTTGACTACAAATGGCAGCGGAATGCGAGATCATACAGTACAGTGCAATATAATTGGAACTGCAGTGAACAAATCCAATAGAGGAG
This sequence comes from Tetrao urogallus, assembly GCF_951394365.1. Classification (NCBI taxonomy): domain Eukaryota; kingdom Metazoa; phylum Chordata; class Aves; order Galliformes; family Phasianidae; genus Tetrao; species Tetrao urogallus. The sequence goes on along the minus strand of NC_136815.1, from coordinate 87,480,716 downwards.
GGCGAAGCCACAGGCCTTCCTCTCACGGTGTAGGCAGCCTGGCCAGGGAGCACACAGAGCCACGGCGGGCAGAAGAGGAACAACCTCGAGACTCCCGGTCAGCTGCAACTTTCCCTCTGAGCGGACAACCCCCTCAATATGCCCCGACACTCAGCGGGGTCCCCTGCGGAGTGCAAGGCCAGGGGCTCCTCATCCCGCACCCGGCGGTGGACGCTGTGGTGCCCATGGAGATGTAGTGAGCCCCAGGCATGCCGGACATGGACTAAATGACGGCAGGCACCATAGCTGCCACCACCAAACAGGCAGCTGTGGAAGCCACAGCCGCTATTCGGACCAGGACTCCAGACAAGGACGTGACCGACCAGCCATCAGACGACCATAGGAGCCACAGCTCCATCCACCATTCAGTCCACAACTCGAGTCACAGAGGCAAACACCGATCCGATGACCACAGGAGCCACAGCTCCCGCTACCGTTCAGAAGACGACCTGAGTCACAGACACGACCAGCAATCACGTGGCCTTGGGATCCACAGCAAGTGCCACCGCTCTGACAACTGCGGGAGGCACAGCCATGGCCATCGATAAGACAACAGCGTCTAGCCAAATACTTTCCACTCTCGTGGCAACAAACAAGAAGTGGCCAAGACGTTCCTGTTTTTAAGAAAATAAAATTCTACCAACATCCCAGCTGAGGGTTTCCGCATCGATTTCTTTGGTTGCCCTGGGGACGCGCGAGGGGCAGATGGGTGTGACCTTTCCCTTGCATTGGGACAATTTGATTGTAGACCAATGTTTGGCAGGTGATTTACCACTCCAGCAGTGGCTCTGGAGTATCCACTGTCGTGCCAAACACGGGTTCACGGGCCACAGGGTAGGCTAGGTTGCAAGAGAGTCGAGGAGCTGATCCAGCCCTACCTCGAGCTCATAAAGCGCAGTCAGCTGTGAACTTGCGGGTTTTCAAAACACCCTCCAAACATCGTTAACACCACTTACAACTGGAAAGCTTTTAAAAACAATTACTTGCTTCGCCCTCTGTTTAAACACAAGGGTATTTAATGAAAAAGGACTGAGCAGGGGCGCCACGACGGAAGAGGAATGTCGTAGAAGCGCAGATGAGCTGGCAGCGTCCAAAGACGCCGAAGGTTCCTGACGGCAAGGCGTAGGAGCAGCGGCTGAGGTGCATTGCTGCACATGCAGAGAAGAAGGCAGGGCAGAGGGGTGGCAAAGATGGCTGAAGGGACACCTGGCTTTCCACAGGGCATTTTGTGTGCTGCCTGGTGTCCTCATGCGTGGCAGCATTGCCTCTCTTTCCTGCCTGTTGGGAATGCCTCTTCTCCTCGCCAGTTCTGAGGAGCAGAGAGGGCTGCGCTGCTTGCACTGTGCTGGTTCACTGGGGGAAGGTAATGGAGGAGCCCCGATCCTCCGGTAGCCCCTGCAGAGTCTGGGGCCTGTTGCTCGTCATCCCACACCTGGCATTGGATGCCGAGGCGCCCATGATGGGGGTTGCCAGGCCCAGGCATGCCTGACGTGGGCAAAATGAAAGGAGGCACAACCGCCACCATCAAACAGGCTGCTTCAGGAGCCACAGCTACAGCCACCGCTCAGACCACGACTCCAGACACAGACACTACCACCGATCAGACGGCCACGGGAGCCAAAGCTCCAGCCTTTATAACCATGTTCACTATCCAGGCAGCAATATCCTTCCATAATGCAGTGGCCCATGTGGGTTTGCCTCTATGCTACCAGTTGCTCCGCTTCCATTGCTGCAACTACCCCCACAGGACATTGGACACCATCCAGGAGTCAGTGCAAGAGCACCGTTTTCTGGCAGTTTATTATGCAGTAAAGCCTCTTCAGCGCATCACCTCCTCTGCTGGCAGTATTCCAATACCTTTGCCTTTGGACCAGTCCATAACCCCTTCTAAGATTCCGGGATTGCTATTCAAGTCCGCTGTGTGATCAGTGCGATCCACTTTCTCCGCATAGCACTAGTTGCGTAACGTGTGGAGGGGACCCTTCCGTTGGACATTCAGCCCAGCACAGGCAGTCGGGGTACCAAAAGGACTTGCCGTTCGGTATCAACCACGTCCGCAGCAGCTTGGACCCCTTCATATTCTGCCCGTATCTCTTTTTCAGTTGGAGTACAGCAGGTCTCAGATCCTCTGCGTACTCGACTCTGAAACCCTATGTCTAATCAAGTCTCCCCTGGCACTCTCTCCCAGAGGCTCCAGGTGGGGCCATTCTCCCTGACTGTGGTGTAGAGCATGTTCTTTACATCTGCGCCTGTCCTGACTGGCCCAATGGCTACTGCATGTTTTCATGCATGTTTTAATGGTTCTGATACACTAGCTCACTAAATACACATAGTAACAAACATTCTGTTAGCCCAACAGCAGTACTGCAGGATCACAGGCAGAACAAATGGTTGAAGACCAGAGAAGAAGGAGTGGCTAATGAGAGGCATTCAGGTGCCAGGGGAGCTCCAAGAAAGAAGGGGACCGGCACTTGAGCAGGGTCTGTGGCGACAGAGCAAGGGGAAATGGCTGCGAGCTCACGGAGGGCAGGTTTAGGTTACGTGCAAGGAAGAAATCTTTTGCAGTGAGGCTGCTGAGGCACTGGAACAGGTGACCGAGTGTCGTGGTTGATGTCCCGTCCCCACAGGCTTTCCAGGGGAGGCTGGGTGAGGCCCTGGGCAACCTGGTCCAGCTGTGGTGTCCCGGTTCGTTGCAGGGGACTTGGACCAGGTGGCCTTCAGAGGTCCCTTGCAACTCGACTCTAGGATCCTGTGTTTCCAAATGGGGAGGTCCGGCCTGTCACGGTTCGGCCCGGTTCGGCCCCCTCCCTTGGCAGGGGATGAAGGGACCCGCAGTCCCACGCCGGGGAACAGGGAAGGGGGGGAGGGAAAAGGTAGGGAGATGGGCTGGGACGAGGAAAAGCAGCGGCCACCAGCTGGGGAAAAAAAATCCAATTGACTACAAATGGCAGCGGAATGCGAGCTCATACAGTACAGTGCAATATAATTGGAACTGCAGTGAACAAATCCAATAGAGGAGGGCGAAGCCACAGGCCTTCCTCTCACGGTGTAGGCAGCCTGGCCAGGGAGCACACAGAGCCACGGCGGGCAGAAGAGGAACAACCTCGAGACTCCCGGTCAGCTGCAACTTTCCCTCTGAGCGGACAACGGGAACAGAACGACCAAGTCTTCTGGGAGCCGCAGGTCACTCTCCTCTTCCGAGAGCCAGGCACCCAGAACCGCTGGCAATCCACGCAACTGCGGCAAGGACGCTGTAGCGCACGGCACGCTACGTGATGCTGCAGTGTGACACACCGATGCCAAACCTCAGCGCCACGACAACGCCACGGAACAGCTCCCCTGCCACGCCCAACACGGCCAGGGTTGGCCGCACGCGTCGCACGCTGTCACAGTGGGCATCGCAGCGTCACAATGGCCACCACTGCCCCGCCCTTCACACCGCCCCCTAAGTACGGGAGCAGCGGCAGCTGGCCCACACTTGCCGAGCTTCGGCCTTCTGGGTGCCACGCGTGCGTGGACGGGAGAGGAGCCAGAGCGCGAAGGCAGGCGACTGCCCACCTGGGGGTGGGCGAGAGAGAGGCGGTGCCAGGAAGCGCAGAGGACGACGCCACCTGGCACGCAGAGTGAGTGCAACGGGCGCACGAGAGGCACTGCTGCGTGGAGCCACAGCCATCGCTCTTGCGTCCGGTGCCCAGTGCAGCCCACTAGAGACTAGTCTCTAGTCTCCAGGAGGGGACGAGATGAAGAACACACCCGTGCTTCATCAGCCCAAGAACGGCGTGCTGCACAAGCGCGCGCAGCGCTCCGAGAGCGGCGCGCAGGAGAGTCTTTTCTGCCGCCCGCTGCCAGGATGGAGAGCTCATCACGCTCGCCGTGAGAGGAATCTCCTGCAGGCAATGATCAGGCGCGCAGTGGAGACCACAGTGGAGATCGCGATGCGCAGCGATGCCGCCTGGGGACAAAATGGCATGGGGCTCCTCATCCCCCGCCCGGCGGTGGATGCCGAGGAGCCCATGGAGGTGGGCCCGCCTCAATATGCCCCGACACCCAGCAGGGTCCCCTGTGGAGTGCAGGGCATGGGGCTCCTCATCCCCCATCCGGCGGTGGATGCCGAGGAGCCCATGGAGGTGGGCCCCCCTCAATATGCCCCGACACCCAGCGGGGTCCCCTGTGGAGTGCAGGGCATGGGGCTCCTCATCCCCCATCCGGCAGTGGATGCCGAGGAGCCCATGGAGGTGGGACCCCCTCAATATGCCCCGACACTCAGCGGGGTCCCCTGCGGAGTGCAAGGCCAGGGGCTCCTCATCCCGCACCCGGCGGTGGACGCTGTGGTGCCCATGGAGATGTAGTGAGCCCCAGGCATGCCGGACATGGACTAAATGACGGCAGGCACCATAGCTGCCACCACCAAACAGGCAGCTGTGGAAGCCACAGCCGCTATTCGGACCAGGACTCCAGACAAGGACGTGACCGACCAGCCATCAGACGACCACAGGAGCCACAGCTCCATCCACCATTCAGTCCACAACTCGAGTCACAGAGGCAAACACCGATCCGATGACCACAGGAGCCACAGCTCCCGCTACCGTTCAGAAGACGACCTGAGTCACAGACACGACCAGCAATCACGTGGCCTTGGGATCCACAGCAAGTGCCACCGCTCTGACAACTGCGGGAGGCACAGCCATGGCCATCGATAAGACAACAGCGTCTAGCCAAATACTTTCCACTCTCGTGGCAACAAACAAGAAGTGGCCAAGACGTTCCTGTTTTTAAGAAAATAAAATTCTACCAACATCCCAGCTGAGGGTTTCCGCATCGATTTCTTTGGTTGCCCTGGGGACGCGCGAGGGGCAGATGGGTGTGACCTTTCCCTTGCATTGGGACAATTTGATTGTAGACCAATGTTTGGCAGGTGATTTACCACTCCAGCAGTGGCTCTGGAGTATCCACTGTCGTGCCAAACACGGGTTCACGGGCCACAGGGTAGGCTAGGTTGCAAGAGAGTCGAGGAGCTGATCCAGCCCTACCTCGAGCTCATAAAGCGCAGTCAGCTGTGAACTTGCGGGTTTTCAAAACACCCTCCAAACATCGTTAACACCACTTACAACTGGAAAGCTTTTAAAAACAATTACTTGCTTCGCCCTCTGTTTAAACACAAGGGTATTTAATGAAAAAGGACTGAGCAGGGGCGCCACGACGGAAGAGGAATGTCGTAGAAGCGCAGATGAGCTGGCAGCGTCCAAAGACGCCGAAGGTTCCTGACGGCAAGGCGTAGGAGCAGCGGCTGAGGTGCATTGCTGCACATGCAGAGAAGAAGGCAGGGCAGAGGGGTGGCAAAGATGGCTGAAGGGACACCTGGCTTTCCACAGGGCATTTTGTGTGCTGCCTGGTGTCCTCATGCGTGGCAGCATTGCCTCTCTTTCCTGCCTGTTGGGAATGCCTCTTCTCCTCGCCAGTTCTGAGGAGCAGAGAGGGCTGCGCTGCTTGCACTGTGCTGGTTCACTGGGGGAAGGTAATGGAGGAGCCCCGATCCTCCGGTAGCCCCTGCAGAGTCTGGGGCCTGTTGCTCGTCATCCCACACCTGGCATTGGATGCCGAGGCGCCCATGATGGGGGTTGCCAGGCCCAGGCATGCCTGACGTGGGCAAAATGAAAGGAGGCACAACCGCCACCATCAAACAGGCTGCTTCAGGAGCCACAGCTACAGCCACCGCTCAGACCACGACTCCAGACACAGACACTACCACCGATCAGACGGCCACGGGAGCCAAAGCTCCAGCCTTTATAACCATGTTCACTATCCAGGCAGCAATATCCTTCCATAATGCAGTGGCCCATGTGGGTTTGCCTCTATGCTACCAGTTGCTCCGCTTCCATTGCTGCAACTACCCCCACAGGACATTGGACACCATCCAGGAGTCAGTGCAAGAGCACCGTTTTCTGGCAGTTTATTATGCAGTAAAGCCTCTTCAGCGCATCACCTCCTCTGCTGGCAGTATTCCAATACCTTTGCCTTTGGACCAGTCCATAACCCCTTCTAAGATTCCGGGATTGCTATTCAAGTCCGCTGTGTGATCAGTGCGATCCACTTTCTCCGCATAGCACTAGTTGCGTAACGTGTGGAGGGGACCCTTCCGTTGGACATTCAGCCCAGCACAGGCAGTCGGGGTACCAAAAGGACTTGCCGTTCGGTATCAACCACGTCCGCAGCAGCTTGGACCCCTTCATATTCTGCCCGTATCTCTTTTTCAGTTGGAGTACAGCAGGTCTCAGATCCTCTGCGTACTCGACTCTGAAACCCTATGTCTAATCAAGTCTCCCCTGGCACTCTCTCCCAGAGGCTCCAGGTGGGGCCATTCTCCCTGACTGTGGTGTAGAGCATGTTCTTTACATCTGCGCCTGTCCTGACTGGCCCAATGGCTACTGCATGTTTTCATGCATGTTTTAATGGTTCTGATACACTAGCTCACTAAATACACATAGTAACAAACATTCTGTTAGCCCAACAGCAGTACTGCAGGATCACAGGCAGAACAAATGGTTGAAGACCAGAGAAGAAGGAGTGGCTAATGAGAGGCATTCAGGTGCCAGGGGAGCTCCAAGAAAGAAGGGGACCGGCACTTGAGCAGGGTCTGTGGCGACAGAGCAAGGGGAAATGGCTGCGAGCTCACGGAGGGCAGGTTTAGGTTACGTGCAAGGAAGAAATCTTTTGCAGTGAGGCTGCTGAGGCACTGGAACAGGTGACCGAGTGTCGTGGTTGATGTCCCGTCCCCACAGGCTTTCCAGGGGAGGCTGGGTGAGGCCCTGGGCAACCTGGTCCAGCTGTGGTGTCCCGGTTCGTTGCAGGGGACTTGGACCAGGTGGCCTTCAGAGGTCCCTTGCAACTCGACTCTAGGATCCTGTGTTTCCAAATGGGGAGGTCCGGCCTGTCACGGTTCGGCCCGGTTCGGCCCCCTCCCTTGGCAGGGGATGAAGGGACCCGCAGTCCCACGCCGGGGAACAGGGAAGGGGGGGAGGGAAAAGGTAGGGAGATGGGCTGGGACGAGGAAAAGCAGCGGCCACCAGCTGGGGAAAAAAAATCCAATTGACTACAAATGGCAGCGGAATGCGAGCTCATACAGTACAGTGCAATATAATTGGAACTGCAGTGAACAAATCCAATAGAGGAGGGCGAAGCCACAGGCCTTCCTCTCACGGTGTAGGCAGCCTGGCCAGGGAGCACACAGAGCCACGGCGGGCAGAAGAGGAACAACCTCGAGACTCCCGGTCAGCTGCAACTTTCCCTCTGAGCGGACAACGGGAACAGAACGACCAAGTCTTCTGGGAGCCGCAGGTCACTCTCCTCTTCCGAGAGCCAGGCACCCAGAACCGCTGGCAATCCACGCAACTGCGGCAAGGACGCTGTAGCGCACGGCACGCTACGTGATGCTGCAGTGTGACACACCGATGCCAAACCTCAGCGCCACGACAACGCCACGGAACAGCTCCCCTGCCACGCCCAACACGGCCAGGGTTGGCCGCACGCGGCGCACGCTGTCACAGTGGGCATCGCAGCGTCACAATGGCCACCACTGCCCCGCCCTTCACACCGCCCCCTAAGTACGGGAGCAGCGGCAGCTGGCCCACACTTGCCGAGCTTCGGCCTTCTGGGTGCCACGCGTGCGTGGACGGGAGAGGAGCCAGAGCGCGAAGGCAGGCGACTGCCCACCTGGGGGTGGGCGAGAGAGAGGCGGTGCCAGGAAGCGCAGAGGACGACGCCACCTGGCACGCAGAGTGAGTGCAACGGGCGCACGAGAGGCACTGCTGCGTGGAGCCACAGCCATCGCTCTTGCGTCCGGTGCCCAGTGCAGCCCACTAGAGACTAGTCTCTAGTCTCCAGGAGGGGACGAGATGAAGAACACACCCGTGCTTCATCAGCCCAAGAACGGCGTGCTGCACAAGCGCGCGCAGCGCTCCGAGAGCGGCGCGCAGGAGAGTCTTTTCTGCCGCCCGCTGCCAGGATGGAGAGCTCATCACGCTCGCCGTGAGAGGAATCTCCTGCAGGCAATGATCAGGCGCGCAGTGGAGACCACAGTGGAGATCGCGATGCGCAGCGATGCCGCCTGGGGACAAAATGGCATGGGGCTCCTCATCCCCCGCCCGGCGGTGGATGCCGAGGAGCCCATGGAGGTGGGCCCGCCTCAATATGCCCCAACACCCAGCAGGGTCCCCTGTGGAGTGCAGGGCATGGGGCTCCTCATCCCCCATCCGGCGGTGGATGCCGAGGAGCCCATGGAGGTGGGCCCCCCTCAATATGCCCCGACACCCAGCGGGGTCCCCTGTGGAGTGCAGGGCATGGGGCTCCTCATCCCCCATCCGGCAGTGGATGCCGAGGAGCCCATGGAGGTGGGACCCCCTCAATATGCCCCGACACTCAGCGGGGTCCCCTGCGGAGTGCAAGGCCAGGGGCTCCTCATCCCGCACCCGGCGGTGGACGCTGTGGTGCCCATGGAGATGTAGTGAGCCCCAGGCATGCCGGACATGGACTAAATGACGGCAGGCACCATAGCTGCCACCACCAAACAGGCAGCTGTGGAAGCCACAGCCGCTATTCGGACCAGGACTCCAGACAAGGACGTGACCGACCAGCCATCAGACGACCACAGGAGCCACAGCTCCATCCACCATTCAGTCCACAACTCGAGTCACAGAGGCAAACACCGATCCGATGACCACAGGAGCCACAGCTCCCGCTACCGTTCAGAAGACGACCTGAGTCACAGACACGACCAGCAATCACGTGGCCTTGGGATCCACAGCAAGTGCCACCGCTCTGACAACTGCGGGAGGCACAGCCATGGCCATCGATAAGACAACAGCGTCTAGCCAAATACTTTCCACTCTCGTGGCAACAAACAAGAAGTGGCCAAGACGTTCCTGTTTTTAAGAAAATAAAATTCTACCAACATCCCAGCTGAGGGTTTCCGCATCGATTTCTTTGGTTGCCCTGGGGACGCGCGAGGGGCAGATGGGTGTGACCTTTCCCTTGCATTGGGACAATTTGATTGTAGACCAATGTTTGGCAGGTGATTTACCACTCCAGCAGTGGCTCTGGAGTATCCACTGTCGTGCCAAACACGGGTTCACGGGCCACAGGGTAGGCTAGGTTGCAAGAGAGTCGAGGAGCTGATCCAGCCCTACCTCGAGCTCATAAAGCGCAGTCAGCTGTGAACTTGCGGGTTTTCAAAACACCCTCCAAACATCGTTAACACCACTTACAACTGGAAAGCTTTTAAAAACAATTATTTGCTTCGCCCTCTGTTTAAACACAAGGGTATTTAATGAAAAAGGACTGAGCAGGGGCGCCACGACGGAAGAGGAATGTCGTAGAAGCGCAGATGAGCTGGCAGCGTCCAAAGACGCCGAAGGTTCCTGACGGCAAGGCGTAGGAGCAGCGGCTGAGGTGCATTGCTGCACATGCAGAGAAGAAGGCAGGGCAGAGGGGTGGCAAAGATGGCTGAAGGGACACCTGGCTTTCCACAGGGCATTTTGTGTGCTGCCTGGTGTCCTCATGCGTGGCAGCACTGCCTCCCTTTCCTGCCTGTTGGGAATGCCTCTTCTCCTCGCCAGTTCTGAGGAGCAGAGAGGGCTGCGCTGCTTGCACTGTGCTGGTTCACTGGGGGAAGGTAATGGAGGAGCCCCGATCCTCCGGTAGCCCCTGCAGAGTCTGGGGCCTGTTGCTCGTCATCCCACACCTGGCATTGGATGCCGAGGCGCCCATGATGGGGGTTGCCAGGCCCAGGCATGACTGACGTGGGCAAAATGAAAGGAGGCACAACTGCCACCATCAAACAGGCTGCTTCAGGAGCCACAGCTACAGCCACCGCTCAGACCACGACTCCAGACACAGACACTACCACCGATCAGACGGCCACGGGAGCCAAAGCTCCAGCCTTTATAACCATGTTCACTATCCAGGCAGCAATATCCTTCCCTAATGCAGTGGCCCATGTGGGTTTGCCTCTATGCTACCAGTTGCTCTGCTTCCATTGCTGCAACTACCCCCACAGGACATTGGACACCATCCAGGAGTCAGTGCAAGAGCACCGTTTTCTGGCAGTTTATTATACAGTAAAGCCTCTTCAGCGCATCACCTCCTCTGCTGGCAGTATTCCAATACCTTTGCCTTTGGACCAGTCCATAACCCCTTCTAAGATTCCGGGATTGCTATTCAAGTCCGCTGTGTGATCAGTGCGATCCACTTTCTCCGCATAGCACTAGTTGCGTAACGTGTGGAGGGGACCCTTCCGTTGGACATTCAGCCCAGCACAGGCAGTCGGGGTACCAAAAGGACTTGCCGTTCGGTATCAACCACGTCCGCAGCAGCTTGGACCCCTTCATATTCTGCCCGTATCTCTTTTTCAGTTGGAGTACAGCAGGTCTCAGATCCTCTGCGTACTCGACTCTGAAACCCTATGTCTAATCAAGTCTCCCCTGGCACTCTCTCCCAGAGGCTCCAGGTGGGGCCATTCTCCCTGACTGTGGTGTAGAGCATGTTCTTTACATCTGCGCCTGTCCTGACTGGCCCAATGGCTACTGCATGTTTTCATGCATGTTTTAATGGTTCTGATATACCAGCTCACTAAATACACATAGTAACAAACATTCTGTTAGCCCAACAGCAGTACTGCAGGATCACAGGCAGAACAAATGGTTGAAGACCAGAGAAGAAGGAGTGGCTAATGAGAGGCATTCAGGTGCCAGGGGAGCTCCAAGAAAGAAGGGGACCGGCACTTGAGCAGGGTCTGTGGCGACAGAGCAAGGGGAAATGGCTGCGAGCTCACGGAGGGCAGGTTTAGGTTACGTGCAAGGAAGAAATCTTTTGCAGTGAGGCTGCTGAGGCACTGGAACAGGTGACCGAGTGTCGTGGTTGATGTCCCGTCCCCACAGGCTTTCCAGGGGAGGCTGGGTGAGGCCCTGGGCAACCTGGTCCAGCTGTGGTGTCCCGGTTCGTTGCAGGGGACTTGGACCAGGTGGCCTTCAGAGGTCCCTTGCAACTCGACTCTAGGATCCTGTGTTTCCAAATGGGGAGGTCCGGCCTGTCACGGTTCGGCCCGGTTCGGCCCCCTCCCTTGGCAGGGGATGAAGGGACCCGCAGTCCCACGCCGGGGAACAGGGAAGGGGGGGAGGGAAAAGGTAGGGAGATGGGCTGGGACGAGGAAAAGCAGCGGCCACCAGCTGGGGAAAAAAAATCCAATTGACTACAAATGGCAGCGGAATGCGAGCTCATACAGTACAGTGCAATATAATTGGAACTGCAGTGAACAAATCCAATAGAGGAGGGCGAAGCCACAGGCCTTCCTCTCACGGTGTAGGCAGCCTGGCCAGGGAGCACACAGAGCCACGGCGGGCAGAAGAGGAACAACCTCGAGACTCCCGGTCAGCTGCAACTTTCCCTCTGAGCGGACAACGGGAACAGAACGACCAAGTCTTCTGGGAGCCGCAGGTCACTCTCCTCTTCCGAGAGCCAGGCACCCAGAACCGCTGGCAATCCACGCAACTGCGGCAAGGACGCTGTAGCGCACGGCACGCTACGTGATGCTGCAGTGTGACACACCGATGCCAAACCTCAGCGCCACGACAACGCCACGGAACAGCTCCCCTGCCACGCCCAACACGGCCAGGGTTGGCCGCACGCGTCGCACGCTGTCACAGTGGGCATCGCAGCGTCACAATGGCCACCACTGCCCCGCCCTTCACACCGCCCCCTAAGTACGGGAGCAGCGGCAGCTGGCCCACACTTGCCGAGCTTCGGCCTTCTGGGTGCCACGCGTGCGTGGACGGGAGAGGAGCCAGAGCGCGAAGGCAGGCGACTGCCCACCTGGGGGTGGGCGAGAGAGAGGCGGTGCCAGGAAGCGCAGAGGACGACGCCACCTGGCACGCAGAGTGAGTGCAACGGGCGCACGAGAGGCACTGCTGCGTGGAGCCACAGCCATCGCTCTTGCGTCCGGTGCCCAGTGCAGCCCACTAGAGACTAGTCTCTAGTCTCCAGGAGGGGACGAGATGAAGAACACACCCGTGCTTCATCAGCCCAAGAACGGCGTGCTGCACAAGCGCGTGCAGCGCTCCGAGAGCGGCGCGCAGGAGAGTCTTTTCTGCCGCCCGCTGCCAGGATGGAGAGCTCATCACGCTCGCCGTGAGAGGAATCTCCTGCAGGCAATGATCAGGCGCGCAGTGGAGACCACAGTGGAGATCGCGATGCGCAGCGATGCCGCCTGGGGACAAAATGGCATGGGGCTCCTCATCCCCCGCCCGGCGGTGGATGCCGAGGAGCCCATGGAGGTGGGCCCGCCTCAATATGCCCCGACACCCAGCAGGGTCCCCTGTGGAGTGCAGGGCATGGGGCTCCTCATCCCCCATCCGGCGGTGGATGCCGAGGAGCCCATGGAGGTGGGCCCCCCTCAATATGCCCCGACACCCAGCGGGGTCCCCTGTGGAGTGCAGGGCATGGGGCTCCTCATCCCCCATCCGGCAGTGGATGCCGAGGAGCCCATGGAGGTGGGACCCCCTCAATATGCCCCGACACTCAGCGGGGTCCCCTGCGGAGTGCAAGGCCAGGGGCTCCTCATCCCGCACCCGGCGGTGGACGCTGTGGTGCCCATGGAGATGTAGTGAGCCCCAGGCATGCCGGACATGGACTAAATGACGGCAGGCACCATAGCTGCCACCACCAAACAGGCAGCTGTGGAAGCCACAGCCGCTATTCGGACCAGGACTCCAGACAAGGACGTGACCGACCAGCCATCAGACGACCACAGGAGCCACAGCTCCATCCACCATTCAGTCCACAACTCGAGTCACAGAGGCAAACACCGATCCGATGACCACAGGAGCCACAGCTCCCGCTACCGTTCAGAAGACGACCTGAGTCACAGACACGACCAGCAATCACGTGGCCTTGGGATCCACAGCAAGTGCCACCGCTCTGACAACTGCGGGAGGCACAGCCATGGCCATCGATAAGACAACAGCGTCTAGCCAAATACTTTCCACTCTCGTGGCAACAAACAAGAAGTGGCCAAGACGTTCCTGTTTTTAAGAAAATAAAATTCTACCAACATCCCAGCTGAGGGTTTCCGCATCGATTTCTTTGGTTGCCCTGGGGACGCGCGAGGGGCAGATGGGTGTGACCTTTCCCTTGCATTGGGACAATTTGATTGTAGACCAATGTTTGGCAGGTGATTTACCACTCCAGCAGTGGCTCTGGAGTATCCACTGTCGTGCCAAACACGGGTTCACGGGCCACAGGGTAGGCTAGGTTGCAAGAGAGTCGAGGAGCTGATCCAGCCCTACCTCGAGCTCATAAAGCGCAGTCAGCTGTGAACTTGCGGGTTTTCAAAACACCCTCCAAACATCGTTAACACCACTTACAACTGGAAAGCTTTTAAAAACAATTACTTGCTTCGCCCTCTGTTTAAACACAAGGGTATTTAATGAAAAAGGACTGAGCAGGGGCGCCACGACGGAAGAGGAATGTCGTAGAAGCGCAGATGAGCTGGCAGCGTCCAAAGACGCCGAAGGTTCCTGACGGCAAGGCGTAGGAGCAGCGGCTGAGGTGCATTGCTGCACATGCAGAGAAGAAGGCAGGGCAGAGGGGTGGCAAAGATGGCTGAAGGGACACCTGGCTTTCCACAGGGCATTTTGTGTGCTGCCTGGTGTCCTCATGCGTGGCAGCATTGCCTCTCTTTCCTGCCTGTTGGGAATGCCTCTTCTCCTCGCCAGTTCTGAGGAGCAGAGAGGGCTGCGCTGCTTGCACTGTGCTGGTTCACTGGGGGAAGGTAATGGAGGAGCCCCGATCCTCCGGTAGCCCCTGCAGAGTCTGGGGCCTGTTGCTCGTCATCCCACACCTGGCATTGGATGCCGAGGCGCCCATGATGGGGGTTGCCAGGCCCAGGCATGCCTGACGTGGGCAAAATGAAAGGAGGCACAACCGCCACCATCAAACAGGCTGCTTCAGGAGCCACAGCTACAGCCACCGCTCAGACCACGACTCCAGACACAGACACTACCACCGATCAGACGGCCACGGGAGCCAAAGCTCCAGCCTTTATAACCATGTTCACTATCCAGGCAGCAATATCCTTCCATAATGCAGTGGCCCATGTGGGTTTGCCTCTATGCTACCAGTTGCTCCGCTTCCATTGCTGCAACTACCCCCACAGGACATTGGACACCATCCAGGAGTCAGTGCAAGAGCACCGTTTTCTGGCAGTTTATTATGCAGTAAAGCCTCTTCAGCGCATCACCTCCTCTGCTGGCAGTATTCCAATACCTTTGCCTTTGGACCAGTCCATAACCCCTTCTAAGATTCCGGGATTGCTATTCAAGTCCGCTGTGTGATCAGTGCGATCCACTTTCTCCGCATAGCACTAGTTGCGTAACGTGTGGAGGGGACCCTTCCGTTGGACATTCAGCCCAGCACAGGCAGTCGGGGTACCAAAAGGACTTGCCGTTCGGTATCAACCACGTCCGCAGCAGCTTGGACCCCTTCATATTCTGCCCGTATCTCTTTTTCAGTTGGAGTACAGCAGGTCTCAGATCCTCTGCGTACTCGACTCTGAAACCCTATGTCTAATCAAGTCTCCCCTGGCACTCTCTCCCAGAGGCTCCAGGTGGGGCCATTCTCCCTGACTGTGGTGTAGAGCATGTTCTTTACATCTGCGCCTGTCCTGACTGGCCCAATGGCTACTGCATGTTTTCATGCATGTTTTAATGGTTCTGATACACTAGCTCACTAAATACACATAGTAACAAACATTCTGTTAGCCCAACAGCAGTACTGCAGGATCACAGGCAGAACAAATGGTTGAAGACCAGAGAAGAAGGAGTGGCTAATGAGAGGCATTCAGGTGCCAGGGGAGCTCCAAGAAAGAAGGGGACCGGCACTTGAGCAGGGTCTGTGGCGACAGAGCAAGGGGAAATGGCTGCGAGCTCACGGAGGGCAGGTTTAGGTTACGTGCAAGGAAGAAATCTTTTGCAGTGAGGCTGCTGAGGCACTGGAACAGGTGACCGAGTGTCGTGGTTGATGTCCCGTCCCCACAGGCTTTCCAGGGGAGGCTGGGTGAGGCCCTGGGCAACCTGGTCCAGCTGTGGTGTCCCGGTTCGTTGCAGGGGACTTGGACCAGGTGGCCTTCAGAGGTCCCTTGCAACTCGACTCTAGGATCCTGTGTTTCCAAATGGGGAGGTCCGGCCTGTCACGGTTCGGCCCGGTTCGGCCCCCTCCCTTGGCAGGGGATGAAGGGACCCGCAGTCCCACGCCGGGGAACAGGGAAGGGGGGGAGGGAAAAGGTAGGGAGATGGGCTGGGACGAGGAAAAGCAGCGGCCACCAGCTGGGGAAAAAAAATCCAATTGACTACAAATGGCAGCGGAATGCGAGCTCATACAGTACAGTGCAATATAATTGGAACTGCAGTGAACAAATCCAATAGAGGAGGGCGAAGCCACAGGCCTTCCTCTCACGGTGTAGGCAGCCTGGCCAGGGAGCACACAGAGCCACGGCGGGCAGAAGAGGAACAACCTCGAGACTCCCGGTCAGCTGCAACTTTCCCTCTGAGCGGACAACGGGAACAGAACGACCAAGTCTTCTGGGAGCCGCAGGTCACTCTCCTCTTCCGAGAGCCAGGCACCCAGAACCGCTGGCAATCCACGCAACTGCGGCAAGGACGCTGTAGCGCACGGCACGCTACGTGATGCTGCAGTGTGACACACCGATGCCAAACCTCAGCGCCACGACAACGCCACGGAACAGCTCCCCTGCCACGCCCAACACGGCCAGGGTTGGCCGCACGCGTCGCACGCTGTCACAGTGGGCATCGCAGCGTCACAATGGCCACCACTGCCCCGCCCTTCACACCGCCCCCTAAGTACGGGAGCAGCGGCAGCTGGCCCACACTTGCCGAGCTTCGGCCTTCTGGGTGCCACGCGTGCGTGGACGGGAGAGGAGCCAGAGCGCGAAGGCAGGCGACTGCCCACCTGGGGGTGGGCGAGAGAGAGGCGGTGCCAGGAAGCGCAGAGGACGACGCCACCTGGCACGCAGAGTGAGTGCAACGGGCGCACGAGAGGCACTGCTGCGTGGAGCCACAGCCATCGCTCTTGCGTCCGGTGCCCAGTGCAGCCCACTAGAGACTAGTCTCTAGTCTCCAGGAGGGGACGAGATGAAGAACACACCCGTGCTTCATCAGCCCAAGAACGGCGTGCTGCACAAGCGCGCGCAGCGCTCCGAGAGCGGCGCGCAGGAGAGTCTTTTCTGCCGCCCGCTGCCAGGATGGAGAGCTCATCACGCTCGCCGTGAGAGGAATCTCCTGCAGGCAATGATCAGGCGCGCAGTGGAGACCACAGTGGAGATCGCGATGCGCAGCGATGCCGCCTGGGGACAAAATGGCATGGGGCTCCTCATCCCCCGCCCGGCGGTGGATGCCGAGGAGCCCATGGAGGTGGGCCCGCCTCAATATGCCCCGACACCCAGCAGGGTCCCCTGTGGAGTGCAGGGCATGGGGCTCCTCATCCCCCATCCGGCAGTGGATGCCGAGGAGCCCATGGAGGTGGGACCCCCTCAATATGCCCCGACACTCAGCGGGGTCCCCTGCGGAGTGCAAGGCCAGGGGCTCCTCATCCCGCACCCGGCGGTGGACGCTGTGGTGCCCATGGAGATGTAGTGAGCCCCAGGCATGCCGGACATGGACTAAATGACGGCAGGCACCATAGCTGCCACCACCAAACAGGCAGCTGTGGAAGCCACAGCCGCTATTCGGACCAGGACTCCAGACAAGGACGTGACCGACCAGCCATCAGACGACCACAGGAGCCACAGCTCCATCCACCATTCAGTCCACAACTCGAGTCACAGAGGCAAACACCGATCCGATGACCACAGGAGCCACAGCTCCCGCTACCGTTCAGAAGACGACCTGAGTCACAGACACGACCAGCAATCACGTGGCCTTGGGATCCACAGCAAGTGCCACCGCTCTGACAACTGCGGGAGGCACAGCCATGGCCATCGATAAGACAACAGCGTCTAGCCAAATACTTTCCACTCTCGTGGCAACAAACAAGAAGTGGCCAAGACGTTCCTGTTTTTAAGAAAATAAAATTCTACCAACATCCCAGCTGAGGGTTTCCGCATCGATTTCTTTGGTTGCCCTGGGGACGCGCGAGGGGCAGATGGGTGTGACCTTTCCCTTGCATTGGGACAATTTGATTGTAGACCAATGTTTGGCAGGTGATTTACCACTCCAGCAGTGGCTCTGGAGTATCCACTGTCGTGCCAAACACGGGTTCACGGGCCACAGGGTAGGCTAGGTTGCAAGAGAGTCGAGGAGCTGATCCAGCCCTACCTCGAGCTCATAAAGCGCAGTCAGCTGTGAACTTGCGGGTTTTCAAAACACCCTCCAAACATCGTTAACACCACTTACAACTGGAAAGCTTTTAAAAACAATTACTTGCTTCGCCCTCTGTTTAAACACAAGGGTATTTAATGAAAAAGGACTGAGCAGGGGCGCCACGACGGAAGAGGAATGTCGTAGAAGCGCAGATGAGCTGGCAGCGTCCAAAGACGCCGAAGGTTCCTGACGGCAAGGCGTAGGAGCAGCGGCTGAGGTGCATTGCTGCACATGCAGAGAAGAAGGCAGGGCAGAGGGATGGCAAAGATGGCTGAAGGGACACCTGGCTTTCCACAGGGCATTTTGTGTGCTGCCTGGTGTCCTCATGCGTGGCAGCATTGCCTCTCTTTCCTGCCTGTTGGGAATGCCTCTTCTCCTCGCCAGTTCTGAGGAGCAGAGAGGGCTGCGCTGCTTGCACTGTGCTGGTTCACTGGGGGAAGGTAATGGAGGAGCCCCGATCCTCCGGTAGCCCCTGCAGAGTCTGGGGCCTGTTGCTCGTCATCCCACACCTGGCATTGGATGCCGAGGCGCCCATGATGGGGGTTGCCAGGCCCAGGCATGACTGACGTGGGCAAAATGAAAGGAGGCACAACTGCCACCATCAAACAGGCTGCTTCAGGAGCCACAGCTACAGCCACCGCTCAGACCACGACTCCAGACACAGACACTACCACCGATCAGACGGCCACGGGAGCCAAAGCTCCAGCCTTTATAACCATGTTCACTATCCAGGCAGCAATATCCTTCCCTAATGCAGTGGCCCATGTGGGTTTGCCTCTATGCTACCAGTTGCTCTGCTTCCATTGCTGCAACTACCCCCACTGGACATTGGACACCATCCAGGAGTCAGTGCAAGAGCACCGTTTTCTGGCAGTTTATTATACAGTAAAGCCTCTTCAGCGCATCACCTCCTCTGCTGGCAGTATTCCAATACCTTTGCCTTTGGACCAGTCCATAACCCCTTCTAAGATTCCGGGATTGCTATTCAAGTCCGCTGTGTGATCAGTGCGATCCACTTTCTCCGCATAGCACTAGTTGCGTAACGTGTGGAGGGGACCCTTCCGTTGGACATTCAGCCCAGCACAGGCAGTCGGGGTACCAAAAGGACTTGCCGTTCGGTATCAACCACGTCCGCAGCAGCTTGGACCCCTTCATATTCTGCCCGTATCTCTTTTTCAGTTGGAGTACAGCAGGTCTCAGATCCTCTGCGTACTCGACTCTGAAACCCTATGTCTAATCAAGTCTCCCCTGGCACTCTCTCCCAGAGGCTCCAGGTGGGGCCATTCTCCCTGACTGTGGTGTAGAGCATGTTCTTTACATCTGCGCCTGTCCTGACTGGCCCAATGGCTACTGCATGTTTTCATGCATGTTTTAATGGTTCTGATATACCAGCTCACTAAATACACATAGTAACAAACATTCTGTTAGCCCAACAGCAGTACTGCAGGATCACAGGCAGAACAAATGGTTGAAGACCAGAGAAGAAGGAGTGGCTAATGAGAGGCATTCAGGTGCCAGGGGAGCTCCAAGAAAGAAGGGGACCGGCACTTGAGCAGGGTCTGTGGCGACAGAGCAAGGGGAAATGGCTGCGAGCTCACGGAGGGCAGGTTTAGGTTACGTGCAAGGAAGAAATCTTTTGCAGTGAGGCTGCTGAGGCACTGGAACAGGTGACCGAGTGTCGTGGTTGATGTCCCGTCCCCACAGGCTTTCCAGGGGAGGCTGGGTGAGGCCCTGGGCAACCTGGTCCAGCTGTGGTGTCCTGGTTCGTTGCAGGGGACTTGGACCAGGTGGCCTTCAGAGGTCCCTTGCAACTCGACTCTAGGATCCTGTGTTTCCAAATGGGGAGGTCCGGCCTGTCACGGTTCGGCCCGGTTCGGCCCCCTCCCTTGGCAGGGGATGAAGGGACCCGCAGTCCCACGCCGGGGAACAGGGAAGGGGGGGAGGGAAAAGGTAGGGAGATGGGCTGGGACGAGGAAAAGCAGCGGCCACCAGCTGGGGAAAAAAAATCCAATTGACTACAAATGGCAGCGGAATGCGAGCTCATACAGTACAGTGCAATATAATTGGAACTGCAGTGAACAAATCCAATAGAGGAGGGCGAAGCCACAGGCCTTCCTCTCACGGTGTAGGCAGCCTGGCCAGGGAGCACACAGAGCCACGGCGGGCAGAAGAGGAACAACCTCGAGACTCCCGGTCAGCTGCAACTTTCCCTCTGAGCGGACAACGGGAACAGAACGACCAAGTCTTCTGGGAGCCGCAGGTCACTCTCCTCTTCCGAGAGCCAGGCACCCAGAACCGCTGGCAATCCACGCAACTGCGGCAAGGACGCTGTAGCGCACGGCACGCTACGTGATGCTGCAGTGTGACACACCGATGCCAAACCTCAGCGCCACGACAACGCCACGGAACAGCTCCCCTGCCACGCCCAACACGGCCAGGGTTGGCCGCACGCGTCGCACGCTGTCACAGTGGGCATCGCAGCGTCACAATGGCCACCACTGCCCCGCCCTTCACACCGCCCCCTAAGTACGGGAGCAGCGGCAGCTGGCCCACACTTGCCGAGCTTCGGCCTTCTGGGTGCCACGCGTGCGTGGACGGGAGAGGAGCCAGAGCGCGAAGGCAGGCGACTGCCCACCTGGGGGTGGGCGAGAGAGAGGCGGTGCCAGGAAGCGCAGAGGACGACGCCACCTGGCACGCAGAGTGAGTGCAACGGGCGCACGAGAGGCACTGCTGCGTGGAGCCACAGCCATCGCTCTTGCGTCCGGTGCCCAGTGCAGCCCACTAGAGACTAGTCTCTAGTCTCCAGGAGGGGACGAGATGAAGAACACACCCGTGCTTCATCAGCCCAAGAACGGCGTGCTGCACAAGCGCGCGCAGCGCTCCGAGAGCGGCGCGCAGGAGAGTCTTTTCTGCCGCCCGCTGCCAGGATGGAGAGCTCATCACGCTCGCCGTGAGAGGAATCTCCTGCAGGCAATGGTCAGGCGTGCAGTGGAGACCACAGTGGAGATCGCGATGCGCAGCGATGCCGCCTGGGGACAAAATGGCATGGGGCTCCTCATCCCCCGCCCGGCGGTGGATGCCGAGGAGCCCATGGAGGTGGGCCCGCCTCAATATGCCCCGACACCCAGCGGGGTCCCCTGTGGAGTGCAGGGCATGGGGCTCCTCATCCCCCATCCGGCAGTGGATGCCGAGGAGCCCATGGAGGTGGGACCCCCTCAATATGCCCCGACACTCAGCGGGGTCCCCTGCGGAGTGCAAGGCCAGGGGCTCCTCATCCCGCACCCGGCGGTGGACGCTGTGGTGCCCATGGAGATGTAGTGAGCCCCAGGCATGCCGGACATGGACTAAATGACGGCAGGCACCATAGCTGCCACCACCAAACAGGCAGCTGTGGAAGCCACAGCCGCTATTCGGACCAGGACTCCAGACAAGGACGTGACCGACCAGCCATCAGACGACCACAGGAGCCACAGCTCCATCCACCATTCAGTCCACAACTCGAGTCACAGAGGCAAACACCGATCCGATGACCACAGGAGCCACAGCTCCCGCTACCGTTCAGAAGACGACCTGAGTCACAGACACGACCAGCAATCACGTGGCCTTGGGATCCACAGCAAGTGCCACCGCTCTGACAACTGCGGGAGGCACAGCCATGGCCATCGATAAGACAACAGCGTCTAGCCAAATACTTTCCACTCTCGTGGCAACAAACAAGAAGTGGCCAAGACGTTCCTGTTTTTAAGAAAATAAAATTCTACCAACATCCCAGCTGAGGGTTTCCGCATCGATTTCTTTGGTTGCCCTGGGGACGCGCGAGGGGCAGATGGGTGTGACCTTTCCCTTGCATTGGGACAATTTGATTGTAGACCAATGTTTGGCAGGTGATTTACCACTCCAGCAGTGGCTCTGGAGTATCCACTGTCGTGCCAAACACGGGTTCACGGGCCACAGGGTAGGCTAGGTTGCAAGAGAGTCGAGGAGCTGATCCAGCCCTACCTCGAGCTCATAAAGCGCAGTCAGCTGTGAACTTGCGGGTTTTCAAAACACCCTCCAAACATCGTTAACACCACTTACAACTGGAAAGCTTTTAAAAACAATTACTTGCTTCGCCCTCTGTTTAAACACAAGGGTATTTAATGAAAAAGGACTGAGCAGGGGCGCCACGACGGAAGAGGAATGTCGTAGAAGCGCAGATGAGCTGGCAGCGTCCAAAGACGCCGAAGGTTCCTGACGGCAAGGCGTAGGAGCAGCGGCTGAGGTGCATTGCTGCACATGCAGAGAAGAAGGCAGGGCAGAGGGGTGGCAAAGATGGCTGAAGGGACACCTGGCTTTCCACAGGGCATTTTGTGTGCTGCCTGGTGTCCTCATGCGTGGCAGCATTGCCTCTCTTTCCTGCCTGTTGGGAATGCCTCTTCTCCTCGCCAGTTCTGAGGAGCAGAGAGGGCTGCGCTGCTTGCACTGTGCTGGTTCACTGGGGGAAGGTAATGGAGGAGCCCCGATCCTCCGGTAGCCCCTGCAGAGTCTGGGGCCTGTTGCTCGTCATCCCACACCTGGCATTGGATGCCGAGGCGCCCATGATGGGGGTTGCCAGGCCCAGGCATGACTGACGTGGGCAAAATGAAAGGAGGCACAACTGCCACCATCAAACAGGCTGCTTCAGGAGCCACAGCTACAGCCACCGCTCAGACCACGACTCCAGACACAGACACTACCACCGATCAGACGGCCACGGGAGCCAAAGCTCCAGCCTTTATAACCATGTTCACTATCCAGGCAGCAATATCCTTCCCTAATGCAGTGGCCCATGTGGGTTTGCCTCTATGCTACCAGTTGCTCTGCTTCCATTGCTGCAACTACCCCCACTGGACATTGGACACCATCCAGGAGTCAGTGCAAGAGCACCGTTTTCTGGCAGTTTATTATACAGTAAAGCCTCTTCAGCGCATCACCTCCTCTGCTGGCAGTATTCCAATACCTTTGCCTTTGGACCAGTCCATAACCCCTTCTAAGATTCCGGGATTGCTATTCAAGTCCGCTGTGTGATCAGTGCGATCCACTTTCTCCGCATAGCACTAGTTGCGTAACGTGTGGAGGGGACCCTTCCGTTGGACATTCAGCCCAGCACAGGCAGTCGGGGTACCAAAAGGACTTGCCGTTCGGTATCAACCACGTCCGCAGCAGCTTGGACCCCTTCATATTCTGCCCGTATCTCTTTTTCAGTTGGAGTACAGCAGGTCTCAGATCCTCTGCGTACTCGACTCTGAAACCCTATGTCTAATCAAGTCTCCCCTGGCACTCTCTCCCAGAGGCTCCAGGTGGGGCCATTCTCCCTGACTGTGGTGTAGAGCATGTTCTTTACATCTGCGCCTGTCCTGACTGGCCCAATGGCTACTGCATGTTTTCATGCATGTTTTAATGGTTCTGATATACCAGCTCACTAAATACACATAGTAACAAACATTCTGTTAGCCCAACAGCAGTACTGCAGGATCACAGGCAGAACAAATGGTTGAAGACCAGAGAAGAAGGAGTGGCTAATGAGAGGCATTCAGGTGCCAGGGGAGCTCCAAGAAAGAAGGGGACCGGCACTTGAGCAGGGTCTGTGGCGACAGAGCAAGGGGAAATGGCTGCGAGCTCACGGAGGGCAGGTTTAGGTTACGTGCAAGGAAGAAATCTTTTGCAGTGAGGCTGCTGAGGCACTGGAACAGGTGACCGAGTGTCGTGGTTGATGTCCCGTCCCCACAGGCTTTCCAGGGGAGGCTGGGTGAGGCCCTGGGCAACCTGGTCCAGCTGTGGTGTCCCGGTTCGTTGCAGGGGACTTGGACCAGGTGGCCTTCAGAGGTCCCTTGCAACTCGACTCTAGGATCCTGTGTTTCCAAATGGGGAGGTCCGGCCTGTCACGGTTCGGCCCGGTTCGGCCCCCTCCCTTGGCAGGGGATGAAGGGACCTGCAGTCCCACGCCGGGGAACAGGGAAGGGGGGGAGGGAAAAGGTAGGGAGATGGGCTGGGACGAGGAAAAGCAGCGGCCACCAGCTGGGGAAAAAAAATCCAATTGACTACAAATGGCAGCGGAATGCGAGCTCATACAGTACAGTGCAATATAATTGGAACTGCAGTGAACAAATCCAATAGAGGAGGGCGAAGCCACAGGCCTTCCTCTCACGGTGTAGGCAGCCTGGCCAGGGAGCACACAGAGCCACGGCGGGCAGAAGAGGAACAACCTCGAGACTCCCGGTCAGCTGCAACTTTCCCTCTGAGCGGACAACGGGAACAGAACGACCAAGTCTTCTGGGAGCCGCAGGTCACTCTCCTCTTCCGAGAGCCAGGCACCCAGAACCGCTGGCAATCCACGCAACTGCGGCAAGGACGCTGTAGCGCACGGCACGCTACGTGATGCTGCAGTGTGACACACCGATGCCAAACCTCAGCGCCACGACAACGCCACGGAACAGCTCCCCTGCCACGCCCAACACGGCCAGGGTTGGCCGCACGCGTCGCACGCTGTCACAGTGGGCATCGCAGCGTCACAATGGCCACCACTGCCCCGCCCTTCACACCGCCCCCTAAGTACGGGAGCAGCGGCAGCTGGCCCACACTTGCCGAGCTTCGGCCTTCTGGGTGCCACGCGTGCGTGGACGGGAGAGGAGCCAGAGCGCGAAGGCAGGCGACTGCCCACCTGGGGGTGGGCGAGAGAGAGGCGGTGCCAGGAAGCGCAGAGGACGACGCCACCTGGCACGCAGAGTGAGTGCAACGGGCGCACGAGAGGCACTGCTGCGTGGAGCCACAGCCATCGCTCTTGCGTCCGGTGCCCAGTGCAGCCCACTAGAGACTAGTCTCTAGTCTCCAGGAGGGGACGAGATGAAGAACACACCCGTGCTTCATCAGCCCAAGAACGGCGTGCTGCACAAGCGCGCGCAGCGCTCCGAGAGCGGCGCGCAGGAGAGTCTTTTCTGCCGCCCGCTGCCAGGATGGAGAGCTCATCACGCTCGCCGTGAGAGGAATCTCCTGCAGGCAATGATCAGGCGCGCAGTGGAGACCACAGTGGAGATCGCGATGCGCAGCGATGCCGCCTGGGGACAAAATGGCATGGGGCTCCTCATCCCCCGCCCGGCGGTGGATGCCGAGGAGCCCATGGAGGTGGGCCCGCCTCAATATGCCCCGACACCCAGCAGGGTCCCCTGTGGAGTGCAGGGCATGGGGCTCCTCATCCCCCATCCGGCGGTGGATGCCGAGGAGCCCATGGAGGTGGGCCCCCCTCAATATGCCCCGACACCCAGCGGGGTCCCCTGTGGAGTGCAGGGCATGGGGCTCCTCATCCCCCATCCGGCAGTGGATGCCGAGGAGCCCATGGAGGTGGGCCCCCCTCAATATGCCCCGACACTCAGCGGGGTCCCCTGCGGAGTGCAAGGCCAGGGGCTCCTCATCCCGCACCCGGCGGTGGACGCTGTGGTGCCCATGGAGATGTAGTGAGCCCCAGGCATGCCGGACATGGACTAAATGACGGCAGGCACCATAGCTGCCACCACCAAACAGGCAGCTGTGGAAGCCACAGCCGCTATTCGGACCAGGACTCCAGACAAGGACGTGACCGACCAGCCATCAGACGACCACAGGAGCCACAGCTCCATCCACCATTCAGTCCACAACTCGAGTCACAGAGGCAAACACCGATCCGATGACCACAGGAGCCACAGCTCCCGCTACCGTTCAGAAGACGACCTGAGTCACAGACACGACCAGCAATCACGTGGCCTTGGGATCCACAGCAAGTGCCACCGCTCTGACAACTGCGGGAGGCACAGCCATGGCCATCGATAAGACAACAGCGTCTAGCCAAATACTTTCCACTCTCGTGGCAACAAACAAGAAGTGGCCAAGACGTTCCTGTTTTTAAGAAAATAAAATTCTACCAACATCCCAGCTGAGGGTTTCCGCATCGATTTCTTTGGTTGCCCTGGGGACGCGCGAGGGGCAGATGGGTGTGACCTTTCCCTTGCACTGGGACAATTTGATTGTAGACCAATGTTTGGCAGGTGATTTACCACTCCAGCAGTGGCTCTGGAGTATCCACTGTCGTGCCAAACACGGGTTCACGGGCCACAGGGTAGGCTAGGTTGCAAGAGAGTCGAGGAGCTGATCCAGCCCTACCTCGAGCTCATAAAGCGCAGTCAGCTGTGAACTCGCGGGTTTTCAAAACACCCTCCAAACATCGTTAACACCACTTACAACTGGAAAGCTTTTAAAAACAATTACTTGCTTCGCCCTCTGTTTAAACACAAGGGTATTTAATGAAAAAGGACTGAGCAGGGGCGCCACGACGGAAGAGGAATGTCGTAGAAGCGCAGATGA
The DNA here is from genome assembly GCF_951394365.1 of Tetrao urogallus. Classification (NCBI taxonomy): domain Eukaryota; kingdom Metazoa; phylum Chordata; class Aves; order Galliformes; family Phasianidae; genus Tetrao; species Tetrao urogallus. The sequence goes on along the minus strand of NC_136815.1, from coordinate 87,454,902 downwards.
GCTGGCAGCGTCCAAAGACGCCGAAGGTTCCTGACGGCAAGGCGTAGGAGCAGCGGCTGAGGTGCATTGCTGCACATGCAGAGAAGAAGGCAGGGCAGAGGGGTGGCAAAGATGGCTGAAGGGACACCTGGCTTTCCACAGGGCATTTTGTGTGCTGCCTGGTGTCCTCATGCGTGGCAGCATTGCCTCTCTTTCCTGCCTGTTGGGAATGCCTCTTCTCCTCGCCAGTTCTGAGGAGCAGAGAGGGCTGCGCTGCTTGCACTGTGCTGGTTCACTGGGGGAAGGTAATGGAGGAGCCCCGATCCTCCGGTTGCACCATCTGGTGCAGGGGGAATTTCAGGCGAAATACAAGGATGAAGGCTGGAATGCCGTCTATACAAAGTCAGGTCGAAGACACTGCCTGCACCCATAGGTCAGCCTTTCCTTCTGTCTAGAAAAGTGGCTCAGGTGAGTCCTCCCTAGGAAATTGTTCCTACTTCCCCGATCTTTCTCCTCCTTCCTGGAAGCTAAAGAAATTCCCCCCTGCTAAGTTCAGCATCGTCACGCTCTCAGGTGCAAGATTATCAACACCCAAGGAGAAAGGCTTCATCATGGTATCCACCTGATGGAGAGCTAGTGTGCCTTTCCCTGTCAGGAAGGATGTTGCAACCCTGTCTGAATTTAGAGGCTACCGTGTAGCAGTTCAGAGCTCCAGGACTGGAGGGTGCATGAGCCTCTCTCTCACTATCATGGGGAAGCAGTCAGAACAGCTGTGTAAGGTGTGAGCAGGTAGACAATCTGCTTTGCCATGTGGCTGGGCTACAGGATGAAAACAATAGATTAAACGATAGATTACAAAGTGTCCTTGGTGACAGAAGGAAGAAGCAGGGAAACCACAGCACATCCGTGTGCAAACAGGTTATTTCAAAGAAAAAGACATTAAACCCAGGTCAGCCTGTATTTACATCAAAGGCCACCTCTGTAATGTTGGCTTGAGTAAAAAAATTGCAAATCTGGAGGCAACTCTTCCTACTCTATGGATTCTATGATTCTACAATTCTATGATTCTGTGACTCTATGTCCACCCCTCCTCACCTTCAAGAGTTCGCCGCCGAGTGAGCAGTATCTCTGTGGACAGAGATTATTCTTCTCTTGATCCATCAACTTTTGTCAGAAGGCATGAGCTTCTTTTTTGTGTTTATCATCTATTCCCCCATATCACTTTTATCCCAGTAGAAGGCTCTGTCACTGCCTTCTTTTTGCCACACATTAGTTGCCAACCTGCAAGGAGTCTAACCACAAGGTACTCCATCACAAGATTCTTAAAATACTAACATGGCTTTTCTATGTAATGTAATGGGATGCTTTGGATTGGGAAAGAGCATCCCTTTGAATAAAATCTTGCCAGGGCACATCCACTGTTTGTTTTGATCCTCATATCATGGGATTACTTCAATAATTAAAAAATGGGATCCCTTGCATGATGGTGGAAATATCCATGAATCTCTGGCCTGCATAGCTGAGTATTTTCATGGCCTCAGTAAAGACATACTGATTACTGGAAAACAACACTTGGCCGCATGCAACATAGCATGGCTGCTCTTGATGGCTTTAAGTTGGTCTGAAGAAGCTTTCACTAATGAAAATCAACTACTACTGAGTTAATTTTCTTGAACCTCGCTGAAAAACTTGTAAGACAGTTTGCAGTACTGACAGGGAAGAAGCCAAATCCGATCATTCCCCTTCAAAAGGTCCAAACCATCTCTTTAGTAAGTTCCAGGGACCCTGAACAAAGGAACCTGCATAAACTAGATTCTGTAAATGAAAGAACTAGAAGATAGGATCTCGTGGTTCCACTTGAGCTGGTGTCTTTGAGATCTGACCGACTGTAACACAAAAACTGGAAAAAAAAAAAGGCAAGATAGATCGGTGGGGGTGCCCTCTGAACTGTGGCCTTCTGTCCAGGCCACACTAGATATAACAGTGTGCCCATACACGGTAGCCAAAGTTATACATCTGATGCAGCGTTTTAGACAAAAACTGAGAGAAAGGGCACCAACATAGTTACAGGACATTGGGGCAGAAAGCGTTGTAGTAAACAGACCAGAAATTTCACAACTGGCATCCATTACCACCTACCCAGCCCTCAGGCAAAAATTATACACAACAGTAACAAAAAACTGTTCAGAGCAGCAGCTGTGAAGCAAGATAAGCAGCACGAGAACCAAGGACACCTTTAGAAGAGGAGAGAACATCTCACGGCTCTGATTGGCTAAGCGCCTGTGTGAACAGTTGAAGAGTGTTTTGCAGAATGCCCTGTTATCATGTATAAATAGAGTAGTGCTTAACAATAAAGCTTTTAACCATGCTGGTGTACTGTTATGTCTCTAGCACATCCTGGGAGTCCAGAGACTTAATGCCCGAACAGGGACACTTGATGGTACGATTCGGGGAAGTGGGCAACGGCAGGACGGTCGTGGCAGAGGTTGGCACCGTGTTGCGGTAGCTGGGATTAGGCGCCGACGTAAGTGCTGCCGTTAGCTGGAAGTAGGGTTGCAACCTGCCCTCTGTATCCATGATGGAGTGGGAAGCTGCGGAGAAACTGCTGTTAAGTATTCTCTCTAAGAGAGGGGAGCAGTCATCTCCTAAAAGCATGACCGAACAGGTGCAGTGGGCTCGGAAGAAGGGACATTTGTCAGAAAGGTGCTGATATTCAGTGTCAACGAATGGTGTGATCAGTCATTAGTGGTGGAAAGGAAGAAGAACTATAGTGGCCCCTTGGCCTCTGGTGGAGGTCTATTATTAACTCTTTGAAAGCTATGCAAGTCAAGCATAAGCAAGGTAGCTGCTGCAGCTATACAGGCACTGGTCAATACAACTAATTCTTTGGAGTTTGACGTGCCTGTTTGGGGCATCACACACCCTGTGTGTTCCTTGGCAGGTCAGGTAAAGGCGTCGCTAGAGACAGCAGCTCCTGATCTTTCAAATGACACTGCTACTGAGTCATCTGCAGTATTGCAGCAGGAAAAAGGGGCTATACCTGACATCACCACTGATGGACACTGCCAGGAGCAGTCTCCTGCAGAATGAGAGAGCAACAATGGGGGAGAGGAGTTGGAAAAGCTGGATTACGAGGTTAAAATATTAACAGAGCAATTATGTAATTTGGAAATCTGTATGCAGCAAAGGGTACAGAGCCTGACCGAGGCTCTCGTGCCTTCTACGGGTCCTGTCCTACCGATAGCGCCTGTTGCTCCACCGACTCATCCGGCAGCGCCACCCGACTGAACTACAGAGAGATTGTTTCACGTGTGCCCACACCGCTCTGCGGAACAGGAGGTGAGCAGTCGGGAACTGTGGGGAGTTCACTAACGAAGGAGCAGCAAGGAAATCTTGAAGCCTTACAGCTAGTTTTAACGTTTCAGAATCAGTCTGTATTTGCGCCAGCATTAGCTGCTTTTCTCAAATGGTTAAGCAAAAACGTCCCTGAATTTCTGAAAACTGGATTCTCTTTCTATGGAGAGCTTTGGGACAAAATTGGTGCAAAACTCAGGGAGGCTTCTATTACTAAAGACAGCACGGCTGCTAAACTTTCATCTGTTTGGAACCAAATAATGGAAGGGCTTAAGCAAACTCGACAAGGAAGAATTTCTTCCCACTGTTCCCCATCGCCCTCCCTGCTATCCCCGCCGCTGCCCCTCGGTGCAGAAAGCAGGCCTGATCCCGATTCGACCCGCGGCTCCGACCCCACCCCTGACCGCGGAGAAGAGAAATCGCAACACCCCCCCCCCCCATCGCTGCTGCCCTTGGCTCTGCCCTCGGCACACATCCCGCTCCCGCCTTCGGCTCCGCTCCCGACACTCGCTCCGCTCCCCCCCTCCGCCCTGCCCCCGTTGCTCGCCGTGACTCTGCCTCCTCCGCCCCGCCTACGTCGCCTACGTCTCTGCAGCCTGCGTATTACTTAGCTAGGGCCAGTAAACGGAGCTGCTTATACTTCTAAAGCCGTTCGAGCTTTCCTCCAGGTATAGGGTGTTAGACATATTACACGCGTTCCTCATTCTCCCACTGGACGAGCTATCATTGAGCATACTCATCTAACATTGAAATCCATTCTTAATAAACAAAAAAGGAGGAATACAGGAGACAGACCACAACAAAGGCTGTAAGCGTTTTGCTTTCTCTCTGCCATCTGTCAGTAAAGCGGAGGCAGCCTCTCGCTATGAATGGGTTGTGCTGCCTCAAGGCATGAAGAATTCTCCGACTATGTGTCAGCTATTCGTAGCCACAGCCTTGCAACCTATTTGTAAAGCAAACCCTCATATGATCATTTATCATTATATGGATGGCATACTGTGCTGTCAGGAACAGCCTTTTGATAATAGCTGGGAAGTGAAATTAATCTCCCATCTCTCTCAATTTGGCCTTCCGGTGGCACTGGAGAAAGTGCAACGCACCTTTCCTATGTTATATCTGGGTTGGAAAGTGTCAGATGCTGTGATATACCCTCAGACGGAATTGAAAATTGACATTTCCACACTCACCGACTTACAGACTCTTTTAGGTCACTCACAATGGCTACGGCCATCGGTTGGCATTTCTAACAATCAGTTAGAACCATCGTTACAGTTGTCAAGGGGGAGATGTGCTAATGATGCGATCGTGCTGATGCCTGAGGCTAAGCAGGCTCTAACTCACATTACCGCCCAAATTCAATCGGCAGCTGGCTATCATCAGTCCTTACTTCACCACATTTCCCTTGTCGTGTATGTCCAGGAGAAGCATGCTTTCGCAGTTATTTGTCAACAGAGGGGAAGGAAAAAAGAAAAAAAGAAAAGGAAAAGGAAAAGGAAAAGGAAAAGGAAAAGGAAAAGGAAAAGGAAAAGGAAAAGGAAAAGGAAAAAGCACGCTTCTCTTCAAAACAGGCCTACTGAACTATCTTCTGTGTTTTGTTTTTTTTTGTGCTGGCGGCTGGCAGCTTGTGGGTGGGCTCCCGAGTCAGCAGGGGTGGAGCTGGCACATTAGCGGCACGGTTTAAACACCTTGCAAACGCGCCATCGGTCATTTGCTGCGGAGACTAGCTTCTGAGCTGATAAGTCTGTGCTGGCAAGGGATCTGGAGTAAAAAAAAAAAAAAAGGCCAACCAAAAAGCTCTTTTTAAAGGTTTTTTAAGGCTAGCATCGGCACCGAGCTTGTGCTGGGAGCTGGCAGCTTGTGGGCAGGCTCCTAAGTCACCAAGATTAGGGGGGGAGCTGGCACATTAGGGCACGATTTAAACACCCGCCCTCAACCTTCACACCTGCTAATAAGCTTTAAATAGCCTCAAAGAGGGTGGAAGCTAGCTCCCACTCACACTAGGTAAGAAACCACTGTTTCTGCTTACTGAGAAAGGGGAGGTTCAGTGAGTGAGCACAGCCACGTTTCCCATAGGGCGCTACATCTGTGCGTGTGGGAGGTGGGTCTAGTGGTGAGAATTGTAAGCTTCTGTCCCTCCTTGCTCAGGAGACCGGCTTTCCTCGGCAGTCACTGAGAGCACAGGCTGAAACATGGTCTTTACTAGACAGCGGGCTTATTCTAAGAGCACCCGGACGGCAACCCAGATGGAGACTTGCTGAGAAATGTCGCTCTTCGGGTCTCTGGCTTCAGGAAGTGCCTGAGCTGCCCGGGGAGAGTGGCAGGGACTCCTCCGGTGCGAGCAGGTGGACAAGCTGCTCAGCCTGGTGGTGGAGCTCAAGGATGAGGTGCAGAGACTTAGGACCATCAGGCAGTGTGTGTAGGAGATTGACTGGTGGAGTAACTCGCTGGCTTACCAGAGGGAAGGGTTTTGGGGAACAAAAACCCAGAAAGGTGGTGGACCCCCTGCCTAGGTCGCACAGACCTGACTGATGGGGAAAGTTGCAAGAGAGTCCTGACTCAGTGTCACAGGATACACCTGCCCAGCCCCCTTCCCCAGCTCCCTCTAAGTAGCAGTTCCAGTTCCAGTTACCGTTCCAGTTACCGGAAGTTGAAGGGGAGGTGATTGGAGAGGTGATGGAGGATTTTCCCAGGAGAGAGCCTAGGGCGAGGTGGTCATCCCCACGCCTTGAGACTGCCTCCAACAGGAAAGAAATAAGGGTGGTCATGGTGGGTGACTCCCTTCTCAAAGGAACGGAGGGCCCTATATGCAGACTGACCCGGGCCGTTGGGAAGTGTGCTGCTTTCCTGGGGCTTGGGTCAGGGTCATAACCAGAAAACTCCCTAAGCTGGTTAGGTCATCTGACTACTTTCCATTGCTCGTAGTTCAGGTGGGCAGTGATGAAATTGCTCAGGCAAGCCTACGAACTATGAAAAAAGATTTCAGGGGTTTAGGGCGTTTAGTTCAAGGAGCAGGAGCTCAAGTGATCTGCTCTATACCTTCAGGGGCAGTAAGGGACACTGAGTGGGATTGGAAAGCATGAGCAATGAATGCAACTGGTAGGAGAACCTACCAGGGGTGGTGTCCCGCTAGAACTGGTTTTCACTAACAGAGAAGGACTGGTGGGAGAAGTGAAGGTTGGGGACCTTGAGCAGAGCGACCATGGAATTGTAGAATTCTCCATTCTCATTTGGATGGCAATTCTACATTCTAATGGATGGCCATTCTACAAGGGGATGTCAAAACAGTGACCAGTAAAACTACTTTCTTGAACCTTCCAGAGGGCGCACTTTGATCTGTTCAGGGCACGTTCATTGAAAAGAATTCCCATGAAGACCCATTTGGATCAAAAAGTGACTAACCCATAAGCCACCATAATCTGAGGAAATACTGGGTTTAAATCCTTCAACCTACTTGCCTTACACCTTTCTCTCAGCATCTAATAGTGCCCACTCCTCCCGTTGCTCAGCCCCATCTGCTGAGGTGCTGTATTGACGGATCAAGGCAGAGAGAAAACTCTAAATCCATCTTGCAATCCCCACACTTATCTAATATAAAATCCTCAAACCAAAGATATGCTTGGCATTAAATTGATAAGAGTGGATACTGCACTTGATTTGAGCTAAACTGCTGAGAAGGGATTTGGAGACAAGTTACTCTGACCCTGCATGGCACCTCCAATGGTATCCTCACGGAGCTGGTTCTTGACCTTTGCATGCAACCTGCTCGAGTATCTGCGGAGTTGTCAAGGTTTTCCATGTCATGGTATCATGCAATAAACTGATGGAACTGTGACAGCTGCTAAGGGAGGACTACAGTTCTCAAAATGCTTCAGTTCTTTCCATGTGGTTTCCAGGAGGGAGACATAAAGTCATGTCCTCATGTCCTCTTTTGCTCTGTACCTCTGAACTTGTAGCACCTGATTAGGAGATGCTTTCTTTGCCATCTGTTTGATTCATTACCCTTGATTCCTTTCATATTGTATTATCTCATATTCCTTTCCATTTTTAATAAAATAGTTTATTCATATTTCCATCGAGCTGCAACTCCTTCCCACTTTTCTGCTGGCTTTCCATTGGGGGGGTGAGTGGGGGAGGATGGGCTCGGCCTAGTCATGCAATTAAAAAAGTTCAGCCCATTACAGGAGTAAAGCAAGGATTTTACAAGACAAACAAGCTATCACTCTACATCAATATCATTAACAGTGTGAAATGTGAATGAGTGGAAGAAATATGTGTAACCGTTGTAAAGAGGTGTTCGTTTGTTTGTTTGTTTTTAATAATTCCCTTCATGACTTGCTAAATTTGTTTCAGTCTTAACTGCTAATATATTTTGTCTCCTTTTCCTTGTTACTCCTTGTTCCATAACATGCCATCACAATTTCCAATTCCTTCAAGAAGTCTTTATTGTTTAAAACACAGTTCTTCTAAGTTCCTTCAATCTTGGCATTCCTTCAGATTAAAATAGAAATAAATCGATGCCTTTGATATCCCCATGTAATTTGTGTTGTCTCAATTTAATTTCAAAACCAAGAAGCTTTTGGCAGAGAAAAATAGGTTCCTCATCTGAAGTTTGCAATGAAGAAAAAAGAAAAACAGACCCTAAACTGTATGCTATCTATACCATACTGCTGCATCTTTCAAACTGGAATCTGGAATAGAAAAATATGAAGGTAGCTTTCACCATCCCTCTTCTTTACCGAATGATCATAAATCCAGCAATTGTAGGTTCCTCAAAAAAGTGAGGAGACATTTGCTCAACTAGGAGATCACATCCTTTTTTGGAAAAGGGCTTTTAAAAACCTTTAACTATGAGCAACTGTGTGGTGAAATGTTATACATATTCTAACACTAAGAGCTAGCAAAAAAAAACCAAAGCAAATACAAAATCCAGAAGCTCTTCTATTCAAATACTCATAAATGCTCCTATTCTGGTCTAAGAAAGGTCAGCAAAGGATGCAACACAAGTGGTCATTTGAATCATATTTAGCTGGCCCTGTATCCCTGTACCCGGACACTACAATCCACCTTTTGGAAATTATCTAGCCCTGTGCCCCAGTGAAACTTACGATGCAAAAAATGTTCCAATAATAGTTAATTTCATCTTTTTTTGAATCACAGTACACATAGTGGTACTAATTTTGTACTAGATTTGTCAGTAAGACATCGCTGTGACATTTTTTTGCAATTCTTTTCTACCACATTAGGAACTATCTGCAGATGGTTGCCATCTCTAGATAAATCCTGATAGGTACTACCTGTCTCCAGTGACTGTGCCATTTCAATTAAATTAGTAAATAAAAACATCCCCTTTGAAAGAAAGCTAATAACTATTATGGAAAGGGAAGGGCTTGATGAGATGATACCATAATATAAAGCTTTTGTTGTGGGAAGACAGAATCCTATAGTTCAAGGTAATTATTTCACCAAGTTCCACCTCATTAGGATTGAAATAAGACATCATAATGAACAGTGGACTAATAATTCACCAATACAAACTTGGTTTTAGCCCAGCTTGCTATTTTTTCAGTATATTTGCTGGTTTCAGCTCATCACCCCCAACTTCACTGGACAAAATGACACACCTCTTCATTTTCTATTCATCAAAAGCCTATGTGTGAATTAGTAAAACTAGATTAAATTTCCTGTCCCAGTGCCAGAGGAGCACTGGGAAATTTGTATGAACTTCCTTCCCAGGACATGGCACTTGGAGAAAAAGGAAGAAGCAGAAATCATTAGAGCAAGTTTGGTTTTTCCCCCTGGGCCATCTATGTTTCTGTGGAGGGCCAACACATCCTCTCTCCACTCCAAATAGATAGCAGTATGATGATAAGTAGGAGATCACAACTTAAAGGGGGCTACAGAATATTCTGGGACTCTCTGCAGCAAGACAACTCATTGTAGATGGGAAATGGCGTAGTAGAAACTATGGAGTCTCCACTATGCTGTCACTCAGAAGAGTAAATTTTAATACTTTATTTTCCTTTCTATCCTTCCCACTGTTATTTCTCTTTTCATTTTTCAACTGCTGCACCTGCCCTCTAGACATAACTCAAACAAGAAAAAGAACCCTTTTCATGTTAATGCCTAAATTCCCCTGTCATGCATTCAAATGGGAATCTGACCAACTGGATTCCTGACCTACTTATTAGACTGAAATTCCTGCTGGGAAGGATCAATAAAATGGCCTGCTGGGAGGTCATTTGGACTGATCATGGTTAATCACAGGAGCTGTGAAGAAGAGGATAGCTATCTTAAGAAAAAAATCATTTGGATATACTCTTACCTCTTAAGTATTTATCTATCCAAAACAAGGTGAGTTTACTGCAATTTTTGTTAAAACAAGCTGGCAGGTCAACTTCCAGTTAACCTATTAGATCAATTAACAGAAGTTGTTTCTCTGAGGGCCTTCATTGGCAGTGCACAAACAAGTGTTGAAGTTCTCACAGAACTCTATTGTGTTTCTCAGACATCTTAGAATAAGTGCAGTGATTGCGTCTCTTTTTTATACCTCAGATAAGGTGAAGGAAAATAATCTCAGCGGAGATTACTTTTCAAAAGTAAAACTTTTCAAAGTAAAACCTTTCCAAACCTCAAGGCTCTAATCCAGCAGTGAGTGGCAAAGCAGGAAGCCCAACACTTACTCCTCAGCACGCATGTTTCTACCCAGCCATTTCCCACAACAGGAGAAGTGAATATAAGTTTTCAACCTCTCTTCAAAGTGCCAAGTGCCTGGCCTGATTCCATCTTTTTAAAATGAGTCTGTGTCCTACACTGCATGTTTGGTAATTTCTTCAGGGTGAGACAAGCTGTTTCTCTCTGCAGGCCTCTCATTTTTCCCTATACAGACTTAATGTGAAGTATAGCACTTTACCAGAAAGGACCATAATGAGTTGCATGTGAAGGTCCTGCAACTTTCTGCCATCTTTTCCCTCTCAATTTTCCTATGAGCCTACATATACATATATATGTATATATATTCTTTTGAATCTTAGATCTTATTTATTGTGGTGCCAATTTTTCTTTCAAATGCAAACTGATTTAAATATTCCTGCATACACACCTGTATACTTCTAGATATGCACATTCTTAAAACAAAACAACCTAAAATTACAGTCTCATCACTCTAACAGAGAGATAGACTCAGGCCATAGAATACACTACAGGATCAAAAGGAAAAAAAAAGAAGAGAAGAAAAGGAAAGAAGAAGAAAAGAAGAAGAAAATAGGGAAGGGAAGGGAAGGGAAGGGAAGGGAAGGGAAGGGAAGGGAAGGGAAGGGAAGGGAAGGGAAGGGAAGGGAAGGGAAGGGAAGGGAAGGGAAGGGAAGGGAAGGGAAGGGAAAAAACTGCTATTCACTTTTGAAATCCTGCGTAAGGGAAGGAATCACTAAGTCAATTTTTCTGGTCTGTGTTACATAGAAGGTCAAACTACATAACTGGTAGAAGGTCAAACTACATAACTGTAGCATTCCCACTTGGCCTTAAACGCTAACAAAAAAATACAGCATAACTCCACCTTCGCAGTGTAAAGTAAGGCATTTGCTTTACCCCTCTGTGGGTAGGGGTAAAATGCTGGGACCCTTTCTGTGAAATCTGACAGTGCAACTGATATTTGTATTATTAATTAGTAATTTCACATTAAAAATATTGAGCACAGCAGGCAAGAAATTGACAGAATCATTCCATGTTGTTTTTAAAGCCCTTCTCTATGATCTCATCATTGCTACTAAAGCTGATGCTCTTTCCATGACATTTGTGATGAACTGGTGACCCAGCTGCTAAACTTCTACGTTTTTTATTATAACACATTGTTCATTTACACCTTTTTTATCATATTTAGTTTATGATAACTAGAACTTATTTAAAAGAAGTATCCTTCAGCTTATTAGCTGAGGGCACTGCACATACCTCTAAACCACAATGCAGCAGGAGGGCAGTTCTTACTACAGCATGGGCAATGCCCTACACCTTCTAACTCCTCTGTGTCTCAGTACATGTCGCAAGTGACTCATGTACCTGCAGAACTGACTTAGCTGAAAATGTCCCAGTTACAACTAGTGGTATTTACTTTACCTTACAGCTTATATGGTGATCTTAGATTGTGTTCAAAGGGCTGTGGGACCTAAGAACAAGGTTCCAAATCCAATCTGTTTTGTTAGCACAGGGCTCTGTTGGCATGAAACTGTACTGCTGGCTTGTAATTTGTGAACATGATTTCTTGATTTTGAGTGATTTTAAATACAGATTATATAAAGATTTATCTGTATTTTATCAAAGATTTATAATTCTACGCCTAATTTTAAACATCCTCCTTCACTGTGCTGTGAGCTTACCACATGAGGGTAGGAATAATCAAATAGCAAGAGAAAATACCACAAGATCATGCATAAAACAGAAATATAAATTATTTTTATTCTCTGGGGAGAGAGCAGAAGAAGAGTTGATAAGACCTGCTCAAGAAGGCAATATTAATTTTAATATACTTCTGCCCTTCCTTTGAATTTTTAGAATAAATACCCAAAGCAGATGGCAATGGGCTGTGCTATTTAAGCAACACTATTTAAATGCTATCACTTTCAAGTAATATGCTGCGGCACAAAGTAATGGAAGACATTCCACTAGTATAGCATCATCCTGAAAGAGATGCTCAATCATATTTTTTCTTGGATCTTTGAAGTCAATGTCTGAGTGGCCATTAACATATCCACTCTCAGGTCAAAATTACTTCAGGGAGACAATAGATCATTTTGAGCATCTAGCATGAGCTTCACATGAGCTTTACTTTATAGTTATGTATATCATATTTTCACTGCTTTTTTTTTTTTTTTAAATAAAGCTGACGACTGGAGGAGATCTTGAAGTCATTTAACACCTCATCTAGCAGCGTTGCCAACTCCCAACATTCAGATATCATGAGTCATCTCTAAGAACTGTAAGTCTGTATTAAATGCAAAAGGTAATTACATTGTGAGATTGTTTTTCTTTGTTTTGTTTTGTTAATTCAGTTTAAGAAAAAGGAAAGAACTCTTATGCAAAGTTTCCAAGCATTGCTTGGCAGCCACAAGGCAAATAAATTGGCTTCATGAAAACGTAAGCTAAGATCCTCTTACAGTTAGGTGATAGCTAGTGTGACTTTGTGAAAATATTCTGAAGTCACACAAGCTTGCAAGAAAAATATGCAGTTACAGAGGTGAATAACCACAGCACTCAGCTCCTCTAACACCCCTTGTAGAGCAAGGAATTAAGATTTCCTCTTTTCTTATCCAGGCTAGGAAAACCCCCAACCTCATCCCACTTTATGGCACTTCTCTGCCTCTACAAATATCCATAGTACTGTGATTTGAGAAAATGCAGAAGTCCCTGAGCTGCTGTTACCAAGCCCACTCACCATTTAAAACTAAATTTTGGTAATGAATTCTGGGAATTAGCAATAAAAACATGAGTGTCCAAAGCTATAGTTCATCAGAACTGCAGCGCCAACATCAGCCCAAGCTTTCCCAATCACCATGAAACACACCTTTTTCTTGACCAAAATCACCTCAGCTGCAGACACAGGTAGCCTAAAACAGCCACTGAGACTGAACAGAGCAAGTGAAGAGCTTGTCAGTCTTGCTGCTGATGGGCCAGCCTCAAACTTGCTTATTCAGATGCCATAACAGCCTTCCTTATTATGTGAAATACTTTACAGAGAGAATCTCCTCGTTCTTCTTTACTCTTTGTTTTAAAAAATATTTACCAAATTGTCTAAATTCTGTTCTTTCTTATTTAAGGGTTTTTCTGCTTCTATTTATTTAAACAGGTTTCAGTAGTTGAAAAGACAAGCAAAAAGGAACACCCAAACTGCTCACAGACAGGTGTAATTACAGACTAGAGGTTAGATATATTTTTTTATTATTATTATTTTATATATATATATTGTAGGCTGCTTTAACTATGATCCTGACTGGTTTAGAAGTTAGCAAGCAGACTGTTTTCAGGTTGATGGTGCTTTTTATTTTACATTTACAAAAACCTACAATGCAAATGTTTCATGGCCCAACAACTGGAGCTGGTTGATGCAGAATTTTTTGTCATCTCTGGCAAACATCATGCCTGCAAGCAAGACTTATTCACTAGTCCTCCTGGGTATGAGGAGGTAGGGTATGCAAATTCATTTTAAGGAGTTAATTGGATTCTAATGGCTTCAGCCTGTTAAGAATATCATTCGCTTCTCTCTGACTTATTAGCTAAGAAAGTAGGGGAAGAAGTAAGGCCACCCTTCTTCCTCAGCTAATGGAAGGATTTGGATAACATCACACTGGGATCTGGAGGAAAAAAATCTTTTTTTTTTCTTTTTTCTGCTCTCATAAGAGGAAGACTGCAGCACTGAGTCATCTCTCTTACAAGATGAAGTCATACCTTTGGATGTCAGGAAAAAAAGAGAATCTCTGAAGGACCAAATATACTTATCCACCAAGCATGTGGACTTGTACTGCACAAACATGACCAGGGCTTTGGCCATAACCACTTCTTTCCCTATCACTAAAGGAAATCGGTGAAAAAAGCACTGTGTAGGAAATCTTGGCATCATTGACACGAAGACTCCATTCCAAAATGGAGATGAATGAAATGAAATGATGCCACTTAAATAGGCTATTATGGCGTGGGGAAGTCGCTATCACAAACTTATTCAATGTCTTCCTGACTACAGTATGAGAATGATTATTTTAAAAGCATGAATGTAAATCTTAAGAAAAAAAAGAAGGTAGCTTTATTTAACCATTATTTTCAGAATTCTGGTTTAAAGCACTGAACCACAAACCATGGTTGCAGGCCAGCTGATGGACTGGGGAGATGGATGGGGAGATGGATGCTGCTGTTCTCTTTGCTACTCCCCCCTCCTCTCTGTTTTTCAGTATTTATAACTGCAACAGTCATTTACAGTTGCATAAGTGTAAAGCAGGGTGTCTTTCTGACTTTTCACGCATCTGCCCACATAAAATTACCACATTAGTAATTACCTCATTGTCAAAGTCAAAATGCAGTGAACAGAGATTGTTTTTGCAACCCTGTTACATTAGAATGCCTGCAGACAGTATGAAAGGATGCATACCAGTAAAACATGTTTTCCAGAACAAGAAACTGTTTTTCTTCCATATTCCTTGGAAGAGCTTTATCTCCTCCCCCATTTAACAAAACTTAATACTGTATGTCAGTTCCAACTTAGATTGAAATATTTCATAGTTTTCACCCTGAAAAAAACAATAATTTCATCAGAGGAAAAAGGAATATCTGTTCTCTTTCTTAGAGGTTGTTTAGGATACTAAAGAAGCCTCATCTTTTGCTATCATACTTCTGCCTGGTATTGCTTCAGAGGACACACAGGCTCTGATCTTTAACTTATTTATACATATTTCACAAAGAAGAAAACAGAGGAAGCAGAAGGATGAAATGACTTTCTATGGTCACAAAAGCTAGTCATAGAAGCACAGTTGGGAGTCGGAGCAGGAGCTCCTGGCAGTCAGCCACAAAAGATGTGCAACACAGAAAAAACATTTCCTGTAAGGGAGCATGTGATTTCAAAGCTGTGTGAAATGTTCACAAGAAAACCATGTAAATGAACACTAGGCTTGGTGGAGAGTGGGAGGCCGTTCATTAGAAACTGGAAACCTCTTGTTCCACCAAAAGGTCTGTTCATCAAAAGCGTTGCCAGCTTGCCTGAGGTAATGCCTTCTATCAAAACCAAGGAAAAATTAAGTCTCAGGCGGCTTCGATGTAAATTTCTCTGAAGTTTTTTCAATGCCTCACCAGTCAAACTCCATGGATGATAAAGGATTTCAGCTCACACATTTTCCTGAGTCTCTGCAGAAGGTGCCATGGATGTATCGTCACTCTGCAGGCAGTTGTCGATGTTTTATTTCACTATGGGTAGGGTGACAGTTTTACTGTATCAGTACCACTTAACTCTTTGCCTGCACAGCTGTACTTATGCTTCATAAGAATTTATTGCTGTGTGGAAGTCCCTTTCATGAACCTCATTTGCCTTGTGCTATATGCTGCACTTGAGCTGAGCAGTGTGAAAGTCCCAGTCCCACAGCATTCATGACCTGAGCATGCTGTGTCAGTATGGGGCAGCATGGCCAGGTCGCAGTAAAATGAGATGGTGCTGGCCAACACATCATCCTTACACAAAGCTTTTTAATAGACAGTGTGGAAAGGAACAGTTGCATGAAGGGATTCTGAGTACCAAAAGAAGTTAGTTTACAGAGTCAGTTTGCAAGACACTCCTTCCAGTTATGAGGAGCATTTAAAAATGGAACAAGTGCTCAGGGGAGGCCAGCACTATCCATAATTGAAGTTGAAATACTGAGGCAGTGAGAACAGGTAGGGAGGAAAGAGGCCAAGAGAAGCCTTGATGTAAAAACAAGTAGCCTAAGTTTCTGGAGGAAGGCCCAAAGAACAGGAGGCATGGTTTGAGTCAAGCAC
Source organism: Tetrao urogallus (assembly GCF_951394365.1). NCBI lineage: Eukaryota > Metazoa > Chordata > Aves > Galliformes > Phasianidae > Tetrao > Tetrao urogallus. Next base: position 87,439,068 of record NC_136815.1, on the reverse strand, counting down.
AGGGCAAATATGCTTTGCATAAGCACTGGCAATGGGTGGGGTACATCTGTCAGATTTATGACAGTGACTGATCCATTACACAATAACAGCTGAAGTTACAACAGTAAAGCTGTAGTTGACTGGGTAGGGAGAAAAGGATGCATTACGTAGACAGTATGCAGAATGAAGTTGAGTCTGGGTTATAAATGGAAGGGAATATGAAAAAGAGTGAGGCTAAAAGTGGAGGAGTTAATTCAGATCCACATCTTTACTATGGAGGAAGGTATGTGGCACTCTTCATGTAAGCATTATAATATGCTTTGATTGTGAAGGAGTTGCTGCTCCTGGCCACTGAAACACAAAAGAGCCAGTGCCAAAGGGTTTGTGGTTTCTCAGCCCACAAAGATAAAATTGTTCTCTGAGATGGGGCTAGGAACAACAAATTAAATGAAATTGATATATTGAACATTGTCTACAATGAATACAGAGAGGAGGAATTCCATGTAGAAGTTGCAAGACATATTCAATTAGTTTATATTTCAACTTAAACATAAATTAGGAGAAAGGAAAAGCGATAATAACTGGATACTTAAGCTTATGCAGTTGTTATTTCAAACATGTGAAAGACTGGCATTTTTATTTGTGACTAGAAAGAATCAAATGAAAGTGGGTGCTAAGAAGAAGAGTAAGAGCAGTGAATACTGTGAAATAGAAGAGATACAGTGACACATGGTAGGGTATCGTGAATGAGAGCGGGCCAATAACCCTGTTATGGGCAGTATGAGATGTAGAGGAGGATGTGGAGAATAAGTAAACAGAGAAAGGAAGATAGCACCACATCTTTTCACTTCACAAAAGATTTGCAGAATTGCACGCAAAAAAGAAAAAGTATGGATCTGGTCAAAGCAGACAGGATCTGAAAGACTGTCAGCAGAATTGTAATTGTAGTCTTACATGTACGAGAAATACTCATAATGTAAGTTTACTTTAACCTTTCTGCCTGCTGGTAAGCTAACACACAGCATGGTGTACTGTAGGAAGAATACTTCAACAACAGCAAAGCTGCATTTCATGCCAACTCCCACAACTTTCCCATGTCTTGCTCACATGCAGCCAACCACATACCCTGGGCATCAGTGGTAGGGCAGTGCCAGGGATAGGTTGCATCTGTCAGATACGTTCATTTTAGTCAGAGGGCTGCTAGGCTCTGAATGATCTGCCCAGGAAAGCTGCAGATGCCCCATCTGTGGAGGTGTTTAAGGCCAGGTTGGATGGGGCTTTGGACAGTTTTGTCCAGTGGAGGGTATTCCTGCCCACATCCAGTTGGAACTGGATGTTTTCTAAGATCGTGAAGTAAAAACAAGTAGCCTAAGTTTCTAGAGAAAGGCCCCAAGAAGAGGAACCCAAGCCATTCTGTGATTCTATGAGTCTACATCAGATGTCTACGGACACAGACTGTCACAGATTTTGCTCTGAGTTATCTCAGTTGTGCTAATGCTCTTGCCTTCCCATGCCTCCCCCCCACAGTGGTGCAGTCAAGCTACGTGCTAAGAGTGAAAATGTAGGCCCTGTCATTGCCTTCAGAGACATCATCAGTTCTGGATGTGTTGTCAAACCTGGTACAGCTCCATCATATGCTATCCAGACAAGTGGTTCTACATCTGCAGACTGGGTTTGCAGAGAACTGCAGGCACTTTATGCCCCGGAAGCTCATTAATGCTGTGATTAATCAGGATGCCATGCACATGACAGTCTGCCACCTTAATAATAAGCTGAATTCTGGGGACTTGGTTTTCTGCTACACGGTCTTGTCATGGTTTTATGATTTTTTGTTACTGGTATTCCACATCATAGCATCATATAGTGCACTGGGAGTTAAAGAGTTAATTTTCCAGTTCCATGGATCATGGATAGTTCTGGGAACCTGTCCCAGAATAGTAGCAGAACTACATTTCCCAGAGGACTGCTTGCTGTTCTATTACCATTTTCCACTCAGAGGGAAAGATAAAAACCATTTGCAAATAACAAGACCTTCCCTTTTTCAACAGTGATAGGACAAGGGGAATGGAACTAAGACAGGAGAGGTGATTCTATGATTCTAGATTGTATTGTGTTGTGATTTATTATCTTCAATTCCAATTATACTATATTATATTGTGTTATCTTGCATTCTAATATCTTACATAGTAAATTAGTTTGTTTCTCCTCAGATCACTGCTGCTGTTGTGTTTTTAGGTCCATCTCTCTACTGTTTTCCCTTTTTCCTTTTCCCTTTCATGGGGTGTGGGTCCATGGGTCCCCTGTCCCACTATTCATGAAACTGGGCTGAACCAGCTGACAGGTCTTCCAGTAGTCTCTCCTCTACTGTTCCAAAGTTCCTCACTCCATGCTTACTTACATGATCCTAGCTAGAGAAAACATAGAATGGAAAGCAACTTAAATGATCAAACACTTGGATGCAAAATGAAAAGGTCAATCAAGATTTTGCTTACTTCTTGGTTCAGAACAAAAGGAAAAAAAACCAACCCAAAAACAGGAAAGAGTCTGAATATGTAAAGTTTTTACATCTTTCAGGTGTTTTCTCTCGACTAACCTGAATCCACATTATTCTTGGATAGAGCAGAGGAATACCTGATTTACATGCACCTTGGCTCATGTTTCCCCTGCAGCCAGGACCCTATTTCCCCCAGATCTCCTGCCACCTCCTGACACCAGGTGACACCTGGTTATGCTCCAACTGCTCGCTTCTACTATGAGGCTGAGGAATGGAGATGGAGCACTCTGCCAAAGGCACTGAGCTTCTATAGGACAGCAGATCTTTCTTTTGATCGCCTTGTATTATCTGGCTGGGGTGTGAAACAGAAATCTGCCCGTGCCTGTTCTGCTTTCTGCTCTGTGCTATGAGGAGGCTGCTCAGTACTGCAGTTCTCTCTCCCTGAAGGAAGCTCCACTGGCCTGCTGCTTGATGCAGCCAGCTACTGCTGCTCAGCAATGAAGTCTGAAGGGCCACAGACTTCTAGGGGCCCCTCGGCACTGACTCTTTTGTGTTCCAGTGTCCAGCAGCAGCTCCTTAACTCTTCAGCAGCCAAGGCTCATTACCATTTTCCTATAATTAAATAGTGCTGCTTGTTCTCATTAGATTATCACAGCAAATTGATGGTTATTTGAAGGAACTGCCGCAATAGGAGACAAAACAACTGGCAACAGATAAAACAAAAGGATGCACACAAAGCTCTTTAATTAAACTCCACGAAAGTATATGAATTCTAACAGAGATTTTAGTTACCCTGCTGAGCCTGTCTGATTAGCTACAATGCATCTGCTAGCTTTCCTAGTATCCATCTGTACTGCTAAAGAGAAATTTATTCTGGCTACAGAAGATGACCTCAAAGACGTCAGCTGTGGATAGCTTAATAGCTTATGTAAGTTGACAAAGTGCTTCTGAGTTCTTCTTGCTATGCTCACAGAAAGAACCTCCCTCTTTACATAGAACAATGTGCTTAATATGCACACATACTTACGTGTTTGACTGATGCATGTTTGTACACACAAAGAATGAGAGGCTAACATGAAAGCCAAAAGTGGTTGGAAAACTGTAAGGGAAAGGATTCTTTGTCCAAGATGCTGAAAATCCTTGTAACCACAATTAATTATTCTTTGGCATGTATTGTCTGTTCTGCTCATCCCTTCCGCCCCATCAGCATCCAGGTGCAAAAGCTACACTGAAAGCCAACGGATGGGACAAGACAAAGTCATTGGGCATATACTGCAAGGTATATTCATCTTAAGTTAGGCTGTTACTTTAAGTTTGATTTAAAATACAAAAGAAAAAAGAAAGAAAGAGAGTGTAGGAAACAAAACCAGATTTATCATGAAGCATTTGCAAAAGGCATTGACACAAAACCATATGGGGCTTTCCCTTCAGGTCATAGAGGATCTGGTAAAAATCACATCAGTCCTTAATCCACCTTAAGGTAACTGGCAGCAGAGCACTCCATGACTTGGTACATTGCAGAGTGCTTATTACTATTGGAAGCCCTTAATCAATGTACTTTTAATCACACAGCCTATTGGGACGATACACAATTTACATGTTTATCATAATGAATCTCTTGCTGACATATTAAAAGCTGTTACCATCCAGCATCCAATTCAGAGGAATGTATTCAATGGAAGGAGGCCAGACTATTTAACTCACACATACAGCCTCAAAACACAACAGTTGTTCCCTGGGCTAAGCGCTGTGCGGTGTGGTTTCTCCTCAGAGCCCCAGGAACTCAGGCAGATGAAAGATCTCTTCCTCATCCCTCATGGAGCTCTGAAAACGTCCCAAGTTCTGCCTAATTCATACAACCCAGTCCTCAGGGTCCTCCTTGGTTGCCAGTGTTCTACTGGGAAGGCTCCATTAAAGCTTTTATTTGTCCATAGAGGCTGCTGACGAATGTCACAAGGGATTCCCATTTCCAAAGAAGATTATGCTAAGCATGAACGACACCCTAACATTCTGGATAAGGGTGTGCACTCCCATTTTGCCAGGCTACTGACAGTCGGCAGAGAGTAAGCATTCCAGGGCCTGATTCCTGGCCGCCTTCCTGGAGTGTAGCTGCAGATTTGTTACACTTGTAGCTTGACAGTATTTAACATCAATTCTCTGTAATGTCATATGCAAATGAACAGGAAGCTCAAAACATCGGGGAAAAAATACTGCATAGATTTTGTCTGTATATATCTCGGTCTCTGTCATCCCGCTGAGCAAGCTGAAGTCCAAGGCCAGAGTTTTCTTTTTCTATAGTAATTAAATTATAATGAAAAAGTGGAGAATTGTAGTGCTGTACTGGCAGCATTACTTCTTTTTAACATTAACAGTTATTTTACTGGTAACAGACAACTGCCCACCTACAAAAACTCCTTTGGCTTGGCCATCCCCAGTGGTGTCTGTTCTGAATGGTGTCCAAAAAACCAGCTGATTTTGACCAATAAAATCTCCCAACAGACCAGACCAATATTTTCCCATTGTGAAAATACAACTCAACAGGGTGTTCATTTTTTAATAATCACATGCAATCCTTATTACAAAACTGAAGTTGTTTTTGCAGCTGTCTCAGTCTGGGTAGAAAATGCTGTCCTCCACTCCAGCAACTCAAGACATGGCAATTCACTCTAGGTAACCTATACAGCCAGCAACTCCACCTCACCCTCAAACACCTGAAGTGCACTGAGGTATTTCAATGGCATAAACCTTAAACCAAGGTTCTTAAACCTTGCAGTTTCTCCCTGCAATTTCTTATTCCCTAAGTTGCTCAGTTCTTTAATCTGCTGTCTTACTTTGGTATAAAAGTATGTTTGAAATTAGGATTTAGGCACCACGACCGTAACCACATAGAACCTAATTTCATGATGTGCTGCTTGTGATTACAGAAACGTAATTTCTGTATAGCATCCTGTCTGTCGACAGGGATCAGCGCTGCCCCCTGCAAAATGCTCTGAAGGCAAGCAGAACGGAAATTTCTGCTGCTGATAGCTAATTCCTTTCATCTTGGAAAGTTATAAGCTAAGTGGTACTTCTCCAGGTCTCAGCAACCTTCTGTTCAACATGATTTTCTCACGTCAGGCAGTTTGAGGAATATGAGTCTGCTTCTCTGTCTATTTTCAGCATTATGAAACCATCACACAGAAATAAGCCGCTAAATGTACGGAGCCCACAGACATGCTTGAAAACTGGAGCAGCTGAAGCTCTTGATAAAAGTATCTGATGACTTATGCATAATGTAAGCAACACACTTTCCATTATAAGCTCAAAAATTGAGCCATATAGCTGAAATGGGTAATGGTGCAGACTGTGTATAGAACCGGGTCAGCCTGGTAGCCCCGGCCTTGCTCTCAGACAAACCTCTTAGTGTTGCTGAGTTTTATAAGATCTTGTGAGCTATGAAGGACGTGAATTGTCCCTGGAAACTGGGACTCAGTGGGATGCTGTGAAAAAAGCTAAATACATCAGGTTCTGTACGTTCTGAAAAGTAGCACTGCGATGTACTAGCCCAAGAGGATTTCCAGAAGGAGGTTTGAGTGTTGCAGTGCTATGGGGTCATAAGAAAGGGTTAACCCTGTTGTCCCGTAAGGTTACACATTTTTGCAAGATTGAAAGGCAGGGAAAAACAGGTTCTAAAACTACACAATATGGTTAGTTTGTTCCAGTCAAAGCACTTCAGGTCTGAGCGCTTCTGCTAGGTGAAAGACTGTCTGAAAAAGCACTTTCGGGAGGCTTGTTCAGTAAATTGTTTTCCCATGTTTTTTTGAAGAAGGGTTCCTAGTATTTCTCAAAAGTTGGCATGGAAGTCCCCAGGTACATTGATACACTCAGTATGTACAGCTATAAGAGGCTTTTTTTAATGGAAATTTGAGCACCTGAGGCAACAATGGTCCTCTATTTTGGAAACTAAGCAGACACTTTTGTCTGTGTTTACTCCTAAGGGAAAGTAATGTGATCATCACAGGACTGGGAGTTGCATCAATATTAAAAGATATTGCTAGCAGAAAACTGAGCAGAAAAATTCTTCTTCTGGAAATCCTATTCTCAGCTGCTTATTTCTGTGTTGATATTCATTCTTTCCAAGTAAACAAACCAATAAGCTCTTCTTATGAGCCAAGTGAATCAACGTGAGTGGAATGAAAACAGTTCTCTTACATACTAGTTTTTCCCCTACCCACAAACGTCCAAAATGGGCCCTAAACCCCACCTCTGAAAAAATATGGCTGCAGTGACCTTACACATTGAAATTAAAAGGATAATGAGAGAAGGATCTCAACTTTCATACATATAAAGTGTGTTTGAGTATGCCTTAGAAAGAATTCTATGTTCTAGTGGATATAAGAAAAATTATGAAAGCATGCTCTGAGTGCCTAGTGGGCAAAAGTAATATGAAATATGCAGATGTATCAAAAATAGATGGGGATAAGCTAACATTTTGGAAAAAGAAGTGACTTTGTATATAATTCTGATGCTGCCTCAGTACTACAAGAAAGCAGCCAGTGTGGGAAGTCTTGTGTCAGATAAATCCAACTTCAAGATAAGAGGGAAACAGGCCACTAAGTCTCTTTGCCACATCAGAACTAAACAAGCTCACTTTACCTTGCTTTCAAGAGTCTCAATCTCACACTGATCTCCAGCAGCAACTGCTGTCTACAGGCTCTCATGCTAAGTGCAGACCCGGACAATACACTAAAACTTACCCAGATGTATTTTTAAGTAGATGCCGAACAACCAACGCAACAATGAAGACTGTAAGTCGTTTTTCATTGTCTGCAATGTAAAAGCCAGTAATGGTCCTTGGTAAAGTGCCATTTATAGCTGACACAACAGAAGGAGGACCTCATGCTGCACAAGTTGCAGGAAAATAAACAGAGGTCTTCCTCCTAAGTGGGAGAAACTGACCTTCTGAAACGTTGTGAGATTAGATGGTATCTTAAGATCCCAGCTGTTTAGCACAGTTCTGCTCCAATTCCATGACAGCTATGAAGGGCACTGTGCTGTGGAAGCTGTGCATGTAATTCAGTAACAGTGCAAGACCTGATTCTCTGCATGCAGCCAGAACAGCAGTCGGTGTTAGAACATACAACAGGAAGAGTTTTTCTTTTTTTTTTCATTAGAAACGTGAGTAATTTGGGAATTTGCCAAAACTGTACAACCACTCATCTTCTCTGAGGAATACTTTTAGCCTAATGCCAGTGACAGCCAAAGCAAAGACTGCCAGCTCTGTTGTGCTCTTCTATAATATCTGATAAGACTGCTGGCTACTGAATTAGCCCTTATATCTACAGCAGCTCTAGTATTTAAAGGGGAAATAAAAATCATCACATTTATAGCACAGAATCACAGAATGGCCAAGGTTGGAAGGGACCTCAAGGATCATGAATCTCCAACCCCCCCTGCCACAGGCAGGGCCACCAACCTCCCCATTTAATACCAGACCAGGCTGCCCAGGGCCCCATCCAACCTGGCCTTGAACACCTCCAGGGACGGGGCATCCACAGCCTCTCTGGGCAGCTGTTCCAGCACCTCGCCACTCTCTCTGTAAAGAACTTCCCCCTGACATCCAACCTAAATCTGCCCTCCCTCAACTTAAAACCATTTCCTCTGAAAAGCACTGAAAAGTAAAGAACTATACGCCACTCCACAGGCTTACCTTCAGCCTCATTCTAGGCCCAGGTACTCCCATACACCTGAAGGGCTGTAAAGGCTTCACCCAGACAAACCCAGCTTCAGATACATCTCCCATTTTGCCAGTTTCACACCATGTGCTATGGCTCACCTGTGTGTCAGGCACAGGTACACAGCCACCTAACTGGAGAATTTGCTACAGGAAATGATAGAAAGCTTAGGGCAGCATTACACCTCTACATTGGCCATGGAGGGAAAAATGATACCTTGCCTGGCATGAAGCCTACTGGTAGAAAGTTAACTCCTCTATGTATCTGGAACAACCAGAGTGAGCTAACACAAGCTCAGTGCTTTGTGGTTTTACTGCACCTCCAAAACATGATCAGAGAGCACACGAGTCTTATCATTACTGTCCTTATCTCCAAAATCTTCTACATGCATTTGATCTAGAATCTCCTTACCTCATGTAGCCCTGACCTGCCAGGACGGGTGCTTTTTACCCACACAGAAACAATGGGCCCATTTGTCTTGCAAGTAGATCTGGGCATGGTGCAGGTGGCACTTTTGCTCGCTGGCCCCAGCAGTGGTCTTTGTTTCGAGCCAACTGCATTTTGGAACCTTAGAACAAGGCAGAGTATCTTTCTTCAACCTTATTTCCCTTTCCTTAAACTCATGCAAGCTTTCTCAAACCACTGACTGCAGAAGGAGGAAGTAAAAAAAAAAATACCAGTACCTGCATGCAAACATTCTAGGAGGGCTGCTCCGAAAGTAATGCCTCCTATTTTTATTATGTTTGCTCACAGTGTCAGAGGCAGATGTTGGTGATATGGCAGTAGAGGTTGAACCTTTCCACCAATTTATCCCATTAAATATTATTGCAATACAACAGATGGCAGCAGAGAGGCAGTCTGACAAAGTGACATCTGATATGGAACTGAAGATGAAGCAAAGGTGTGTCACTGAATTCCTCCATGTGGGGAAAAGAAATGGCACCCATTGACATTCACTGATGTTTGCTGAATACTGATGGAGGCCAAAGAGGAGATGGGGCAGTGGTGGTGCATTTCAGCACTGGCAACAGCAACAGTGGGTCATCTATTCTTGTGAAGATTTTTACGGGCATGGTATACGGGCTCTTGTTTCTGGATGGTGAAAATGTATAGCTAATGATGGTGACAATGTTCAAAAATGGTGTTTTGTACCTGAGACTTTGCTCTATCAAAGAGTGTTATGGGGCTCTTTGTATTTGTTGTAGTTGGAAATAAATAGGAACCATTATTTTCAGAGTGACCTACATGTATGCTCATACGGGCAAACTTGTAAATAATTGCAATGGGAAACACAAAAATATAGTGCCAGAAATAGCGAGGTACCCAAAACACTTCATCTAGGATACTTTATCATTATAAACTTTTCCTTTTTTTTTTTCCCCACTTTTTTTTTTTTTTCCTTCACAATTTAACTGTAGTCACTTGCTTTCTACACTGGGAACAGTGGGCAGAAGGCCAGGCTCAGGCCATTTCCATTCTCACATGTTTCCATTAAGCTCTCACTTAAACGTCATTGTTTTCCTAAATTGCTCCCAGAAACCTAATTTGCATTCAGTATCAATCCAGTGTAAGTATAACTTTTCTTCCCTTGTTCTAATTGTTTTTTCAAGGATGTTTTCGACAAATGTGTGATAAAAACTTCTGGAATGTACCATTTGAGATGTCCTGCTGAGTTTTTGCTAACATTTGGTAAGAAATCCCATGAGAGCCTTTAACAGAAGTTAACATTTTTTTGCATGTGTCATCCTGCAAGTCTTCACAGCAGAAGTTCATAACAAAGTCTTACTGTGACTTTAAAGCTCCAAGTCTTGTTCTAGATATCTGCTTTATGTTTGCTGACATCGCTGAGTGCCCAGAATTTGGCTGGCTCTGACCAGATCTAAGCACAAACGCAAACTGAAATGAATGACGCAGGACTTACTTTTTCCTCCTTTGTACTTCCTTAACAAATAGAAATTTAGCAGCATGTGCACAAGGAAAGTGATGCAACAAAAGAAAAGAATCCCCTAAACCACAACCAGCACGAACCACCCACTCACATGGCAGTTGTTTTCTAAAGTGATTTCTACAGCTAACAAAAGAGACAGATGGGGAGTCCTGAAACATGAAGTCTGTTCTACCCACATAAACAACACGTCCTGGGAGGCAATGGCATGTTGTGCTTCAGGTTTGTTCAAAAAAAAAAGAAAAAAAAGAAAAAAAAGAAAAAGGAAGTCTCATTTCATATGGACCACTGCAGTTCCTAGTCTAGGGGTGGACAGAGTGACTTTATGTGTCTTTTACGACAATAATTCCAAGTTGCTCAGAACAGAGCACTGTGGTACCATGAAACCTGGTAGTTCAGCAATGCCCTGCCTGCACTGTGGGCTGTGAGCCCCGCTCTGCAGCTCCTGAGCACATTGCATCTCCAAAGCTGTGTCGAGGTCTCTGAACGACATTAAAGCTCTGCACTGCAATGCTTGCACAACTGTACTGTTTTCAGGCACATATTGGTCTGGCCACAGCATGATACTGCAACTATGTGATTGAAGTCAAGTGGTAGAGCAAGAGACTTTCCAGAGCTGTACCAGCAAGAGGCAGTTCAGCTCTAAGCTTTACGCAATCCTTGTCTTTTGGCCCAAAGCACGGTTCTCCAGCAGCTCCAGATGATGTAAATCATCCTTTTCCTTGCAAAAGTGCTCATGCTGCTGCACAGCAAGCCAGGTCAGCAACATAAGCCAACTCAAAAGAAATCCCATCAAAAGATACCGGTGGTGCCAGCAAAAGCCAGAGATGGAAGGAGGCAGAAGAGAAAGCAGCAGCCTTTGTTTAAATCTGTTTGGGCCTCTATAGCCACTCCTGATGCTGCAGTGTTGATTCCAGTTTCTGGGGAATTAGTTTCAGCCTACAGAAACTATTGTGACAGAAGACATGTTTTCTTAAGAGGAACAGATGAGCTGCAGCTATTCTATTTTGAAACAAAAAGTTTAGTCTGACAATAACTAAGGGAAAAGGTAAGAAAAGAAAAAAAAATGAACAAAAAGATGGCATGGCACCCTCACGTTTATGACTCTTGCTTTAAGATCATACTGCACAACAGAATAAGGTCATTTACTTAACATCTATCTTTTTTTTTCCTTAGGTCTTATTTATATCTTGTCCCATAATAACAATTACATAGTATGGAAAGAACCACCCAAAGTATTCCTTCTCCACTGGGACAAAACTTTTGTTTTACAACTAACTTTGGAGAGCCTAAGAAAAGAGGAGAAAAGTTTTTTGCTCGTCTGTTGCCATTACACCAGCCTGCTTTTACTGCCTGAAACAGGAATAACGTCTAGAAAACTGAATTCTGACAATTGGAAAATCAGTTCAGTTAGTACTGTCATTTTTTTTAAAAGCAAGGAGACCTTGTCAGTTCTACCTGTCAAGTGAATTTGGACCAGATTGTAGAATGTTTCAAGGAAACAAAAATAAATATGTTCCCTCCTTGGATATTTTCCCCCAAAGGAGCCAAATTTCATCTCCTTCTTTCCTTGGCCTCTAGCACACCATGGAGGACCACAGCACAAGCCTGTCCACAGGACCAGACTTTACTACTAAAGCTATTCCAAGGCTTTTGCTCGTGCCACTGCTCTGAGTGGGAACCACCAGAACTGCAGCTTCATGGACTTCCTGGCAGATAAGACAGTAGTTACGAGTAGCCCCAGCTTTCCTGCATTTGCACCGATATGAAATATAACTGGCAGCTATCCAATTTCATTATTCTTACCTAGATGAGTGTGGAAGGAGAAATGAAATGGGCAGCTAGTCAACACACAAAAAAATCACATATTGAGAGGCCAAGAAAGCATTTATATGCTGATGACTCAATTTTTACAGCAGTGTAGGCAACAAGAAAAGGAAATACATTATTGAACCCTCTTATATGGCAACAACTTTGATGTGAAGGGCTGAAATACTGTCCTCCTTGCTGTGACTCAGAAAGTTGTAATCCTGGGTTTCCAAACTCATTAAAGAATACCCAAGCATAGAAGGCTTTTGAACATATTTGGAGAAAGAAAGAAAGAAAGAAACAGCCCAAAACAAGGGGCAGGGCAGGTAAACGTCTTTCAAAGACCATGGAAAGAAACACAGCTGACGGAAGGTTGCCCCAGAAGCTCTGCCACTGACAGACAACACATGTAAGGCTCATTCACCTCTGCAGCGGTGGTCTGCTGTAGTGGTACAAGACAGACACTTTTTTTACAAAGAGTAGAAACTTCTCCTTATCAGCTGCACAGTGTTTGCTTTTCTTCTCCCATAACAGAAGTTCCATGCAGAAGGCTCCTAGATGGTGAGAGCAAAGCATGCTATCACTGCCCTGCAGTGGTCCTCCTTGCATTGTTTCTGGTTTTCCCCACAGATGCATGCTGTGGCAAGGCTATGGATTATCCGTGTCTGATTTTAACACGTCTGTATAATTTAATAGAAACTGAAAATTGGTCACTGTGCATAAAACATTACTCAGTTTTAACAATTTTCAGTATGCAATCCCAGTAAATCTGTAGACAGAAACAGTAAATATAGCAAATTGACTGCCAGCTAGGCTTGATTTTCTTGATCCCTTTATTAGCGGTCCTCAGATCAACTGAACATTTCCAGTTTAGCTTCAAATCAGTTCAAATAAAAATGAACCCCTTCTGCCTACCAATAAAGTGTCAGTTGATTAAGGCCCACAGGGCATGCAACAAACCAGGAACCATCTTGATCTTTTAAACAAAAGTGGAGGTGAAAAATTTATTTCAGTATTACTTCAGAATTAGGTGGAGTATGAAGATTTCTGGAACATGAGCATATTTGGAGAAAGAAAGAAAGAAACAGCCCAAAACAAGGAAGTGTCTCCTTTTAGAGCTGGTAGGGAGGAGATAGGGAAGTGTGGGAGATTCAGATCTGTTCCAAGTAATTTATTTCTCACCGAGCCAAAGCTGCTAGCTGCTGTTAGGCTTTGTTTATCCTTCTGCTAGACACCATCATGCAGTTTGCTCTTTCTGCCTACCAAACAATCTGAGCAGGACAGAAGCAAATTTAATAAGGCACCTGTGGCATAACGTACCTGTTATCTTTCTTTATTTCCTTAATACTATTGTAATACAAGCTGTCCTTTGAGTAGGAACATCCTTTTCTCTGTTACTGGTTATCTGTGTGGTTGATTCAGAAAGTTGCACACTTGTTTCCTTCTGCTGTCTCATACTAATACTCTGCAGACCATGTCACTTTATAATCTCTTGCATAGAGATCTTACAGTAAATGACTGTTAGATGTTGACTTTTATGGCTCACAAAGCCACTCATGGATAACAAATTTAATACACTCAACTGAAATCAATGATGTATTTTATCTCCTGCTTTGAATTACTGGATTTCTGGAGTTTACAGTAAAATAGCACAACAGAAGAGGCCTTTTCATTCTGTTTGTTAGGAAATGGGAGTTTCTAAAATTAGCCCAAAAGCTGCATTGACCAGGCACTGCACAGTTGTCAGTGCAGAGACACTGCAAAGTGATAGCTTCCAAGCACTGATATCTCTGGGAGATCAGCTCCAAAAGGAGAAGAAGCATTTTTGTTTTCAGGGAAGCAGCCACTGCAATCAGACTAATATTCTCTTTCTGAAGTCACGTCATCTTCTATAAAACAAAAATGAGGTGCCAACAGACTGGGCAAAGCTGCTTCTGCTGCAAGAAAGGAGAAGGGAATGCGGGCTCACGGAAAGATTGGAAAGGAGGTACACAAAGAACAAATTGTCCAAATTTGCAGTCCTTAAATACTACGTGTTAATTACTGAATAGATTGAGCTAGTTGCTTTGCTGGTCACAGTTCACTCATTTTACCTAAGAAGCGTCATGTTTGACAAAACAGGGTGATAGGCAACAAAAAGTTGAAGCATCCTCCTCCATAAAACTGCACACACCTGATCACAGTAAGAACTCAGATGAGGCAGCCTGCTTTTCTCCAGCTGCGGTACCATTGGGAAGGACCTAGTGGGGTGAAATGAATTGCTCCAGTGCACCATGGTAAAGAGTCATGAGCAGCTGGGAAGGGTGCCTATGCAGCAAGGCGTTCCAAGCACCATAAAACAGTTTTCGTCTTTACAGTGTACAGTAATGAGCTCTTAACTATGCAAAGTCAAATTTCCCATGATGTCAGGACTTCACTGCATTAATTTCTTTCAGACCCCCAACTCACAGTATTGCCAAACAATTACAACTCCTTTTGTTGTGCATTTTATCATCCCCAAGGTTCTCCTGTAATCTGTAACTCATTGCCAACTAACCATTTGTACACCCATCCCCACAAACACCACCCAGGAAGGGAGTAGACAGTATTTTATGCTCAGCTGAGCACAACTAGCCTGTTCTCACACTCAGCAACAGACGGGACATAGAAAGCATGCAAGCTGTAAGCATGAGTTTGAATCACACTCTGGTCACTAGCATGGAATTTTGTTCCATTACCTACAACCAGCAAACCATCCAAAGCAGAATGGACTCCATAAAATCTCACATTTGCAGTGCTTTTCAATAACAGCTATCATTACTAACTAGCTTCCAGTAAAACAAAGATGCAAAGAAGATGCTTAAATATCAGCCTTTCTCCACTTGTGGGATATAATTCACATACCCTGCCTCTCCCCACTCAGTGAAATAAACGTTAAACAAAAAGCAGATTTTTCCTCTCAGTCTGGTTAGGTTTTTCCAGAGGAATCTTCATCTTGGACCCTTGGAATGTAGACTGAGTATTCAAAAAAAAAAAAAAAAAAAAAAGAAGAAGAAGTTCAGCTGCAAATAGAAGATGAGGCTGTATGACAATAGAGGTGTATGATGCTTCGCTAGCTGCTGGTTTTGGGGTGCATATGCACATCCCCGCTTCATTACTGTATTTCATTCTGCTCTCAAACATCTAATTTAGACACTCTGGATTTTTCCATTACATAACAAAATGCAGTTTAGTCTGAACAGTAATATAAGAGTGAGCAACTACTCACTGCAGGTAGAGGAAGAGGACACACAAGGCAGATATTATGATCCTTTTTAGGTGATCAGCTCCCACATGAAAGAATATCTCATACTCTTTGATCATCATAACTCCTTAATCACTGGACTATATCCTCACCTTCCTATTTCTTACCCTACCTCCCTAACAGGATCACAAGAAAAGTCAGGCACATTATCTAACTATTCCTTTTAGCTTCTGACACTGACAGGGGAGATTTGATCAAGCAGAGCGTTAAGGAAATGGGAAGTCTGCAGAGATGGTGAAAAGGCCTGAGAGGCTGTAAAAGGGAGGAACAAAGAGATCTGAGGATCTTTTCTGCCATCATGTTTGATGAGCTTTTTGACTGGAACACAGGCACTTTCACTACTTTTCAAACACCCAGCTTGTCACAACATAGCACAATAAGATCTCCAAATAAATGGTCCTTACCTAAAACTGCTTCCCAGGTGGGAGTTAACAGACTTTGGTATACCTGCAAGTGCAGGGACACAGTTATATATTAAGATTTTTTTTTGGTAGCAGGCTTCTTTAACCTTAAAATAGGACTAGTCACAATTCTTCTCCTCTCCAAGAAGTGCTGAAGCATCTTTACATATTTTGCAGAAAAAAAATAAAATAAATCACTTCGATGTTATGTAAAAGCCTGCATTAATGCAATATGTGACAAAAAGACCCCTAATGATATTTGCAGAAACACTTCCAAGCACCATTCTAACATTAATTACCTAGCTATTATCCAGCAGATAAACCCTGCCTCTGAACAAGTCAAATGGTGTTTTGCAGCTAGTCCCTAATGCTGTGGGCTGTGCCTCTTGGTTCAAACCTGCTTTGCAACTTCTGCACTAACATTTTTCGTTTTGTACCCTAGCTTTACAAAGGCTTTACTGCCTCTCATTTTTTTTTCTCCCGTTTTTGATTTCCAAAGGCTTAGTTTCTCTTTATACAGTAAAATAAACCTCACAATAGGCCAATGCCTACTCACTCCTCCAAATTCTCAGAGCTTTCTATTTGCCTTACTCTCTGAAACGACACACATCTTGTAGTTAAAAAAGATAGACTGGTTAGTAACACACAAATGTTCATAGACACAGCTTCTTTACAGAGAAGTAGATCACACCACTCTCCCTGTGTATTTAAGCATAGTGGGAGGCTGTAGTTTTTAACGTCAGATCTGTGTCTGGGTAAGAGGGGCTGTATTTCCACTCCTGGAGCAGCGAGAGATTAGCAGCTTGAAATCACTTTGACAGTTTCAGTTACTCTATAGCATACCGCAGGGAGCTTTAATTCCAACCTGTGAAATTGTAATTGCTTCCCGAGAGGAGTGGAAGGATTCTGAGTAATGGCCACAGCCAAGCTCTGTGTCAGGGTTGCCAGTTGCTGCCACTTCAGATATTACTTGCTGTTAGTCAAAAATCACTCCAGCTTTCCGTATGGGAAGCTGAAGTGGGGAGTGAATTAAATTAACAGAAGCTATCAGATGTTCGGATGTGCAGGCAGTGATGTGATAGGGGGGATGAACTCTCCTCAAAAGGTACTTGCCTTTCTCTTTCAAACAACTCTTATACAAAACACATCTTTTATTTCATACTCCTTTTCTAAGCAAGTATGCCATTAAACTGCAAGAAAAAGATTAAATGACAAATTCCTCCAGCATCCAAAATCATGCAGAAGTAAACACAGAAAGCATACACTTAGTGTTTTTCAGAAGAGATTTAGGATACCCTTGCTATTTAAGTCTTGTGGTTTGCAAGATTCCTTACTGAAAACAGCCAAAGAGAAGTCAAAGCTGGGACAGACAGTAAGAAAAATGGCTGAGTCTTTCTTGGCACCAAAAAGAAACGCTGTATGCTAAAAAGCAAAATGAAAACAACAAAAAAGAGCACTGAATGTAGACCTCTTATTAGCCAGACACGCTCTATAGTGACCAGTGTGTTTATG
The DNA here is from genome assembly GCF_951394365.1 of Tetrao urogallus. Classification (NCBI taxonomy): domain Eukaryota; kingdom Metazoa; phylum Chordata; class Aves; order Galliformes; family Phasianidae; genus Tetrao; species Tetrao urogallus. Next base: position 87,421,931 of record NC_136815.1, on the reverse strand, counting down.
TACCTGGTAGAGTGAGATATCTGACTGTGGGGAAAATTCTCCTGCAACATCCTCATTAATTTAGAGTGCAGTAGGTTTCTCTGACGTAGATTTTTCTCTGCAGCAGATTTTCTCTCTGACGGCTTCTAAAAAGAATACACAGCATAAGTAAGTCTCAAACATATTGCTGATTTAATTTTTAATTCTTCACTTTAATTCTGATGTAATCTAAGTGCCACCTGGCCAGGCACCGAGAAGCATTCAGGGAACGAAACAGGGACAGAACTTATAGATCAGATATGTTCAGGTCAACCTGTTCCAGAAAGGAGAGAAGGCTTCTTCAAAGTCTCAGATGTAAACTAATAGAAATGCATGAAAAACACACTACTCCTCTACAATACAAAGTGTGAAAAAGCCCTCTTGAAATCTGAAGGAAAATAATAAAGCACTTGATATACAACACTTCCTACTTATCAGTGGAAATCTCAGTTTAAGGATATACTGCATCTGTGGGCACTGTCACTTACTGAAAAGTTCTCTTTGCCCTCTTTTCATACACTGCATTATTTCCAAGAAAATAAGCTGGTTCCATTAGCACCAACAAAATCGAAATCACAAGCTTCATAAATCTCTGCAACAGCTGATGCAATGAGTCTGTAATTGCTATGATTAGATAAGCTAGAGTGGCTGACAGCGAGAGTGCTAGAGGCATAGCACAAATCTGCATAGTTTATTCCTGTCAAATGCAAAAATTTGGCTTAGATGTGAAGATTTTGTCAACTCATAGTTTTCCTGTGATATACGGCACTTTCCTGCAAATTTCAGCTCCTGGAATCAAGTCCTTTTTTTTTTTTTTCCTGTTTCTTTCTTCTTTTTTTTTTCTCCTTTTTTAAGAATTCCAGATTTGTTAAAAATGTAAATTACTGATTGTCACATATTTCTGGCTGTAGAGAAAAACCTGGAAAGCAAGCAGAAGCAAATCAAGATCACAGGATTTTGATCCTTCCTCCCTTCCTCTCTTCCTCCCTTCCTCCCTTCTTTCTTTCTCTCTTTCTTTCTTTCTTTCTTTCTTTAATCTCAACATTTTTGAGTTTTGGCTCATAACTGTTAGTGGTTGCAATAAGAAAAATAATGAATTACACACCTAAACTCTTGGAGACAGTTACATTTGTTGATACGTCCTACAGGCCGTATTGGAAGCACTGTGGTGGAACTGCTTAATTGCCTGTATGTATGATAAAACCTCAACTTAAACAGCACAAAGCGTGATTATTCGTCTGCACTGTAGAGCCACGTGTGGAACACAGACTCAGTCCTACACTAACATGCTGAAAACACTGTCCCTGCTTTAAGATTTAAAGCAGGCTTTGCAAGTGGTGGTTTGGATGAAGATCTATAAAGGCAACAAGGGCTGAATAAAGAACAATTTCATGCATGTAACAGCTGGGAAGACTTTAGTCCCTGACTGAATAGCACAACCTGAGATGTACAGAGACCTTGTAGTGACAGAAATGGCTTGCAGGATGTAATTAGAGATTTGGAGTGGGCAAAATGTAGCTTTCCCACTAAAGGAGCAATATTGTCTTACACACAATATGATCTAATACACAGCTAATATGAGATTCACCTTTGTTTCTCTGAGCACTGTACTGTCTATGGAGATTGTATTAAACCCACCCTATAGCAGAACTCTACCACTGGAATTCCCATTCAACAGTAAAAAAACCCCACACAACTGTCTTTGTAAAAAAATGATTTTTGTTGTATCAACAAAGCTTAGTAATTCCTTCTGAAGTTGACAGGCAAGATGGCAGACCAAGAATTCTTTCAGACAGGAGAACAAAATCAATAGCAACAAATGATGAATTTTAATGGCCGAGCAGCGTTTGATTCTAATGTAAAAAGATACATATCACACTGCATTAAGCAAAATCTTTAAGGAAGCTGTAAATGTTCTGCACATAAAAGACTAGCAGAAAAGCTCAATTGAAAGATTTATTAAAAGCTTTATGAGTTTTCTGCACACAATTCAACCTGCCACGGCAGTTACAAAAAGAGTAAGCAATGCAAACATTGCATCATTTTAGAAAAACGAAGAGGAAGAAAGATACAATAAACTTCCCTGCTAAACAAAGATCTCAAACTTCAGGTCTCCCAGAGCTTATTAGCATTCTCTCCTATGAATGACAGGAAAGGCATAGGGTGAGTACAAATTATTGCCCGATTTATATCACTTTTTAAGAGAGAGAGAATTGTTGCTCTAAGTGTTTTCTTTGAAGACTTTAAACAGCAATTTTTTTTTTTTTTTTTTTTTTATGAAAACCGCATTCAATTCACAGTTCTCTTTTAACTCCTCCATAGTAAACCATAGCAAGAAATGCCAGTAGAGCCAGGCTGACAGACAGTATCTTCAGTCCTCTTCCTTCTTGGTGCCATGGGAGATGCAAAGCCATCCAGGGGATGAGTGCTGCTTTCACTGGGATCTCAGCAGACGGATGTGCTTTCCACTTTGTGCCATTCCGTGCATGCCTGAACTCCTGTGAAGAAATGCATGCATTAAGATTGAAACTTTGCTATGTATTTCTGATTGTACATATCAAATACAAATAGAATCTTCCCTTTGCATTGACGTTCAAGATAATACACTTTTTCAATGCAAATTCAATCTGCACTGCACCAACATCTAGTCGTCTGTTTTTCATACCAATAGAATTCTTACCAATGCCATACAAAGTCAATCTTTCTAATGGAATTAACTGCCACATCAATGAAGCTGTTAACAAGAGAAACAGATCTCCCAATAGAAACCTTCTCATTCAGTTCCCTGGTGTGCCTGCCATTACCACTCTCAACCTGACTGCAAGCACCAAGATCCTCCAGAACATGTGGACTGCAGCACAAGTTACAGATGCTGAATCACCACTTCAGCTTAAATCCAAGTGGAAAGTATAAGATATTCCTCTGTCTTGCAACCTTGTTCACTTCAGCATGCTATCCATGGAGATATTTAAAAATAAGAGCATCTATTAAAGCTGTAATCTGATTACATCTCCAAGAGGTCTAAGTGGAAAAGAAAGTAAAAGGTGTAATTACACAAAGGTGAAATGATCTTGCATCAGACAATTCAATACTTCTGTTCAGCATTTCTTTCATCTTCTCTTTATCTCAATAATGAATTCAACTGAACTCAGCCTGGTTTATAATTGGTCTGAAATTGTTCTGGATAAAAAAAACTTAGATGAATCCCCATCCTACACCCCCCCCCCCCCCCTTTTTTTTTTTCTTTTACACTTTATAGAAAACAAGTCAGGCACACAGAAAGTACCTCTCTGGATAACCTTGCATTTCCAAGCAGCTGGAACATGAAAGCACAGACTAGGTGCTTGATTCCCTCCTTCACCAAACGTATTGCTGGGCAAATTTAAGGAAATATCAAAGCTCCAAGACATGTGCTTGCCCAAGGAAGTGTGATTGCACAATTCAGACTGTCTGCAACTGCCTCTTGTTTCTCACTTCAGGAATCAGTTCCAGTATAGCAATTGCAAAAGGAAACTAATGATTGCTACGGGCTGGGTGAGCAAGCATTAAAGGGGTAAATGACAGCCTGACTTAAGTGTTATTTTAATATCCGGAGTATTTTTGATTTAGATCACAATTCACATAGATGAAAGGCTACTGAACAAGTGACATACGAATGGAGGAGGAGTTCTTACATGTACTACCCCCAGAAGATCATCAGCTGGGTGAAGAGAAGAAAAGGAAACAGGTAAGCAAGTTGGAGTATAGTTATCTGAAGCATAAGGCATGGCAACAATACCAAAACTATCAACACACTGCTCCATATTGCTAACAGCTATAACCAATGAGTTTTAGTTACTGGCCACAGCTATTTTATCCCCCAAAATCAAAGTTGATTAACCCTTGTATGCAGAATAACCTGGAAACCAAATGGTATCAACTATTAATAACGTTCATATATATGAATCAAAATTCATCTGCAATATACTCATTTTAGAGATGTATAAAGCCTTTCTCTTCTTTGAAGATCTCACAAATCTCTAAGTAGCACAATTTATGGTCATGCCGAGTTTTCACATGAATTTCTTCATGTTAACACTAGAGTCTGAGGTGATTCAGAGAATGGGTTAGGCCATAAAAATAACAATATAATCCAACATAGATGTATTTGAAATTTAATTTTTACTGATTCACGACTTTTCAAATCTGGGTAACTGCAACCCAACTCCTAACTCCTGATTAAATATTCATATGCAGTTTGATAATCCTAAAGTCAAGTCCTGAACATTCAGTTGTACAAAACCAGATATCCTCTGTCAGAAAACAGACAACATGACAACTACCTCAGTAGTTTCTAACTACCTCACCCACGCTGCTCCACATGCACTGCCCTCATTTCCTATATACTGTCTCTATGGGACTGAGGATAGCCAGCAAACAACCCAAACACAACAAGTTACAACTGATACCAGGTTTTGAGAGAGTTGGCGTTTCTTCTTCTATTCATTTATTTGACTAACAGTTAAACACATTAGTGCCTCATGTATTCATTCACATCCCTGCATAGTGGTTTTCAGTAGTGATTCCACTGGCACCTCATTTCTATTTCACAGTTTTTCTGTTTTCCAGCGTATAACCAAACAATCTTTTGTCCACTCTGCAGTTTGCATGACAGCTTTAAAACATGATAATCTCTCAGAGACACCTGCAGGTAGATGCATCTTCCTAACAGCCTGCTCTGCAGCTCTGTAAGGTGCAGCACAGAGCTCTCAATAGCTAAACTGGACACGCTGTCTCAAGCCTGAGCGAAGGGCTGCAGCGGCCATCAGTGCAGTGTGTAAAACAGTGAAGAGCCCCCCTATATAATCTGCCCTTAATATCATGTAACTATCACAGTGCCAGATGTGGAAAACACAACATACATGTTTTTATCTGTACAGATGCCATTTTGTAGGCTCCATCTGAGGAACTGGTTTTCAGTAGTATATACCATAGTTTATATTGCACGCACAGAGAAGGACAGGAGAAGATGAAATTGCACAAGCCAGAATTAAAACCATGCATTCTAAAGTAGGCAAGACAAATTTCAGTAGCTTCTTTGGGCCTTCATCTAACCCTCAGAGTTTGCAGTACTTAACTGCTATATCCTGAGATCCTCCACAATTTTTATTTTCCCTAAAGCTTTCTATCTAGTGTACCTCGAGGAATGAGACAACTGCACAGCACCTTTCTTAAAACCAAGATCATTATATCCACTTTGGCTGGCTGGAGGCAAACATTTCAGCCCTTGAGCTAGCTAATTCCCTCCAGCTCTGACTTTATCGAAGCATTAATTCTGCAAGGCCCTTGTTGTATCTCTGGAGAAAAGTGTTTACTGTACACAGTCACTAGTGAGAGTGCAACACTTTCTGAACCTGGGCTCACAAATACCTTTGTAGCTGCAGGACTTGGGAAGATTAGCATAATGATTCAGCTTTTTGGAATTTAGATCTAAATCCGAAGAGTCTTTTTTATCTGAAAAAATACTTGGGGGAAATAATAAAAAAGTTTCCAGAAATATAAATTCATACTAATTTAAGTCTTGTTAGGCCATAAATTCTTGAGCTGCTTGTTATTAATAACAAGGACTGTTCTCACTGAAAAGAAAAAGGTATTCTAAGATGTACACATATACTATTAATCAAAACGAGGAGAAGAGGAAGAATTAGCAAACTGAAATGCAAAGAAGGCATTTTGAGCTAAGCATCTTGTATTTCCATGGAGTTAGCCTTTCATCTTGTTTTGGCAGCCACAAAGTAAACACAAGACTTTGCTAATAAGGTATATTATAAATTATTAAACCATCTAGTATATGATCAAATGCATTTCAGATTATTTTTTGCATAATTCTGCCTTGACAACTGCCAGGAGTAATATATTTTCTGTACTCTTGCACAGACCCATTGACTGCTGTCTTTCTGAAGCTCCAGTCACAGTCTTAAACTGCTATGCATGAAAGAAACAGACAATCACATCAAAACCTAGGCTTTGGCATCTGTCGATCACAGCCTAGCTTTCTGTAAGATCTCACTTCATGTTAGTCAACGAAGACATGATAGCAACTCTTTAGCTCTGAGCTGAGGTTTTAATAGATTCAAAACATTCCTTATATGCAAATTTCTTCCATGGCTCAGGGGCACTGTTAGAGCTCGAAGTGTTAGCTAACTGCTGTGAAAAACTACTTGACTGAGCATATCTCAAAATAAATTCGACTTCTGAACCTTCTAGCACAAGCAAGTATATCTTCCACGCTTGTACTACTGGGTTTAAAAATATGGACTTCTATATAATCACACACAAGTAGCCTATGTGACAAATTAGAAGAAAACATATAAAAAATACGCATTTCATATCCTACTGTGCCGTTTGAATCTCTGGGCTATCACACTTTGGAGGCATTTTTCAGATTTAAAAAACAAACAGTTACTGAAGGTCACACAGGTTACACACTGGAAACACATGTATATTGTTATATTTAATGGTTCCAGAAGACCCATTTAGATCTGAAGCTATTAAGAGAGCTCCCTTGATTTATTACTGTATTCTATTAGCCTCCTGCAACTGTGGAACAACGATTACAAAGCAGAAAATGAACAGCTTTTTTTTTTTTTCTAATGAAGTTACATGATAATTTCCATAAGAAATACCCCTACCACCATGTATATACTCCCAGTAACTGCACAGTGCTGTTGTTCAGATAAAATGCTGCCTAAAAGCATGCTTGCATCAAATGTTATCATCTGTGTATCACTCCTAGGAACTCGCTGATTCCAAATTCCAACATTTATTACTTGTTTGTTTTAAGAAATGGAAAACATTGACAAAATAATTAAAGAAATCATGCACTTCTGTAAAGGGAATTTTGTATTTTATTTTCCTTTTTTTTTTTTTTTTTTTTTTTTTGGTGTGTGCATAAGTACGTGCATGTGTGCATATGTGCGTGGTGTGAGCATGTGTTTTAAAGATACAGAAAGAACTGAACCGGGATAAATACAAATTTAATACTAAATTCTCACTAAATGATCAGTCTTGGTGATAATTAGGATTCTATTATCCCCAAGACAGTACCACTGGAGTTATAGCAGGAAAATAAATTACCCAAAGCATCATGCAAATGGCTGCCATTAATTGCTAAAACTATCTTTCTGTCCGTCAGAGGATCCTAGGCTAATTCAGTCTGCACCTAACCCATCCTGCTGCTCAAAAAAGGATCAGGTATGGCCAGCTTGCTGAGGGCCTTAACTAGTCAGGCCTTGAAAACCTCCAAGGTCAGAGACTGCACAGCCTCTGGACTGTTGTTCAACTACTTGATGGCATTCATGGCAAAAATTTTTCTCCTTATACCCAGTGTGAACCCCTCGTTACAACACATGCTTAGTGTCTCTCCTCCCAGAAACACCACTCTGAAAATGAAGTCTTCTGAATAGTCTTCCCATAGGAATTGGGGGTCTTCTGTTTAGTCCCCCTGAAGAGGCCCGTTCTTCAGATTTCAACAAGTCCACTCCCTCAGCCTCTTCTCACAGGCCAAGTACTCCAGATCAGACCATTCTGGTGACCCTACACTGACCTCATTTCAGTGATCAATCCAAAATTTGCATCCATATCACCAAGCGTGCCTCTATCAAGTCAAGTAGTGCTATAACAATAGTCCTAACAGCTGGACCACGGTCAAATACAAACTTAAAATAAACTGAACAATAGGAAAATATGCAGAGACAGACTTTAAGCAAAACTCCATCAAATCTGACAGTTTGTTCCAGGTTTATCATCCCTTGTGATCAGTTTTAACTACAGCCTATCTCTGACCTGCGTAGCAATTGGGTAAAATCTCATTTCTTTCCTAGTAACACTTCTGTCTGGCTTCTTTGGTCAGTACAGCATTAATACAATTCCCATTCCTCAATTACCTCTCATTCAGTTCTGTTTTCCTTCTACTTCTCCCCATTTCCCTTCTGCATCACCTGACCATATAGCTTCTCCTAATAAACAAAAGCAGACATGTCAATAGAAACACTTCCTGTATCATGACTTTCTGCCCATGTCAAGAGAATCACAGAGTTGGAGGTGATGGAAGGGATCTCTGGTGATCACGCAGTCCATCCCACTCTGTTAATGCAGGTTCCCTACAGTAGGTCACACAGGAAAACGTCCAGTTGGGTTCTGAATATCTCCAGAGAAGGAGACTCCAGAACTTGTCTGAGCAGTTTGTTGCAGTGTGCTGTCACCCTCAAGGTAAAGAAGTTTTTCCTTATTTCATATGGAACTTCATATGTTACAGTCTGTGCCCCTTGATCTGTAGCTGGGCATCACTGAAAAGAGCCCAGCTCTACCCACTCAACTCCTGCCCTTTAGATATCTATAAGCACTGATAAGATCCTCCCTCGGTCTTCTCTTCTCCTAGCTGAACAGTTCCAAGTCCCTTAGCCTTTCCTCATAAGGGAAACACTCCAGGCTGTTCCTCATCTTTGTGGCCCTCCACTGAACTCTCTAGAAATTCTCTGTCTTTCTGAGGAGCCCAAAGCTGGACACAGTGCTCCAGATGTGGCCTCGCCAGGGCAGAGTAGAAGAAGAGGATCACCTCTCTTGATCCACTGGTCATGCTCTTTTTAATGCACCCCAGGATACCCATTGGTCTTCTTGGCCACAGGGGCACACTGCTATCCCATGGCCAACTTGTTGTTCACCAGGACACCCGCATCCTTCTCTTCAAAGCTCCTTTCCAGCAGTTCAGTCCATAACTTGTAATGATGCAAGTGGTTATTCTTCCTCAGGTGTAGGACTCTGTACCTGCCTTTGTTGAGTGGTCAGGTGCTGGAACGGGCTGCCCAGGAAGGTAGTTGAGCCACTGTCCCTGGAAGTGTTCAAGAAACATTTGGATGTTGTGCCAAAGGTGATAGTTTAGCGGGAAAGTACTGGTGGTGGGTGGATGGTTGGACTGGATGATCTTGGAGGTCTTTTCCAACCTTGGCAATTCTATGATTCCCTGCTCTTTCCTGTGTTCTTACCTAAGGGTAGACCTACCTACTTCTTTTTGCTCCTCCAAATTATCTTTAAGCATTAGCATTCCTTCCCTGAGCCTCAGAACTCATAATGTAGTTAGTCAGAAGCTAGACAAAAGGGTAAGTAACTGGGGCTTACTAAATGACTTCCTTTCTGATGCACTTTTAGACGTGGGAAACACACAAAAAATCAAATAACAAAAGAAACAAAAAGAATAACAACAAACAGCCAAGCAGATGTACGCCAAAAACACCTCCAAAATCCTTAAAACATACTCTACTTGAGAAGTACTGTTTTGCATTATATTCGCTTGTTCTAGCTTGTTTCTTTATCTACCTGTATATCCTTCCAGTAAGAAGCTGACTCCGTTCTTATACAATAATATTTTGTGATACTATTAAACTCCTACTACACGGCGTACACATTTTCAAAATAAACTCAGAAGTAGCATTTTGAAGAACAGTGTAATGCCTGGATTCTAAGCTTCTTCCTTAACAAGGTGTGTGGGATATCAATCACTACACTGAGACCTCACACCACAGGAAACCAGCAACCACAAGAGAACTGAGGGAGATTTGAAGCAGAAAATTTGCGATTCAAAATTCACAGTAACCCAAATAATCTGAAATGAAGAATGAACTTAGGAACACAATGTGGACAAATTCAGAATTGTGATCTGTCACTATTTGCTTCCTTGTACAGAAGTGGCATCTCCTTTGTAAGGAGACGGCAGCTGCTTGCTCTGGCCACTTATCTGGTAATTAGATGGTTAGCAAATGAATCTGTTTTCTAGAGATCACCAGCACAACATTCACAGCTTTGGATTGTCTTTCATGTCACTATCATCTCTACAGAAATGCACCAGTCACTGCCTCACTGTGCTCACAGCTTCTGTTTGCTCTCTGATGTCTGGGCCAACATAAAATAGGAAGCATTACTTTCAGAGCAGCCCCCATATTAATGCCACAAGAACCATCAAAATAACTGAATAATATGTACGTTTCAATAGTGACATGAGTACTATTGCTTTACTTGGAAGTGAACTATTAATACATCAACTTTAAGAGGAGTTCTATACTCACAAATAATAGAAAATATCCTCCTAAGCACTGTTATTTTCAAAGAGCACTGTGATAAATATTCAGGAAAAATCTCAAGGGACATTCTCTTTCAAAATCAGGAAAAAGTCACAAACAGCATCATGCAGTCTCATAAACATGGTATAAGATGAGCATTCTTAATATTTCGGAATCATATTTCTTCCCACAGTTTCAAATTCTGTATCAGTTTGTAGCTGTGGGTTCTATACGCTGCCCTCACTTCACAAGAAGTGAAACAAAATTAAAATGCCTCCAGAGCCATACTGCAAGCCAGCAATATAGAGCTCTACAATTCTTGTCTTAGATTTCAGTTGTCACCAGAAGCCAACGCAGCCTTTAAATTCTTTAATCCCTATCAAGCATAAGATTTAAATCCATTTTCTTAAAGTTACACAATGTCCTCATATTTAGTCACCTCACAATTTCTGTTGCATTTGTTTCTGCCCTGTATTGCATGCATCCAATTGCTGAGAACGTATGTGTATACAAAGCACAGCTGGAACCAGTCCTCTGTGAAAAGGAGCATTTCTGTAAGGCTGACATCCAACGGTTCATAAACTGTTGACCAACTTTGTGGGTTCACCGATAATCCAAAGGTTTGCTCTTCATGTGGTCACGGCCTCTTTCCTTTAAGTATCCTTACTTGTTGCAGGAGGTCTCCCACAGTGCAGTTAGCATACTCCTGAGCACGTAAGGAGTATCTTGAAATGGGAGGCTCCTTTTTTAATTTCACACTCAGCCAAGTTCAACTGCAGTTAATGGAGGACTCTCCCATGGAAACATCAAAGAACAGTTACTGCGAGCAGCAAGTCTAACTGCTCTAACACAACCTTAGTATGCCAAGCCTCTACAAGTGACTCATCAGCCCGTCTCCGCAATAAAGATTACATGAGAAAAATCTTTGTTGGCTTGTTGTGTGCTCCATGCTAGATAACCACGATAGCACCTCGGCATTATGTATAAGACATCAAAGAACTGTGAGTATCCAGTCTACAAGCTGTAACGAATATCTACCCTCAGGAGAGCATTTCCACCTTTCAGAGGGTGGTCTGACTAGACAACCAATGTCTGTATCTGTAAAAGGTTCAAGAACATAAACGTGAACTTGCATCTTCTAATACTAAAATACCAGAGATCTGTACCTCATCTGAGAGAGAGCCTCCAAAAATCCACTGGACCTCATATCCTGTGTATGGAAACTGCTAAGTCACAGCCTGAACAATGACCGATCACCGGGGGAAAAGACAGGGTCGGCCCTGGGAGCACAGGTGAAGGCAACGCAGCTGTGTGACTGGGAGGGATGGAGCCTGGCTGCACCTCTCCTACACCCCAGTTAAGGGCTGATTGCCACTAGGGAAAGATTTCTGGTTAGAGATCCCTCCTTTGTGGAGTTTTTCCTTACCAGCTTAGCTCTTTGGAGATGGGTGAGCATTCCTTTCCTCTTTATCCTTCTGTCACTCCTGTGCTGTCTTCCCACTGTGCTAATCTTTCTGACTGCAACATCCTGGAGTTAGTTTCTCTTAAATGTTGAGCAGTTACAGCTGAAATTCATTTGAACACATGCTACGGGAAGTTTAGTAATTTGTAAATATCTGGTTCTAAGCACTCTGAATTGATTATCACACTTCTTTATGAGGCTGACCAGTGAACACTAAGAACATCTTCCTCTGCCTCGTCTTCACGTGTGAAACGGGAAGATGAAAGCTGTGTTTCAGGAGAATAATGTAAAAATAACCTTAATACTGTGTCTGAAGTATTCAAAAAGCTAGTAATGGGAGTCTAGGAAAGGTTAGAAAAGTAATTAGAAAATCCCTTGAGAGTAAACTGTCTGCAGCAAATAACAGTTATTATAAAATGAACAATGAAGAGGAAAAATATCTAGCAATTGCTTATTAAATAGTCTCAGCTCTGCACATAAAAGGAAACAAATCTGTATGTACAAAAATTGTGCATAAGCACATAATTAAGACACTGAAACATAGCATGGTGGGCATCTACATGGAAAAGAGGAAGTGAAATTCTAGAATCTCCTTTTTTTTGGAGTATTTCACTTTATACTCCAAATGATTTGTGCACACATGTACACAAGAAATGTCATTCTTAGTTTCTTGTTATATCATAGGTTTTCAGTGTCATTACAATGTTACACTTTTCTCTGCACCTACAAGGATATAGCCAGCAGAACACAACTCGTACTACTTTAATACATGGTCTTTTTTTACCTTTTGGTGTTTGATTGTTGATTTGGTCTCTTGGTTATTACAAGGAGTAACTGGAAATGACTCCCAAGCAACTGGTGTCCTTGATTCTATCTCATCTGTGTCCATGCTAGTACTTTTCAGCCTACTCATCCATTTCAGCAATGGAAAAGCAATCAAGTTTAATAAATATCAAAGGCTGGTATTAAAAAATAAAAAATAAAAAAAATCTAAACCAGTGCTTCTGTTGAGGAAAAGGTCAAAGAACAATCTGCCTTTTTGCCCTCATCTTGCTGACTAATCTGCGCTCCTATACTTCCAAATAACCTACAGTATTTACACAAACCATCTACAATACATTATACGCCCACAGAGTAGTCACAGAAGACAGGGAGGATGTGGATATGAAGCTGTGGTTTTTGTTAATAGAAACATGGTAGGAACCATATGACTCAAACTACGGAAAACCAGGCTTCATTAGATCAACTACTCACTTCTTCGTTCTCTTTCTAACCCCGTGAGGACTGTATTCTTGCAAAAAGACTGTTTTTGCATCATAGCACTTCAAAACTAAAGGGAAGACCAGATGAAAGCTGAATAGAGAATAAACACGTGAGAGGAAGGGAGGTGGCACTTCTCAGCGTGGGATGGGACACAACATATCCAAAATCCAGTTTGCTCATAAATATAAACAGCCTTCACTTCCCATTTCTCTCCTGGCTTTCCATAGCTGAGAGATGTATCTGACTTGATCCTACCTTATAGAACTATGACGATGAGAATGGTTTCACATAGCTGTTACAAAGGGATTGAATCTACTTTTGATATGTGCCATGTTAGGTCAAAATAAAAATGGTAATAACTTTCCATCAAATGCGGTAGTATTTCTAGGCTATTTTCTTATAAATGAGGAAAGTATGAGGTTATTAAGACAGACTGACAGTCTTCAAAAGGAATTTCACTCACCTCTAAATAATTTCTTGCACTTCTCTGAAAACAAAACAACACAAAATCTTTCCTAATGTTAGGTAATAGATACACACTGCTTTCAGGAAAAATAAATTAAGAAGATCTAGGATAAACACAAACAGAAAATGGCTAACACGTATAACGTGCCACAGAGATGGTAAGCACAAGCCCACAGAAGAGTAAGTGTAGGATTTAATTTAGTCTAACAAATTGATGGGTTTGGATTTTAAAATGCTTCATGCCTACAAACTAAAGCTTAACAGCAATACAACAGGATTTTTATTGCACAAGATACTCTCACAAGCGTAAATCTATAATTCATTCCTTTCCAGCTATTTAGAGCTGTACATCTGGCTTTCCCCTGCAGTCCTGTGACAGAATCTGATCATGCTGCAGAAGGTTAAGCACTCCTCACTGAAGAAAACTAATGAACTAATGTTTCTTTAGACAGAAATACATGTTGAGTAGTTCAAATAAGAGAAGATTTTCTGTAATTCTAAGCCCTACTTTCATTACTTCACTAGATTTGTACATCTAGAAAAAACTATCAGAAATGGGATATTCACAGACATATTTTTTTGTATGATAATTATGCTATCTTCACTTATCAGAGATTTTGAATGCGCAAAATAATTTCCATACAGATAAGGCACAGACAGACTGACTGAAATGACTTACAACCATGCATGAACTCACGTCAAAACACGGATGTGATTTAAAAAAATTAAAAAAAGCCTTTAGCTCTGATAACAAGACCCTTCCTTGAGGGGCAAGAAATCCATCTTGTTCATATTAGGTATTGGTAGTTTTCATAGTCGTACGTTATCTTTGACAAAAGGAAGAGATGAAGCACACTGCCTATACATCTTTGTTCCAGGAAAAGCATCTTCAAAAAAAATTTACAAGCAGTAACAATCACATATTCATCACAATTTGTAGTATGGAGCAGTCAATCCTTTTTGATCGGCCATAAGTCTATCGTGAGCCTTACACTACGACACCTTGCCAATTACGAAGCATGGCATAAATTCATCATGTGATGAACAATTACTAGTTCTTCTCCACACATTATATATGCTCTGAAATCTGTACCCTGTCCTGGTGTCTGCTGGAAAGAGGGTGCTGGATAGTATCTACTGAGGAGGCTCACTTCAAAGGCTGCCCCTTTCTGCTCTCGTGTAATGACAACACCCTCACACATCTTGGAAAGGGCTCTGTCACAGGCCAAGTCCCACAGAACAGTTTTTCTACCCATAAGGCCAGGCAAAAAGGCAAAATAGAGTGTTATTCAAAAGAAGTTGTCAGCACTGCACAGCAACGTCATTTGTTACAGCACCTGGTGACTTAGGATGAGCTGGAAGCCAGAAAATAGCTGCTTTCTTACAAAATGATGATCTATGTAGGTCAAATATTGTCTGCCTACAGGCCCTAATTATTCTGTGTGGTTATTATCACCCACAACAACTGCAAACGTGAATTTCTTTTTAAGAAATGTTTATCACTGATATCTTCTCAACTCCATGTTTTTATTTTACAAACAATTTGTCAGCCCTCCTCTAAAATAAAGACTACTTGAGAAAAACAGACATTATTTCTTGCACACCTTGATGCTGCACACAGTTCAGATTTGGTTTTGATTTTACACCTGTGTATCTTAAAATTGTGCCAGCACTTATGACTTCAACAGTGAAAAGGTGAAGCACCGCTGAAGTATATATATTGCCCTCACTATACTTCCCAAGTCTCTATTTTTGATAGTACTTCCAGGATTTTAATTAGCATGTATTATTTAGCCTGGCACTGGACTAAGTCAGAATAAAAACAAACTGCATTTTTAAGCAGAGTTCTAACATCTGAAACAATAAAGAGAGGTATGGGGGAATCCTTAAAGTTCTTTAAATATCCATTAGGAAGTAGTCAGAGGAAGATTATCAAGATTAGTGTACTGTACAGTGAGCAGAAGTAAGCTAGTTCTCTCTAATAAATGCTTAAATAATTAATTACTTTTCTAAATATTTCTTCTACTTAATGGTCTTTGATAAAACCCGCAGGAACAATTTCTTTTGGAACATGCTATAAATAAGAACAAAACCTCGAATTAAATAAATTTCAGTATCAGGGTTCCTGAAAATCTTCAGTGCAATAAGCGATGAGCCAAATTTCTTACTTCTCAAACTTTACAAGCAAATTACTGCTCGCTTAGTTTGAGAGGACTCCTTAAAAAAAATCTTAGATTGAGGGAGAGATTGTGGTAGGAGGGCAAAGGTTTAATTCTATCACTGTTTGGTCCAGTACATTTGCAACATGCTTTATTGCTCAATGACATGATCAAGGCTTTGATCTCATTATGCAGCAAAGGATCTAGAGTGAATGGGATGAGATGGAATACAGTTTGTATAAACAGAAAGTTACTGGATGCAATCTCTGAAGAAGAACTGGTTTGCCACATTTGCATAGATACCGATAAAAACTTAATAATCCATTTCTTTCTTCTACTGAAAAGGCTCTCATACCTTTGTCATCCTTTACACCACAGAAAATCACTAATTCAGTGTTACTGGGAGCAAAATTTGAAACAAAACCATAAATCACTCTACTATTGATAGCATCAAATATTATCTAGTTGGAGTGGGAAAATATGATTATGAATAAATCTTAGCACATTACTATAATTCAGAATTAATATTTCTGGAGTAGGTAAACATGACTTTAAAGGACTGACCAGAGTAAAAAAGTTACTTGAAAAACACATTCATATATATCTTAGTATATATTCTCATTATCATTATAACTGTCAACAAGAGCAGAAGGGATGATTACTGAAGACTATCATACCAGTCATCTACTGAAAATCTCTTAAAACTTTTGAGGGTACAATATTATTAAAGGCTAGAAAACATTATTTTACTTATAACGTTTTTGTTTCTTTGTTTTTTAATTAGATGCAGTTTTTTTTTAACATTTTCAAGTTAAAACATAGCTTAATCTCATGACTGCAATTTTCAAAAGAATCTGAAAGCTAACAAAATATCTCACAATGGTTTTGGCAGGAAAAATATTTCTAAGAGGAAGAAGTTCAACATTTCAATACCTCGCATGAGTGAAAAAACCTCCTGCTGATCTTTCCTTTGTGACTGGGGAAATCTGTACTGCCCTTCTAAACCTGTTTCCTCTCGAGTGCTCCATGTGTCTTTTTCATGCTGACCTACTTAAGTATTCTTGTAGAAAGACTGAGGATTACCACACTGATAGATGATAAATAGGTAGAAAAATCATCCATCTCATACCTCCTATCTGTAAGTGTGAATGAAGACTAAATGTCTTATCCTAATGACTGTGTATTCACTTGCAAGGAAACGAAAGGAGATGAGAAAGAAATGGAGAGACATACTATCAGTGTGAGCTTTTTAGTGAGCTAAAGATTAGTAAAAAGAAAAGGGAAAACTAAATAATGCAAGTAAAAACACAACATGCATACAGGCTGAATGTTCTACATTTGCTTTTGACTGCACTGGTGTTGAACTCCACTGGAGAGGAAATAAGACAATTTTATAGTAACTTTTGCTGGCATAATCAGTTGGAAAAGGTGAAACAAATAGAGAAATTGAGAAAAGCTGTGGCTGCCTTTTTTTTTCTTCTTCCTGAAAGCCAATTAACACCTAGAAAATTTATGAACTGGTACATAAAATAACGAAGCTTTACTAAAAGCCAATGCCTTTTGATCTTTTCCAAACAATCTGCTGAATTGAAAAGAAAAAAATATTTTAAAAAGAACTCCTTCCTAAAGGAGTGTCAAATAGGTAAAATTACCATGGATACACACTTCCAATTTGTCTCTAAGTCAAGGGAGAACAGATCCCACTCTCTCATCTTACAGTGCAGCATGGGGTCAAGAACTAGAAATAATACACAAAAATGAAACAACTATTTCAGTACTTGAGGGTTCTACTTCTGGAGGCAGGAGGGGCAGAATGCTTCTAATTTTCTCTCCTTCTTCAGAAAATGACTTACAGCTGAATCATTCCAGTCATTACTATTTCCATTTTTCTGCATGTACTGCAGAGCATTAACAAAATTATACAATTTAAAGTGATTAGACGGTAACAATCAGACAAAAAGCACTGTCCACTGGGTAAATGAAAAGGAAATAAACTACAGTTCTTACCTTTCCACCTGAAATGGTATTGAGAGAGCATTTGTTTGAAAAAGGGCTGTGTGAAATGTGTTGTTTCAGCTGAGCTTTGATCACTGTAGCTGAAATTCAGCCCTGTCAGAGAGATGGGCAGAAAGGCAACCCACCCATTAAATTTAAGACCTCAGGACAAAACTAGGGATCTTACAGTCGCTCTTGGCTTTGCTTTCTTTAATCATCTCTATGTGTTTTAACCTTCTATCCAATTCTGGATAAACGAGCCACCTTCTATTCCATTTTGTGAGCCATCAAATAAGGCTGGAGACAGACAAAGAGTTCACCTAGCTCATACCCACCACTGAAGATGGGTGACCTGTACCCAAAAATGTTTTTCTCAGGTACTTGGTAAACCTGTTTCTAAAGAATAGCATTGAAAAAATGAATTCCTTAACTCACTACAGGCAATCCAAGCCAATTCTTATGCAGACTCAGCAAGTCTTTCAGGCTGTAAGAAAGAATCTGGCCTGAATTTCAGAGTCTAGATTGATAAATGTTGGGCTTTCAAGTAGAAGAAAAAAATTAAATCAACTGAAATTTCCAAACAAATTAATCCAATGTGGAATACAGATGATGTGTAAATCACAAAAGCTAGCACCTAAAGAAAGGAACACCAGATTATTTTTTTTTGTCTTTTTTTTTTTTTTCCCAGAAAAATAAGACTTTTGAAATTTCTTGCTAAACCCAAGAACAGGTGGCTTTGAGCTCCACTTTTAAAAAGGAAAGGTCAATTTTTTTAGACTCTATTTATAGTGACACTAACTTTACAGTGACCTCTGTGAAATAATGGGAAAAAACATGAGATAAAGAGATTAATTTAGAAGGATTTTACATCACTTTATATGACTTTTCTTTACAACCATAAGGGAACAAGACTAACACATTAAATGGAGCTGATTAATAACTATAAAAGCACTAACTGGTTGCACGCCTCTCACTACAATCAGTTGTTTTAGGGAAGGAGTGAGAGAGCAACTTATAGAACAAAAGTTCCTACAACAGAAAATGCAAGAGCACTAAACACTACACCATACTTCATGGTAATGTGGCACTGCCTGATACCTGTTTTACATTGGAAGCGTTCAATTGTTTGTCCACATGTTTATGTTAAATAGAACATTCCCAACATACTCTTCAAACTGCCCCTTCTTAGATGCTGTGATGTAAAAGCTTTGTAAAGTAGCTTTTCAACAGAGGCAAAAGATGTGCTTTATTTTACTTTTTCTCTTTTGGAAGTTCTGATCTTTCATTAGCGTTTCTCATACTGTCTGTATTTTATGTTAGATTTCTTTCCTTAAACCTTCATGTCATTTTTTTTTCCATCCAAAACTTGCTTCTTTGACTTTTTTTTTCCCCCTAATACCTGTCTTCTAATCCCTGTTTAGAATCCAAGCTTTCCATCACTTTGAAACTCCAATGTACATAAAAACTTATGCTTTATAATCCCTGCAGTTTTACACCTATCTTCCATGTCCTTGAAGGAAGTTTCCAATATAGAGATCTCAATTTTGCCATGATTTCTTTCATTTCGGTTCCAGAAGACTACACATTCTTCATTCTTCTCCATTTCATTTTGCCTACAAGTGAAGCACTTTCTTCCTAAGATCAGAGAGTTCCCTTCAAGCTATGCTTTGCTGACTCTTTTTACTGGCAGTTTATATAGAAGCCTTTGATTTTTGTATCTTTTCTAGTTCCTGACATCGGGAAAAAAAGGCTGGATAACATTTAGAGGTCATATTTTGCTAAATAAATAGAAAATACTCTAACTAGGGGATGGGAACATAAAGCTTCTTTAGCAGCATCCAGTGCTATCTCCTGCCAAAAAAATAAATGAGGGGAGGACACGGAGAAAAAGGAACAAGCAAACTGATCAAACAGTTCCTTGCTATCTATATATCAGTGGCTTATTCCTCAATTCCTCTGAAGATCCCAAAGACTGGAATAACTCCTAGCTTAACTGTGGATATTACTGTGACCTGGGAGACATTGAGATGTGCACCAAGGTGCCAGAATAACAAACAGAGGCAAATGGAGGCTGCCTGCATGATTTGTTCACATGGGAAGCGTTAGAGAATGTTATCAATAAAGCAATAGAAAACAGGTAACTGAGACAAAGATGTGCCTGTATTTGCTTCAGAAGAAAGTCAGTCACAGGTGGTTATAGAAGCAGGAATTCTAAACATAAAACAAGCATGAGCTTATAATCAAGTAGTCAGTTAAAATTATTTTTCTTTGACTTAATTTTCCATTTGATTACAATTTCCTACCAAAGGCTTCCAGACTTCCAGGCTTTGATTTTCATAATACATAACAGTTCTGGCAGGCAGCCAGCCAGCCTTTTATTTATGTCCTTCACTCCTTAGGTCTCTTCCTTATCTATTTCTCATATTGTAGCACTTTTTTCCTTTAGTCGCAGAACACATAAGCAACTAGTTATTTCTGAACTACAGAACCCTAAAATACTTCAATTTCTTAACACCAAATCAGAATTCTCACAGATTCTTATCATTAATTGCATGATTAGGTCAGGACAAAGCCTTGTCTGTAGATATGATATATTGGTTATGCATTTTATTTTGTCCTGCTGAGAAACTATAAGGATCCTTAAACATGGTCAAAATAGATAAAAATGAAAATATCAAAATTAAATTTTAGAATTGAATGACATTCAGACCACTGACACACTCCACTGACACCTTCACTCATTATCTGGTGATAGCAAAATAAGTATCCTGTGCATTGCACCTTCAAAACCTCGCAGACAATATTAACAGAGCACTAAATGACATAGTAGACAAGCTTATGTGCTTTACTGAATGTCAAAATGCTGAGGTATGTCCTTAAAGCTTTGCCAACTCCTAGCCTCCTCAATAAAAGAGGAGCATTCACTTTTTTTTCCCCATGAAATTGAGAAGAACTAATTATTGATCCAAAGTTTTATTTACTGTTATTTTTAATTGCAATTAGTTACTTGTGATATGTTTGTTTTGTCTAGCAATCATTTGTAATGTCTACTATCAATACCCAGTCCACACATCCTACGCTAGATTCACCAGAACCAAATCCAAAACTGCCTTCTGCTCATCCTTTATTGATTTCAGCTATCACTATATACCCTCTAAACTTTGTTCTATCACTGAATTGGCAACTGCACGACCCAAGCCTTAAGAAATCTATACTACATTTAAATTCCGGTAATTGAAATTACTAAGTGTATTTGCCTTTAATAAACTATCTTGAAAACAGTACAATGTAGACACAATGCACTTTTGAGCAACTTCTACCAAAAATGCATGTTGAAGTAAAAAATTAATTCTGGTAAACAGCTGTGTATTTTAATACATAATAAGTCCCCTACAATCAATCAGACAAATCATTTTGACATCTTTTTAACCTGAGCTACTGGCTCCAGCATTCCGCCATCCTCCCTGGCCTGATAAATTCTGCCACAGAGCCTAATGTTACTGAAAGTAATAACCTTATGTTAAGCAATTTAACAACACTTTTGTTTTTTTTTTTTAGAAAATACATTAACTGCCAGGAAATTCTACATCACTAGTAAATATATAAAAATGGATGGATATATTAGGTGTGTTTTGCACAGACTGAAAAGGTATGATAAAAATGCATGCTAGAAATAGACTGGAAATAATCTTGTCAGTATTTGCCTGCTTCTGATTTGGCTCAGATATAAAATGTACCAAAGTTTGACATAGACCGTCAACATTTCTGAGTGTGACACACTGAATTCTCTCCAATCAAAAACACTGATTTCATTTGTTGACCTTGCATTTATTTGTACCAAACAGTTACCACAGTAATGCTGCCAAAAGGGTAAAAAACAAAACACACAAACCAACAAACTAGTGAAGTCAAAAAACACAGAAGCCACAACTGTCCTTTCAAAGCCATGGTATGCCTTCGGTGCTTCCTCTGAACTAATCAGAAGAGATTATTGAGGGAAATGTAGCAGGTGACAAAGAAACCCCATAGAAAAGTCAAATAAGCTCTGATCCTTTGTAGGTAATTCCTCATCACAGTATTTTTGCTTAAGATTGTTTTGTGCTTTCATCATCTATACATTACAGTGCTCTCCATTTTTGTCAAATTTCAGTCCTGTGGTTAAGGTCCTTATAAACTGAAAGATTTCCCTGTCCTGTCAACATTCCTCATTAGAGAGAAATACGTTTGTGATGCATTTTGAAACATATCTTTCACTGTGTTCTATGCAGGCTTAGAATACACTATCAAAACAGTACCTACAGATATGTACAATCACAGCCCTAAATCAGCACTATCTCTCTTTCCTTCTTGCAAAGCACTTTTATGCAAGGATGCTGAACTGTAAGCTACAGTCCCAGTACATTTCATGGTCATCAGGGAAGAGCTAAGCACTTTGCTGAATGGGAATGGACTAAAGCATAGACACTTCAGTGCAGTACAACTCTTTGTCATGTCGTTTTGCTCTGAATTATCTCAATCTACATTAAAATTTACATGTTGCTCTGAATTAACTGCCATCACAGACCAGCAAACACAGTGGAGCTGAGAGGAAGTCATACCACTGACAAGGTGAGAGCAGAGACCCAGTTGAAACTTCTCAGGTATTTCAGACAGCATGCTGTAGTGGAAATGCTAAGTCATGGCCTGAAGCAGTGATTGAGCACCTGGTGGGAAGGCAGGGCCAACTCAGGGGTGCTCAGGTGCAAACAATGCACATGAGCGAGTGGAGGGGATGGAGCCAGGATCCATCCCTTCCCAGACCTTATTTAAGGGTTGGCAGTGAAGATGAGAGTGTTCCTTGCTGGAGATCCCTGCTTACCTGAGTGCTCCAAAGGTAAATGGCTTTTTCCCTTCATTTTTATATAAAATCAGGATTCTGTGGCTGCTACATTCAGGCTCATTCTCATTTGCAGTAGCTGAAGACTTTACCACCCTGCTATTATTATCTCATTATAGCAATACACATGTCATCTTCAGGATGCTGGTCAGTTCCTAGAAGAGTTTATGCCCAGAGGACAACAACTGGATAAGAAAAACATGCCTGATCTCAAGAGCCACCTGGCAGCTGATTATGCATTCACTCAATCCCAAAATTAAAGCAGGCCCTAATTCTTCCTCATTTTAATGCAAAGCAGGAAAGGAAAGGGCCATGTGTTTTCAATCTTTGTTTTATTCATCTCTTCCTTCTCTCTACTATTAAGTTTGGTAACTTGGCTCAACAAAAAAGTTATCCAAGGTTTTTGCTCTGTATACTGAGAATGTGGTGGAGACCCTTGGCAATCTGTTGAAGATCCAGGACTTCTACTTTTGAGGGAGTATCTGAAAACATTTGTTCTAAGTTGTCTCATTCTTCTTTCCTCAGTCTGTCATGAGAGCACACAGTGAACCATAAAAAGGGTCAGGTGACACATTGCCCCGTTCTCTAATTGTTAGAAAGAGTCATCCTCTATGACTCCACTTAGACTGCCACTTAGATTCCACTTAAATCGCCATTTAGACTGCTGATGAGTAGCATTCCTCAGAGATTGGTGCTGGAACCAGTGCTATTTAACGTCTTTGCATATGTCATAGATAATGAGACTGAGCGCACACTCAGAAAGGTTGCAGATAACACCAAGCTGAGTAGAGCAGTTGATATCCTAGAGGGAAGGGATACCATCCACAGGGATCTGGACAGGTCTGAGAGGAGGGCAGCAAAGTCAAGTGCAAGGTGACTCCACCTGGGTCAGAGTAATCCCAAGCACAAATACAGGCTGGGTGGAGAATGGCTTGAGAATAGCCTTGAGAAGAAGGATTTGCAGATGTTGGTTAATGAAAAGCTCAATGTGAACCAGCAATGTGAGCTCGCAGACCAGAAGGCCAACTGTATCCTGGGCTTGGGCTTTGAGCACCTTCTCTGTGAGGACAGGCTGAGAGAGGTGGATCTTTTTGGTCTGGAGAACAGAGGGCTCCAAAAAGACCTTCTAGTGTCCTTCCAGTACCTGAAGGGGACCTACAGAAAAGCTGGGGAGGGACTGTTTTATAAGGACAGGTAGCAACAGGACAAGGATAAATGGCTTTAAACTGGAAGAGGGTAGATTTAGACTAGGTATTAGAAAGAAATGCTTTTCTACGAGGGTGGTGAGACTCTGGAATGGGTTGCCTAGTGAGACTGTGGATGCCCTATCCGTGGAGGTGTTCAAGCCCAGGCTGGATGGGGCTTTGAGCAACCTGATCTAGAAGGAGGTGTTCCTGCCTATAGCAGGGGAGTTGGAAATGGATGATCTTAAAGGTCCATTCCAACCCAAACCATTTTGTGATTCTACGACCGGAACATGAGATCTGCTCAGAAGCATCTTAGGTTAGAATTAGATGTCTCAAGCACTTCTAAGCAGGAAATTTGCTGTAACTTTTTATTTGGGCATTCTAAGTACTTGTTCATATCTACTCAAAGGGCAATCGCAGATTTATACCTCTTAACGGCCTCTCAATGATTTGTTATGTAAATTATCGGTCCATTCGACTTTGATAATTTTGTTTCTTATTCTTAACATATAAAATTTCAGTCATATTGTTGCCATGTTTATCATAACCAGCCTTATGATACCAAATTACTCAACCCTACTTACACAAGGTATGCAGTGATTATTTATGTTAAATATGACCACTTACAATTAAAAAAAATATGTATACCTATTCTTATCTTAATACTTGTCCACAATTTACTGTAAAAGCAGCAAGGTGGATGATAAACATCCAGTTACCTTTCTTCCATGTGCTAAATTACAGCTACATATTTTCAGAGAGCCTAACAACAGTGCTGGAGAAAGGACATCAAATGATGCTTAGAAATGTGATACACATTTTCATTTCACACTCCATCAGATTTTACAACTAGAGTTCCATGAAATGTATGAGAATACTTGGCTAACAGCCACATCTACTGAGGTGTAAAATAAGGATCAGATATCTTTTAAAAAGAGTTTCATTTTCTTTACATGGCTAGATCAGACGTTGACCTTTTTCCAAAATATACTGTAAATACTTAGTACCTCTACCTATCAAAGACTGGGCAAAATTTTGAACTACTCTAACAGACAAGTAACCAATAAATATTTTTAAATACAACTTTGTAATGGAAAACAAACAGATTCGTACTTCTACTAAATTAGAGATGAAATACATTGAATTACATAATTGCTTATATTAAATCTTTTCCATTCTAATAGTTCCTTCTCATTTTGTGCCCTGGAATAAGAAACGAGGATATTATTGCCTTTACAGTCAGCAAATAAAAGCTATGGGTATCAGCAAAAGCATCTTTTAAATTCAGATTTCAATCTGTTAGAAAAGATTAAAGCTTCATGCATACACAAAAAGGGAACTGTAAAATGATAACAGATATATAGCCTGAAATCATTACACTTGAGCAGATGCTGTTTTACCAACAAAGTAAAACAGAAAATGTCTTTTACTCACCTCTGTTAAACCAGAAACTTCTCCTTTTGCTAATGGTGTCGTGATGGATGCAGCATAAACTCTGGCATCTGACACAGGCTGCCCCTTCATAAAATGTTTCCCAGCTTCATAAATACTCACTTCTACCATTTTACCCATTAACATAGGATCCTTTGGCACCAGAACCTTTCAAATAAAGATACAGTTACTAAATATCATAAAGGGCATCACTCTCCAGCTTCCACTCAGAAAACAGACTTTTTGCAACATGTAAGAGCAACTCCTAAACATTTAAACATTTAAAAACCTCAGGCACCAGCATAAGCTACAGCCCCTGACAGGTGATCAGTAACATCTCCAGTTTGCCTTCAAGAGCTTTGTGGTGTTAGCTCAGTGCTTCTCAAGCCAATTGATCCTACAACATGTGGTTATGTTTCTTTTAAACTGATAAGAAAGTCAGACCTGAATGACAGCATTTTAATCCAGACTAACTGGTTTCCCAAGGGCACTTGTAGTATGGAATGCTAACAGATTTCTTCTTCACACCTACCTCACGATCCTCTTATTTTTTTATTTTTTAATTTTCAAGTCTCTGTCCTGCTCAGCAGAAATCATTACACGTACTTTCCCTTTTTCCCCAAAGGCTCAAGGTGTTCATGGCCACTTTCAAGGTGTTCATGGGAACTTCTAGAATTCCACTGAGATTCCTAAGCATCTTCCAAGAAAAGCAGATTGTTTTGTGTTCTGGAGATTACAAATGTAACTAATGGACTTAAGTGGCAAACATAAAAAGCCAGGATCCCAGAGTTGAGGTATTTTTACAACATGTCTAGATCACACTTATTCCCATATACATTTTTGGGGGCAAACTTATATCAGAGGAAAACTAGGTAAATAAGTATCTGAGTGTTATAGTTTCAGCTGGAATGGAATTGTTTTCAGAGTGTCTGGTATAACGCTATATTTTGGTTCTTGGAGAAAAACAGTGTTGATAACACACTGATGTTTATAGCTGCTGCTAAGCAGTGTTGTACAGAGCCAAGGCCATACACAGTGAAGGGCTCAAGGACCTGGGAGGGGACAGGATTTGGACAGTGGACTTAAACAAACCACAGGGATACTCCATATCATATGATACCATGTGGAAGGAGTTTTGAAGGGGGGTGGGAGTGGATCTCACTCCCTTCAACTGCTCAGGGGCAATGGCAAGGGGATGATGAGTAACTGTGCATCACTTGTTGTATACATTCATATATATATGTCATAACTGTTTTCCTTTTCTCTGTCTTAGTAAATACTTTAAACTCAACCCATACATTTTTTCTTTTTTTTTTTCTTTTTCCTAATTCTCTCCCTGGCAAAGGGGGAGAAAGTGAACGACTGTGTGGTGCTCAGCCACCTGCTGGGTTAAACCACAACCCTGAGCCTGCACCCTCTGTAAATTTTGGTACTCCATCTAATTATTGGCAATTCATATACATAAATTCTATGGGACATTTGTGGATAAGTAACTCTTAAGCTCAGAAAGAGACTGGCTTATATGTAAAAATTGGAGAGGTGCTATAAGCAACGGAGCAGCCAGACTTGGCATACGTTCATAAAAATTCCCTCCCTCTTCCTAAGAAACAAAGTTCTACCAACAGAAACAGTCATCTTGACTGTTTTGGTGAAGTATCTTTTGGTCAGTTCAATGAACAGTTCAGTGAATTACATTAAACTATGTCACCAGAGTTACTCACTAAGCTACCAGCAGGTTTATCAGTATAGCTCTATCAATGTGGTTTTAAAAACAAACTCTTTTAATACTGGCAAGCTTCATGGAGAGATTGTAGGTCTGATGCTTCCTTTAATTAACACAACATCACACCAGGACCGTTCACTTCGGCTTTCAAACATAAAATTATATTTACTGACTGTAGAGTGGCTGATTTCTAATCTACTATCATTAAATTTACAACTACAAATGCCAGTCACTAGCACAAAACCTTGTTCTTACTTTGTTGAACACAAAGTTATTACCCTTGTCAAACACATAAAATTTTAGGGAAAAGACATACAAATATTTATTCCATAATAAATGTAGTACTTCTTCCATGATACAATTTAAAATAACTGTTATAATTTCTATTTAGTTTATTCTTTACCAGTTCCAGTCAGGAGCTGTATTAGGGGCTGTACAAACACACCATAAAACATCAACAATTTTTCACATACTGCTTCCATTTTAATTAATGAAACTTTCATTAAAAAAAGCATTAAACACTAAAAAGCCCCAAGCAATTTCCTTTTCATCTCCCTGCACAAAACAATGTTCCTCAAATCTGACTGATAAGGTATAAAGGCGAGGAACAGTGATATACAAGATTTAAGATGGAGGTCAGAGGTATAAGAAAAGAAAAATAATGAGATTTATCCTAGGAAAGAATGAGACTGTTGAAAAAAATACTTAGTGAACCAGTTACCTATAGAACATGTTTCGAAAGCAGTAACACTACCTAACACTAAGAAAAAAAACAATTTAAAAAAACTGTGTATTGCTGTAATGCAACATGGAACAATTATTAGAACAAAGCACTAATGTTAACTATATAACCACAGTCACTACCAACAGCTCCTCCAGACAGGACAACTGAATAACTATGGGAGTGAAAACAAACTACACAGATGGGTGTAAGAAGATTGAGGACAAGCCAACCGCAAAAACAGAATGAAATACAGACGATTCAGAAAAGCCATTTCACTGTTTTTTCATCTGCTTTTGAGGAAAAATAATAATTTTGTGAAACAGATATTGTACTTCCTAGTTCATAAAGATTGTTTTTCTGCATGGAAAAAATATAATTTATAGAAAGTACATAGAAAATAATACAAAAAATAAAACATATCAGTCTGGGGTGCTAATCTAAACAAGAGTTTCTGATCTTTCTAATTGTTTGAAAAAAAAATACATATAAAATTTTACAAGTTGCATTGCCTGAAAGAATTTTCCAAAAGAAGCAGTGAAATTAAGAAGTTTAAACTATTAAGAAAATACTGCTTCTGAGACTTGGAAGGTAAAACTACTGCAGTAATAAACAGCTCACTGAAACCATGCAGTGTTTTTTTGGATATATAGTGTGCCCTCATGTTGCATGGCTGAAAAAGTACTGTGTATTTCTTAACATAATTTCAGGTAAACTGCATTTACAACACAGAAGGAAACAAAATATCTCAAAAATGAGATTTGATGGTCACACCTTCCTTGGGAAAAGGTTTTCTTGTTTTATTTTATTTCTTTCACTGTAGTGCACTGTGTTGCTGAGAATATCAGAAAGCAGATACCCCCAAAAGATGTTATCTTGTTTATTTAGCAGTACCTGCTCATAGAATGGATTGTGAGCAACATAGTAGTTGGAATCAAAGGATTCTTCTGTCACCAGAACCCTCTGCCTTTCTCCAACCTGGAACACAGAAAACAAGGCAGATGACTCAGAAAACATTCAAAAAAGAGTTGCATTGATAAACAGACACATTTGGTGGAAATAATCAAATTCTCACAGGACATTTTGTATCAGCAAGAAAGCAGGGGAAAGAAAGCCCTAACTCACACTCTCCAAAACTGATGGGGAAAGGTCAAAATGCAGGTTAAGAACTGCTGTACAGCAATGGCTTGACACGAAAATCCAGTTCAGAAATGCAAATTTATTTTTACTTTTTAACAAAACAACAAATAAATTTTTATCAGGTATAAACAGGGTCCAATTATTGCTTCATTTAGTTAATGAAAACACTCTCACTGAGAATAAAATTCTGTAATCAACGACAAAAATTAACACCCTTCAGCCCCACAGCAACAACCTTATGACAAACAGAACAATTGGAAGCATCGGAGAGAAGCAGGGAACTGTAAGACATTGCTGAACTTTCAGGTAACATCACGCTCAGCTATTTTATTTTTAAAACCACTCTTACTATTTACAGTGATTGATAGAACACCTCTATCCCTTCTTGTTGACATTGCTAAGATATCACTTGAGACATCACATTAATTTCCACGACGTGGCAGTCAACACTACATATTGCAATGATTCAGTGAAGAAGAAAGCTTTTAAGTTCTCACAGACACAGTAATATTAAAAGCCTAATAAACCCTGGGCCAGAAAACTAGAGTATTTCAATTAGACATCCAGCTTCTAAATGCATTAGCACAGTCTAAAGGAAGCATAAATTGTATTTTGCAATTAGATAAATGGAAGGCTGCATGACAAGATAGTTGCATTTTGTTGCCACGTATGTATGAATGAAAACCTGGCTTTCCTCAAACTTCAGAATCATCTGCATAACACCTTTTGATTTTGTCCACTACAGAGTTGTAAATAGGTCACTCTGAAAGCAGTGCCTCCTATTTATTGCCATGGAAACTCCAACAGCTTCAAAGAGCACAATAACTCTGCTTAATTGACAAAATTCTCATACAAAACACTATTTTTCAACATAGCCACTAGCTATGCATTTTTGACAGCAATGAACAAGAGCCTGCATGCCACACTTACAAAAGTTTGCACTAGTGGAGGTGATGCACTGCTTCACAGCAGCTGTGACAGCGTTGTTGCTAGGAAAATGCTGCCCATCTTTCATCGGTCTGAACAGATGGAAGTCAGAAGGTGCCAAATCTAGACTATATATGGTGAGTGTGTGGTCGGACAGTCCAGCCAAGACTGGCGATGTGCTCCACAGTCTTCAAACTGGTTTAGGGTCTGGTGACAGCTTGATGCAAGGGAAAAGTTGTCTCTTCTCAAGTTTGAGCTTTCAGCTTAGCCAGTGCTGCAACGTAGTGGTCGGAGTTGATGGTTTGTCCAGGTTCTAAGAAACCCAGAAGGACCACCCCTTTCCCTATCTCAAAAGACGGTGCACATCACTTTACTCACTGAGGGCTGCATCTTCAAATTTTTCTTCAAAGGGGAAGTCTCATGTTGCTGCTCCATGGGCTGCTGTTTTCACTCCAGCTTGTAGCAGTGACATCACATCATACTGATGCAATCCTGGAAACTCTCACCTTCAGCCTCTTATTGGTTCAATAGGTACTGACAAACTTGCACGCAGTGTTCTTTCTGTCTCTGTGTGAGCATATCTGGGACTCACCTGATGCAAACTTTGTGATATTGCAGTGTTGTCACCATCATTTTCAATACCTTGAAGCCAGTATTCAACTCTGTACATCGTTTTGTGATGTGACAGCTGTGCATGACCATCCAGAACATGGCTTGTCTTTCACATCACTGTCACCAGTGCTTTAATGCACTGCCCACCACCTTACTGTGCTCACATCCACTGTTTGGCTTCCAGAAATGTTCAGCAAGTGTCAACGAATGGATTCTTTCCAAACTATTTGACAAATATATTCTACAAATTACAACTGTTTAGCTAGTTAAACTGACTTGCTGCTTTTATTGCTCTTGCTATCCTGAGAACCAAAAATGTTTTCAGATTTCATATTCCACTCCAAACTTCTAATATCTGTAAGAAATGCTGCACTCAAAATTCCCCTCAGAAGGACTTCCAACACAAGCCCATCATAAGGTCCATGTGAGTTAGCAAGAAGATACAGATCAGATAATAATGCTTTGATTCTTTATGGAATAAGTTAAACTAAAATATAACTTCTAATTTTTTTTTTCTAGAAATCAATGACAGAAAAAAAGAATGGATAAAAATAAGAACAGCAATGTCACAGCTACATTGCAGTATATATACGCACTATACATGGCCCTGGTTCCCCATTCTCCTAGCAAGACATCATGCTTCCCCTTCCCTAGGCACATATCTGGGACATTCCCAAAGCACACCCTGGAGAGATCAGGGGAAATCTGGCACCCATCATGAGCCAAAATTAATTTCCCTGTGTACATAATTGTAGGGAACACAGAAAGGGGCACAAGTCCCAGGTTTCAGACCCAGTGTAAAAATCCTAATGGTAGAAAAGATGTACATTTCTGCTTACTTTTTAAAGGTGCTTAAGAGTTGTTCATAGCACACTTAGAATTCCTACTGATGTTCCTCTGGGAAGTTTACATGCAGCAGCAGATACAACATATTCAAATCTTAGTAAAAAGAATCATCTGTAACCATTGATCACTCTTCTGAACACCTTCTGAGGTGTTGTTTTTTTCCAAGAAAACAGTTTCTCAATTCAAATCCCCAGAGGACTTTCGTAGATACATTCCAAGAAGGCACTGGAGGTAACTATGCCACTAACAAGATTACAGGGAACACTTTCCCTGACTGACATTTCTATATTGTTTTTGTAACATTTCAGACCGCAGCCTTTAAAATCACAAAACAGAATGATATTGCAATGCTACAGTAAGAAATCTCACATGTCATGCAGTGTTATAAAAAAAGAGGAGGAGGAAATGTTAGGGAAGCAATACTCACCTTTGGGGAAACACGCTACCACTGGAAAACACCAAAACCAATCAACCAGCCATCTCATTGAGTTGCACTCAGTATTTATCCATATCATAACTTAACAAAACCAGAGCAAAGCAATACTGGGACAGTAACTCATTTCTCAACTGTCCTGTGGTTCCCTGGTTCTCTCTGGTCATAACACTCTGCCTTCATTGTCCCTGTGAATCCTGCCAGGGAGGTATTCTAAACTACACACGTTCTCTTTATGCTCTCAGATGTCGGAGTGGCAAGTGTGGTATTAAAGAAAAAAAATAAATCAAAGGGGAGAAGAAAAGAATACCCGTGTTTGATCATTTGCTATGAGCAGAGGTTTCTTCAGAGACGCTGCCAGTTTTCTTTTGCTTCCACGAGCAAAAGGAGCACAGGTCCCTGCACCTCAGTGAGCTAGACAGAAAACTTCTCTGTGCTCAGAATTTCTTGGAAGGGGGAGGAAAATAGGAAGACTGAATTAATCATACAGCATCAAAAGTATGGCATTAAAAATGTGTGCAAGGAACGAAGAGGAGCAGAACAGCCTACACCAATTTAGAGTACACACATATGGGACAAAAAGCTCAGCCATCCTATATGGAGTGAGAGGTAAATTCAACATGGTTCATTTTCTCCAGTTACTCGATTTGTACTTCTGTCCAAGGCTGACCTCACAAAGACAACATTCAGATATTTGCAAACTCTTCTGTAGTAACAGAAAATGACAATTCTATTTAGTACGTTAAGCCATTGGGTATTCATGATCTAAAACACTAATTGGCTACACACATTCTTACAGCAAAAAAATGACTATCCTTGCATCCAACTGTAATTAAGAAGAAATGTAAGTAGGCAGAATGCAGCTTTGGTATTGAAATTTGTCCAAGAAGTAGAATATATGTCATCATTTCTGCAATTATCCCCCTGGGATCCCTAAATGTCTAAGTTTCAGCTCTCTCAGAGAGAATGTAAATATGCAGAAACCAGACATGATATCTAATAACAGTCATAATTATAATAACCTTTGATGTTTTTTTTTGTTTTGTTTTTCAGGCACATACCAGCAAAAGTAATTCAGTATCTCATTTTTTATTCCTGCTCTTTCATCTGCTTCGACAGGTATGCACGAGTTCCAGCTCTCAGAGAACTATAATTGTGACAAAGCATTTGCAGTGGTGTAAAGTCAGCACTGACATCTCACTTGGGAAGAATTCCTCTACAGAACTTGGATTTTTTTCTTTATGGAGGATAGTGTGAGAAGAATAACAGGTAGCAAAAAAAAAAAAAAAGAAAAATTGCCTGGCAATCTCCTCCATATTAAGACAAATTGATCATGTTTACACAAAGTAAATTTGTTTTCACTGAAAATAACACAGCTAATGTACAAGTTCTATCCCTCTCACGCTGTAACAATTGCCAGGTAGTTTGCAAATCTCATAACTAGTAATCAAATCTTTCATGAACTTTAATTTCAATTTTATTTATCCTACAGAAAAAATCTGACATGATAATGATGTATAGAAGTACAACAGTGGGGTAACAGTTAGAGTCCTGTATCTTTTATATCAAATAGGTATCAGTCCCTCCATAGTGTGTCTGACTTGTTTTACAACTGAGGAAAGAAACAGAGAACCTGAACACTCCAGTGGCTTGAGACTATGCAAGCAGGAACTCAGGACAAGGTATAGATTAGAAGTCAGCTCTAAGAGGACACAGCCAGTGTAACAAAATCTTCCACAGCCCATCAGCATCAGGCAAAGCAGCTCAGTAAAATCAATGGAATGCCTCCTCTTCAGCCCCCTTATGAATTTGTTGGCACAGATATGGGGGAGGGAAAGAGTAGGAGAGAAGCAGATAAGGGACAAAAGTAGACTGCTTCTGCTTTCTTGTCCCATTTCTCCTGCTTCAGGTTAAAATAGCTCCTTTCTATTGCTGTGCACCTGCATCAGACTGCTTCCTTTTAATTTGGCATCCTGCAGTGAAAATGTAGCTTCTTCCAACACGTACAAGCCATGCCATGCAGCTCAGATGAAAATTGTATCTAGATAAGTGAGTTGTGACCTAAAAACAACAACTGGTCCTCCAAATACGCAATTTCTTTTAAATTCCGTAAATTTGCATTTTGCTTGTCTCTCCTTTTCATTGCTCCTCTTGTCTAGAGAAGAGGTAATAAAAGTAGCGTGTTGACAACTCTGTCAAACTGCCTTTCTGAATTGTGCTAACTGTGTGCAAAATTATAAAAGGAAAATAATTTCTCTGAAAGGGGAGACACACACTGCAGCCGAAAAGCAGTTTCTCTTGTTTGGATCTTTGTCATAAACTTATACTTAAGAAGTGAAAGCCCACGATGAGGATGTAGAATTGGGATTTAGTCTGGATCTGACAGGCATTGCTAAGGGACTCTGGCTGTTACTCTGAAACTGTTCCACATGTGCAAAATGTAATTCTAATTGCACAACTTACACAGCAGTGACTATAAAACTGAGGTAGTTGCTATAGCAATATAAAATAGTATATGCAGAACTGGTATTTGGAACTGTCCTGCTGGATGAGCACTCAGGCAACTGCCTCAACATAATGATTACAAAAACCTCTCCCTGCTTTTCTCAGGTGATCTAACAAGCTCCATAAATCTGTATGAATCACCTACAGAAAAAGTCTAAATGGAACGTTCAAATTAGGAACAAGAGTAGATAAAATGTTTGAGTTCTTCTTTCGTACCCACAATAATTCACAAACGAAACAAAAAACTGGACAGCAGACTGCCCTTAAGGAAGCTAGATGTTTGACACGTAAGTACAGGAAATTATTATTGCTCATCTGCTAGAAAGGAGGATGGAGTTTCAAGGAATCTTTTGAAATTATCAGTAACTTTCAGCCAATTTGCCAATCCCATGCATTCCGAAGGCATGATGTAAACAATTTCTTGAGAACTGAGATTAAACATCCCTTCTTCTAAATAAGCTAAGCCTGTGGCTAAACAAGGCTACCAAGCTTAAAAATATGATAGTCTTTCTTAGTAATGCAGTCCTTTCAACTTCTGTGAAATCATTTAAAGCTAGTTAAGATTGGCTGCTATTGTTGGAAGCAGTTCCTTGAGATATATTGCGAATTTCCAAGTGATTAAAGCACAGTATGAAGTGGCAGTTGCTAAGGCAACGATACATAACTCCCGTTCCACTGATCTCTTCCTACAGCTGCATGAGCCCTGACAAGTATCAGTTATATGAGATTTTACAAATGATCTTGGTAAATACCCTCTCAAACAGCTTCTCCAGAAATTATTTCAGGAACTTGCAGTACAAATCTGTTTTCTCAGACTGAAGCCTCTGTAACAAAAATGTTCACCAGTGGTCTCAGAATGGTGCTGACATAGCACAGTGTAATGCTGTTTGCAGCACAGATTCAGCATCACCAACTGCTGGGAAGAAGTGCCAACCCTAATAAAACTTCTTAACACGGGCACAACTTCAGTAAGTCACAGGCATACCTGAAATCACAGGAACTGATGAGGACAGGATAATGATACCATTTTCTTTTATTTTGAAGGTAGTCAATAGATGAAAGAAAAGTTGCAGACTTCAGGGCTTTTCTTCAATCTAGGGTAAGGTAAGAGCCTAGAACTGGTGACTTTTCTGGGTGCCTTGTGCTGAATGTCAAATGACATCAGGAGCTCACAGAGGGACCAAAGTGAATGATGCATAAAAGAGCGCTGCACGTACAATAACTTCATGATGCTTATAATTTAATAGTCACTGCTTCCAAAGTAGTTATGGTGCATTTTAATTTGTCTGAATATTATTTTTGCCAATTATTTCCATACAGAATAGGTAACAAAGAGAAGCATCGTGTAAATAGCATAGCAAAATAATAATTCTGATCAGTTCTTTATTATCCATTAAAGGAAGTTAACTGATGTAAGATCAAGAAAATTCTATGATAAATCACTTCTGTTCTAGAAGAAAAAAAATACTACAATGTTTATTCGACTCCAAAGGATATAGATAAGTTTATCACAAATCTCAGTTGTGTGCTTTTCCTCAGCATGTTATCTTTTGCAACTGTCAAAAGAAGAGAAATCAAGAATGTTCACAGCACTACAAACAACTATAATTCAAGGCCTCAGTACTTCATTAAAAAATGCTCGTCAGTAACTATTTGATGGCATGCAACCTTTTCCTTTTGAATTAAGAAGTATTCTTAGCATGAACTTACATAAAAATTACAAGATACTAAGGGTTTATATGGCCTTTCTAACTACAGAAGCAATATTTTACGTTGTAGTCTGAATTTCAACACAACAAAAAGTGAAACAAGCTGCATAACTGAACAAACAAGTGCAATTCTTTATTGAGATGGATCACCAAGAAACGTGCTGTGATCTCTCACAGCAATATTAAGACTTCATTTTAAGTCTTTCTGCATAAACAAAAAGATCTAAAGAAAAAATCAGAGTGGCTATCAATATTTTGACTGCAGTTCTTAGATGCTCACATGACTAATCAAACTGTTAGGTACTCACCTCAATGGTTTCCACTCCCAAACCAAAGTTATCAGTCACATAAGCAATAAAACCAATACAGTGGTTTGAATATACGCAGTAAGAGACAGTAGACAAATAGGCCTGCAACATCTTGTGGTGCAAAGTCCATAGTAACAGGAAAAATAATGGAAAAAAAATCATTCTTCAGTAATTTTATGAGATGGATGGATCTGTGAGAGTATGGAAGAGGAACCATAAGATATTAGGTTTAAGTATCTTCAGCATACATGAAAATGGAGAGTTGGAGAGAGTTTCTCACATTGCTCAACAGTGTTGAAGAGTCAAGAAAGCAGTGCATCTGCCTGTCTTTAAGCATCCTCAAGGAGGTTGCTAGCTGTGATAGTGCTTTAGTAATGAAAGATTCTTCTATGCCCTTGTGACAAAAGCATACATGTACAAACAAGGTGTACATAAACACAATTCTCCAAAGGAAAAAAAAACTTCCAAGTATTTCAAATTTCTACTCATGGTCACTTCCTTTCGTAAGCTATCTGCAATTAATCACAGTTAAAGCATAACATAAAATCAGAGGCACAGGAAACAAATCACCCGTTATTACAGTAAATAAATCAATAGCTGAGGAATGCAAGACAGAAATCACTTTTTTCCCTACATAACTGTTATAAATACTGTATTCTGATGTACTCAAAGCCAGAAGAAAATATGTGCCAAAATTGTGCGAAGATACGGGCTATATACATTTGTTTCTGCTGTTGTATTCTTCTCTCTTGGATCATACCAGGAGGACAGCAGAGTGCAGTATTTTATTTTGCAGCCCTTCCCTCTTCTTTCTCTTCTGCATTTCCTCCTTTCAGAGTAATATTTTTCCATACCCAACTGGAATAGAACATTGGAGTAATACTAAACAACACTCCCACGCCCACTTCTGGGAAAACGCTTTTGCAAGTATAGACTGAAAACTCAACAGGTGAACTTTTCTCCTACCTTCATCTTAATTAATTGCTCAAATCTTAATCCTAGTTTTCTGCCAACCTGGCATGAGACAATGGCTCTCATTATTTTCCCTGAGAAGTGCTCTGCTCCTGAAGGGACTCTGCAAACATGCCTTATTTGAGCAAGAACAAACCACTGCTTTAATTTCATCCACACTGAGATAAGCATGGAAGAGAAACACTGAAGTTCCCAAGAAAAAAATACAGCTCGCAATTTTCCACCTACACCTTCAGAACACATATGCCCCTTTCCCCTATGACACAGCATAAAGACGACATCAGTTAAGACGACAACATGATAAGCAGCTTGTTTCCAAAGGCAAATGCTGGCAATTAACCCAAAATTGTCCTTTGAAGAACAGTTGTTAGCAACCAACAATGAATTCTCCAAAGAGAGTTCTGGATCAGATTCAACCTCTCATCATTTGTTTTCTCTCTTTGTGCGAGTAGAAATGCATAAGCTAATTTCTGCTAGGTGATCACACAAAGTAGGCATGTAAGACAGAAGAAAAGACCGGTGTTTCGATTTGCTGCATTTTCACACAATTATGAAGAAAAAGCAGCTCGGCATAATAGCTGTAGCTGGTTTCATCAGCCTTGCTAATAAGCAGGTTGGAGTTGATGTATCGGTTCACACTGCACAGTAAAAAAAACACTGCCATCCAGCACGAGGTCTGCAGTTCTGTTAGAGGCCACTAAAAAAAGAAATGGGAAAGTAGGCTAGTATCTGGATATGCTGGTTAGACGATTTGAAGACTGTTTCTCTTAAAGTGTTTGGTAGAAATAGCACCACAATTTACCGCAATAAAAATGCCGTATCTTCAAAAAACTAATCATTTCACCAGTTTTAGCTCATTTTAAATTTTGCCCATTCCATTCTCAGTGAGCCAGATTGAGATCTGACAGCAAGAGGCTGCCATAGGTGGGAAGAAGATTTCTGAGGAAAGGCGGTGAAAAGAAACCAATCAAGCCAGGCACTGAAGCCATTTTAACAACCCCCTGAACTCCGCAGATACTGACAAGGCTATCTTTCTCCCCATGTCTTCTGTTAGTTGCACTGCTATTTACACTACAAACACTAACACTACACACAAATGTTTACAAATCATGTATTAGATCATCAATAAGTGTGTCAATGACATATATTAAAGAGACAATACCTACATCAAAATACTTAGGTCACTCCAAAAGTAATACTTCCTATTTATTTCTGACACAAAGACCACAATAACTCTATTTGACAGAAGAAATTCTTAGCTGCAAAAAAAGTTTTTCCATTATAGTCATGTGTTTCCACCAGCGATGAACAGGAGCCTGCATGCCATGCTCGTCAAAATCTGCATGGCCATCTGGTACATGGCTTGCCTTTCATGTTGCTATTGCCACTCCTGAATTGTATCACCCACCACCTCGCTGTTAACATGTTTGGTCTGCATAAACATTCAGCAAACATCAGTGAATGTAACGGGTGCTATTTTTTGGAGGATTTCAGTGACACACCGTTGCTTCATCAGCACTTCCATGTCACACCCATTCTGTCAGACTGTCCCTCTGCTTCCATCTGTCACACAGCAACAAAATGTAATGGAGTATTGGTGGGAAGGTCCAACCTCTAATGCCTTACCACCAACATCTGCCCCTAAAACATCATGGGCTAACATAACAAAATAGGAGGCATTACTTTTTCCAGAAGTTCTCAAAGATGATAGCTTGGAAAGCCTACATTTCTAGCACAGCTCCAGAACATGGTAAAAGAGTACAAAAATACAACTGATACATCCCAATCCCTAACACTTTTGGCTGAACCCCTGTTCCAAAATGAAGTTTGTTCAAACAAACAGAAACTCCACCCAACCTTCAAACCGATACCTGAACTATGACTTAGTCATCTCATCATTAATTCAGCATGAAGTTTCCAAGGTCACGGATTAAAAGAGATTACACACAAGTTTGCCAAAAAACCTGCTAGCATTTCAGTGGGTTTTGCTATATTCTAATGTGCTTAAATGCCAGTAGAGAAAACACATTATCTCTTGTCACAGCTTCTAAGGAATGTTGGTAACATAATCTCTGATGAATGCTTCCAATAAAAGGAACTCTCTGGTCTTTCACTTTTTATATGTAATCAAGAACAGATTTTTTTTCAGGTATCATGAAATACCTAGCACATGCCAAACAAACAAGCAAAAAAACAAACAAGCAAAAAAAAACAAAACAAAACAAAACCACAGATTTGTATTTGAAGCACTTCAAAAATACATTTTTAAACTTTTTTCATAACAAATCTGAAAATGTTATTAATTTGTCAAACATTTTTCAAAATTCCTTTAAGCTCCGATGTAACAAAGTAAACAATGGGTGACATGAAGGTCCTTATAAAGGCAGACAAGATGCTCTCAAAGAACTCAATCGAGGTTTTTCCCAGGACTGTGACTGCAGACACAGGCAGCAAAGGACTGTGACTGCTATCACACCAATAGCCTTTCACTGATGGGTGAAGTCCAGTATTTACCAATAGCACCAACAAATGGGACAGTTTAACAGAAAATCAGGATTAGTACAGAGGTAAGGAAGGCGAGAGGGCCTGCTAAGTTGTGTATCGATTTCTTTATAGCAGTTTCTCACAAGCCACATGGCATGCTGCTAAGAAAGGGCCCTTAGGTGTCACAGGTTTACCTTCTTGAATGGTTGGTAGTGGTAATAATTGCTCACAGATGACGTTCCCTCTGCCGCAGGGCTGGATAATGCTTCACTTTCAAGGAAATTATTTGTGACTCAGCTTCAGTAGAGAAAACGTTAGCCTCTCAGATGCTGAGTTGCATGATCCAAACTTGAGAGAGCATGAAATAAATGCACAGCCTGGGTGAGAGGATGTGCTGTTTTATTTACACCAAGAGAAAGGAGATTGAACAAGGAAAGAAGAAAGTAACACAAAATCTGTTTATGAAATAAGTGGACTGAGTAGAACGCAGTACCTGAAAGAGATTATATTTTTATTTTTTTCCAAAATAAGCTCAAATAGCCTCATCCGTTTGTACTTCAGGCTTCTCACACATCAACTATAAATTACTGGATGGAAAAAGAACGTGCTTTTGGAATCTGTTTATTGAAGAGACTCAGGCAACCAGTGAGCTGCACAGCTCACAGAGAATCAGCTCTAGGTCTTGTCACATCAATGATTTATACAATGGCACTGGGGAAATCAATTAAGTTCTCCATGTGCCCCAGTTTTCCCAACTGTAAAAAAGGGGCAATCTGTTATTCAAGCAGAGTGCTTTTCCATTTTAGAACCTGTCTTGAGTTTGGATGTTCTTTATTTTGCTAGACTGTACATTAATAAAAACATACTCTTAAAGGGATATATTTTTTGTTTGAGCATTGGAATACATCTTTTCTTGACTCCTTTCAACTCTTTATTCTTCATATAACTCCAGAAATACTACTATATTTTTTAGCAAGCAAAATTAAAAATATGGCACAGAATGTGAAGGGAACACTTTTTTTTTTTCCCCCCTAAAAGACAGATCCTAGAAAAAGTTATTAAGAAAAAATCATGGTAGGTGTAGACAGAAAATTCAAAGACAATGAAGTTGAGAAACTGAAAAACTACTGTTTATTTTCACTTTAAGTAGTTTAACAGTTTTTCCGTGTTCTAGCACTTCACATCTAATGACTCTGAAAAAGCTGCACACGCACAAAAAATTGCCAGAATACAGTCTAATCCTCCAGAGCATCATAGAAAAAACACTACTTGTCCAGACCACTTATTTCACAGATTTTCTTTCTTCTCTGGTATCCACAGAGCAAGAAATTTTTACATATCAGTGGGAACACATAAATGAAAATCTTGCTTAAAGTTTGGCACAGAAAAGAAGAATAATTCTGGGGCATTGGCACTCTTCCTCTTAATGCAGATAGA
Organism: Tetrao urogallus; assembly: GCF_951394365.1. NCBI lineage: Eukaryota > Metazoa > Chordata > Aves > Galliformes > Phasianidae > Tetrao > Tetrao urogallus. The sequence goes on along the minus strand of NC_136815.1, from coordinate 87,381,164 downwards.
CTTAAAACACACAGCCCATTTGGAAACATACACCCCATAGTTGCCGTTGCCTTCCTCTTTATACTACAATATATAATACAAAAATGGGGTAAGGAGTGGAGCCTGGCTGCACCTTTCTTAGACACCACTTCAGGGCTGACTGCCACTGGGGAAGGATCTCTTCCTGGAGATCCCTTCTTGGTGAAGCTTTTCCCTGCGAACCTGGAATCTTCTGATACAGATAAACAATCTGCTTCCCTTCCTTTATAGCACCTTTCTGTTGTGCTGGTCCTTTCACCATGTTGCAACACCTTTCCCACTGCATTGATCTGTCCAATTGCTACAGCTTATATTTATACAAAGCCTGTTAGTAGGAAATTTACAATTTTGAATGTATAAGCAACTATACATTTAGCTTGGAAAGTGGGAAGAAAACAAATAAGGCACCACTTTAAATGAAGTATCTGTTTCAGTAGCAAATGCCTGCTTAAGAGTAGGCCACGAAGGTTGAGATTAGCAATACAATAATAAGGATTTATTTTTGTCCCTGCCACTTGAGTCCTATTTCTCACTGTGACTTGTGTGAAGGACAGTGATATAATTGCCAGCTTAACTACAGTCTGACTCCCATCCTTCCATGGTTCTGAAATTTTCCAGCAGGCAGCAAAATTTCAGTAACCAGGTTCTCCAATTGTGGAAGGACTGGCAGATTAATTTAATTTGTTTAGATACTCGTCTTGCTATTGCAAATGTAATCTTCTTACTCAAGGCACACCGGCTGCCTTAGGCATTAGAAAGAAAATTATTATTCTGCTATGCATGGAATGATGCACAAGATATAGCCTGAAAATAAAGAGAAATGATGGTAGGGCAAACATCATTTTCTGGTTGTGTTGACTCCTTGACAAATGGCAGATGACTCAGATCCTTTTATCGTTGCAATTTTTACAGTAATTTCCAATCTCTCCTTTATCTGCTTGGTTTTGGCTTGTTTAACACAGAGGCTGATGATCAACGAAGCAAAAGATTTAGTTTTAGTGAAGGTGTCAGCTAATATGTACAACAGAGCTGCCGCTGCTCTTCAAACTGTCTTTACAGATAAGAGTTGGCTGTTCACTGGGTGGCCAAAACAATATTATTTGGGAAGTCGCCTTTAAGTGTTTGTAATGGTGAATTAGACTACAGTATACAATACACATGTCCAAAAATACTATCTAAAGTCACTGAGAGGCTAACAGTAAATATGCATGTTTTGTGTACAAGTTATTACTGACAGAAGCACTTAAGGTGGGTGGTCTGATTTACGAAGACCAAATCCAGTGATCTATCAGGAAGCCTTCTTTCCTTTTTTTTTCCCCTTTCTTTTTTTGGCCTTAGCCAAATCATTCTTTTGACTTTATTGAATACAGGGCACTTTCTGATTTTAATCCCTCAACACAGCATTTTAGTAGAGATAACACATTTCTGATTTATGCAGACTTCAATTTAGTTGATTCAGTCCCCTGACCCTAGCTCTTCTCCCTCAGGTTGCTGCTATTTTATGAATTGCTGTGTCTTCACCTCAGGCAAAATGCTCTGAAATGTTGCTCAATCTTATCTCTACAGGGCAGCTCTATACATAAAACAGCAGTGTTGGTTGCAGACAAAGTCGGTCTCAAGTGCAATCTGGAGGTTGCAGGTATGTGGGTGATCAGGTGACACTGAACAGAACTCAACAGTTCCTCAAAGTGCTGTGCTGCTGCTCGTGTCTGTGTTAATGAAATAATAGAACACGCAGTAAAAGTGAGTTCAAATCAGCCATTTAAGTTTCACTAACAATTCTGTCTTTTAGAAAGGCATCTCAAGTATCAATAGCCATTTTTTTTTTCCCCCACAAAGCCAATCTGAATAAAGATCAAAGCAGCACCTACTTGTTTTCACTCCACTCACTGAAGCTGATTTCAGTTTCTTGAGCATTTGCTTGAGGTAGTTAAAAATAAACAATCAGTTTAAATAAAAAGTTTGAAAAAAGAAAGATAGTCTTGATATTCTGTATTATATCTTCCTATGAGAACTTTAGTGTGTATATGGATTAAAAAAATTAATGTTCAGATAAAAATCACTAATCTTACTGATTTTTTTTTTTTTTTTCCTCCAAAAAAGGTATAGGATGCCCAAAGGAAAGTTCTTAATATGAAATACTAATCTCTAAGGAGAAAGACTTACGTCTTTCAATATTTCACATTGCAACACCTGATATTCCAATTTTGACAAATACTTATGATCTCCCTTCTGCTTTTGTGGATTTACTCCAAGGGAACCTATTTTAAAACAGAAAGACATTCCAGACAATTACTTTATTTAAAAAATGTAGGGTTTCTCCATACAAATGTCCCAAAACTTCACATAAGCTGTGCATATGGATGCGGTGACAATAAATCAGACGGAAAAAATACAACACACTGGAGCAGACAGATTGCTTCTTTACAGAATGTAGTGCCACATATTTTCCTGCTTTCCTAGGATTTCACTGACAACTTAAAGCTTTTAAAATAATGGGTTTCACACCTTGAACACATGCCACAGAAGGCTGAGGAAGGCACTGTGTACAATTTATTATATAGACTGGAAACCTTAACATTTGGTTGTATCATACGAAAGAAACACACGTTTAGCAAATCCATCTGACATTTTCACACATATTTCAAAAAAGCTCTTCAACGTGCTCAGTCTACATCTAGTTCATTACTGTGTCCTGCAATTGCAGAACTAAAATTAATCAGAAACCCATTTACTTTCTGAAAAGCACTCGAAAGTCTATGATTTTAAATTAATTTATGCAAAGAGAAAAGCTCTTCCCTTTGTAAGTATGATTCCAAGCCATATAAATCGAAAGCAAAGCTTTAAACCCTTAATGACCCCTTTTCCATCCAGTCTTAAATGGAACAATTAAGCAATAACTTTCATTCCATTGAAGTACATGCAGCAGTGATGGGTGTCTGCTTGCTGACTAAACCTTGAAATATTTAATTGACCTGTGGGAGCTGAATATTGCAAGTATGAATACAGCACAGAAGCTACTTGTGTTTAACTAGAAGAAATCTTTCAAAGTAATTAATAATTTTGGTATGTTAGATTATGCACAACTTTTCAATTAAGGCTTGAACTGTAGTTGGGAAGCCTGTTGCAGACTTTTACAGATTATAAAATCTGTAGGTATGCTTATTTGAGATAAATTTGACTCTTCATACTAATAGAACAAACTTAAGTCATTGGCCAAGGGCTCAGTGAGAGAGCAGGCATCCCTTGAGGGTAAGGCATCTCTTACTGACTTAAACAGTAGATACTACTAGATTATAGTAAAGTCCAACTAGAAGAGTAACAACTCTTACTAGGTAAATGAGTTGTGCAGTGGGAAATGAATACAAATGTAAACAAAGTATTTACTGTTTTGGATACCCTTCACAGTTGCATTCAATTAACTGCCTAATACACAACTGAGGGTGTTAAAAATGCACTGAGTCCACTTGGAAAAGATGGAGAAGAAACTGAGAAATAAGTCTTATACTGAAATTTTATGATGTGACAAGAATGTATTATTTATGTTACATAACTGTTTGGAAGTTATCTTTTGTTTAAAGGACAGCAAAGTAAATTTACTGTAAGTGTTGTATCCATCATGTCTCATGACCAGACGCAGCGTCGGGAGTACAAGGATTAGAAGCAGCCAAAGATTTTGTTGGTCTCTTGATCACATGATGCACAAATCCTCCTCAGTTACACATTAAGAATTAACTAATCAACAATATTAAAAAAGACTGGATAACGATAAATAATGGATCATGTTTATAGATCCTGCAAGAAGTACTTGAAAAATAATAACATTTAAAAAAAATAAAAATCCAAAATAAAATACTCAGTCAAGATAACGGAATTTTTAGCATATTAGAAAATAAGTATCACTTGTTTTTCTACCTAGCAATCGTCTTGAAAAAATTACTGTATCCTAAATCATTTTGTAAGAGAGGAGAAAATTTGCCAGTAATTTTCAAAAGAAAAGGAGTCTGCTCTTTCCAATCGTCTCTCTAAATCAAACTTTTTTTCTTAAAATAGCTTAAGAAGATCCAAAAGCCACTGAAAACTCACTTCAGCTGTCCTCAAGGGATTGAGTACCCCTTGTCACTAATGCAGAACTTCTGATAGGAGTAGATCACCATAAGAGGCTTCTTAAGAGATAACACCACCCATATGGACATGGTGGAATTCAGATTATCAGAACTCATGCCTTCAGTAATGAATGTGTTCAATTAGAAAACAAAAGCTTATCAGCTGTTTTTCTTTCTTTCTTTTTTTTTTCCTTTCCTTCTTTTCAGGATAAGAACATTGTCATGTCTTGACAATGGAGGGACAACTGTTTGTTAGAGGCAAGCTGCAATATCTCAGATTTATTGGAAGTGTCAGATGGAAAGCTTCAGCCATCAGCTGCAAGTCCATCTGTATTTAACATATTCATACATTTGATGTAAAAAGGGAATAAGTGATATAATACTGAAATTTATGGAGGAAATTAAAATGGGTTGAAAGACAAACATTGGCTACAGCAGGCAAACTGTACGAAGTGAAGAAAATAATGAAAGAAGATCCCATTCTGAAAATACCAACTAATCTATTTGGAAAAATGGAATTGGAAATAAAGATGCTCTCTGGGAAACTTGGAAAGCAACAGTGCTGAAAATGATTGTTGGGATAACAGAATACTGGACATGACTTTGTAATGTGATACAGTTGTGGGGAAAAAAAACAAAACAAAACACTGGCCTAAATTATTTCAGAGCAAATATGCATAGCAATTGTATCACAAGTATGGCACTGAGCCCTTGAGTCTGAATGCTCTTCCTGGACCATGGAAATACAGTTTTAACATCTTACTGTCAAAACCAAAGTAGCTAACACTATGTCACCCTCAACTTCCCTTTAGAGCTTTGTTAAATTAAGCCTACTCTAAACTAGAGACATCTGCAATTTTCAAAGGCTTATTTAGGTTGTATGGAAAAGAAGAAAATGCACAGAAAAATGAACAGTCAGATGTCTGCAGTGTTCTGTTGTTTATCAGCTGAACAGATTCTGTTCTAGGCAAAAATTTAAAGAAAGAATTTGGAATTCTGAGAAGAATAATCAACACTGGAAACGCGGAGATGATAACTAAAGAGTCAAGACCACATGACTGAAAAAGACAAAGTGGAAAAAGGTGGATGGCCATAGCTGTGGCTGTGTCACTCAGCACCTGAAGCCTGTTTTCTATTTTTTTAAACGAAAGTAACTTTTCTTTTTCACACTTAAAAATGCTAGATGCAATAGCTTTCACCCACATCTTAAACTGTGCAACACTGAACTGAATTTTGCAGACAATATTAGCATGTTATCTAATCTGCATGGTGTGTGACACCACTTGATGGATCTTTTGGAAATCCAACAAAAAAAAATCGTGAAAGACTGTGCTACATAGCACTTATGAAGCTGACTTGGACTTCAAGAGATTATGTTAAAAAAGAATCAAATGCTCTCAGCTTATTTCTCAGAAGTTCATTTAGGTGAGAAATGGATGCTTAACCCCAACATACTTTGATGTCTCTTGCTTAACCTCACAACTTGCATGGAGTGGAAAGCACATTTACAAAAAAAAAAAAAGAAAAAAAGTTATTATGTAAAAATAATAAGGAATGTCTTTTTTCAGCTTCAGTACAGGAGGAAGTTCTGCAAGCATAAAACGTCTGTGAGATAGAAAGTCAAAGTGGCACGCGCTCTTTTTAATGACTGATCCTTTAATATCAACACCTCTCCTATCTTTCAAAGAGACAATCAATGGAGCTTGTTTAGAGTCTGCATTACACACGTGGTTTTTCAGGCAGTACTGGTTCATATTCTCTGATGTGCTATTGAATGTATTGTTGGAAGACAGCAGCTTGATAAGATGTCAATCAGTCAAACTGCTTCAACTTTTAGATCGCACAATTCATTTAGCTACTTAGATTATACTGAGAATAAAAGCTTAGCAGAGGAAGGAATACATAAGTCAGGTAATTCTAATTTGCTACTTTGCAGCTGTAAAAGTTAAATTTATGGATTCTGAAATGAATGGAAAAATACAGTCTAATATTATTTTTCTCCCTGGTTTCAGCCAGGCAATTGAAAGTGTGAGTCCTCTAGCAGCTAGAACTGCATTCTGAATTTGCTAGAACTGTTGGAAAAATTTGCAATAGTCACCTTTAACACAAAATATTCCATTCATACTGACAGTCTTGATTGTCAGCTATACTTCAGGGAGTAGCTAACAGTAATCTTTAGCTGGCAAAAGACTGCAGTCACTCTTGAAAAGATATTTAAGACATAACTGGCTCTCTTTACTTGTGCCAACTCTGCATTAACAAGCTGTCCAGTAGCCCAGATTCCAAATAAACAAATGAGAATTATGAAACTTCTACCTGCTTGCAATTTAAGTATATAAAGTCAGGGACTGGCACTAGCAAACACCAATAGCATGTTGCCATTTTTCTCATTTTACAGATGGATAATCTGAGACATGTTAACAACAAATATCTAAGATTTAAGAAAGTCCAGACACAACCTCCCCAGCTTTTGGCTCCACGAGTGTTTTAAGCAGTTTCTGCATCCAAGCACGCTTACTCTGTGGTGAATGTACCTAATAGAATCACACAAGAGTTTGCCATACTGAAATATTGAACTATTTCTAGCTACATAAAAGCCATGTCCCAACAAACATTTTAAAGAGAAAGAAGTCTTTTTTCTATAAATCCTTTTAACCTATTTAAATCTCGGCTACGACTAAACGCAACCCAATTTTAAAATACCAGATGTGTGACTGAAACTGTATGAAAAACCTGTTTATTATGGAGGTGCTGGAAAAAAAAAAAAAAAAAAAAAAAAAAAGGATGTGGTGACAAAAAAAATAAAATCACATAGAAGTGCTTGATTTTTCTCTATATAGGTTTCTTAATGATTAAACCTATGTACAACCTTAGGGAGATTACCTGACTGCCAAGATCATTCAGCTGTCATAAAATGAGCAAGCTCAACATAAATCTTATATTCCTTGATCCTTGTCCACACCTTTTAATTCACTTTGTGCCTAAACAGGAAGTTTGTTCTCATCCTTAACATTATAAATCTAACCAGGGTTGATAATCTGTCTTCCAGGCCAACATATATTTTGCTGGATTGATCTGACCCCTGTTGTTCTCCCAAAGAACTGACAACTGTGAATAATGTACCTCCTCTGCCTCCAATTTTGGGGGCAAAGCAAGCAGAATAAACAGAATTTGATTATATGTTTATTAGAAATCCAGGCCAATCATGTTTAGTGAGAACTATTGGTGACTGGCGGACAGTTGGACTGGATGATCTTTGGTGATGATCCTTGGTGACTCTTTGATTCTGTGATACTCAGAATACTAGATGAGGCACTTTGAATGAAATCAAACATGGCACAATGACGACACGTGGTCAAAACTACTTATATTGCCAAGGTCTGCAAGGCTACTGGATTCTTCACAGAGAATATTGATGGAAACTACTAATTACTAATGTTTGCATACACAGCATGTGGCTCCACTGCGTAACGTGATATCCTGGGTTAGAATCAGATTGCATGTATTTAAGTGAATTTTTCTTTCCCTTTCTATATTATCACTCATTATGTGGAAAACTGATTTACTGGCATCAATCATGTAATGTGAGGTTCCTCTTGCCAGCCAGATGCCATTTAACATGCCACCTTTCAGCAGTGCTCAATGTACTGTATGGTTTCCTCAGTAATCACCGTGTTGTCCTTAATCGCTCAATACTAAACACCTACCATCTATTTTCATAGTAAGCATGACTGCCAAGACCAGAAACACTCTATTAAACAGTGAAACAACCCTCCAACAAGAGGACTTCAAGAAAATAAAACAAAACAAAAAAACCCAGATTACTCTGTGCAAACAATTGCTATCTCACTGCTTGGAAGCTCTGTAAGCAGGATAGTGATCAATGTATTCGAACAGCAAACAGTGTTTCGTTATTGTTCTTGTTTTTAAGTGAAAATATTCTTTCTTTTAACCCAAAGGATCTAAAGATAAGTCTTTCTGACCCTGTAAACGTGCCTTTTGCTACACAATGACAATGAATGCAGTCCTCTGGGCTTTATTCCTTTAGGTGATACTTTACATAATCTAATGAAGAAACAAAAGGCAATTTAAAATTTGATTTTTTTTTAATGCCAGATTCATACATCGCTGTTTTCACTCATGTAAGCACTGCTTTCACTGTTTGCAGTTACCTTTTTTTCTGAGTTGAAACACATGCATGTACGTATGCAACCTATCAGTCATAATTTGAATTTGCTCTGTGTTATAAAGGTACAAACATGCCTTCCCTGACTCTAAATCCCAGCCTGAAGGTGTAATTTGTGTTTATGATACATCCAGAACACAAAAATCTCTCACCTAAGCAAGTGATTTATGTACCATATGCAATTTGGTGTGAAAAAGAAAACAAACACAAAAGCCACAAAATGCACATTATCCTTTAAGGATCACATTAGGGTAGAAAGCCACAAAAGAGGAAAATGGTTTTATCGGAGCTTTGTGTGCTGAAAATTACCCAGAGACCGGCTCCCTCTCCTGCACCCTCTGAGGATTCTGACACCTTCACACGGGACTGGAGCTGAATCATCAGAATGAACTGCTCATGTGACAGTGCCAGTTCCCTCTTCCAGTACAGTGGATTAAGAAAAAAAAATACACAAAAAATCCCCACCTGCACACGTAGGTTAGTGGCCTTCTCCCCTCTGAATACTTCTTCTCCATGCACCAAGTTTAACATCACTGATGAGGTAGACATAGCAAATTGAGCATTTACAAAACCGTGCGTCATTCATAAACGCAGAGCCTGATGTGCTGGCTGTACTTTACACACAACAGGCTACAATTGTAGATAACATCAAATTTAGGTGGTATTTCTACTCTGTATGAATTCCTTCAGTCATAGAAGAACATATGCTACGGGCTGCTATCCTGGTGTTGGAGCCTCAGAATTAAGAAACAAAACATTACATTTGCTGATTTTCTATGAAGCACTTCCAATACTGATGATACCTAAGAAGTTGTTCAAATGGAGAACATATAAAGAAGGCTATTTTTCATCCCCAGAGCTACGGTACTGCTGGAATAACACTTCATAAGAGAACGTGTAATCTTAAACTCTGAGCTTGGATCTCCAAACCAGCTTGCAGTTACATTGTAAGTCAAGATCTATAACAAAACAGAAACTTTTCCTTTTTTTTTTTTTAAAGTGTTGAGCACATAAAAGCTCAATGTCTTTGCACTCACAGTCGTAATCCTTTAGATTCTAATTTTGAAATAGTTTTATTTTACTATTCTCAATAGATAACTACAGTACAGTAGGGTATTTTTTAGACTCTCAGAAAGAATCTTTTTCATCATAATAATATTAATAAAAATTACCTGACACAGCTTTTTAAATCCATCTAAGCCAAAGGATAAACTAGTTTTATGATAAGTTTTTTTTATTTTTATGTAGAGAATTAGTCAAATGCTAACAAGCAAAAGTTCTATTCAAATGATCTTTATCTACATACAGTGTGGTCCATATTAGTCCGAGTAGTACATGGAAACTTCAAATTCAGCTATTTTGTCCCTGTTTTGTATAACCAAGAACAGCGTTATAAAGCCTTTAAGCCACAGCTTACTGGAGCTTAAAACAAGCCACCAATTAAGCACCTTTCTGAGACTCTTCATGTCACAGTATTTCACAAGAAAAAACACAACCAAGCTGCTGGAGTTTAACATTTACTTTAGACAGAAGCTAAGAGCAGTGCTTCGGAACACCACTATTCAGATGTAAGCTCCCTGTATGGCCAGCGGAGGGAGGCTGAGACAGAGCATCTGTGCTGAGAGTCTTAAGAAGCTGGCTCACTGACACACCCCACATTTTAGAACCTGTTCAAAGTCATTTTATACGTTCATATCTGTGAACATTTTTGTAACAGAAGAGCTATATACAGAGAGAGACAGGTAAAACTAGAGATAAAAATCTAAAATGTGTGATCTAAAAATGTGTGCTAAAATGTGTGCCCTAAAAATCTTGTACATATATAAGCAAAAGTATTATTTTTCCTTGGGGAAAAACCTATAACAGAGAAACCGTGGCAGTATGAATTCCCACTGCTGAGGCTCAGGTTGAAGTAGCAGATTGAGTAGATACTACAATTGCTGACAAAAGGAACATGGTGGCATGAAGCAATCCAGCAGAAGCAACAAAACACTTCAGAATCATGAGAGGATTTTTTCCCTTCTTTCACAAGCATTCTCTACTGCTTTCTTTACACCAGCAAAATTAGTTTGTGTTACGTAGGTGAAACCAGCGTGTAAACCTGTAAGTTAAGAGAGCAAGTAACACTGACACACACCTTACAAAACTATAGAAGCTTCACGCCATCAGTCACACTTTGGGACATTTCAGTAAATGAGAGAAGAGGGCCACAAAAATTCCATTGTGCTGTGTGGGAAGTCAGAAGACTGAGGAAACCTTCCCAAATGGCCGAGAAGTGTGAAACCTGATGCCTCACAGAAGGCACCACTGCAATGCAGCACCAGAGGCTCCCAGTGCCTGCAGTCTGGCTGGCTGCCTTCATCCCAACCATGCGGCGGTCCTCCCCTGAGTAACACAGAGGCAGCGTATCAGATCCCTGCAGATGCTGCAAGCTGAAGGCAACAGAAAGCACAGCTTTGACATTCTGTCATGGGGATGACAGGACAAAATGGCCTGCAATAAACAGCAGTTTGAGCGGGATAATTTGATGCATTGAGGTCTTAAGCTTCTCCAGATGCTGAACTCAGCTTGGGATGTGAGATAAGGGGACAGCAATTACTTCATTGAATAGAGTCTGGTTCTGTGAAACCAAGGAAAAGGAAAGCAGAAGAAATAATCCACACTTTTTTTTTTTTTACTTTTTTTTCCCTAAAATCTCTTCTCAGTCATCAGCAATTCACGTGCAGGTCATATGCTCTGCAGACTGAAAAAAATCAATGTTTCTAATCAATTTTTAAGCATTTTGTGCTACGCTGTTACACTGATACCACCAAGGAAAACAAAAACTTCAACTGATAAACATGAAAACATCTTCTCCTTTTACTGCCAGAATTACAGAAGTAGCTTCTTAGCTGCTGTGTGTCGTTTCAGACCTGCATAAAGCTCTACCTGCGTACATCGCTGCGTCGCCTTAGCATCTCTGCACTCACAACAGACAAGCAGAGTTGGGTCACTCTGGAAATTGCCCCTCTCATGGCACACAGGCAGATTCACAGGATGATGGTGCTAATAAATTACCTTCCATAAATAGTAACTTCATAACTAATGATGTTGCATTCAGTCCAGCCTTTCTAAGTAGATATTATTCCGTATGCAGGGGAACTGTCCTTATCTGATCCCAACAACAAAAATTCTGAGCATCAGTTTTAGAGCACAATTAAAACATAATTAGCATAAATTTTACAGGTCAAAAAGCTGTTTTTCTAAGTCTCAAAATGTTGCCTATGCTTCTGCAAATAAATACCAAAATAGAAGGTATCATCAAATAGATGGAGTACAGAATGCCTTTGCATACAGCAGCTGGTGTCTAAAATGTTTGCTGAACTAAGTCTGAATTTTGTCTTGTGCTATGTAATTTTAAAAATAGCTTCCTGCTGGTGTAATGTGCTAATTTTAACAGTAATACTTATTCCATGTTGTGAGTTTCATCCCCAAGGGTCTTCAAATATTGTAAGAGAAAATGAAAACCACAAAGCGCAAAACAATGTTATCCCTCCCTAAAATTACAGCTGTCCTTATAAGAAGCATATCAAACAATTTACTGTGCACCTCCACACTGTGCAAGAATTTTAGGACGAGAAGCAAGCCGCACCACATCCACTTTAATGAATTCAGGGAAATATAAATGATTATCAGCCTGAATGGCAAAACGTGGGAAACAGCAAATCCTTGTAGAAAGTATCACAGTGAATACAACTGAAATTTCTCATCTACATTACAACCCTTCAGCAGCACCACGACAAGAAACAGCTCTGCTTGTAGAATGTTATCATTAATATGTTGGCACCCATTAGAGATCACATCAGATAAATACCCCACTGCATCTAGAAAGCTGGAAACCAGTAAAATCAAAACAGAAGAATTCTAGAGTGATGTCTGAAGGGACAGACCCCTCATTTTCTGACTGCAAAATGTGTTGCAATAAACATTAAACTATTTTATTGCTGTTAGCATAATATTAGAAATTCATTAGTAAAACTCAAAACAACATTTATTAATAATGACTAATTTCCCACAATTGCAAATCCCAGTTCTTCCTCAAAAATTTTATTATTCACTCTTTGTTGAAGAAGTTTGCCAGATTTGAAGTCAAAGCCAATATTTCCAGGGTGATAAAACATCTGAAAGCACTCTGAGCTCTGAAGAGCGGTAAAGAATGTAAGTTTTACATTTCACTTGTCAGGAAAATACTGTGATTTTGGCTATATAGGAGGAACAATTTTCTAGAGATTTTCATCACCTCATTTCAAAATTTCCATGGATGGAGAAATTACTCATAAGTATTCTAGTTAAGGCTATCTGCTTCTATCCAAATCATTGAAAGAGAGGAAATGGATCTCCTTTCTGTATGGGACATACAATTCCTACAGCTCCCTCCCACTGATCTCACTCTCAGAAGCTGATAGCAAAGTTTAAATGTTGTTTTTTAAGTATTAAAAAGATGCAAATAAACAAAATAGAACAAAAAAGTTCCTCATGCAGTAAACACACAGCATATACTGGTATAAGCAGCTTGGCTATATTATTTCCAGAGATCAAATATTCTTCAGTGGTCCACTGACAACCTGCAAAGTTTCTACAGTGAATTCAAACCTAGCCGTTAAGGTTCATAATAAATGACCGAAACTTTTAATTATTTTTTATAATATATATAAATATAATATATGTATATACAGTAGAAAGAGTAGCAAAATACAAACAAGCTCAAGGAAATAAACTTCTATCCCTCAACTTCTCAAAACACACAGTACTCACCTCACACAGCTTCCCCTGAAAAACACAGCACTGAAAGACACTGCTTCATTACTAACAGTTATTTGAATTACACTACAACACAAAAGTCAAATGTTTGTAAGTTACCAACTTCACACCATGAATAATATTTGTTGCTGAATCAAAATGACAAAAACATTTAGGATTTTCTGCAGAATTTTCCCTTCTTTTCATTAACACAGTACTTGAAAGAATGAAAGTAAGCAGCAGAGGGAATTGGTGCTGAGTGTCATTAAGTTTTTTATTCAGGAAATAGCAAAAAACCTTCTTTAGATACCAGTGAAGTTTAATAGGTAACTAACAATTCTTTAATTTTCTGCCTCGTCAGCAGACAAAAGCTTTCTCCTTTCTGAACTACTGATTTACTGCGATATGCTTTTCTGGGTGACTTTATTTCCGTAAGGGAACAAGAGCATATATGCAGTATTTTTCAAGAAAACTTGTTCAGGAGTGAAGTTCCTCAAGTCATCTTTCATTGCATAAAATACCACTTTGTACACAAATAAATTCCAAAAAATCAGACTCTGAACACATACATGAGAATAACCCCACCCTGAAGAAAAGAGTCAAGGCATTTCTGCGAGGTTCTAAGGACATCAGTTCTATGTATCTCAGATATCTGTTTTCAGATGGAGAGCAATGCTTTTCAACCACTTCACAAGTATTCTGAAATACTTGTGAAAAAATCTGTGAATACAGATTTAGCTGGTTGACATTCATTTGAAACAAGCAAGAGACCACATAGCAAACAAGACTGATGAAATGTTATAGACCTGTGCAGCAAATGCAACAGGAGGTGATCACATAATCAAAAAAATCAAAGGTGAAAGGAAGCAGAATTAGAGTTTTTTAGGCAACCAAGAACTTGATCTTACTGATTCAGGGCACTGGACTTTGCACAACATACAGAATCCAAAAGAAAAGATGATCATGCTGCACCAGCAAACACCTGAGTCAGGTATGTTTTCTCAGAGCTGCTGAAGTATCTTACTTAAAATTAAGACTCAACAAACCCTGGAGGCTGCCATTCAAGTGGAAGCTTGGTGAAACAGTGGGAAATTGGAAAAGTTGGCCAGCAAGGCTTGCTTGAAGAAGAGGAAGTTTGGGATGTTGGACTACTCTTAAAAGCAAGAAGAAAGCCTACATGCTACAGCTGGATCATATACCTCAAGGGGCCTTGAAAGAATGTATGAGAATTAAAAGAAAGAAATGAGGCCTGGGCAAGGCAGAGGAAAAGAGGGTCATATTTTCTTTGCAAACTTGCTAACTGCAAGGTCACATAAAGAAGAAAGAAATTGGTTAAAATCAGGAGAGAGAATGATATACATCACTAGAGAAAGAAAAATGAATACACAGGAGAATAAACTCTAAGTTCACAATGTGTTTCTCCATGCCACTGTGATGAAGAAAAAGAAGCTGTGAAATGCATGCAGCCATACATTACTTTGTCTAGGCTTGCATGCTACTTACAAGTGTCTGGCATTTGAAACCTTTATAACGTCCATGTGCTCACTAAATTCAAGCATTGTTCAGCAAAGCATTGTTCAGCCCTGCAGAAATAAATTTTCATAAAAAGCAGCCACATAACTGAGCAACCTGAGAATTTCTGAGCAATTAATTTATGGCATGACAGAGGATTGCTGACATTTTCAGTAACTGATGCAGGTTTTGTTTATATATCACATTTATATATACATATTAAGGGACACAAAAGAAAAAACATTCTTCTCTTGGTCAAATTCATTGCATATATTTATCCAAATCCTTTTGATTTAGTATTTTTCCTACCAGCTCTGTTGGTACCGTTCCCAGGCCTCCATTTTAGGGTTTTTTTTTTTTAATGTTACTCCATTATTACCAGAGACCACACGTAACCAATTGAACAGGTTCTCTCTTTTTTGTAATGTGCCTGTTTGTACACGCTGATCTCTTTTCTGTCCAAATCTCTGCTGTTCTAGGAGCTTTTAGTACACCTGCTGCTATTGCTGCTATCATTCAGGTCTTTCCTCTGCAGACAGCTACAAATGTTTATCTGCTGATGAGGTATCAGCACTTGCGTATGTTCATTCTGGCTATTCCCTTCAAATTTTAACTGAAATAAAAAACTTCTCTCCTTCAAAGCCTAAGAAGTTGGACATGATCACATACCATATTCAAAATTAGTTTGTCATATTCAAGGATCTGAAGAGAGAAATATTGTCACATTACATGTAGAGGATGCAAGCACTTGGCCAGTTACAACCTTTATCCTTAACACATACCTGCTGGTATTCTCATTACATTAGGCATTTCTCTTTCACTAGGTTTGTCACTATACTACCGTGGTTACTTGTATCACTGCTTTGATTACCCTGCCAGCTTTACAAAAATCATTTTTCCAAGAATCATGATGTGTTTTTTTTTCCTTTCACATCCAGTGAGATCTCAAGTGTCCTACAGTAGCTGTAGATGGGAATGGAAGGTATATCTAGCTAAGAGGCTTACACTGCTCTTTAATCACTCTGAATAAATCTGAAATGTCTGTAATTCCATGATAAATACAGTTTCTGAGCAATTAAGATTACATTTTAATTCATTTCATTTCCAGTTGGAGCATTCAGCCAATTTTTGCAGTATAAGCACTTGGAATAGCTGTATGATAAAAAGAGAGTTAACCACAGCAAAGCAAACAGATATCTGCTATGCCTATCGTTGGCCACCATGATGTAAATTGTTTTATTATGTTTATTGTTTGATGATTCTGGTATCTTTTGCTCAAATGCTGTGTTCAAGAATGCTACAGAAGAGGACAAATCTGGTAGGGAGTAAAATAACGTTTGAGAAAACTGGGTGATAAATTAGGTGATGAATGGAGAGAAGTGATTGTACTGTGAATATCTAGGAATTACATACTGAGAACAATTTATCATAGTAGTTCCACCGCAGCCACTTTCCTTCTTGCTGCAAACTCCTGCAGAACTGCAAGCTGTGAGGTGAAGCATTAGCAATCCTTGACTCACCAACCCATACGATTTTTGGAAAGCGAATAGGTTTCAGGTGCACCTGCCCACAACAATTCCTACACAGTTTTTTGTGGTCTCCTTT
Source organism: Tetrao urogallus (assembly GCF_951394365.1). Classification (NCBI taxonomy): domain Eukaryota; kingdom Metazoa; phylum Chordata; class Aves; order Galliformes; family Phasianidae; genus Tetrao; species Tetrao urogallus. Next base: position 87,364,958 of record NC_136815.1, on the reverse strand, counting down.
CTATTACTGTAAATTTTAGAGGTAGAGAGTACTACCCAATTACTTCAATATTTGTCCTGGTGCATCAGAAGAACAAAAACCAAATTCCTCATAAGAATTATGGTTCACTTCCACCACAGAGAACTGCACTTCAATTTATTATTTTCTATTAGATTTCTGTTACATTATTATTACGCTGTTTTGTTTTTTTTATTTTAATAAAAATAAAATACACAAAACAACATTTCTAATGTACAAGATTGTACTTTTGTTTTTTAAATTTTTGTTAAGTATACTGCACTGTATTCTGCTAGAACATCTCTTTTGTTTGTTTGTCTTCCCCCAAAGATGTTGTCACAATTTCGCAAGCACCAGAAGAGATTGTTATACTGTCTGTTGATACAGATCAGCCAGCTACCCAGTTACAAGTCACTGATTAGTGCTGCTGCAATTGATGTATTGTTGCTAGACAAAATTTTAGTTATTAGTAAGCAGATGTTTGCCACTACCATTTACAGTACTTGCTAATTAAAACCAGAAATCCAAGTGGTCTCTTAAGCAGTGTGTTTCTTCAACAGCCATAACTTTTCTTGGTCTATAATGCTATCTGATTGCAGTTGCATTTATCTTCATTTACAGCAAGATGAATCACTGTGAACTGATTATGATTTAATTGCTTACATAGGTATTACTTAATTTATATCACCATTTGCCTCCTTGCTGAAACTGTACAAGAGCCTTTAAAAGTTGTAGCCACCTAACGGTAATCTGATTTTTCCCTTGTTGTCAGAAAACCATTCTGAAGCCTACAGAGTGCTTCAGAGGTGCAATTATAGAATCTCTACAGAAAAGAACTGGCAAACACCTTTGAATGGAGGTCTCTGGCTGGGGTGACTAAAAGTGCAAAGGACTGCTGCCCCTCTGCTTTCATTAAACAGAAGCAGCAAAATTTTACCAACTGCAGCATGGGCAACTGGGTAAAAACATTCTTAAATTTTGCTTCAAGTCTTCCTCAGCGTCTCAGATTAATGTATTACACACCCTGCAAAATCACTTTGCTCGAAACAATGATTCAAGCTGCTCTATCAGATTTTGTATTTAAAGGGCTTGAAGATAACAGCCGTAATGTCTTATTAGACACGATGGCATAATTTCAAGGCTGTCCTATCAACTTCATCCTGACAGCTTTTCTATTTCCCGCAGCTGCCTTGCTCACTTATTCTCCAGCACACAGAAATAAAAGTATAAATCCCAGTAATGAAAACAGTCAAGCTGCTCATAAAATGTCATATTACTCTGAGACTGCACATCACTCTCCAAATAGTAGCCTGTCAGTCACATGCTCATTCTTCAAGAGACAGATGCATTGGCCTGAAACACGGTTGGAAAGAAGAGATCCACTCAAAAAATAAACAAACAAGAAGACATCAACTGTAAAATATGAAAAATTTTGCCTTAATCACGTACCGCTCAAGGCATTAAATATAACATTAAAATTACTTTTAAAACAATCACATACAAAATAAAGGGGCAAAAAGGTGATGATTGCTTTGTCGCTGGATATCAATAAGTAAAAAATGAGAGATATAGATATGCTTTTTTTTTTTTTTTATATACATGGACTGAAAGGTTGGAGAATATGACATCCCTAACAAATGTCTGCATACATTCAATTGAAATTTTTGCTTTCAATTGCAGAGTTTTAAAGCTGTTTTGTTGTAGTTTTCTTTTGTTTTTTAATTAGGAAAGTAAAGAAAGCAAAAAATAGGTGACTAATGGAGAAGCTTGTCATTAACATCCTAATTTAGTATCAACAGTGTTCCTCAAAAGATTTAACTTCATTGTACATAGTCAAAACTTGCAGCTTGACTTCTAAGTTTGGCCTGTAAAAACGTTTGAAAAGATTAACCTGTATTTCTCACAGTGTCACCAATCTGGTGGCACAGAAAGGCACTCTGAAAGCTTTCACGATTCACAAACCACCTCTAAATGCATTCATTGGCTAAGATAACCCACTCTATTTTTTCTTTACAGAAGCATACTAAGTAGGTTTGCCTGGATTACTGCTATCACGTTAACGAACACACCTCAACGTGAGAACCAGTTTTCAAAGCAACCTCACACAACTGAAATTTAGTTTTGCCATTCACACAATCGCTAAAAGAAAAAAAAAAAAGAAAAAAGGAAAGACTAGAAAGAATTAAAATCATCATCTGAGACCATTGGGTAAGCTTCTTCAGGGAGATAACTGAGATGACAGGGCCTTGCTTTGTCAAGCTTGTAAATCTGGAAATATATTCCTTTGTTCCTTTTCTTTATGACGTTGTGACGCTCACAGGGTATGTACACAGATCTATTACAGAAAAAATTATTATTGTCCTTCATAACATCAAATCTTTCAAAATTGTTGCTTATTTGATTTATGGAATATATACCAAAAGATACACAACGCTGTGTTCATAATATGGCAAAAACCGACCAAACAAAAGAACCCGTACATTTCAAGATTTTCTTCTTTTGCAGAGTTATTTCTCAATGTTATGATGCATTAATACTGTCTTTTATATTCATGAAATGAACACGAATGCTATTGAGTCACCAGGCATTTGCAATGCAATAACTATGCTGGACATTCTGAAAACTTATCAGCAAACTCAGTGCTCTAGCACGACATTATCTCACTGCAGAACATTAGGAATGGTCACTGAAAGCATGCTTATGAGTAGAGGAAATGAAACATATCATTGTCATCACAGCAGAACAACTTGGCACAAATCATTGTATGGAAACGTAGTAACTGTGCTTTCAGTAGAGAAGAAAATTGAGGCTGTAGATGTAGGCACAGCAGAGATGCTGTGCTCTTAGAAGCCTCTTCTGCACATAGAGCAAGAGAGCTGAACTACTGAGTTACAGAAAAAAGCCAACTACACAACTGCTTAGAACAATAAAGAAGCATTTGTAAAAATTAAGAGCTGCTAAAAAAAAAAAAAAAAAAGGATTTCAGTGTGTGATATAATTTTATTTATCCATCTTTTCTTACGTCTCCACATCGGCATCAGAAAGCTTCAGAAATAGTGCCAAAACATGGACTCAGGAACCTATGCACAACAATATTCACGTGCTTAACAGCTACTTAAACACCTCATCTTCATTGGAGTTTTAAAAGGATTAAAGAACAAGTATTTTTGAGGAATGCAAATTCACATTACAGATATTACAGCTCTTCCATTTTTATTTGAGTTAAATTTCCTATTTCTAAGCAGTGTCTGTGAACTGTCAAAGATGTGCAGGGCACCACTTCTGAGCAGAAGTATTAAAGAGTCAAGTCTACATGGGGTACAGAGGAGATCCGTTGTGAAAGAACTTTTCCTAAAGATCTGACTTCTATCAGGAATCTTCACAATGGGCTTCATACACTGTCCTGCACAGGCCTATGATGATGTTTAAATGTTCTGCAGGGCTAAAACAAATGAAAGCACAAACACTGGGTGGAAAGAAACCTTATGCAGTTCAACAAGGGCAAGTGCAGAGACCTGTATCTAAGAAGGAATAACCACATGCATCAGTACAGGTCAGAGGCTGAGCTGCCATAAAGGAGCTCTGCAGAGCAATACCTGGGTGTCCTGGTGGACAACAGGTTGGCCACGAGCCAGAAGTGTGCCCTTGTGGCCAAGAGGGCCAGCAGTATCTTGTGGTGCAGTAGAATGGGTGTCCAGCAGGTCAAGGGAGATAATCCTCCCCCTGTCCTGTGCCCTGGTGTGGCCACGTTTGGAATATCGTCCAGTTCTTGGGTCCCCAGGTCAAGAAAGACAAGGAACATTTAGAAGGAGTCCAGCAGAAAACCACAAAGATGATTGCAGGCACAGTGTACCTCCCTTACGAGGAAAGGCTGAGAGCCCTGGGACTGTTCAGCCTGGAGACAGATCTTATCAATGCTTATAAACATCTCAAGGGGGGCAACCAAGTGGAGGAGGCCAAGGTATTTTCTTTTCCTCCTTCTTTGGAGACGTTAGAGGCCTGCGTAACCTATTCTGCAGAACCTGCACAAGAAGAGTGATTGTACTAGATGATCTCCAGATGTCCCTTCAACCTCTACGATTCTTTGTGTCTATGATTGTTCTGAGCAACCATGGTTAAAATCATATCTGTGAAATACGATTCAACAGTTTCACAGTAGCTAAGTTACCTAATGGCCACCAAATACTTTTATTTGTAAAGATGAAAAATAGGATTTTTGTTAGATAACCTTGGGCTGTTTTCTTTCATTAATAAAACCTTATCATTTCTGCTCCAAAGAACAGGGCAGTTTGTCTTCAAGGCAAGAGTAAAAAACATACAAGTACAGGATTTAATAGTCTGCTCTGATGATTTACTAAATTACACACATTTTTAAGACAATTGATGTTACATCAAAGGGTCCTTCGACCAGTACCGTGAAAACAAAACCAAAACAAGCAAAAAAATAAGCAACAACAGAACAATAAAAAACAAATAAACCACAGTTAAAATTTCATGGCACACGACTTCTGAAGATGAGCGATGCTGGGAGATACCTTTCTTTCAATCTCACTTGCTATTTTCTCATCACAAAAGTGACAGATGTCATTAAAGTTCTGGCAAAGTATCAGGATAATTGCTGGTGTTCCCTAGCTAAACTTCTTCTGAACTGTGAACATGCTAATATGTTGGACAGAGTAAATAACACACCAAAAAAATCTTGTGGAAGCGTGAACCTCTTTCTAAACAAAGAAACTCTTCACATCCTCCACCCTAAGACATTTCAGACATCTCAGGAAAAAATCTCAGGTCTTCAGAAAAAAGAACAATAAAACTACATGTAGCTTTGCACTAAACTGTGTAAAAAGCAGAAATGTTTAATAGCTATAACTAAACAACATGAGAAGATATATATAAGTAGTAAGTGGTGACTATATAATGATAACTGAAGTTAATTAACATTTTATGAATGAATAAATAAGGATAGCAAATGATTAATACGCTTAAATAATCTTAATATTATCTGTCTGTTGGGAATCCATATTCCCCATTTCCATCACAGAATTTAAACCAAATTAAGTTGGCCAATTATGCACGTATATTATGGTTACACATATTAAATGATTCATATATTGTACATGCTTGGCACATAGCCATCCCTTTTATTTTTGTTCTAGCCTAACCATTTGTACAGCAAAAGAAAGCAATCTTTGAACAATAGCTTTGCTGATTACCAGCTTGCCATAACACAATTTACTGCATTATTTCATTTTCTCCCCTAGTGATGTAGAAACTACAGGCAGCATGCAGCCTTTTAGCACACCAGTGCCTAACGCACCGCACAGTGGCTCTGATCCTGTTTGATTCTGTGCTGTAATAGGTGGTCTGAATTGCTAAATATCTCGTACACAGACTGACAGAACATGGATGTGTTGCCATTGGTTTCCCAGCACATGCAGTAAGTTTTAGATCGGAGGGCTGGGGCAAAGGTTTGACTTGGGACAGTATTTAAATAAAAACAAATAAGACGATACTGGAGGAAAGGTAGATAGGAATAGGAGTAAGCCATTCCCACTACACTCTCTCCCAAGCTACTGTAAATTAACCTAATTAGTATAAGAATATTTTCCCTCTCAATTCATACACCTCCCTGGATCAAAATAGAAAACATTTATTAACTGATGCTTCCAACTGTGACAGAAATTACAGTCATTTTTGTAGTACAGATGGTGTAAAATGCAATCTAAAACTATGATTAAAAGCTCAAAAGCTGAGTAACCCAGTTCATCCCAGAAAGGGCTGTTTGGATGTTGCTAAAGAAATGCATTTGGAGTTAATTAGCTTGCTTTTTATCTGCTCCTCAATTAAGGACTTCATACTCTCCCTTAATCATGAAACAGGCATTAAATTCAACAGACCTGTCTGGATGACCTTACATATTAACAATAAATTAGTTGAACATTTCTTCTTAAAAGTATGAGAATGATTTTAATGAAAATAATGGTACTAGTAGTACCCTGGTCCCTGTAGAATTTGGATGATAGTAAGCCTATTTCACATATAACAGCTTCCAATGCTTTCCTCTCATAAAATGGGTGTTTGGAATGTGATGTTTATTGCCATACCACCAGCAAATTTACTAATTATTTTTCCCCTTTATAAAAATATGAAGGAAAAAAAAGTAGCATATCAGTCATTAAAACTAGATCACAATTAATTAGCATAATAGGAAAAAATTTCTGGAAGATGTAGGAGTTAGAACACATTCCCATGCAGAAAACAAGGGCTCATAGCCTCCACGCAGATCCTCCCAATCCTGCAGTGTTGGAACTGGGCTATCCATTAACCACAACTGTCCTAATTAGTACTTCAAGATTCGCTCAGAATAAAGTTCTGTCCATCACATAGCAGTAGGAAGGCTAGGTAACAGTGGTTTAATACAAAGAAAGGAACAAAATTAACCTTCAGGCATTTGGCTTGATATAGTGATACTATGCACTGAAAAAAAAAAAAAAGCTTTTCTTGGAGCATTTGCTTTTGCACTGATCCTGATCATAAACCCAATCTGACTGTGCTGAGAAGTAAGATTATCTTCAGAGGTCCCCAAAGGAAAAAAGGGATTAAATACAGATTAGAAATAAACTGCTCTTTTCAGACTGGGGTGAAATGATAAGGAACGTGTTAAGGCATTTACTTTGGATGCCTGGCCACAACGAGAGTTCTTGTCTCCTGAACTGCCAGCGTGGTGCTATTACAGAAATTACAATAAAGAATGAAAAGACAACGAAGAGGCACGTTGGAAAAACTTACAAATTTCATATATTAAACAATGATCCCTGCTGATGTTGCAAATAAAAAAACCCCAGCAT